>NC_133325.1:224385373-224986623 GCF_042186555.1 Aquarana catesbeiana
GAGCCACAGCAATTACTGTATACTGAGTTATATAGGCCCCTTCAGGTGATGGACACTGGCACACCCTAGACAGGAAGTTTGGCTCCCTATATAACCCCTCCCCTTACTGGGAGTACCTCAGTTTTGTAGCAAATAAATACACGTATAATCAGAAAGAGGGGAGGGACCTCTGTGTCCCGTGATGTACTCCAAGAAAAGGATTGTACAGGTAAGCTGTTATAAAAATCCTATTTTCTTTATCATACATCATGGGACACAGAGCCACAGTAATTACTGTATGGGATGTCCCAGAGCAATGCTGAGTGGAGGGAGACACAAACAAAAGTAGGGTGAAATCAGACTTCAGGACCGCTGCCTGCAGCACACTGCACCCAAAGGCGATATCCTCATGTCTACTTACATCCACCTGATAGAATCTGGTGAATGTATGGACTGTAGACCAAGTTGCGGCTTTGCAGATTTGAGCCACGGAGGCTTGGTGATGCACTGTCCACGAAACCATAAGCTTGAATAATTACTTGCCGAATCCACTTAGCAATAGTAGATTTCGATGTTGCCTGTCCTTTTCTAGGACCTTCAGGCAACACAAACAAAACATCCATTTCCCGAATCTGAGCAGTCACCTCCAAATAGATTTTGACTGCACTCACTACATCCAGAGAATGTGGTGACTTTTCTTCCGTAGAACAGGGTTCAGGAAAAAATGAAGGTATTGTTTCAATGACCACTTGCAGTATCCTGGTTTAGATAAAAACCCGAAACCACCTTCAGCAAAAAACTAGGATGAGGACGCAATACTGCTCTATCCTTGTGAATGATTAAATATGGCTCTTTACAAGAAAGAGCAGCCGATTCTGTCACCCTTCTTGCAGAAGATATGGCCACCAGAAAAACTAGCTTCCTTGTCAAAAGGACCAAGGGAATATGTCGTATCTGCTCAAAAGGCTGTTTCTGTAATGCTGACAGAACTAAATTCAAGTCCCAAGGGTTCAGGGGTGACCTAACCAGTGGATTAAGCTGCATTACCCCCTGTATAAAGCTACGGACCAAACAATGCGAAGCAAGTGGTCGTTGAAACAATAACGATAAGGCCGAGACCTGGCCTTTGATAGTACTCAAGGCCAGCTTCATCTCTAACCCCATTTGCAGAAAGTCAAGGATTCTACCTATAACATATTTTCTAGGATGCTAACCCCTGGATTCACACCAGGAAACATATGCCTTCCAGACTCTATAATAAATGACCCCGGAAGCTGGCTTCCTTGCATTAATCAATGTAGATATCACTGAGCCTGAAAGCCCACGATCCTTTAGAATGTGGGTTTCAATAGCCAAACCATTGAATTTAGCTTTGTAAAGTAGGATGAAACACTGGTCCCTGCGATAGCAGGTCTGGACGTGGTGGTAGGGTCCATGGGGCCCCTAACGCCATTTTTATGATCTCTGCATACCAAGATCTTCTGTGTCATGCTGGGGCCACAAGCACTACCGACTTTCTTTCCTGTAAAGAAGTCGGGGTAGCAGCAGAATAGGTGGGAATGCATAAATCAGTGAGAACTGATCCCACAGGGTCACCACTGCATCTGTTACGTATGTGAGCGGATCCCTTGTTCTTGATACAAAGTTGTCGACTTTGTTGTTGAACCTGGGTGCAAACAGATCTACGTCCGGGATCCCCCATCTTTGGCATATAGCCAGGAAGATGTTGGGGTGAAGAGACCATTCCCCCGGAAACAACTGCTGGTGATTTAAGTAGTCCGCCTGCCAATTCTCTACTCCTGGAATGAAGATTGCCGAAATGCACAGCACATGCTTTTCTGCCCAGGTTAGGATATGGTTTACCTCTCCCTGGGCTGCATGACTTCTGGTGCCCCCTTGGAGATTGATATAAGCCACTGCTGTGGCATTGTCGGATTGAATCCTGACAGGACAATTCCGTAATCTGAATGTCCATGCCTTTAGGGCTAGGTACGCTGCTCAAATCTCTAGAATGTTGATGGGCAAGGTCCTTTCGGTTCTGGACCATTTCCCTTGGACAGTTGCCTCTTCCAGAACTGCTCCCCAACCCGAAAGGCTGGCATCTGTTACCACCTTCTAGGTAACTGGTAAGAAGGATTTCCCCTTCCTCAGATTCTCGGATATCCTCCACCAACTGAGGCTCTGGCACACTTTTGGCGACAAACGCATTGGAAAAATCTAGCGCCTGGACCTTTTTGTTCCAGGCAGACAGGATATGGTTTTGTAGCAGTCTCAATTGAGACTGAGAATAGAGAACCACTTCAAAAGAAGCTCCTATCTTTCCCAACAACCTCATGCAAAGGCGAATAGAAGGACCCTTCAGAGAACTCACAGTACTAGCTCCCATCTCCGTGCAGCAGTGACTAACGGCCATGTGTGGTGTCCCAGATAAAGGCGAACGAGTTCTGGATCGAACATGCACACCCACGCACCCATATGAACATGTGCACACACCCATAGGAGCGGGTGTACGTTCTTTTTTTAAGATTCCGCTGTAAGGTACGTGTCAGTACGATCCAGCCAAGATGAAAATAAAAACCAAATGATTCTGCGCTGCTCCAAAATCAGCACCTAACACACCACATATGAAAAAATGGTATACCAAACAAAAACAACAAAGTGTAGCGCTAAAGAATAAAGTGCCTAATGCAATGTACATATGTGAATCTGAACAGCACTAAAATGAAAAATATAAATACGAGTGAATAGTATAAGGAATACATTGATATAAAAATTACAAAAAAGTGTCCATAAGTGGTAATGAATATAAATAAATTCCCAGTCTGAATAAAATTTGCAAACAGTATGGAATCACAAGGAATGTGATGCAACAGACAGACCGGAACTCGAAAAAACAAAAGTGTCCATAAATAGTAATGAATGTGAATAAATTCCCAGTCTGAATAAGGATAGATTTTGCAAACAGTGGATGAGTCTGGTTGTGAAAAGAACTGCTTTCTTCTTCACTATTTCCTTCATACCTGTGGATACCTGAGTTCCGGTCTGCTCGTTGTACTACATCCCCTGTGATTCCATTTTGGCTGTCATTGGCGGACACCTGTCTGAGGACATCAGCCCAGAGTCCATTCCACTTTACACAAGCTTGTTTGATACACAGAGCATATGCCCTAGCGTGTTCAAACTATCCGGTAAGCCTCCCCTACACCCGGTGGTGGTTCTTTTCACAACCAGACTCATCCACTGTTTGCAAGATCTATCCTTATTCAGACTGGGAATTTATTCACATTCATTACTATTTATGGACACTTTTGTTTTTTCGCGTTCCGGTTTGTCTGTTGCATCACATTCCTTGTGATTCCATACTGTTTGCAAATTTTATTCAGACTGGGAATTTATTTATATTTATTACCACTTATAGACACTTTTTTGTAATTTTTATATCAATTTATTCCTTATACTAATAAAATGTGCATATAACATACAACACATAAATGAAAAAATCATGTGGAGGAGAATAAATGCAGAGAACACCTGCATGTAATCCACAATAGTGTCCCATTGAAAAAAGAGATAAATAAATGAAGTAGTGACTTCAAAACACCCATAAATGGTCAAGAAAAGTCCAAGTGATAAACAATAATAATCTGTGACAACAGAGGAAGATCCACCACTGAGAATGAGGGGGGTTACTTCTTACCGGATAGCCATGACCCCCCACCACAGAGGATCACAGCAAGCAGGTAAACTTTTTAAACAGGTTGTAAGGACTTGTGTCAGCATCTACTAGGGGTCATCACACCGTCAGCAATAGCAGCAACAAAACTCATGGCAGAGGTTCCTTTTGGGAAGTCAGCTCCTTCGAATGCTGGCTGGCAGGTAAATAATATGGAGATCCTCTAAGAAGTTACAATCAGCTGAGTGACTGGTTGAGAATGATAGGAAGACAGCCGAACACTCTTCCTCGCCACTGGATTTATGATTGCCCAATCGAACTATTACCAGGAGCAGAAATTCCATCTGGAAGGATCTTTTCTCTGTCGGAACCCGAACTCTTGGTCCTTAAGGAGTACATTGACGAAAACCTCAAAGGTTTCATCCGACATTCCTCTTCTCCAGCCGGTGCTGGAATATTCTTCGTCGAGGAGAAAGATCATTCCCTCGCCCATGTGTGGACTACAGAAACTTAAATAAAATAATGGTTAAGAATCGCTATCCTCTCCCATTGATCCCAGAACTGTTTCAGAGACTTTGCTCGGCACAGATATTCACAAAGCTGGATTTGCGAAGTGCCTATAATTTGATTAGAATCCGTGAGGGGGATGAGTGGAAGACGCTTTCCTGACACGCTTCGGCCACTTCGAGTACCTAGTTATGCCATAATGCACCGGCTACTTTCCAACATTTTGTAAACAACATTTTCAGAGTCTTTTGGACTCATTCGTAATTGTCTACTTGGATGATATTCTCAACCTCCCTAGAAGCACATTGTGACCATGTGAGACAAGTTCTTCATAGATTGAAACAAAACGGACTTTTCGCCAAAGCTGAGAAATGTGAGTTTGAGCGCCAGACCATTCACTTTCTCAGCTTGGTAACATCAACTGGGGGTGTGGCAATGGATCCTCAGAAGGTCACAGCCATCATGTCCTGGCTACCCCCAATCGATAAAAAAGGAGTGCAACGTTTATTGGATTCTCAAATTTTTACAGAAAATTTATTAAAAATGTCTCCAGTATTATAGCACCCATCACACAGCTCACGAGGAAGCAAAGCCATTTTCAAGGGACCACAGCAGCCCAAGCTGCATTTGACAAATTAAAAGAGCTATTTACCTCCGCCCTGGTGTTGAAACACCCTGATCCTGCCTTGCCTTATACCCTGGAAGTGGATGCAGCGGAGAGTGCTGTGGGGGCCATCCTGTCCCAGCGCCAAGGGCCCAAATCCTTAATGCACCCTGTGGCTTTCTTTTCCAAGAAATTGGGTGCATCAGAGAGAATTTATGACGTTGGGGACCGAGAGCTCTTGGCGATAAAAGTGGCGGTATCTCCTGGAGGGATCAGCGCATCCAATATTGATCTTCACAGATCATAAGAACCTAGAGTATCTCAGGACTGCCAAGCGTCTCAGACCCAGACAGGCAAGATGGGCTCTTTTCTTTTCTCGTTTCAATTTTCACCTTACCTACCGGCCAGGGTCTAAAAACATCAAACCTGATGCGTTATCCCGCATGTTCACGGAGGCTGAGGTTTCTTCACCACCAGATACAATCCTACAAGCTGGAAATTTCTTATTAACCCAATCTAGCTTTATATCACAAATCCGTCAGGCATCTCTAAGGCCATTGATACCCCCAGGAACAAACCTCCAAGAAAAAGATGGGCTCTTCCGGCAAGGAAATACATTTTTTTCTCTCAAGATCTACGTACCACCACCCTACAGGTCTGCCATGACTGTCCCTTAGTGGGCCACTTTGGGGGGTCACAAGACCATGGACCCATGGGGACTATTGAGACCACTGCCCATCCCTGAAAGACCTTGGGATAAAATTGCAATGGACTTCATTGTCGAGCTCCCTCCTTCTGAGGGATTTTCACTTGTCTTTGTGGTAGTTGACCGTTTTTCCAAAATGGCACATTTTATTCCCATGAAAGGGACCTCGTAAGCAACCGAGATTGCCAGGATTTTTATTAAGAAAATCGTTAGACTTCACGGAATTCCCAGTGACGTTGTTTCTGATCGTGGAGTACAATTCACATCTAAATTTTGGAAATCATTGTGTGAGGAACTAGGCATCAAACTTAACTTTTCTTCAGCATATCACCCCCAGACCAACGGGCAGACTGAACGCACTAATCAAACGTTGGAACCGTACTTACGTTGCTTCTTTTCTTTTTCTCAGGAAGATTGGGCCTCATTGCTGCCCTTGGCGGAATTCGCATTCAACAATTCTACGCACTCTACCCCAAACCAGTCACCATTCTTCTCCAACTACGGGTTTCACCCCTCCTTTTTGCCAATACTCGTACCAGACTCTCCTGTACCCGCTGTCCAGGACAGACTAAATTTCTTTGTCGCAAACAATCAGTTGTTTAAAGAAACTATCTCTAAGGCGCAGGAAGATAATAAAAAATTCTTCGACAAGAAAAGAAGGGGAGAATTGGATTTAAAGGTTGGTGACCGTGTGTGGCTGGCTACTACAAACCTGAAATTGGCATGCCCTTCTAAGAAACTGGGACCCAGATACTTAGGGCCCTTCCCAGTCAAGAAGAAAATCAATTCAGTCACCTATGAACTTGAACTCCCCAATTCATTCAGGATCCACCCTGCTTTCCATGCTTCACTAATCAAGGTCGATGTACCAAATTCTTTTCTGGATCGGGAGGTAGGACCCCCTGAAGCTATAGTCGTGGATGGGGAAGAGGAATTCGAGATTGAATCCATTTTGGAATATAGGAAACGACAAGGGCAAAATTAATATTTAATCAAATGGAGAGGCTTTGGCCCAGAACAGAATTCCTGGGAACCCGAAACAAATCTCCATGCCCAGAGACTCATACGTGCCTTTCACCGATCTCCCACTTAGAGGGTTCGGTTTCAAGAGGCATCCGGAGGCTGCCCTTAAGAAGGGGGCAATGTCAGAGAACTCACAGTACTAGCTCCCGTCTCCATGAAGCAGTGACTTGCCGGCCATGCGCGGTGTCCCTGATAGAGGCGAACAAGTTCCAGATCGAACATGCGCACACCCATACGAGGGGGTGTACGTTCTCATGCACGTACATTCACGTCCACCAATCCTGGTGCTCAGCGCCATATATAAACAAGGTCTTTGCCTGACACTAGTGCTGGATCGTCTTCAGCTAGTTCCTAAGTTCTTGATTCCTGTGTGACCTGTTACCTTGCTCCTGACTACCCGGCTTCCTTGACTACTCTCCTGGATCTCCCTTGCCTGTTTCCTACCTTTACTGATTATACTGACCCTGGCTTGGACTCTCTACTATGTCTCTGCTTTCTGACTTTGTACCTCGCTGCCCGCCCGTTGCCAACCTCTGCCTGACCTTGACCACAAACTTGCCTTCTGTGTGGATACCTCGTTGCCAACCTTTGCCTGTCCTGACGTTGCAGTTGTTCTTGAATCAATACCTACCTGCCTGGCTTCTACTGAGCAGTTCTGGTGATCAGTCTTCTCATCTTCTCCAAGAGGATCCTGAATCTACAAAATCCAGCTTCCAGCCGCAGGCACCTGCACCCTTCCGTGCCCCGGCACTCCCTGTCCTCACTACCAGGGGTGTTGGGACCGGAACCGCGCGAGAGGCCTCCCTCAGAATTTCAGACTCCACTGTAAGGTACGTGACAGACCTTTCTTTGCCCTGACCACCTGAACCAGCTCCTTTATGGCACTGATCTTTGCTTGAGGTAAAAACGCCCTCTTCTGGGCTGTATCTATAACCATACCCAAGTACTTTAGCCTTCTTACTGGCTTTAAAGAAGATTTCTCTAGGTTGAGGACCAAACCTAGCTATTCCAGGTAGTTTACTGTGGTGACCATGCTTTGATCTAAGTGGGCTACCGACCGGTTGATTAAGAGCAGGTCGTCTAGGTATGCCATAATTGTTATACCTTGAGTCCTTAATCTGGACAGAGGAAGGGCCAGAAGTTTTGTAAACACCCAGGTTATAGTAGCTAGACCAAGTTTGCAGAACTACAAACTGAAAATTAAGTTTTTCTACTTCAAAACGCAGATATTTCTGATGAGCGGAGAAAATAGGTACATGCAGGTAAGCATCCTTGATTTTGATTGATGCCAGAAGTTCTCCTTGTAGGATGGAGACTACTGATCGGATTGATTCCATGTGAAAAGAGCGGACTTTCAGGAACCAGTTTAGATCTTTGAGATCTAGAATGGGTCTGACATCTCCATTTGGTTTTGGCACCGTGAAAAGGTTTGAATTAAACCCCAATCCCTGCTCTTCCTTGGGGACCACCACGATCACAATCACGATTAGTCAGTCTAATGCTTGAAGGAGAGACTTTTTCTCTGGATCTTTGGGAACATTTGACCTGTGGAAACGAGGAGACGGGAATTCTCGGAACTCTAGTTTGTACCCTAGAGTTATTGTGGAGACCACCCATCTGTCTTGAAACTCCTCCTGCTAGACCCTTGAGAACTGTAGCAGTCTCCCCCCCCCCCACTCGAGAGGCTTTCTGTCTTGTAGGTTTCCTCCCCCAGGACTTCTTTTGTCCCTGCGCTTGACCCTGAGGTTTACCTCTTGAACCTGACAGTGGAGGCCGTCGCGACTGCCTGGAGGCTGATGTCCCCGGGACTGGAGAAAGAGCCCATTTAAATGAGGGAAGTTTACGCCTTTTAACTGGCAAAAGGGTACTTTTCCCACTTGATATCTTTTGGATATATTTGTCAAAATCATCCCCAAACAGCCTTTCACCGTGGAAAGGAAATCCAGCCAGGAGCTTTTTGCATGGCGCTTCGGCTGACCAATTTTTCAACCATAAGATTCTACTTATATGCACCAACCCAAGCGTAAGGCGAGAGATCTGAAGAATAGAATCTCTGATTGCATCAATTGCAAAACACAAAGCCCCTGGCAGCTCGGCTAAATCCTGGGCCTGCTGTTCAGGGAGAACCTTAAGCACCTATTTCAAGTGGTCTCTTAAGGATTGACATACCCCAATTTCCGCTACTGAACCTGCCAAAAAATTTTTTTTTTAACACGAATTCCAATTTTTTAATCGGTTGGATCCCTAAGCATTTGAGCATTGTCAAAAGGACAAGTCACACTTTTATTCAGAGGATATGGCAGCGTCAGTTGCTGGTATATTCCACATCTTTGTAAACTTTTCCTCCATAGGATAAAGTGTTAAGCATTTTTTTGTTCCCCTAAAAAGTTTTTATCTGGGTGATCCCACTCAGAATACATAAGCTTTTCCAGCAATGAATGAACAGGAAAGGCACACAAAGCTTGAAGAGGCTTCAGTGAACCCAAAGAAGTGGGCTTTTCAACTGACTCAGTTAAGGGTAGCTTAAAAGTGAAGCGAAACCATCTCAGTAAGGGATTGCACCAGCAATTTATCAGCCTGTAAAGCTAAAGAAGGTCCTTCCCCACTTGATCCCTTGGAAGAGGAGTCATCAGCCTCTTCACGGTCCCCTGAGGGGGAATCACCTCCACTGTTCCTCTGTTTGAGGGTCCTTGGTGGTAGAAGGGGACCTAATGCGTTTTCTTCCACTCTGTGAAGATGCGATTAAAGATGCTAATCTTCCCTCCAATCCAATCATGGCTGAGAAGAAAACCTCCTCAGTAATATATACAGGGGCTGAAATGCCAGAAGCAGTTAAAACCTCTGACAACCCCGATGGCTCGCTCTGACCAGCCTCCCTAGGCCTTTCAGGGGGGGGTGGCATTGCAGAGGGAGAGTCCTCAGAGCCTGAGGGAGATCCCTTTGAGCCCCTGTTTTTTGTGGTATTTGTACCTCCCCTTCTGCCCACAGTGCTAAGCACAAATGCAGAGGTACTACCAGAAAATGCACCCACTGCTGAGCAAATAGTTCAGCAACTGCCGCTGCTATCAAGGCTCAGGCTGATGCTTAAGTAAATGTGCCCTGGGAATGCCTGTGTCACCAGCACTCACATGCCCCCGTCTGCTCTGTGTCCCTCCATCAGCTGAATGCAGCTGCAAAAGGTGTATTTATAGCCTACACAGCCCCTGCATTGTGAACGTTGAAGCATGCTGATGCCACACTAAGCCCTGCCCCCTCCCTCCAACTTCCCACTGCACCCTCACCCTCACTCTTTTCAAAAAAGACTGCTTTCCCACACGAGCAGGGCCCTGATCTGCCCGGATCGGCATGTAGGGGGGCTGGGTGGAGGAGAGGAGGAGAGCTGCTGGAAGAAAACCGCTGTGCTATGACGATGGCATTGGGAGCAGCGTGGCATACCGCTGACTGGTCCGCATTCCCTCGGCCTCCTGGAGTGAAAAATACCTCAGTCCAGGTGGGGGATGTCTAAAAGAAACGCCCCCTTCCAGCATCCTACCTGAGGCTTGGGACTGGAGGAAGCGTGCAGCTTGTGCTGACACAGAATGAGACTGACAAGCATGGAACAGGTACGTGCTCTTGCCAGCCCCCGGTGGTGACTTTAGGCATGACCACATTTACTTAAAAAGAGAAACCCCATAAGAATTAGAAAATCTCTTTAGGAATCTCCACTTACTCTATCCAGCTGCAGGGTTCTTTGGTAAACCAGACAGGCCCAATCTTCACCACTCACGGTGGGCTCCGTTTAAAAAACCTTCAAGGACCGGGGCCCCTTTTTATCAGGGGTTCCACACCCTTGGACCCGTAAAGCACCCAGCCAGGAAATATTGCTGAAAAAACCAAGCACTGGATCCCGGGGTCCAGCTCTCTAAAAAGAGAAGCATTACAGGCAAAACCTCATTTCTTCCGACACGAGGCCCGGGTACCATTCAATTCGGCCTGGAAAAGACACTTTGAATGAATCCGGTTGCATAGCTTTCCCCAGCAAAGGAATATTCCAGTGGAGCTCAGCCCAGGACATCTTTACTCATGACCAACACCTAAGACACTGGCAAAAAAACTGAGGTACTCCCAGTAAGGGGAGGGGTTATATAGGGAGCCAAACTTCCTATCTAGGGTGTGCCAGTGTCCATCACCTGAAGGTGCCTATATAACCCATATATACCTCTCGCTTCAAGGCTCCCTCCAAGGGATGGAGAGGACAAATCTCATATACTATTCACCTAATGTCTCTAACCTCTTCTTTCTGTCCTACCTTAAGTTGCTGGTGTCCCATGCCAAGAACACTGTACTACTTTGTGGGGACTCTAGTTTCATCCCCCACCCTTCTCTTGATAAGTCCTCCCACTGTCTGTCCTGAGTTCAGGGCTATTTGACAACTGCATGTTAATGAACTTAAAATACAAAGCTTTACATCCTTCTGTCACATACCTCGTGTGTAGAGGGAGGCCTCTTGTACAGTCCCGGCTCTGAGACCACTGATGTTGCGACAGTGACTGTGAGAGGACAGTAAGGTATGAGTGCCTGTAAGATATCCCCTCAGCCACGGCAGTGGAAAGCAGGTGCGTTGCCAGAGACAGGTCAGATTGCTGGCACAGCAGATGGCAGCAGAGCCAGCAGACACAGGATTGGGCAGACAGCAGGTGGCAGGTGCTTGACAGGCAGCTGGAAGCACTCAGCAGGTGAAGGACCAGCAGGGACTAGGTAGCATGCAGAGCAGGACAGGTGGATAACTGGATGCAAGGTCAGACAAGCCAGGACCGCAACAGACGTCAGATACAGGTGCCACAGTACTACTTACAGTGAGCCCACAGGCGAGCAGGTGACACGGGATCCCAGAGGGCGTGGAGTCTAAGGGCCAGCCGGTATTCTGCCAGGGACCCCCTTACAAGAGTTTAGGCTTAGCTGCGTGCTGACCCCAGGTCACGACTCCAGGGTTCACCCCGCTCGCTAGGGAAGTACCAGAAGACATGTCGGACAAGGATGGATGGATGAAGCAAAGGAGAGCCAGATAGCAAGCCAAACCAAGGTCAGGACGGGCTGCAGACAACGTAATCAGAACAAGCCAAGTCAGTACACAAGAGATCCGTTCACGAGAGGTCAGGTTAAGGCAGGTTACATGAAGGGAGCTCAAAAACAAATGTTGCTCAAGCAACCAGAACTAGTCAGAGAGGGATTTAAATAGAGAAGCACATGAGGGGCTGGACAAGAAGTAGCATGAAGGAATCATATATTAAGCAACAGGTGAGGCCGGTGACCCCCATAGCTGCAGAGTGCAGCAGAGCTGAACACAAGCTAGTGGAACAGGTGCCAGCCAGCCTACAGCAGTAGAGGTGAGACACAGATCAGCTGCAGAGCTGATCTGTGACAGTACCCCCCCCTTACGAGGTCCCCCTACACATCTGGGGCTGGCTTGGAGGGAAATTTTCAATGGAGTCTGGTCACCAAACGTGGGGCTGAGACATCAGTGGCAGGAACCCAAGACCTCTCCTCCAGACCATAGCCCTTCCAATCAGATAGGAGTAGCCTCCCTCAGGAGTACTTGGAGTCCAATATTTCTTTAATAACATATTGATCCATGGTATCAGCCACAGGAGCAGGGTGAGAAGAAGGGCGAGATAAGTGATTGAGGACCAGTGGCCTGAGCAGGGAGACATGGAAGGCGTTGGATATCCTGAGATGAGAGGGCAGATGGAGCTTGAAAGCAACTAGATTGATCTGATGGAGAATGGGAAATGGACCAATGAAGAGAGGGGCAAATTTCATTGAGGGCAACCGGAGTCGGATGTGATTGGTAGAGAGCCAAGCTAATTGCCAGGCAGGAACTTAGGAGCCGGACGGCAATGACGATCTGCTGCCATTTTATGCCTGGAAGCAGCTAGATGAAGATTCTCAGACTTCTTTCCAGATTGAGTTGAAGGACCTTTGAGTTTCAGCTGCTGCTGGTACAAGAGGAGAAATGGCAACAGGAAAGGGAACAGATGGATGCTTCCCCTTAAACAGTGAAGGGAGATTTTCCAGAACTGGCATTGGAGTGATGGTTTAAGGCAAACTCTGCTCAGGGCAAAAGGTCCACCCAGTCATCTTGGTGGGCTGAGATGAAGGCAGAGGAGAAAACGTTCTACATTTTGATTGACACGTTTCATTTGCCCATTGGACTGGGGATGAAAGGCAGATAAAAAATCCAATTTAATCCCAAAGGAGCTGGTCAAGGCTCTCCAAAACTGATCAATAAATTGAACTCCTCTGTGAAACGATATGTGAAGGCATCCCATGAAGATGAAAAATCTCCTTAATGAAAATTGTGGCAAGACTTGGAGCAGAAGGTAGGCCTGGGAGAGAAATCAAGTGACACATTTTGGAGAACTGATCCACTACTACCCAGATGACTGTAGAACCTGTTGAGGGGGGCAGATCTGAGATAAAATCCATGGAAATACAACACCAAGGTATATCAGGAACCTAAAGGCAAAAGCAACCCAGCAGGGGCAGACGTGGAAGATTTGGATAGTACACAAACCGTACAAGCTTGAACGTATTCCTTGATATCCTTACGAAGAGAAGGCCACCAGTAATGACGCTGAAGAATGTCACAAGTACAAGGTATGCCAGGATGTCCAGAGAACTTGGAGTCATGTGCCCAAGCAAGGAGTTTGGGACGAAGTGCGGGAACTACAAAAGTTTTAGCCGAAGGAGGCTGCGTAGACCAAAGCTGAGTTGTGGCTAGAATACGATGCGGAGGGATGATGGGACCAGGATCTAGGTGATTCTCAGAATTGTAAACATCAAACGACCTGGACAAGGCATCAGCTCAAAGGTTTTTGGCACCTGGACGAAAAGTAATGTTGAAGCGGGCAAAAAAGAGGACCCAGCGAGCTTGACGTGGGTTCAAGCGTTACGCGGATTGTAAATATTGCAGATTTTTATGATCAGTATAGATGGTAATACAATGGGGAGAACCCTCCTAGAAGATGTCGCCATTCTTGAAGAGCTAGTTTAATAGCGAGCAGCTCACGGTCCCCAATGGTATAGTTCTTCTCCACATCAGAAAACTTCTTGGAAAAGAATCCACAAGGCTGAGACTTGCCCTTCTGAGCCTGGAGTAGGATGGCACTGACTCATACTGAAGAGGCATCAACTTCCAAAGAAAAGGGTTTTGTAATGTCCGGACGTAGTTGAATTGGGGCAGAGAGGAAGGCTGCCTTGAGTTTGAGGAAAGCATCAATGGCTTCAATGGACCAGAGCCAGGCATTGACACCCTTACGAGTGAGAGATGTAATAGGGGACACCAAGTTGGAGTAGTTACGAATGAATTGGCGATAGTAATTGGTGAAGCCCAAAAAGCGTTTGGTGGCTTTAAGACCAGATGGCTGGGGCCACTCAGAGATAGCGAGAAGTTTGGCTGGGTCCATGAGGAGGCCCTGTGACGAGATTATGTAGCCCAGAAATGGAACTTGTGTTTGTTCATATCAACATTTTTCCAATTTTGCATATAGACAATTGTCCCGTAGATGCTGTAGCACAGCTTTCACATGAAGATGATGGGTAAGTAAGTCTGGTGAGAAAATAAGAATATCATCCAGATATACAATAACACAGACATACAGAAGGTCGCGGAAGATCTCATTAAGCAAATTTTGGAAGACTGCTGGGGCATTGCATAAGCCAAAGGGCATCACAAGATATTCATAATGTCCATCCCTGGTGTTTAGCGGTTATTTGTCTCCTTCCCAGATCTTTATTAAATTGTAAACCCCTCTAAGATCCAATTCAGTAAAAACATGAGAACCTCGCAGTCTGTCAAAGAGTTCTGAAATTAAAGGAAGAGGGTATCGGTTCTTCACGGTGATTGCGTTAAGGCCCCTGTAGTTGATGTATGGACGGAGTGAACCATCTTTTTTTGCTACAAAGAAGAACCCGGCTCCGGCAGGTGAGTGTGATTTCCTGATGAATTCCTTTTGCAGGTTTTCCCAAATGTATTCAGACATGGCTTGTGTCTTGGGGATAAAGGGTAGACTCGGCCTTGGGGGAGAGGTCCCAGGTAACAGATCAATGGAGCAGTCATCGTCTCTGTGGAGGAGGAAGGTGATCAGCGGACTTTTTGCAGAAAACATCTTAGAAAGACTGATATTGGAAAGGCAACATGGGAGTTGTGGATGTCTCAGCCAGAGGAATGGAAGGAGGAGGTAGCACCTTGAAAATACATTGTTGCTGACACGGAGGACCCCAAGCCAATACTTGTCCAGAATCCCAGTCAAGATGCGGGGAGTGTTTCTGCAACCATGGAAGGCCCATGTTGATGGGACTGGAGGATTTGGGCAGAATTAGGAAAGAGATCTCCTCAGCATGCAAAACCCCAATGCGTAAGACAATAGGATGGGGCTAATAGGCAAGAAGGAGCCATCTACTGCAGTCATGGAAAGAGGTATAGCCAAGGCAACAAAGGCAATGCTCAACTCGGAAGCTAAAGATTGTTCAATGAAATTCCCGGCAGCACCAGAGTCCACATATGCAGAGACTTGATAGGCATTTTGAGCCTAGTGGATAACCACGGGAAGGGTGAAACGAGGGAAGCGGACAAAATTACAGGGTTGGTCTAGATCACCTCCCTCCGAGTGACCTAGACCCTGGAGTTTCCCAGACGGACTGGACAGGAGTTCAAAAGATGTCTTTTTTTCGCTACAATAAAGGCACAAGCCCAATCCCATGCATCGGGCACGTTCCTCGGGAGTGAGGTGAGTTCGCCCAAGCTGCATAGGTTCTTCAAACGTGTGAGAGGTTGAATACGGAAGGGGGGTTCCACAGGTCTTTGGATTACCTGCGCTGGACGGCCAGCAGGGGGATGACTGGATTTCTCCAGGACCCGCTCCTGGAAGCGAATGTCTATTTGAATGCTCAATGCAATTAAATCATCCAATGTGGTAGGAATTGTGCGTCCAGTGAGTTCATCCTTGACACGCTCAGATAGGCCTTTCCAGAAGGTAGCAGTAAGGGCCTCATTATTCCATTTGAGTTCAGTGGCCAGTGTAAGGAATTGAACTGCGTATTGGCCGACTATCATTCTGTCACGTACCTGGTAGGTTTTGATCCTGAAATGCAGAGAGAGGCCTCCCCTATGGCTCCCACTCATGGCCCTCTGGAATGGGGACAGAGGTCACAGGAGCGAGGCATGGTATGAGTGTCTGGCAGGATCAAAAGTCCGTCCAGAAATAGGTAGGAACCAGGAAACTGGAACTGGAGAGAAGGCTGGAGACTGGAACGCTGACTGGAGCCAGGAATAACAGCAGGTAAGCAGGCAGAAGACTGGAGTGCTGGACTGGAACCAGGAATACAGCAGGCAAGTAGGCTGGAGACTGGAACGCTGACTGGAACCAGGAACAGCAGTTAAGCAGGCTGGAGACTGTAATGCTGGACTGGAACCAGGAACAACAGCAGGTAGCAGGCTGGAGACTGGAATGCTGGACTGGAACCAGGAACACAGCAGGCAAGTAAGCAGGTATCAGGGATCAGGCAGAAGGATCATCAGATGGGCCAGTGATCGGTATCAGACAGACAGAAAAGGTACCAGGGATCAAACAGGAGGATAGTCTAAGCAAGCCAGAGGTCAGATGCAGGCAGATAGCTGGGATGGTCACAAATAGATAGCCGGGTCAAATAACAGGTAGTCTCAGATCAGATCTTAACACACACAATGCTGTAGAGCAAACAGCGGGGACTGAGTGTGACAGGCAGGTTTAAAAAGCCGGCCTGGCGCCAACAGGGATGCGCGTGTGCAATGGCGCCTGCAGACGCGCACCAATGAGCCTGGGATGCCGATTACTGGCAGGATCTTCCTGACATTGCCCCCCCCCCAAGGGGCAGCCTCTGGATGCCCCGACGGGGAAATTTTTCGGGATGGGACCTTTTGAAGGATTGCAACAGGCTCTCAGTGTGGATATTACCCTCGGGCTCCCAAGAATGTTCTTCAGGTTCAAACCGCTTCCATTTAATCAGGAATTGATCTTGATTATCTCTCCTCTTGTAGTCAAAGAGACTCTACCTCGAATTCCTCCTCACCATCTACCAGAACAGGATCAGGGGGATCCGTACTTCGACCTGGAAATGGGTTGAAAATGGAAGGTTTTAGTAATGATACATGGAATATCGGATGGACCTTTAGTGAGTCAGGAAGTTCTAGTTCATATGCCACCTCATCGATCTTCCTTCTGACAGGGAATGGCCCCAAGAACTTGGGACCCAATTTCTTTGAAGGGCAGGCCAACTAAAGGTTCACCATGGATAACCATACCCGGTCACCGGGTGCAAGTAACAGTTCGCCTCATCTTTTCTTTTTGTTGTGTTCCTGGGTCCTGGTCATGGTTTCCTGTAGAATTTGGTTGTTGGAGGCAAAGAAATTGAATTTTTCCTGAACTGCTGGTACTGTACATTCAGGGAGGGAATTGGGTAAGAATGAAGGATGAAAGCCATAATTTGCGAAAAATTGAGTTTGATAGCGGAGTGAATGGAGTTGTTGTAGGCGAATTCAGCCAATGGAAGCAAAGAAATCTAGTCATCTTGGGCAAAAGAGGAGAAACAGCGTAGGTATTGTTCGAGAGTTTGGTTTGATCTCTCCGTTTGCCCATTGGTCTGGGGATGATAGGCAGAGGAGAATGACAGTTCAATATTCAGGGCTTTGCATAGAGACCTCCAGAATCGGGAGGTAAACTGTACCCCCCAATCTGAGATGATATTGGCTGGCAGCCCGTGGAGTCGGATGATTTCTTTGATGAACACTTGTGCTGTTTCTGAAGCTGAGGGGGTACCCTTCATTGGAACAAAATTGGCCATTTTTGACAGTCGATCTACGATCACAAAGACGATGGTATGGCCCCCCGCTGGAGGTAGCTCTACAATAAAATCTATGGATAACATCTTCCATGGCCTGTCTGGGACAGGCAGAGGTATTAGTAGCCCCCATACCTTAGTTTTGTAACCCTTGTTCCTAATGCAAGTTGTACAGGATTCCACAAATCTTTTGCAATCCTCACGTACCTGAGGCCACCAAAAGGTACGTTGTACCAGATCGGTGGTATTGGTAATACCGAAATGCCCAGCCAGCGCATGATCCTGACAAAGCCCAAACACTCGTAGGCTTTCGGGTATGTAAATCTTGTTTTCGTGCTAGAGCAACCCATCTCTGATCTGTAGTTCTGGCCCAACAGAAGATCCCAGTCTTGTGGAAGCTTGCTTAATTTGTGAGAGCAGATCTCCATGAAGCAGAAGAAAATTCCCCGGGGACAGGATGGTGTCCGGAGGTGAAATTTCTTGGGGTTTGTGGAACATCCTGGATAGGGCATCAGGTTTAGTGTTTTTGGAATCAGGGCAGTAAGTGACGTGAAAGGAGAACCTGGAGAAGAAGAGGGCCCATCTGGCTTGTTGTGGCTTCAGTCTTTTTGCACATCTCAGATACGCCAGGTTCTTATGATTTGTAAAGATTAGGACTGGATGTGCGGCTCCTTCCAGAAGGTAGCGCCATTCTTCTAATGCAGATTTTATTGCTAACAACTCTCTATCTCCTACATCATAATTTCTCTCTGCCGCTGACAACTTGTGAGAGAAGAAGGCCACCGGGTGCAGCAGGGCCCTGGTTCCTTGTCTTTGGGACAGCACTGCTCCCACAACAATTTCATATGCGTCTACTTCAAGTACAAATGGCAGAGAGGAATCTGTATGTTTTAATACGGAAGCAGAAGTGAAGAGGCCTTTGAGGGTCTCAAAGGCCTCTTGGGCTTCAGAAGACCAGTGAAAACGTGTTCCCCTTTGGTTAACTGGGTAATTGGAGTGATGATGGCTGAGAATCCTTTGATAAATTTCCGATAGAAATTGGCGAATCCAACGAACCATTGGCTTCCCCTCTTGTCTGTTGGGACCGGCCAATCTAATATTGCAGCGATTTTCTGAGGATCCATTTTAATGCCCCTACTGGAGATGATTAACCCTAAAAATTATATACTTTCCTGCTCAAACTCACACTTTTCTGCCTTTGCATATAAGCCATGCTGTCGACGCCGAGCCAACACACTTCTGACGTGCCTGCGGTGAGATTCAAGGGAGAAAGAAAAGATTAGTATATTGTCCAGGTAGACAATGACAAACAGATCTAAAAAGTCCCATAGAACGTCATTGATGAAATACTGGAACGTAGCGGGAGCATTACACAACCTGAAGGGCATTACCAAGTACTCAAAATGCCCATAGCGGGTACGAAAAGCAGTTTTCCATTCGTCTCCATCCCTGATACGGACCAAATTGTAGGCTACGCGGAGGTCAAGCTTAGTGAACACAGTGGCAGTTCCAAGTCTTTGGAATAGTTCTGGTACCAGGGGGAGAGGATAGTGTTTTTTTTACTGTGATTTTATTTAATTTGCGATAGTCCACGCATGGTCGAAGGGTATGATCCTTTTTCTGTACAAAAAAGATGCCCGCGCCCACTGGACGGGCGAATGAAGCTTCTTTTTAAGTTCTCATCAATATAATCCTTTAATGCCCCTTGTTCTACCTCTGTCAGGGGAAAAATCCTTCCGAACGGGATCTCAGCTTCGGGGAGCAGCTTGATAGGGCAGTCATAGGCCCGGTGGGGTGGTAAGGTCTCTGGACCTTGTTTACTAAACACGTCTAGAAAGTCGTGGTAAACTTCTGGGATAGACTGATGATGTATACTGGTGTCTGTGTCTAGGCATAGTCGGGTAGTGGCCCTATGAGCGTCTTGTGACCCGCAGAAATGTTGACAATAGGGAGAAGAAAAGGTAACCTCTCCTGTGTCTCAGTTAATGTCAGGGTTGTGCGCTTGTAACCAAGGCATGCCAAGGATTATAGAGAACAAGGGTGAAGCAATGAGGAGAGAGATGATATATGTGACTTTGGTGTGATCAGTTGGAAAATGGCAGCTGGAAAGTTCAAAGTGGATGGAACACTGATTAATGAAGCCCCGACAAGCCTTAGGGTCACCAGAAAAATGAGATGGCAGCAGCAAATGCAGGCAGGGATTGCCAGGTGTAGCAGGTAACATGGGAGCAGCTGAAGCAGAAGCAGGAACTGGAGGAGCTGAAGTTGCAGCGAGTTTCAGACGATCCAAACGGGAGGTAAGATCCTGAAGGACCAGCATTGTTTGATCTTGATTTGCTTGCTGGGAATTAAGTCTGTGAACTAGTTGTTGCATTTGATCCTCGGTCAGTGGCTGATTCTCAGAGGTGCTCATGGCTTGAGCAAACTGTCATGGTACTACTTACAGTGAGCCTACAGGCAAGCAGGCGATGTGGGATCCCCCAGGGCGTGGAGTCTAAGGGCCAGACGGTATTCTGCCAGGGACCTCCTCATGAGGGTTTGGGCTTAGCTGCGTGCTGACCCCAGGTCACGACCCCCGGGTTCACCCCGCTCACTAGGGAAATACCAGAAGACACTGTCAGACAAGGATGGATGGATGAAGCAAAGGAGAGCCAGATAGCGAGCCAAGGTCAGGGCGGGCTGCAGACAACCAAATCAGAACAAGCCAAGTCGGTACACAAGAGATCAGTTCACGAGAGGTCAGGTTAAGACAGCTTACAGGAAGGGAGCTCAGAAACAAATGTTGCTCAAGCAACCAGAACTAGTCAGAGAGGGATTTAAATAGAGAAGCACATGAGGGGCTGGATAGGAATTAGCAGGAAGGAATCATATTAAGCAACAGGTGAGACCGACGACACCCATAGCTGCAGAGTGCAGCAGAGCTGAACGCAAGCTAGTGGAACAACAGGTGCCAGCCAGCCTACAGCAGTAAAGGTGAGACACAGATCAGCTGCGGAGCTGATCTGTGACAACAGGTATAAATGGCAGGCAGAGAATTGGTCAGGATACAAGCAGAAGTTGGCAACGTAGAATCAAGCAGATGAGCAGGAGACAGAGCAAATCCAGAGACAGGCTAAGGTCAGGACAGGTAGCATTCAAGCAAGGTCAGGGCAAGCCGGGTAAATAACAGAAATCAACACAGGAACAGATACAGGGACATGGGTAATAACTGTAGATCAGACAACATTGGTTAATAGAACGGCTGCAGTTTAAATAGTTCTGTTGGTGCGAACATTAGCGGCAGGTGTGCATACGCATCTGCTCATGGCCATGCGCAGAAAAAATGGGTACCCACACATCTGCGCACCCATGTACATCTTAAGGCTTCATCTGTACTATGGCTAGTAAAAAATGGTGATCTTGCGCAATTCCTCTAGTGTTACTCTGGGGGTCATTTACTATAGCGCCAAAAAATGATCCTGCAGTACCAAAAAATAACTCTCAAAGGCCAGAAAGACTTCAACTCTCAGAAATTCTGCACTAATGCAAATGGAAAGCAGCGCTATTGCCGGCAATAATGCCTGTCAGATCACATATGCTGGAAAACTGGAAGTCAATGGGGCTCGAACCTGCAAAATCCAAAGTTCTCACTGAAGGCTTATATGCAAGTTCTTTGCATAAAAGTGTTTGGAGACCCGGGTCCTGCCCCAGGGGACATGTATCAATGCAAAAAAAAATTTAAAAACGGACGGGAGCAGTGATTTTAATAATGCTTAGAGTGAAACAATAAAAATGTAATATTCCTTTAAATTTTGTACCCGGGGGGTGTCTATAGTATGCCTGTAAAGGGGCGCATGTTTCCCGTGTTTAGAACAGTCTGACAGCAAAATGACATTTCAAAGGAAAAAAAGTCATTTAAAACTACTCGCGGCTATTAATGAATTGCCGGTCCGACAATACACATAAAAGTTCTTTGATAAAAACTGTATGGGAATTCCCCACAGGGGAACCCCGAACCGAAATTTAAAAAAAAAATGGTGTGGGGGTCCCCCTAAATTTCATACCAGGCCCTTCAAGTCTGATATGGATATTAAGGGGAACCCTGGCCAAATTTTTTTTTTAAATGGCGTGGGATCCCCCTCAAAATCTATACCAGACCCTTCCGGCCCTGCCCCCCCAAAAAAATGGCATGGGGTTCCCCCAAAAATCCAGACCCTTATCCTAGCACGCAAATTGGCAGGCCGCAGGAAAAGAGGGGGGATGAGAGCGCCCCCCCTTCTGAACCGTACCAGGCCACATGAACTTAACATTGGGAGGGCTACCCCAAAGTACCTTGTCAAATTGTCAAAAACTGTCTCTTGTCATTTTTAACATTTTTGACCCTTTTTTTGTGAAATGGTAGGGGTACTTTCGGGGGGGGGCGGGATCTGGGGGTCCCCTTGTTAAAGGGGGATTCCAGATTCTGATAAACATGGGGACTAGGTGCTTTGGGGGCTACCCCAAAGCACCCTCCCAATGTTGAGGGCATGTGGCCTGGTACAGTTCAGGAGGGGGGCACTCTCTCATCCCCCCCATCTTTTCCTGCTGCCTGCCAGGTTGTGTGCTTGGATAATCTGGTATGGATTTTTGGGGGGACCCCACGCCATTTTTAAAAAATATTTGGCCGGGGTTCCCCTTATTATCCATACCAGACCTGAAGGGCCTGGTATGGAATTTGGAGGGACCCCCACACTTTTTTTTTTATTTTAGTTTGGGGTTCCCCTTAATATTCATACCAGACCCAAAGGGCCTGGTAATGGACTATGGGGGAATCCCGGGCCCTTTTTATCAATTAACTTGGGACTGACAATTCATTAATAGCCGGTGTCTTGCCAAGAAAGTTCCCCCGGCGGATAAGGACCCCCCTGTACTGTGCATGCGCTGCGCTTGCACAGTACAAATGACTACAGAGCCACCGAAAGTCTCCGAAGTTGAACAGCTGATCGCCAGCTCTACACGGCGTCTGCGCACTACATTTTGCCTTGAGTCCAGGTCCAAGCCCAACCATCCAAGTGGACATAGAGTTAGAATAAAAATATGCCGAACGAAGCGAGGCCGTGCCGAAGCGTGGCAAGCGAAGCAAGCCCGTGAGGGGCCCTGTTACAAATGCCCTGTACAGCTGACTCACAGGTGTTAAGCTTCGGCTATTTTCAGCGGCTCGTACTGCGCAAGCGCTGCACCTGCGCAGTACAGGGAGTCCTTATCCGCCGGGGGAACTTTCTCGGCAGAACACCAGCACTAGCGCTAGCACTTTTAAATGACTTTTTTCTTCCTTTAGAAATGTAATTTTGCTGTCAGACTGTTCTAAACACAGCAAACACGCGCCACTTTACAGGCATACTATAGACACCCCCCAGGTATGAAATTTAAAGGAATATTACACTTTTATTGTTTCACTTTAAGCATTATTAAAATCACTGCTTCTGAAAAAACAGCCAATTCTAAAACTTTTTTTGCATTGATACATGTCCCCTGGGGCAGGATCCGGGTCCCCAAACACTTTTTATGACAATAAATTGCATATTAACCTTTAAAATTAGCACTTTTGATTATTTATGTTCGTGTCCCATAGACTTTAATGGTGTTCGCACAAATTTTTTGTCTGTTCGCATGTTCTGCTGCGAACTGAACAGGGGGGATGTTCGGCCCATCCCTAGTTATCATTGAGAATCATGGGGTACAACTTGTCAAACAACTCGGAGGTCCAAAGTCGCCCAACTGTGAAACAAGTCATACATATTTTAATAGAAAGGAGCTCTCATTTATACTTGCATTTACATCAGCAGAACAAATGCAGGAAGTGATGTGTGCACATGGGCCAGAAGCAAATGTGTGGGGATGCCAAACAAATCAATGAACCCCACCCACACCAAATCTAACGACCACATCCACCCCCGCATTGATTAAGCACAAGTACATATACCCTTATCTGGAAAATGAGCAGCACCTCTTCTTTGCTAAAGAGAGATGTCCACATGTCCACCTAGATGGAGATCCTGACCAGCACAGGAACTTCCGGGTGATTACAATGACTTATTTCTGGATCAGAAGGCGAAACCACACTCTTTTGATCGCTGCTGCAAATATTTGATAGCAACCACTATTAGAATTTTATTATTTTTGTTTATTTGCAGATATGCAAATTTGTATTTCTACTTATATTTAAAGGTGT
The DNA here is from genome assembly GCF_042186555.1 of Aquarana catesbeiana. Taxonomy (NCBI): domain Eukaryota; kingdom Metazoa; phylum Chordata; class Amphibia; order Anura; family Ranidae; genus Aquarana; species Aquarana catesbeiana. The sequence goes on from NC_133325.1 coordinate 224,408,913, forward strand.
TCGATAAGAAATGGTGTCCATGGGTTAGCAGCAGGTGAATGACAAAAACAAAAGGCCCAGTTTGAGCCCTGGTTCACACTGACAGATGGAGGAAATCGTTCAGCTGAAATCACACACTTTCATTCCCACATGTCAGTCCCAACTGCAGGGGGAATTTCAGAGACATCTGTGCAGGTTTATGCACTGATATCAATACAAATTGTACCCCAAAGTCGCACCAATTAAAACAGTGCAATTGTCACCGCTTTGACATGTCGCATCGCAGCAATGTGAACTAAAGCTGACACATACAACACTGCCTATCCACCAGCTGAATTAATTACCTGCAATTTTCCACAGCTGTTATATATAAAGATTCCACCTTTATCATTTACTTGCAGGTGTGCAGAAGCCTAGGTTTACATTGGAGCGATTTGTCATGCGATTTGAGAGATCAAATCGCATGACTATTGGCAGCAATGGCACTGTTCCAATCGATGTGACACCAATTTTGTGGCACCGCACCAATTTGCTAAAGTAGTTCCTGCACTACTTTTGCTGATTTCAGGTGCGACTTCAATAGACATTTGTGTTTGAAGCCACACGGATGTCTATCAAGTAGCACCTGAAATCACGCTGACCTTGCTACTTTGAAATCGTGCTACTTCAAGTGAAGTAGCGTGATTTCAAAGTAGCATCAATGTGAACCAGGGCAAAGAGATTAGTTTTTTGGTGCACAAATACATACTGAAATAAAATATAAGATATTGCACTTTCCCAAAACCACCACCCACAAAAACTAAAGAGAAAGAAAAGTAAAAGTAAAAAATTTTGGACAGGATATATGGTGCTACATTTAGCAATGGGATTTTAAGGGCCCTGCTCATAGAAGCTTACAATCTAAAATTTGACAAAACCTTAGAGTGGACACAGCTTTAATTTCAGTGTATAATGGGCAATACATCACATTTTTATCTGCAAGATTATAGAAACATACTTAACAGTCATTCTTACAAAGCATTCCAACATAATATTACAAAAGACCCAAAACACCCACCACCAGCCCACAATCCACACATACATACAGTGGTGTCCATGTTCTGCTGGAAGCTGCATTTTGGTGTACACGATTAAACAACAAGATCAAAAAGAGTAAGTCAGCAGATGCATCCAAACAATGTTTGCATGATCAGACAGGAACAATACACGCAAAACATTGACAGCATGGCCACATAAACGCACTTTTGATTGAAAAAATGCACAAGAATTTCATCATATCTCCCTAGTTGGGCATTTGTCAATATGCACAATATCATTCCTTCTCCCCCACAAATCACAGCAAAAAACCTTACCTTCTCAGGCCAAACAAACCCTCCACTGCAGGCCTTTATATAAGAGAGGTTGTATTGTTAGCACACTGACACACCCAATAGAAGTACACGCCCACCAGTATCTTTCAATCTGTCTCTTCATGTATGTCTAAAGTGATTGCACCTGATGAGCAGGAACACATAATACTATTCGCAACTGTGTTAGCCTTGGCTATGTGCATCAAATCTCCAACTACAGGACAAAGATCAAAGTCCCTTTGCATCCACATAAACAAAGCAACAGTTTTCTAAGCATATGTACCTGTGTAGTGTAAACCCTAAAATTTGAAATTTCCAATGTCCCTGGGCATGATTCATGCTAATAAACATTAACATCAGTCCCTGGCTGCAATGAGCTTCCAATCTGGAGAGTGACACGGCTGATCTTATTGACCTGCCCAGTGTTATCTCTTCCCTTGGACAACAAGGAAGGGTTGGCTCAGGAGTCAAAACAAGGGTCCAAACTTAAGAAAAAGCCGGTCCAGTTTCCACCTCCCAGCTCCAATCCGAACATCTCCACATTTTTAAAACTGGTATATAGAGAGATTGATAGGTTACATATTCGTACCCCCAAAACCATTAACATCAATATGGCAGACAGACAGGCGCTCAAGGAGCTCAGCGATAACAAGTCATTAGTTATCAAACCCTCTGACAAGGGGGGCAACATTGTCCTGATGGACAATGCTCAATATATCTCGATGTGTCACAAAATTTTAATGAATAAGAATTGGTACAAGAAAATTACGATAGATTTGGTTAATAGATTCCACCAAGAATATTACTCTTTGGATACAGCATACAATAATAAAGTCATCAACAAAACCATTTGGGAATACATCTGAGTCAAATTTCCGGTTGTACCAACCTTCTATTCATTACCAAAAATTCACAAAGACAGTCATAATCCAACTGGGAGACCAATTATTTCTGGTAGAGGGTCCATCAGTGAAAACGCAAGTCGTTTAATTGATGAATATCTCAAACCCCATGTTATCAGTTTACGGTCTTTTGTGAAAGACACTATACATTTTCTCAAAATTATTGAAAATCTCATAATACCAGAAAATGCATATTTGGTAACCATTGACGTAGAGGCCCTGTACAGCTCTATTCCCCATGCTAGGGGGCTCAGAGCTGTCAAGAAGGCGATATACCAGAGACGGGATGGGGATTGGGCCTATAACGAATTCATCCTACAGTTGCTGGAATATATCCCGTATCACAATAGCTTCACTTTTGATGGCTCCCATTTCCTTCAGGTACAGGGAGTGGTGATGGGGACTTGTTGTGCCCCATCCTATGTGAACCTGTAGCTGGGGGAATGGGAAACCACATTTCTCAGTGATGAGAACTCGTCGGTGTATACGAACCACTTTCTTTTGTGGTTCAGATACATCGACGACATTTTCACCATCTGGGATGGCCCCATAGAGCTCTTGCATTCATGCTTCGAGTGCATGAACAAGAACCGCTTTAATCTTACTTTTACTATGTCATTGAGTCACAGTGAGATTGCCTTTTTGGACGTCATGGTCTGTAGAGGTCAGGATGGTGGACTCAGCAGTGGCCTCTGTCGGAAGGCCACTGCTGGGAACACCATCCTACATGCCTCTAGTTTTCATCCACCAAGCCTTATCAGGTCTATACCATACAGCCAGTACCTTAGGGTGCGCAGAAATTGTACTGACGAAGCGACCTTTAAAATAGAAGCAGACAATTTGCGCGCTAGACTCCTTGAGAGGTTATTTACATACCTCCCTCAAAAAGGCATATAGGCGGGCCACCACACATACAAGACATGCTCTTATTTACTCACAGAAACACAAGAACCAGGATAATCCTCTGCGCATTATCACCAAATACTGCAATCAACACGCAGAAGTCAAAAGAATTGTGTCAAAGTTTTGGCACATTCTTACTATGGACCCAAATTTGAATAGACTCCTTCCCGAGAGTCCGCTCTTTACTTTCAGGAGGGCTACTTCATTGTCTTCCAGGCTGGTGAGGAGTGAATTCAGGGATAAGAATTTTGCTCAGCACTGTAAATACAAGGGCACATTTATGTGTGGGGCCTGTGGGTACTGTAAATTTATGTATACTAACAAAAATTCAACTTTACCCGATGGCTGTACCTTCAGGCCCAAACATTTTGCCAACTGTAAGACCAAGGGGGTTGTGTACATGCTCCGGTGTGATTGCGGATGCTTCTATGTCGGGAAGACCAAATTGGAATTCTGGCATAGGGCATACTGCCACATCAGGAGCATCCAGACATGCGACCCCGATCTACCACTGGGGAGACATACTGCCCTGGTCCATCAGGGGCTGTTTCCAAAAATCTAATTTTTGATTTTGGATTGAGTACACCCCAGTTCGAGGGGGGGAGATTGGAATAGGGATCTCCTCCAGCTTGAACTGAGGTGGATTTACAATTTGCGGGGACCAGGCCCCCGGACTCAATGATACTACATGCTTCAAGCCATTCTTTGACTCCGGGAGCATGGAGAAGTAGGTTTACTGCTCAGTGCTTGTCCTGTCAGAACCCCACGTTTCTTTGTTTGGTGTAGGAGGTCCATATATGACCCTGGCCCCTATATTTCCCTCTCATTTGCTCTCACCCTTATGATGGCTTTTGTTGTCTATATTATATATATATATATATATATATATATATATATATATATATATATATATATACTATGTGGGATATCAATACATGTTTGTTTGATACTTGAGGGGCCTGCCTACATCTAATGTCTCCATGTACACTGGGGATGGGGGCTCTAAAATGGTTTTGACAGGATCAGACTCCAGAACTGGAGTATGAATGGGTCTGAGTTTTTAGTGCCTGGTCTGTGGCTGTTTCAGTCTTTTCTTTCTGTGTAATGACTTCACAATCGTTTCCCATGCTGAGGCTGCATTGCTGCCAAATTTACATAGAATCTTGGTTGTATGTATAGTTTCATGCATGAATTTCATGCATATATGCCATATCATTATTATTACTTTTTGCGGATTTTTCCCCTGCCCACACTCAGGGGGCCCATTGACTGGACCATAATAGTACATACCCCTCCCAATGTATGAGGCACCGCGCCATGACATTTGCCGCTGCTTTGCATTCCAGCTTGGCTGGCGCACATGCGCGGTGCATCTTCGGGGTCGGCGCTTGTGGGGAGGCGTGGCGCGGCCCACATTTAGGGGGCCCATTGACTGGACCAGAATAGTACATACCCCTTCTAAGATAACAACCAGTCAGCTGCTGGAGGGCGGGCTGGGAGAGCTCCGGGTCATGCACCTTCCCTTCAGCTGATTCTTATTATAATCAGCTGACAGCGCAACCTGGTGGCTGTAAATATTGAGCTCATTCACTCTGATCCTGTGATCAGAGGAGGACGTTGTAATGATGCTGTGTCCTTGGGCTGACTAAGTAGGTTATATTTCTAGCATTTTGGGTCACTTTCTTTTCTACTCTCATGTCTATTTTAAGATGTTTGTCTGGCCTCTCTTTTTTACTGCTGGAATACATTCACTTACATTAGATTTACCTCTACTCCCCCAACCAGGTTCCCTTATTATCTGCAGCTGATCTATTGCCAGCCTGGACTCTCAGCCTCCTTTCTCTCCCCTACATGACAAACTGTAGGTCTTACCTTTGGACCTAGTTCACAGGTATGTTCCCTGCTACTGGTCCTTACGTATGTATTCACACGTTCTATACGCTTCGGGATCTGATATTATCGATCCTATTTCCTACTTTTTCAATCAATATTTTTCATAGGGCTGTGTTCTTGGTTCTAGGTCCGGAGACGTTTGGACCCCAGCCTGCACATAAACACCGCTCCAAATGTTCAGGTGTGGCATTTTTCAGCACAAATTGGATTTTCCCTGATACACCAGCTTTCTATAATATCATTTTGGATAGCTAGCCACTAGATGATCTTAGGTGCACACGGCCTGGGAGACCTTTGTGAAGTTGATTTTATGCCATGGATACTGTTATAGCATTTGTACTTTGGAAGTGAGTATGGTTTTCACACAGACCTTCACTGGGTCTTGTCATCTAATTTGTGTGTGATGTTAATTAACCTTTTTGACTTTGCAACTCTATAGATGGTAACTCTCACTTGGTGAACCCTGAGGAAGGATTCTCTGAAACGTGTCGGTTCAGTGAGAGTTAATATATATTGACCCTTGGTCTTTTCTCCATTGTCACACTATTTGTATCTACAACCACATGTACTTTGCTCTTGATGTATCCATCTGTACATACTTTTTTATCTGATTGTATATATTTTGTCTTTTTTTTTTTTCTATTTTTGTAATAAAAATTATTTTGTATTTACACCGTATTATTCATGGTAGTGCCTTCAAAATCCCGCCATAGGGGAATCTTTTGGTCTCTTTCAGATTTATGGGATGTGGCACACCCCTTTTTGTAACTACTCTGTCAGATTCTCTCCTTCTTTTTGAGCTTCCAATCTAAAGTCCAAAATTAACTTTCATTAGAACCTATTTCGACAGGAGACAAATAAAATGCCAGCATGTCTTTGGATTGTGGTGAGAAACCCACACAGGGAGAACATATAAACTTCAACACAAGGATTAGCATGTTGGGGAATTGAACCAACATCCCAGGTGCTGCTAGACAGAACTGCTACCCACTTAGCTACCCCCACACATGTTCTCTGCATCTCTGCGGTGTGAACCAGCCCCAAGTCTATAGCCATGCTCAGTGTCTACATTTAGACATAGTTATAGCACCTGGGAGATGAGACAACTTCTCTACATGAAGCAACATGTTAGGGATTTGAACCTAGACCCTCAGGGATACTAAGCAGAAGTTCTAACCTCTAAGTCACAGAGCTGCCATGTGTGAGAACCTCCTACACATAAATGCTGGATTTCTTTGGACATACAGGTGATGGAATTACAGTACTCAAGAGTTATTCTTCTTGATTTATTTTGTGATATTTGGTGTTTTTTTTGTGGGTGAGAGTAGAATATTACCCTCAAATTTTTGGGAATTACATTTTGATTTCTGATGTTGGTACACATCACATTTTTGGGGCTCAAATTATGAATATTTGGAAATCATAAAAAGCACAAAATTGTGATTCATTTTAAATTTGCATCAACAATGGTATTGTTTGTGGATTGTAAAGACACCTGTGTGAGTTTGGGTAAAGATGGTTGGGAGATGGAGAGTAACAAGTGAAAGTGACAGAGAAAAATATTTTATCAAAACATTCCACATTCTAGTATTCTTAAAATCAAAATATTTTAAGTAGAAGCAACAATGTTGCAAAGGAAAATTTATTTTACAGAAAGATACATTTTCATCTCAACATTAAAAGGTTTTTTTGTGAAAGTTAGAATTGTTTCATTAGAATCAATGGCTGAAACTTGATTTGGACTAAAATAGGGCAGATTTTCACTTCAAAAAAATGCTCTCTAATTAGCTCTCTTTTTGGTATTTACTATAGCGCCGGCTAAAAAAGACACTTGAGTTAAATTGAGAGTTATTTTCAGATCTGAGCATGCTCAGTTGTGTTGGCACCTAGTTGTCCAAAATGGGGAATTTTTCACTTCTCAGACTTTTAAAGATATTTCAATGTAGAAATCACTTTTTCACACAGTTTAAAAGCAGATTATCTTTAAATAATATACTGCATATTTCAGTACCATTTAGGCAATTATATCATGATCTAAACATTATTTCCATGTGCACTACTCCAGGTTTTAGCAGAGTAAGGGTTTGGGCGCTATTTGGTTTCAGGGAACTGTAGTAAATTCGATTTTGGGAGTATTTTCTCACCAGTGCTATAGTGAATACAGTTTTAGCACTAATTAGCGCTAAATTGCAGCGAATTAGTGCTGATTTGCGGCAATTTGCACAAATCAGCACCATGGCGCTATAGTAAATGACCCCCTCTGTGTATAACATCTTAATCAAAAACAATATGTCCAGACCAATTAATATCATGAATGGTTCATAAACCAATAAAACAGAAAAGTCCAAATAACAAAATAAGATGAATAAAGTCTTAGGTTGAACTTCCACCATCCACAGTGCTTTCACCGAACAGCTCAGTGCTCTCAGAACTCTCACCTCAATAGTGTGAATAGAAAGCCTTCTGGACAAATATATAAGCAGATGGTCCTTAATTGGTGTATTTCTTTCCTTATCTCCTCTATATGGAATCCAGACTCTAAAAGTATCGGTAATGGCTCTGAACCACATGCAGGAATGAAATAGATAGAATGCCTCCCATAGTGTATTATCGTTAAAAATGGAACAGTTTATTAAAAGACAAATGGATGCTTACATCAATATGAATTAAAAATCGCATAAATGTAAAAACAGCAGTGTTTGCTCGCCTCTCACTTCACTTCTGGTCCTCTATTCACTCCGGCCATGCCCTATGTCGGGGTACTTCTTCACACTTTCACTCTCCAGACCAGCTCCTGGGAGTCCCGACCAACTACCTTTTCCTGGCTTGCCACTTTACCATACCTAGGAGTTCAGCTGACCTCTTCTTTTGACTCTCTTTACTAAGCAAACTGCCCCTCCTCGTTCAGAGACCTACCCAGCCTTTTTGCCTCCTGGACATCACTCCAAATTTCTTGGTTTGACTGAATCCATGCCCTTTACATGACACCAAAACTCATTTGCTACTTCAGGGTCTTGCCAATTCCTATATCAAATCACATACTGCACATTGATCAGTGCAAATCACTTTGCTTCATCGTAGGCCAAGACTGCCCACTTCCACATTGTATCGGCGGAGGGTGGCGAGAGAACTGATCATACCCAACCTTAAATCCTACTATGTTGCAGCACAAATTGTCCCCCTTGTCTCTCTTCATGCCACCTCAGACACCTCTGGGTCCATTTGTTGATCCTGGAATGCGCGCGCTTTCCCTTCCATAATCTCCTTTGGACCCTGCCACACAACAGACTAACTGTTTCAGATCTAATGTTGCAACTATTGCTAGTTTATGAAATTCAGTGAAATTCTCTGGCCGCTTAATTTTCCCTCACCTGCCACTTTTGGGGATCCTTGACACCCCCTCTGCCTGTAACAACCCATTGGCATTTCATTGGTGGTGAGGCAAAGGAACCCGGTATGTTTAATTCCTGGAACTTGATAGTATTAAATCCTTCAAGTACTTACAAGAACATTGGCAACCTACAGCCAATGAGAGCTTTTGATATGCTCAAATATACCATCACACCCATAATCTTCCTAAATGCCAGTCAGATTCCTCCAAATGGCTAACCCCGTTTGAAAAGTTGCTGTAAGGATCTCATCCCCAAAGGCTTAGTGTATAATATGTATGCCTCGCTCATGGATGCTATCAGCCCTCACACTATTTCATACATATCAAAATGGGAAGTTGACTTAGGCAGAACCCTAGATCAACCAGCTTGGAGTGAACTCTGCCTTAGCCTTGTCCAAGTGATCCCAGAACATATTTGCCCAAGAGGATGCCTACAAGCTGCTCTGCTGGTACAGTTTGACTCCAGTGTGGGTGGTCACATTTTTTCCCTCCACACCCCACACATTTCTGGGGATGCAGGCAGCCGGATACCCTGCTCCACATCTGATGGTTCTGTCCAAAAGCCTTGTGTTTCTGAGCCCAAGTCTACTCCCTGATCAGATCAGTTCTGAACATTCAGCTTCCACGTGTTCCCTGGAAAGACTTGCCACACAAGCCGATCTTGTCCTTGACTAAAGCCCAGAGGAAGCTTGTGGGATTTGTGTTTTTGGCTACTCAACAGACATTGGCCACAGCTTGGAGCCAACCATGCCTCAATTTTGACTAAGTTAAGGTGAAGCTTATGGAACCATGGTCCATGGAAAACTCACCTCTATCTTTATGGACACACACCAAATTCTTGAAGACTTGGGACCCATGGATAACTTACAATGACCACCCGAATCTTGACTGTTCTTTGATTTGTATACCAATACAGGCATGGCTCACCCCTATGCCGAGTAACTGGCTGGCGGGAAACACCCTCTGATTCCCTTCTTTCTCCTGTTTTGGATCCAGACAAAATGTAAATATACATGCACATAGAAGAAACACATCTGGAACCTTTGTTCAGTTTGAATCTTCCTTTTATTGCTTTGGGTGTATAGTGGCTTTATAGTAAAACATAAGCCATTGTTTGCAAAAGCATCATAGTCTAGTTGTGCTGTCATCTGTGGATTGGACAACCCTTATCTAAGGCTCTCCTGGCCAGTTTCATCCAGGTTTTCTGCTGATGTGAGGCTTGTGGACTCCTGGACTCACTCGATGGGAGGGGGTCTCTAGTTACCTTATTGAGTAAGGAGATTCAGCATTTATATGTTTACATAATAGAAATAGTCATTTTAGCAAAGCATTAATCAATCCATAACAGTCCCCACTTAAAAGGTCTATTTCCTATTCTGTTCCTAGTAGGTGGTCTAACTCATCTGTCCTCATGTGCCTTGGAACATTTTTACTTGCTGTACGTTAGGTCCGCTGGCCCATCACCCCCCTTGCCACAGTCTTTGCACATGTGGAAGTCAGATGCTATCCCTATGGCTGAATGATCTTATAATTTGCAGATATGGGGAGGCACCATAATGGGGCATAGTCCTCATCTTCTGCATCCTGGTGTATCATCACTGGGGTCGCTTGGTTGACTGTTTTGCCTAGGAATTTCTTTACATTCAGGATAACACAACATACTATAATAGCTAGAAAGATCAGAATAACTAGTATTACAGTACCTATCCGAGCCAAGGTCTTCTGCCAACCACTCAACCACCCAAACCACTGGTCCCATGGCTGATCTATACCCGAATTCTTCTTCAGCTCTACTGATAGGCTTTTCAACTTTTTTATGGCCTGTGCCTTCTGTCATTTTACAAACACCCCCCTTCTCCGCTAAAATCATGTCCAAGGCCATCCTATTCTGAAATGTCATGTAAGATGTGGGGGCTAATTGGTCAGCAATCCCCCATAGGGCATCCCTGGTGTAATTTACAAACCGCTGCCAGTTGTAGTATATGTAATTTATCCAGTCTACATTTTTTGTTGACAGTGATTATGGGAATCAGAGACTCAAAACCTGCCTTTATTCGGTCTCGGGCTTTAAGCTCATCCAGGACCCCCCTTGGGACCCCTATGGCATCTATATACACATGTGGGTCAAAACTTCCCTCAGGAGCTCTCCTATTTTCCCTCCAGTTGGGTGACGGTTCAGGGTGTGGGGGAGATGGGTCATATGAGAGGATGTAGAGGAGCATAATGATCTTTGCCAGGGCACACTCTTCATTCCAGATTCCTCCTAGTCTTGTCCTAACTTTAAGATCCCCACAGATCCAATACACATCACCAATGGACTGGACCTGGTTTTGTACCTGGCTCCCTGAAACATTACTGTAGGTAGAGCAGTAACCTTTTGTGAAATTACCCAAGAACCTCCCCTTTCCTTGATAATTTGAGTAACAGGTATAGTTTCCTGGGTAAATGGTGATGCCTTCGCTTGGCCTTGGGGGTTTTTGTAACTATGGGGTACTTCTTTTTCCACTCTTCACAGGATGAGTGTTTGTTGTTGCATTAGTGAACAGGCTAAGGAAGCAATCCTCACTTTCTTTGGGTATCGACAGTGGAACAGTACCCAGGTGTGGCCTAGCACTACCACAAACATAGCAGTTGGTCTTATTATGTCTGTCTGCGCTGTACTTCATCCATTCTAGCCATAGATTGGTGTCAGAAAAGTCAGTCTCTGCAGCTATGGTGTCCTCAAAGGTGGGATTTTCCACCGCTACCATATCACCTAGGGTGCAGATGGAGGGTCAGCGATTGGGAAGAAAAAAAAAAGTAGAAAAAGAAGAAGAAGAATTTGGCTGGTAGCCATGGGGGTAGTCTGTAGGGTCATCAGGAGTGGGATGGAGCACAGGGCTGATTGATCCTCAGTAATAAGGGGGGTAGAGATGCTGATCGTACCTTCTGGTGTGAAGGTGATGGAGGCTTGCAAGCCCATATCACGCTTCTGGCTGCGCCTGTGTCAATTAGGAAGGTGGTGGGGTGACCTTCAATTGGGATGGTCACCTTTGCCAATGGGCTGCGTGTGTTTGAGGACACTGTCATTAGGTGGGATGACACAGGTTTGCCCATAGCCTAGCGGAGGAGGTCCAGATGGTCTTCTGTAAGGGCAAGATTCCTTGGGTTTGGGGTAGACTGATCACCTTCTGGACCCCACTGAGGCCTTTGTCATCTGGGTTCTCTGCATTATTTCTTAAAGTGGCCCTGGTGTCCACAGTTAAAGCAGAGGTGCGGGGGTCTCTGCTGGGGAGGCGGATATTGGGTGTCAGAGGCCATCATGAGAGGAGTTATTTTCTTACTATTCTGATTGGATTCTTGCCCCTTAGCTATCAATAAAAAAGAGTCTAGGGCAATCATACGATATTCGGGTTGAGATACCAGCAACCCCTTTTTTATGGAGTCTTTTAGGCCTGTGACAAATGCTGCTGAGAGCATTTGTGCATGTGACTTCATGTGTACATTAAAACCTAACTCAGTGAATGTCTGCACTAGCCTGGCATGGTATTTCTCAGCACTTTCTGTGTTATCCTGCGTTATGTCTTGTAAAGTTGTGGCCTGGTGTGCCAGCTTGTTCTTAGCCCAATCGTGTAATTGGTCGCAGAATTCTAGGCCTAATTCATAGTCAGTGTTGCTAAATGTTCTACTTTCTTTCAAATTTTTCTCCATGATAGGCCACTAGGCGTCACCTGCTTTCATGCGGCAGAGGTTGTATACGTCCCTCCAAACCGCAGCATAGGTACGCTGTATTTGTATTATGCTGCAATAAAAGGGCATTGGCTGCTTTTCCAGGTCAGGCAGGTTATTTACCAATGACATTATTTTGAGCGGGGTAAAGGTAACGTACATTATTTGGGCACCTTATGCTGCTCTAATGCCCCTCATCACTACGGGGGCTGGTGGGTGTTGAGCTTGGGGTTGGCCACTCCAGGTGTCTTGGGGGTTGGGCTCATCTGGGTATCATGTGTGTTTTGGTAATAGTGGGCACTGGAAGCTCGGTTACTGTTATGGCGAGTATTCTGAGTAATTTGTCGAGCCAGGTCTTGGACTAAAAGGTATGGGCTGTGGCCCAGGCCCTGGCATATAGGATAATAGCTTTTGGGATATCAGAACAGGCGGGGAAGGTGTCTGGCCTTTCCTACCGCAATTCTGGCATGTCAGCGGTATTGCAGAGCTCTGACTTGGCAGCATTGCGGTAGAAAAGGCCATTGTGAGTGAACCTGCCTAATCCAGGCCTGTATCTACACTGAGGAGTTATAGGAGGCTGGGAGCGGGATGAGTAATCTGATGGGTCATAGGTATATATGTATATATTATGGTAATGGGTTGATTTCATGTTATGGTATAGTGTGATAAAGGTGTATTTTAGGCTAGTAATATGGGCAAAAGGCCCTCCTCAAGACTCTATATCTGAAAGCTGGTTGATATGTTGCTCTGAATGTGTGATGTGAATGGTGAGTGAATGGACACCCCAGGCCTGTACTGCACCCCGTCCTGAAGATATCGGAAAGAAGAAGACACAGGATGGTGACATGGAAGCGGTCACTGAAGAATGCTGGTGGTGTGTCACTCAGTGGCAAAGCAGCACATGTTGGGAAGCACAGCGCGTTAAGACCATTATGGACTGTTCCATAGGAGCTGTTTCTACACATGTTGAGAAGCACAACACGGTGAGACCATTATTGACTGTTCCATAGGAGCTGTTTCTGCACGTTGAAAAATACAACATGTTAAGACCGTTAAGGAGTGTTCTATAGGTACTGGTTCGGAAACACATGTTGGGCAGAAAACGAGAAAACAGTTATGGCCTGTTCAATAGGAGCCATGTCTGAAGAAGGGTGGTATGCACCCTTTAGGCGCAAAGCGGTAATGTTGGAGGTCAACATGGTGTAATGTTTTATGTCTAAAGTTTCCACACATCTGTTCTTACAACTGAGATCAGACATGCTGTCACTTACAGTCCCACGGTTTTAAAAAAAGTACAGATGAATGTGGCCCCAAACAGAATCTGTATAGCAAAAGGTCTTGTCTCTAGCCCTTTTGCTATGCAGATTCTGTTTGGGGTCACATTTCTCTGTACTTTTTTTAAAACTGTGGTATTGCAAGTGAAGCATGTCTGATCTCGGTTGTAAGAACAGATGTGTGGAAACTTTAGACATAAAACATTAGACCATGTTGACTTCCAACACATCCCCCGTTTTTTCTTCAGTTTTTTCCGCCATTCCTCAGGCTGTAATCTACCCCCTGGAGGAATGGTGATGCTACAAATCTTCGCCAATTTTTTTGCTTTCTTGACAAAATTCCACCCTCCTACTCCATGACTAAGTCACATGCAAGTTTTCCTTTCTCTGGCCTAACCAATTTCTGACCCATTATTAGTCTTGATGACTGGGATATTTATATGTCTGCTCAGGTTCCAAGGTTTCCTTGGATTCTGAAAGAGTCTGGCAATTCCTCTATTCGTCACCTGGTACCGGTTCAGACTATATCCCAATCTCAAGTTAACGTGGACAAAACAGATAGTAAGACAAGGAGAGGCTTTGTCTACAGTGCTCAACTGCCACCTGGGTCGCCCCTGGTGCGTCTTCCCAAAACATAGACTCAGTCATGGGGTCTGCCCATCTGAGATGGCCACAGGTTAAGGGTCAGGTAGTGTGTGACCACTCACTTCCCTCAACAAGACATTTAACAGACAGATAAGAAGTACAGCAGTCAATATTCAATCATCAGTTTCTTCCCACCATATATTCAACAATGAGATCCTCAACTTTTCACTTTCTTCCTTTCCTTCTAAATCTCCCTCTCGTTCAGGACACCTTATTGGTTCCTGTCCACTCTCCCTACATTCACTTTCTATAGACTCAATTGACCGTCCAACCTCCTTCAAAAATGCTGAACATCAATCCACAAACACAGTTATGACATGACATTTGCACAAATTGTAATAGATGTGTATGTTTGAATTATAATGACCACGCAGAATATTTTCCTTTCACGCTATCTGCGTCCCTGACGCCCCCCTTCTGGGTGACGTGCTACACGCACTATCACCTTTTCCAAAGGAGTTTGCCCACGTTAGCTGAGTCCCTGTGTGTCATTCTCTTTCAACATCATACATCATGTATCACAGACCCATACAACACAACACAATGTTCTTACAGGCTGCAGATAATCGGAATACAGGTTCATATAATGGACCTCTGGCAAGTATTACCTGTCTTTTGGTGGCCTTTGGCAGCCGATGCGGACACAAAGACGGACCCACACGGGAGACGGGATATACTTTAAGCAAGATATGAATGCAATATCTTACCATATTTTCAGAGGTGATCAGTCTCTGTCCCGCCTGTGGTGGTTCCTTCTTAGTGGCCTCTTGGTGGGCTCTCCTCTGGCTCACAACCCGAGAGCCCCACGTTGACCTGCCAAGCTGTTTTGGATACAGACAAATGTCTCTACAATTATCTGCACCTGGCCTCATTTCAAATGTAAATATACATGCACATAGAAGAAACACATCTGACACCTTTGTTCAGTTTGAATGAATCTTCCTTTTATTGCTATGGGTGTATGGTGGCTTTATAGTAAAACAAGCCATTGTCTAGTTGTGCTGTCATCTGTGGATTGGATGACCCTTATCTAAGGCTCTCATGGCCAGTTTCATCCAGGTTTTCTGCTGATGTGAGGCTTGTGGACTCCTGGACTCACTCGATGGGAGGGGATCTCTAGTTACCTCATTGAGTAAGGAGAGTCAGCATTTATATGTATACATAATAGAAATAGTCAATTTATCAAAGCAATAATCAATCCATAACACTCCCAGACATATCTTTTTTTCCCATCTTTTAGCTTTTCCCTTTGCTGCTTGCCAAAGATTCTACTAGACAAATCTCCTCTTTTTTTCTCCCCTCTTGCCCTAACATGGGGTTTCCCCTCAGACCCTGAAACATCATTCCTCTCCATTTTCTCCCTTCTCATTTTTCCTTTCTCTTTTTCTTGCATGAGGGTAAAGCTCTTGCTGATAGCCTTTATTGCCACTGGACCATCCTCAATACTACAACAATGTTTAACTACCCCACTTGTTGGTACCTTTGGCTTGAATTGTGACAACTTTGTGTTCTATCACCATATATCTATACCTGTACCCACTTTTATTTTTACCTCCAATGTTCTTCATATGCTGCTTGTTTAGTACCACCCTTCTAAAAAAAAAAACTAAAACTCAATACAAACTTTGTGAAACAATTTGTTAGTGTATTTAAATGTACTAGTTCATCTATTGTCCCATTCCCCCAGATTGGCTGCTGTCCAAAAGGTGCCCCTGTCCTTCATTTGGAGTGGGGCATTCTAATACAGGTGGTGTGTTACTGGGCATATCACCAGGTCAAAACAGAGGGGGGAAAAAGCCTAAAAAATTAAACTAAGGCAGCCACCACATCTAATGACACCCAAATCTATCTCTCTGCCCCTCAGCTCACCCCATCAGTCTCCTCATGTATCACTGATTTGCTAACATACATATCAGCCTGGATGTCAAACCACTTTCTCAAACTGAATCTAAAACTGAACTCTTAATATTTCCTCCCCCCCAAATGCCCCTTCTCTTGACTTCTCTGTCCAGATCAATGGCACATCTATCAGTCCGTCCTCAGATGCCAGGGTGTTAGGGGTAACCTTAGACTCTGAACTGTCCTTTCAGGCCCACATCCAATCCCTGTCCAAATCATGCCACCTTAGCCTCAGCAACATTTCCAGAATACGCCCCTTTTTAACTAATGACACCACTAAGCTTCTAATTCACCCCCCGATTATCTCTCGCCTTGACTACTGCAGCTCCCTCCTCATTGGATTACCTTTACATAGACTATCCCCCCTTCAGTCCATAATGAATATCCCTCCACTGGCTACCACTTACCCAACAAATAAAATTCAAAGTACTAGCAATAATTTATAAAGCCGTCCATAACGCTGCCCCAGCTACATCACTAACCTAGTCCCAAAATACCAACCAAGCCGCTCTTCGGTCCTCCCAAGACCTCCTGCTCTCTAGCTCCCTTATCACCTCCTCCCCTCCAGGATTTCTCCAGAGCTTCTCCCATCCTTTGGAACTTCCCACCCCAATCTGTACGACTGCCCTAATCCAGTGGTCATCAACCCTGTCCTTAGGGCCCACTAACAGGCCAGGTTTTATGTATTACCTTGGGGGAGATGCAGACTAGAATACTGCAATCACTGAGCAGAAAATTATATCACCTGTGATGTATTGCAGTTATCTTGCAAACCTGGCCTGTTAGTGGGCCCGGAGGACAGGGTTGATGACCACTGCCCTAATCTATCCATGTTTAGATGATCCCTGAAAACCCTTCTCTTTAAAGAAGCCTATCCTGCTTCTAAATAATACACTGTTTTACTTCCATTATCAGCTCACCCCCACAACTATTACATTTTGTATCAATTGACCCTCCCTTTTTAGATTGTAAACTCTTATGAGCAGGGCCCTCTGATTCCTCTTGTATCAAATTGTAATGTACAGTAACTAAATGTCTGCCTTTATTTTGCTAAGCACCGCACAAACTGTTGGCGCTATTTAAACCCTGAAAAATAACAACAATAATCTAAGTGTAAAAATTATATCCACGCTTAGAAACTAAAACAAAACAGCAGCTGTGCACTATAACCCATATACCAGGCACAAACAATATGTAAATAAGAAGTGCAGAACTAAAAATATACTTGCAATATATAATACAATGCATATAACAGGTGCAAAGATTACTGAAGTGCATTCAATAGTGTATGAACAATATAGAAAATCAATAACAAAATATTGCATAAAAAGGAATATGCAAAGAATAAAACATGTACTAATTAAAGTGCAATAAGTGCCATCAATTGTGCAAAATCTAAAATCCAGCTAGAGATGAATTTCAAGCATAAACACCAGTTCAATATACAAAAAGGGTGCAGGTCTCTGTAAAGGATCATATAGGACTAAAGTCCATGTGTAAAATCCATTGCTAAAATGATGATCAAACACCCAGCTGTGTGACTGCCATCACCAAAGTAAAAATGGAGGGTTACCAGAAAGCCTGCGATACCCCACCCCCCACCCTCGCTCAGGGAGGTCATACAGTGCTTGACTGGATCTCTGATCCACTGAAGAAAAGCCCAGGTGCTCTCTCAGGTGTCTTTAATTGGTAAACCAGAAGGGTCACAAAAGACCAGGAAGTAATGGCAAAAACCAGCAGTAGATCAGTTAACTGAAGTATATATAGAACAAAAAACTCCACATAGTGTTATACTGTATCAGCTTCAAATTTAATGAAAAGTAATGCACTTACATCAGATTAGTAGAATGCAGGCAGATAGATACATAAATCCAAACAAATCCCTAGTCAATGGCCAGATAGCAATCGTACATGCAGAGTAGCATGTGTACATATCAGTCCCGACGATCATAAAATACATCATCAGGGGTACGTATGACGAAACAATTTTACATATGATCCCATATGATCTTTGGCAGAGACCTGCACCCTTTTTGTATATTGCACTGGGGTTTATGCTTGAAATTCATCTCTATCTAGATTTTAGGTTTTGCACAATTGATGGCACTTATTGCACTTTAATTAGTACATATTTTATTTTTTGCATATTCCTTTTATGCAATATTTTGCTATTGATTGCACTTCAGTAATCTTTGCACTTGTTATATGCATTGTGTTACAACAATTAAGGATTGGTAAGCTTCAACATATTACATTTCTGGGTTTAATACCACTCTAAACTCACATATTTAGCTTATATGCACTTAACATGGAAGTATATATCTAATTCCAGATCATCAAAGAACACACCAGAATGTAACATAAAAAAAAAAAAAGTAGTTGAGTATTGGCTATAAACATATGCCAGGACAGAGTCTGGGAAACATCACTGAACAGAAAAATGGCAGCATTCACACTCAGGTTGTAGGTTGCATTAATTACCAAAAGACCACATGGCAGAATTCATGGCAGATTAACTGTCAATCATTAACTGACCACATTTAGTCACTGAACATTATTTACAGTAATGGTGTGCTAATAATGGAGTTTTTGCAGGAATGTTTCTCAGAAAGAAATACTTGGCGATAAGCGTAATTAATACATTTTTCTTACCTCTCACAGTCCTGCATAAAATAATTATTGGAGCTCTTCAAATATTTCAACCCTTATAAAATCCAATAACCCTAAATGTATCTGAATTGCTGTATTAAAATCTGCATCCATAATACACAACTTCACTCCATAGTTAATTCATAGTTCCCCAACAATGTTAACATCAACCTTGTCATGTTTTCTACCATAGCTCTTCTAAATTTTATCGTTTCAATACATGTGTCAAAATGCACATTTATGGCTTAAAATGGTTGTAAAGGCTAAAAGTTTTTTTACCTTCATGCATTCTATGCATGAAGGTAAAAAAACCTTATCTGTGTAGCAGCACCCCCAGCCCCTCCAATACTTACCTGAGCCAGATCTTCCTACAGGGATGTGCGCGAAAGCCATTGACTCTCTGGGGACTCTCTCTCCTCATTAGCTAAGACAGCAGCAGGGGCCAGTGAGCTAATGAGGAGAGAGGGGGACGAGGCTGTGCCACTGTTCTGTGTGTGAATGGACAATCAAAGGTTGTAGTTGCAATTTTTTTGTTGCTCATTTTTGGGCAAAGGTTTATTAAATTTATATTTTCAGTAACGAAATGCACTAAAGCTAATTTAAGTGCAAACAAACACAATTTCATATTTTTTTTTTTGGGGGGGGGGATTTGTAAAATATAAAAAATTAAATGACATTGAGTAAATAGACACCAAATATGCAAAGTCTCAAAATTGTGTGCCAGAAGAAGGCAAAAAAATTTACAATACTCCAAATTGTCCACAGCAGATGCTTTAAAACCTTTACAGTTCTTTAATTAAGTGAACCATAAATGATAGCCTTAGAATTATTCCTCAAACCCTAGTGTGTGCGATGATGCCTTAATATGAGTGGCACAATGGTGTAGTGGGTAGCACTCTTGCCTAGCAGTAAAAAGGGTTGCTGGTTGGGATTCAAACCAGCTACCTGCCTGGAGTTTGCATGTTCTCCCTGTGCCTGTGTGGGTTTCCTCCGGGGTACTCCGGTTTCCTTCCACACTCCAAAGACATACTGGTAGGTTAATTAGCTTCTGTCTAAATTGGCCCTAGCATATGAATGTGAGTTAGGGACCTTAGATTGTAAGTTCCTTGAGGGTAGGGACTGATGTGAATGTACAATGTATATGTAAAGCGTTGCGTAAATTGACAGCACTCTATAAGTACAGTACCTTAAATAATAATAATAATATGTGTTGCATAACTGACATTTAAGTATCCACTCATACAGCCAGAGCTCACAAACCGGAAAGGAGGAGCGGGGAAAGATGGAATCCCTGTCAGCGGTGATAACGCACCACTGGAGGGCTTCGTTCTAAGGTAAGTATTTTATAATGTGAAATATATGTCTCTATAAAAGATGTACAAGCACACTTTACAACATAAAACAACAACATTGAAATAAATTCTTGCAATACCTAAACAAAAGATGTATACAAAGATTGTAGCGTACATGCTATTAATGCACTCTCATATTACTTGACCAAGTTGATATAGCGAAGATGAATTGTTTTACAAATTTAGATGCTTTACATTTTTATGTATTCCAGAGATTTTAGCTTTCCTTCATTTCTCAACCTAAACAGAATCTGTCTTCTGTAATTCCAATATGGAAACAGAGTGACAGCTAGCTCAGCCTCCTTTTTTCCTGTTTTGTCATCCTAAATGCACATAGTCCTTAGCTTGTGACATATGTTTCCTTTTAACATTTATTCTAAAGATGGTTCTCAGAGCTCAAGCTCCACTATTACTCATAATATTTTCTGCACATTCTGGTCACCAAGCATTTTCCCAATCCAAACCTAACAACATAATGATAGAGGTTATAAGTTTCTGGCTCAGCTTACACATGCTTTAATTTCCATTTTTATAGACTTGTTAGATTGCATTGCTATCTGTGCACTCCCTTCACTTCTGTGTGCAGTTACACATTTCCTCAGTCTAAAAGAAATATACAAGAAAATTGGTCTTTTTTAATCAATATTAAAATGAGAGTCCAATTGCTTTCAGTCACCATGGTTGAATCAATGCATCATAATAGAATTTTCTCACGTTCACTCATGAACAAGATATTCATGACCTGCAAAAGTTATAAAAATAGCATATTATTATTATTTTAGTATTTAATCCCTTTATAATATAGTCGCACATGGTTAATATACACTACACCTTGGATTTTGCTTAGTAACATAGAGTAGAATAAAATATGTGCACTAAAGCATTGCAACTAATTAGATGTCCTCTCTCTATTTCCAGACTGCACTTAACGACTTAAAGTTAACATGTGACTGATTGTCCTGGCATTTTTTTATTTTCTTTTATACATAATATATATTGTAACTCAAGTCTGTGTATATTTCAATTTTGTATTTTTTTTTTTAATATTAAAAAATTGTGTTTATTAATGAGCTTTTCACATTTTTAACTTGTTTCTTTCAGTGTTGATCTAACCAGTTCAGCTCTCGCACCTTCCTACATTTTTGCTGTGGACATGTTTTAGCAAAACATTACATATAACAAAGAAACACATCTATAATATATTTTGCAAAATATTTTTTATTTTTATATAATCAAAAAGTAGCAAAACTAAAAGACACACTTTTTTACTTTTATTAGTGATACCTTAATATAAGGCTACTGTAGCTATGTGTGCAATGCTGAAGAGTATAGAGTTTTGTCAACTACTTTTGGATTTTCTCTGCTTTTTAGCTAGCAATTAAATTTCTTCTGGAGGAAGTTATTATTTCCAAGACACCTATTGCCCTGATTAGCATCCTGAACTGGCACCAGAATTCCACTGACCGGAAAATGGATAAATAACTGAAGAAGCCTGTCATGCAGGCTGCAGTCTCTCTGCCACTTTAGGAATTCAATAAGGGAATTGTGCTGACTTCATCTTTAACAAAGTCCTTGAAACCTGTTCAGCTGATTTTAATTTTAAAATGATAGTTTCCTTTAAGGACATGATCACTGCAGCCCTGTCTGATCACCAAGCTCCTGATCTAACAGGCCTTCCCAACCACAATACAAATCAGAAACAACAGGTGGGTGACCTGCAGCAATGTTCTGCTTTTGTAGAAGAGAACCTGTACCTTCATAATGAGCTTGCTTAGGTGGAGCTCCCCCTGTATGACCATGAAAACAGAGATTATAGACAAAACATCTGCATTTGAGGGTTCTCCAGTAAGGTTTGTTAACCAGATATTGAACTCAACCTACTAGCTCTTTCTATAAAATTTCACCCATAATACCAGAGAAATTTTGGAAGCTGGATAAGTTAAGAACAATATTCCTTGCTTCCATTATTATTGAACTAAAGAGATTATTAACCAGGCTACCCAAAATTATCCATTCATATTCTTTTTTAGGGGCACTCCATGAAGATCTCAATCACTTCTATAATGGATATTTTCACCGCCTTCCTGCCCAGGCCATTTTTTTTACTTTTAGCACTGTCCCACTTTGAATGACAATTGCGTGATCATGCAGCACTGTACCCATATGAAATATATATTATATATATATATGAAAATTCATTAATCCCGATGTACTGACAGCCTTTCTTTCATTTCTTGAGGACCCCTTTTTGGATAGCAGACAGTCCATGGTATTTAGTAAGAGGCATGGTGAGTTTTTTAAGTTGTTGTTTTTATTTTTTGGGAAAATTAAGAAATGAAAAATGTTTCTTTTCACAATTTTTTTTTTCACCTACTGTCACCAATGCAGTACAGTGTCATTATATACTGTAACTTTTTTTTTTTTTTGCTATTATATTTTATCCCTATGACCAGGGCAATACAGTGTTACCATAGTAGCATTGTACTACTCTGGGGAAGTGATCAGGACTGTTTTTTTACACATTATGATTGCTTATACCAGTGAATTTCATCAATTTTTACTGAATGAAACTGATCCATTCAGCAAGTATTGCTGTAATTGGCTAATCACATGATACAGTATCCCTAAATAAATATATTATGAGAGGACCTAGCAAAGTAGTCTGACACATGTAACAATATAGAAAATGACTTTATGAAACCCTAATAATCTGGAGAATACAAAACTATCCACTGTCCAACTAATAAAAAGCCAAGCTTCCAGCCTTGCTCCCATGCTGCTAACTTCTGGGATACCTCTGGTATCTTATCCATTCAGCTAGGGGACTTTGATCTCTCTGGATATGGACTCATAAACTTCCACTTGCTATAAGTACAGCCAGGACTTCTCAAGATCCACATGGATGGCTAAGTACATTTTCTCTACTTGAGAGTTGTATGGCTTGGAAATTCTTCTTTGATCTAAACTGATGGCTCCCACAATGAGCAATGATGAATTATATACCACACATTTGGAGGAGTTCTTCTGTATCTATCTAGTTGCCAACAAAGGGAGGGCGGAATATGCCATGCTATAAGCTATATGAGTACCATATGTGATGAGAGGGGCACCTCTCCCTGGGTTTTCCAGTTATGCCTGATATTTAACACATATGCCATTATTCACTCTGACTCTATGCTGCTTACATGGGGGCTGGTATTATAACACAGTTTATTGAAGGACACCCTCATTGACTTTAAATGACATTAACCATGTGTAGCGGCCCATCACATCGTTAATATGTGGGTTGATCTCATGCTACAGCCCAAAGGAATTTAAATACCACTGGTCATATTGAGATAATATTGCCTATATGTGGATTGGATTCCATGAGAAGATCACATCCATGAGAAGAATATTTATTGGACGTTGAACAATATTCAACTACATACTAGGCCTGGAATTTATTCTACCAAAGGATCCCTTTTCTACCAAAATTATAATTGTATGTATTTGATCTGGTTTATGTAGACTGTGCCCCCCACTGGGGCACATACATTTATGACCATGTGACATCACATGTTTTTCTCTTCTTTTCCCCTTTTTTTTGGGGTGGGGGGTGCTTGCACAATTTACCTGCAGCTGCCATGGTTGTGTTTTTAGTAATTTGTCAATTATTATTTTATTTTATTAGTTGGATAGTGGGTTTTGTATTTTCTAGATTATTGTTTAACCGGTTCAATACAGGGCATTTTCACACCCTTCCTTCCCAGGCCAATTTTTAGTTTTCAGCGCTGTCGCACTTTAAACGACAATTGCGCAGTCGTGCGACGTTATACCCAAAAAAATTGATGTCCTTTTTTCCCCACAAATAGAGCTTTCTTTTGGTGGTATTTGATCACCTCTGTGGTTTTTATTTTTTGCGCTATAAACAAAAGAAGAGCGACAATTTTGAAAAAAACACAATATTTTTTACTTTTTGCTATAATAAATATCCCAATTTAAAAAAAAAAAAACTTTTTTTCCTCAGTTTCGGCCGATACGTATTCTTCTACATATTTTTGGTAAAAAAAAAAAATCGCAATAGGCGTATATTTATTGGTTTGCGCAAAAGTTATAGCGTCTACAAAATACGGGATAGATTTATGGCATTTTTTAAAAAAAAATATTTATTTATTTTTTTTACTAGTAATAGCGGCGATCGCAATTTTTTTTTTCATGACTGCGACATTATGGCGGACACATCGGACACTTTTGACACATTTTTGGGACCATTCACATTTATATAGCGATCAATGCTATAAAATTGCATTGATTACTGTGTAAATGTGACAGTCAGTGAAGGGTTTAACCACTAGGGGGACACAAGGGGTTAAATATGTTTCCTAAGGGAGTGTTTCTAACTGTAGGGGGTGGGGACGTACAAGGGGAGGAGACCGATCAGTGTTCCGCTGTACTAGGAACACAGATCGCTCTCCTCACAACTGACAGGACGTGGATCTGTGTGTTTACACGCACTGGTCCACGGTCCGGCCCGGTTAAAGGGCAATCGCGGGTGCCCGGCGGACATTGCGGCCGCTGGGTACACGCACCGGGTCCCGAGCAATGCGGCGGGCATGTGCGCGCCCCCTAGACGGCCGGGAATCCCAGGCCGTCATATGACGTCCACCCAGGATGGGAGATCCCATCTGTGGACGTCATATTACTATGGCTAGGGAAGAGGAAGTGGTTAATAAAGTAATTTTTATTATTATTATTATACAGGATTTATATAGCACCAACAGTTTACGCAGTGCTTTACAATATAAAAGGGAGACAATACAGTTATAATACAATAAGATAAGGAGGATTAAGAGGGCCCTGCTCAGAAGAGCTTACAATCTAATAGGGTGGTGCAGGTGGTACAAAAGGTTGTAACTGTGGGAAATGAGCTGATGGAAGTGGTAAAAGATTAGTTAGAGACGTTATAGGCTTTCCTGAAGAGATGAGTTTTCAGGGATCATCTGAAGGTAGCAAGAGTAGGGGATAGCCGGACAGGTGGAGGTAGCGAGTTCCAGAGGATGGGAGAGGCTCTGGAGAAATGCTGGAGACGAGCATGAGAATAGGAGGTCTTGAGAAGAGCGGAGAGGACGATTTGGGTGATATTTTCTATATTGTTACATGTGTCTAGGCTGCCAATCAATGTTAATTTGATGGACTAGGATTCTATAGAATGTACCTGGGGCATTGCAGAATGCCCCAAATCTGCTGCAGAATACTATTACCATATTACCCAAGGTGAACTTTCAGCTCTTAATCTCCATTGTTACTGCAATGTTTCACAGCTCCATTAACTGAGGCATTGGACAGAGAGAACCCCTCATGCTCTCTGGTCTATCTTTGATAAGTTTTACCCTTCCTAGCAGTCTTTTGTGTGTGTCTACCCCCCCCCCCCCCCCCTTATTCTGCATACTATGCACTTTTCAAAACACTAATGGGACATGTGCAATAGCCACTGGCAACCCAAACACAACCAGTCCATCAGTAATCTCAGTAGTGGATAACTCTGTTTTTCCAGTCAGTACCCAGCCTGGCTATTTTCTTGATAGGCTCAGATGGTCATTTATTTTGTCATAAACAGTACACCCCATAGCAGGTACCCTGCTGGTCTTTTCTACCCTTCAATATAAATGCTCAGGACAAATGAATGGACTTGCGCATATTTCCAACTTTGTCACTACATGCTCTTTCCTACTGCAACCTTGCATTTTTCATAACCTACCTTATTTGAGTCAATGTGACAACAAGGCTCCATGCAAAAGAGTCTGATCACTTTATTTTATCACCATTTAATTTTCTCTGAAGATTTAACCTCTTCAGTATCCATGTATAACATAAAGGATTTGTCAAATATCTGGGAGAATGCTGCCCACACCTCCATTTGCACTCTTATGCCCTGTACATACGGTTGGATTTTACGACGGAAAATGTGTGATAGGACCTAGTTGTCAGAAATTCCGACCATGTATGGGGTCCATCACACATTTTCCATCGGAATTTCCGACACACAAAGTTTGAGAGCTTGCTATAAAATTTTCCGACAACAAAATCCGTTGTCGTAAATACCAATCGTGTGTAGACAAATCCAAAGCACAAAGTGCCACGCATGCTCAGAATAAACTAAGAGATGAACGCTATTGGCTACTGCCCCGTTTATAGTCCCGACGTATGTGTTTTACATCGCCGCATTCAGAACGATTTTCCGACAACTTTGTGTGACCGTGAGTATGCAAGACAAGTCTGAACCAACATCCGTCGGAAAAAATCCATGGATTTTGTTGTTGGAATGTATGATCAATGTCCGACCATGTGTACAGGGCATTACTATAGAAAATATTTACAAAAATATGCTCAACTGGTACATTTTGTCTTAATGACATTTATCCAGATTCCACACCTCTTCTGTTGGAAAGGATCTGGTCACAGCATTGTTAGAATGAATCAGAGAGAGACAGAAGTACAGTTAAATAAAAATATTACCAACGAGTGGATTGACTGCATCTTCTGAATTCATGACTTTCTCCTACTGTCAGAAACCATGAATCAGACTGAGACAGAAGTACAGTTAAATCACACTTGTTTAATAATAAAATTAAATAGAACAAATGTGCTGTATTCACTACTTTGGGATGAGGTGCCTTATCTAAAGAGGACGTATCAGCCACTCTTTACATTAAACTTATAATAATAGTTGGCAAAGCCAAGAAAACGCTGCAGAGGATGTAAACCCACAAGTCGAGGCCACTGTAGGACTGCTGAAAGTTTCTCTGGGTCCATCAAAAAACCAGCAGTGAAAATGACATAGCCCAGGAATTTAATCTGTTCACAATGGAACTCGCAATTTACAATAGAGATTGTTCTCTCTTAGTTTCTGAAACACATGGCAGACATCTGTGTGGTGGCTCTCCAGGGACTTGAAAATATCAGGATATCATCGAGAGAAACCACCACACATAACTGCAACAAATCTTGGAGGACATTGTTAATAAATTCCTGGAAAACTGCCAGAGCATTACAAAGGCCAAAATGCATTACGAGGTACTCATAATGGCCTATTCTGGTATTAAACACAGTTTTCCACTCGTCGCCCTCCCTAATCCTCACAAGATTGTATGCCCCTCTCAGATCAAGCTTGTGAAAACCGCTGCTCCCCTGAGGCGGTCAAATAACTCCGTAATCAATGGAATCAGATAGGCATTCTTAATCGTGAAGCAATTGAGACCCGTATAATCAATACAAGGTCTCAGTTCACCACTCTTTTTCTTCACAAAGAAGAAACCAGCACCAGCAGGAGACGAGGATTTGCGGATGAAACCTTGAGAAAGTGCATCTGCAACATACTCCATGACCTTATCCTCCAAGACTGACAAAGGTAAACCCAGCCACGAGGGGGTATGGCACCAGCTTGAAGGTCATTTGCGCAATCATCCGACTGGTGTGGAGGCAAACTACAGGCTTGACCTTTGTCAAAGACATCGCTAAAATCTCAGTACTCCTCCAGCAGGGAGGAGAGTGAAGCGGTGCACAGGACCTTGGCTACCTTCTGGAAGCATGTCTTACTGCATTGTGGCAACCAGGAGAAAACCTTAGCATGGAGCCAATAAAGAGGGGTTGTTCCTCTGTAACCAAAGATAACCAATAACCAGTGGAAACTTAGGTGAGGAAATAACTTGGAATTGGATTATCTCATGGTGAAGAGCCCCTACAGCCATGGACAATGGAATAGTCTCATGAGTCACATGGGAAGGCTGTAGAGGTCTCCCATCAAGAGTCTCAATGGCAAGTGGAGTGTCACGCAGCTGCAGCAGAATCGAGTGCTTCGATACAAAGGCAGCATCAATGAACAGGCCTGCAGCCTCAGAGTTGATTAGAACCTGTATCTCGACGGACGACACAGCCCAAGAAAGGGTAACTAAAACCAGGGGCTTATCCTTCTGGATAACTGGGGACTAAACAATGCCACCTAAGGTCAGTCCGTGACAGGAACTCAAGGTTCGGGCATTCCCTGGATGGGTAGGACAAGACTTCAAAAAGTTACCCGCATGGCCACAAAGGCACAATCTCTCCCTCCTTCTAAGGGTTCTCTCATCCACAGAGAGACATGTGAAGCCCAAGTGCATGGGTTCAACTTCACTGACTGACTCGGTACTAGGAGGCATGGGAGGTGAGGGAGGCTAGGGTGGGACTGCAAAGCTCAGAGACAAATGTAAAAGAAGGCTTCCACAAGCGCTCCTTAATAGAGAGTCTTTCTCTGAGTCTGGAGTCAATGTGAATGGCAAATGTGATCAACTTCCCCAGTTCAGTGGGTATATCTCGGGCTGCTACCTCATCCTTGATGGTATCTGAGAGACCATGAGAAAAAGCAGCCACGAGGGCCTCATTGTTCCAAGCAACCTCTGCTGCCAGAGTATGGAATTCAGTCAGCAGTAATCAGCAACAGTTCTCATACTCTGATGGACATGAGGCACTTGGCAGCAGAAGCGGAGCGTGTGGGAACATCAAATACCCTTTTAAAAGAGGCCACAAGCTCAGGGTAACTCAAGACAACAAGTTTTTGTGTCTCCCATAGGGATTGCCCATGCCAAGGGAAAGCAAAAATATCACAAAACCTATTTTGCTTCTGTCTGTGGGAAATGCCTGGGGCAGCATCTCAAAGTATATCTCAAGCTGGTTGAGTAACCCTCTGCATTGGACTGACTTGCCCTCAAATCGTTGGGGAAGGGAAGTGGAACCAGACATACCTCTTGTAGAGGTAATACTCAAGGCGGGTGCCTGCACAGAGACTGGAGCTACAGCTGGGATGGCCTGCATTACAGGTTGTACTGGAGCAGCCACAGTGGGAGATTCCAGGTGAGCTGTGCGACTCGGGAGCATTTGTAATGCCATGCAAACTAATCCATGCGGTGATCCTGCTCATCCAATCTGGAAAAAGTGGATTGACTGCATCTTCTGAATTCATGGCCTTCACCTACTGTCAGAAACCATGGATCAGACTGAGACAGAAGTACAGTTAAATCACACTTGTTTAATAATTAAAGTAAATAGAACAAACCTAGTCAAAACATAGCCAAAATTTGGTAACTGGAACGGATAGTCAGACAAGCCAGAAAGTCAATTAGAAATTAGCGTAGTGGAACAGCAAGCAGGATTTGAAGCCAGAAGGATTGTCAGCCAAGCAAGTCTTTAACAGGAACTCAGGAGATAGTCTCTGGGATGTTGACCAAGGCGAAGACAGAGATCATCTGGGCTGGATGGCTTAAGTCGGCAGGACTGACGGGCAGGATATCATCAACAGGTGAGTCACTGTGGAGAGATAGGCGCTGGGAATTAGCCAACAGCTGAGCGGCCAGCTTGGAGAAGGAAGGGCTGTACCCAGCCCTGACAATCATATGGTCATATATTCTTGTGCTGCCCTGTTATAAAATCCTATACAGTGGAGGGGTGTGCCCAAGCTGCCGACCAAGGCTTTAGATCTCACTACCACACTGGGTCAAGAAGTGGCTCACCGCTACATAGACGGCTGTTTCCAAACCCACAGGGGGGTAAAAATATTAAGCAACAATCAGGCACCAGGACCACGCCGACTGAGGTATTTTGTCATGCAGCCGGTGTGAAAGACACGCCAAGATGGCACCTGGAAGAGCGGCCGCTCTCCCCCTCTGCCTTACACACATGCATAAGCAGCTCTAGACCATGGCAGCCTCTCTGACATTGAGGAATCCATACAGCAGGATAGTGACTCACCAGCATCAGAGGTAAGAGAGCAGCAGAATCCCCTGAACACTCTCCTCAGAAGCAGCCCTCTGCTAAGAAACACCACTGGGCAGACCTGCCTGATCCTCCACACAGACATGCCGGCAGATAACACTGCACCTCTAGCTGCCTTCAGATGCCCCTGCCTCTGAGAACACCATTAAAGCAATGATTCTCTCTCTCCTAGCTGGCCTACAGATAATAAGTAGGGATGAGCTTTATTTTCGGGTCAAACATGAGTTCGACTCGAACATTGGCTGTTCACCCGTTCATCAAAAACCGAACATTATGGGGTGTTCATGCCAAATTCGAGCACCGCGTAATGCCCCATAATGCACTGCGGGAGCGCAGTGCATTGCTGTATGATGATTGGCCAAATCATGCACCATGACCTGCATGCTTTGGCCAATCCCAGCGCCCTCAGCTAAGATAATTGGCCAAAGGCAGGGTGCCTTTGGCTAATCATGGCTCAGGGGGACTAAGTCCATGCCCCACACTATATAAGGCTGCCTACACGGTGGCCCCATGTAGTGTGTTGTTGGCGTGGACGGAGAGAGAGTGTCATTTAGATTGAGCAGGCAGGTTATTCAGTTAAAAATAGAAAATAGTAAAAACCTTCGCGCCAATGGCGTCGATAGCAGATAATATATATGAATTACATATACTGGTGATACATCTAGTAAAAAAACATTCCCAACAATAAAGAAAATTTGTGGAAATATATAAACAATCAGTGTAAGCTGCTCCCCAATTTTTGAATAATCAAAAAAATAGATAATCAAAAAAAGGAATGTAAGGAAGATAGGGGGCGCTAGATACCATATTATTCAAGTGCTCTAAATAAATAAATATCCTGCATTACCAAAAAAATGAAAAACATAATAATGACAAATCATAATTAGATTACACATTGGAGTGCCCACAATAGTGAAACAAATATATAGTGATTGATTGTCCACATAAAAAAGTGTTGTGAAGTGGTTGAAATGATATCTTGTTGCTGTAAACGAAAGGTTTTCCATCACCAAAGGAAAATAAGAAAAAGGAAAACACCTCGAAGTAGTAGATATCTGCTTACCAGATACCAATGACTCCTTTAGTTAAAAAGAGAGTCACTAGCGCTTGTGCAGGGTTGTGCCTGCTCACATGGATGGCCGGACTGTGGTTGGTATTATAGGCATGGATCGTTCCCGTCAAGCTCATTCAAGATAGGATAAGGATACATAGGAAACAAAAACAGTCTCCATAGCGTAAAACCATTTATTAAAACAGTAAACAAATTAAAAAGCCAAATGGCCGCTTACATTGGTGGGTGCCTACCCGGCACTGGGGCTGCTTGCATGTCAGGGTGACTTCACAGTCAGAAAAAGCCTTTCATGTCTCCTCCACACTGGCGTGCGTTCCAGCTTACACAGGGGGGCAGCCAAAGGATCCGGATGTTGTTGGGTGATAGGACATGTGACCACGTACCGCTCCGACGTACGTTTCGTAGTGAACGTCTTCAGGGAAGCGTACGTTGCTCACTGGAATGGTGGTTTTTATTAGGAACAGGAAGGGGGCGGGTAATTGGCAAATGGGCCACAGGAACTGTGCTCATAGCAATAAAGTTGGAAAGTTCAACTATGGTCTGGAGCATTAGCTCCATCTTGTGGATATTTACTATATTGTTCAAAAAAATCCTTAATTGAAAACGAATGTGACTTTTTATTAGGAACAGGAAGTGGACGGGTAGTTGGAAAAATAGACCACAGGAACTGTGCTCATGGCAATAAAGTTGGAAAGTTCAACTATGGTCTGGAGCTTAGCTCCATCTTGTGGATATTTACTATATTGTTCACAAAAAACTCCTTAATTGAAAACGAATGTGACTTTTTATTAGGAATAGGAAGTGGGCGGGTAATTGGAAAATAGACCACAGGAACTGTGCTCATAACAATAAAGTTGGAAAGTTCAACTATGGTCTGGAGCCTAGCTCCATCTTGTGGATATTTACTGTATTGTTCACAAAAAACTCCTTACTTAAAACAAATGTGACTTCATATCAAACATCTCCTAAGTGGAGACGACATGTTGTTATAGTCCCCCTACTGGTTAAAAACAGGTAGGTGAATCCACCCATATAGGCGGTGGGGAAGTGAGAAAAAATATATAAGTGAATAAAATTAATGGTGGTGTTTTTGTAGAGAGAAAAAAAAGGGGGGGGGACTCATGTAACCCTGCATTCTATAACAGCCCCAGTCTCGGTTTACATACAAAAATGATTACAAAACTAAATAGCATTTATTAAACCTTAAAAGGCTGCAATATAACCTATCCCCATCTGACTCGAATAATAAAGGGGACAAAGAAGAGGGGGGGAAAAAATATTCCATCTTGCACCCTGGACAGATATCTCTGACCTCAACCATAATACAAGTGGTGCCTAACTCACTCACATGATCTGAGGTGGACAGATAATGATATTCCTAGACACTCCTGGATTCAATCATTTGTAAGAAAACAATTAAGGTCAACCCTGCACAAGCGCTAGTGACTCTCTTTTTAACTAAAGGAGTCATTGGTATCTGGTAAGCAGATATCTACTACTTCGAGGTGTTTTCCTTTTTCTTATTTTCCTTTGGTGATGGAAAACCTTTCGTTTACAGCAACAAGATTGGGATATTATTGAAAGATATCATTTCAACCACTTCACAACACTTTTTTATGTGGACAATCAATCACTATATATTTGTTTCACTATTGTGGGCACTCCAATGTGTAATCTAATTATGATTTGTCATTATTATGTTTTTCATTTTTTTGGTAATGCAGGATATTTATTTATTTAAAGCACTTGAATAGTATGGTATCTAGCGCCCCCTAGCTTTCTTACATTTCCATTTTTTTGGTAATGCAGGAGATTTATTTATTTATTTAGAGCACTTGAATAATATGGTATCTAGCGCCCCCTATCTTCCAGGTTATTCAGTTAGCTGCAGTGTATTATATATATATAAATAGAGAGAGAGAGAGAGAGAGAGAGAGAGAGAGATATCCACTGCATCCAGTTTAGCTATATCTGACTGCAGGCCATTCCTTGTGTACTTTTTCTAACATACTTCAGGCAGGCAGGTTATTCAGTTAGCTGCAGTGTATTTAATATACATATATATTATATATATATATATATATATATATATATATATATATATATATATATATATATACAGCCAGCCTCGTGTATATGTGTGTGTGTGTGTGTGTGTGTGTATGTATATATATATATATATATATATATATATATATAATCCAGTGTAGCCAAGCCTATATCTGACTGCAGGCCATTCCTGGTGTACTTTTTCTGATATACTTCAGGCGATGTACACAGTACCGTGCACCCATAGTGGAGTTGCTACTACTTTTCTGGTAGTGTACACCGTACACAATACATACAGTGCACCCATAGTTGCTATTAGACTTCTGTGGTGTACACAATACCATGCACACAGAGTGCAGGTACTACTACTTTTCTGGTAGTGTACACCGTACACAATACATACAGTGCACCCATAGTTGCTATTAGACTTCTGTGGTGTACACAATACCTTGCACCCATAGTGCAGTTGCTATTACTTTTACTTTTCTGGTGGTGTACACAGTACACAATACATACAGTGCACCCATAGTTGCTATTAAACTCCTGGTGGTGTACACAATACCGTTAACCTCTAGTGCAGTTGCTACTATATTCTGGTGGTGTACACCATACATACATTGCACCCATAGTTGTTAGTACACTTCTGTTAGTCTACGCAGTACCGTGCACCCATAGTGCAGTTGCTACTACTTTTCTGGTGGTTTACACAATACATACAGTGCACCCATAGTTGTTATTACGCTTCTGTTGGTGTACACGGTAATGTGCACCCATAGTGCAATTGCTACTACTTTTCGGGTGGTGTACACAGTACACAAAACAGTGTAGTCTGGAGTTGCAAAACGACATCCCCATCATGTCCAGAAGGCCACCAAGGAGAGGCAGACGCTCACAAGCCACTAAAAGAGGGCAAGCAGGCTCTGTGTCTACAGTCAACAGTGCTGGTCATGGACATGGTGCATCTTCTGCAGGTGGCCGTGGGGCATGCTTGTCCTTTTTTCTGCTGCTGGGACAGGGGCAGAAAAATTGGGCCTTTGGTGGTGGTACTACAACACTGTAACCCCTCACAGATACTCTTGTTGGGTGCAGGAACGGGCCCTGCTGTGAAATATTCGATCAAAAATTGTAAATACATTTCCCTGTTAAACAGGGACAGAAAAATTGAGCCTTAGGCAGTGGTGGTGGTGCCCTAGACCAAAAATATTGTTGGAAGCTAGCATCATCAAGATTGAGGAGGAATAGGATAGTTACTCAGCATAGGCAGTCTTCAAGGGATCCCACATCCATAGAAAAATCAATCAGTTACAACAGCATCAGGTGCTTGATAGCTGCTGCTGATCCAAGACTGATTCATTTGTATGAATGTGAGCCTATCAACAGAGTCTGTTTACAGGCGCACTCTATGATCCGTTACAAACCCTCCAGCAGCACTGAATGTGCATTCAGAAATAACGCTATATGCAGGACATGCCAGTAGCTCAATTGCATATTGAGCTAGTTCCGGCCAGTGGTCCATCCTCAAGACCCAGTAACCCAGTGGATGCTCTGTTGGTAAGGTCCATGTAATGCAGACACTGGCGATGGTTGCTTGAATCAATCAGACCTTGGCACTTAGGACTGAAAAATTGTCTAAAGGCATTGGTCAGCCGGCCACCTTCTCCGCTGCTCTTCCTCTGACTGAACGAAGCCTCAGCAACACGTTGTCCAGCACCAGGAGTTTGTAACCTCACAGGATCTGGAAATGCATTGCACAAACCTTTCTTCAAGGCCTTCTGAAGATGTTTCATCTTCTGCTCCCTCTCCAAAGGCACAATGAGTTCTGCAACTTTACCCTTGTAATGTGGATCAAGAAGGGTTGCCAGCCAGTAATGATCCCTCTCTTTGATACCACGAATCCTAGGGTCCTTAAGCTGCATGGCCTCCCTGATTCTGCAAGGCCTGCGAAAGTTTGCAGAGGCATTCGATTCTGATTCCTCTGGGTTACTAAGGATCACATGATCCATAACAACCTCCTCCCAGTCACGTACAACTCCTTGGGTTTCTGGGGACTTAAAACCATCCCTTGAAGACTGCTGCTGAGTGTTATCCTCCACGTCCATGCTGACACAATCCTCCTCCTCCTCCTCCTCTTTTTCTTGTGTGTTTGGCGGGCCTGCAGGAATAATATCTGGATAAAGGGGGCCATGAGAGGTAAGGAAGTCCTTCTCTTCCTCCCGCTGTTCTGCCTCAAGTGCCCTGTCCATTATTCCATGAAGCATGTGCTTCAATAGGAAGACAGGAGAGACAGTATCACTGATGCATGCATTGTCGCTGCTCACCATCCTCATGGCCTCCTTAAATGGTGACAGGACAGTGCATGCATTCTTGATCAGTAGCCACTGGCGTGGCGAAAAGAAGCCAAGTTCCCCTGACCCTGTCCTGGTGCCATACTCACACAGGTACTCATTGATGGCCCTCTGCTGCATGTGTAGCCACTGCAGCATTGCCAACGTTGAGTTCCACCTGAGTGGAATGAGGCAGTTGGTGGGCAGGGTGCGTTCCCTTTCAATGTCAGCCAGCCGAGCACTGGCATTGTATGACCGGTAGAAATGACCACAGACTTTTCTGGCCTGCCTCAGGAGATCTTGTGAGCCTGGGTACCTGCTCAACAACCGCTGCACTACCAAATTCAGATTCAGTGTCCCTGTCGGAGGGCGGAGAGAAAGTTGGTGCCATTGTCGCCTACAGCCATTCCTGGCTGAAGCTGGCTTGGCGTCAACCACCTCTGAGCCTGCCCCTGCAGAGCTGACAGAATCTTTGCCCCAGTGTGGCTCCTGTCCCCTAAGCAGACCTACTCATGCACTGCATGACATCTTTTTGCCTGAGTGCTTGCGTAGCCCCTTGAACGCTTACGGAGGTTGAGAGAACAAATCTGCAGAAGAGGCCATCGAGGAAGAAGAAGAGGAGGGGGTAGAGGAGAGAGCTGTGGCAGAATCACCACTAGCATTTTGGAGGCGTAGTGGAGGAACAAGCTCCAACAATACTGAACCCTGTCCTGCATCCTTCCCAGCTGCCAGCAGGTTTACCCAGTGCACCGTGAAGGAAAGGCAACATCCCCGCCCATGCCTGCTAGACCATGAGTCAGCGGTAATTTACACCTTACTGCTGACCACCCTGTCCAACAAGACAAAAACATTGCCTTCCACATGTCGGTAGAGAGCTGGAATGGCCTTCCGTGAAAAGAAATAGCATTTTGGAACCTGCAACTGAGGTACAGCATATTCCACAAATTCACGAAAGGGGGCAGAGTCTACCAGCTGAAAAGGCATCCGTTGCAGTGCTAGCAATTTGGCCAAGCTAATATTCAAACACTGAGCATGTGGATGGCTGGGACTGAATTTCTTTTTACGGTTTAGCAACTGGGGTAGGGAAATTTGCCTGCTAAAATCAGATGGTGGTGTACTGCTAGCAGATTGGCTGCAGGTACTTGGGACACCTATTACTATATTTTCATTCCTCACAGTGCAGGTTTTCGAGAGGACTAGAGGTATAGTAGGGTTGGAGATCCCAGATGAGGAGCCTTTTTCTTTGATGTGGGTCTTTCAAGTTCTGTTCCCAATGGACTTGTTGCCTTATGAGTTTATGTGAAATCTCCATTAATAGCTGTAAAATATTTTAATTATGAATATATTTAATTTAGCTTGTATCTATGTAGGGCGGAACATATTATCTTCATAGAAATCTCTGGTAGACCAGACAAGCCAATGCCTAGGCTTGTGTATACAAACAATGGGATCCAAACCTCATTGTTTTACACATACTCACTTCAAAGGATCCCATGCTGGGATATGCAATGAAGGGAGGCCAACCCATAATAAATACTTAACTTCCCAGGAAAATTCATGTTAATCTTCTGCTCAGAATAGTCACAAGGATTTGCATTAAAGGGGGCTGACTTATGCAAAGTATAGGGATTGCAGATGTAGCTAGTCCTTAACCAGGAATAGGGAAGCTCACCAATCAGAGTCACGCTGTGCCAACCAATGAGGCATCAGCATGTAATGATATACACAGACTGGATGGGAGGGAAACACACACTTTTATGGGAGAGCAACCATCAGAATGGAACCTTGGTGCAAAGGGTAATTATGGGAAAGGTCTGCATTTTACTTGTAACTAAATATGTTTGTAGATTAATGCTTTAAGGAATATACTCTGTATTCCTTCATGCAATTCTCTTATTTTAACCTAATATTTTCTTCCTTGGTGTAGACTATTGATAGATGGTTGTGTATTATATAGACTTTCAACTACTCACCAATAAATGTTGTTATTGTGTTAAAGCTTACACTCATGGTCAACGAACTCTCATTTAACCCAAATCATATCTGAGAGATATTAAATTGCAAATATTGTATACGGGAAACAGACTGCATGGGAGGTCATCATATATCTGGTCAAGCAGGTGGTACCCAAGCGGCTGCTGTTCTGGCCATGCTTGATCCGCTTCAGACATAGGTTGCAAACAGCAACGGTGTGATCTGCTGCACACATGTCAAAAAAGGCCCACACCAAGGAACTTTTCAAAATCAGTGGGGAGTCAGCAGCGTCCTGCACCTGCGGAGCTCTGCAGTGTGATGCAGTAGGGTGGCTGCCCTTAAGCTGCCCCCAGAGGACATCCTGCCTCATTGGAGTTGTACTTCCTCCTCCTCTATTCTATCAGGTGCGAAAGTAGAGCCAGTGACCTCATCATCCCCTCATCATCCCCTCCCTCCTCATCACTGGAGCAAACTTGGCACTATGCTGCAGCTGGGGGAACATGACTGCCAGTTTCTTGTCCTTCTTGGCACTCCCTCTCTCTAGGCTTCCTCAACCTGAGAACCAACATCGGAGCCTTCAAATTGCTGCACATCCTCCAGCAGCATGTACTCCTCCGTCCATGATGGTGGGGCTATGGAAGGAGTGACTGTGGACAAGGAGCAGGTGCAATAGGCCACTTTGGCAGCTGCATAGGAAGGAAAACTACTCTGAGCCTAGGTGACAGAGGATGAGGAGGATGAGGACGGATTTGTTATCCACTCCACCAACTCTTCTGCATGTTCTGGCTCAAAACACAGCCAGCAGCAGAAAAAAAGGACAAGTGTGCCCCACGGCCACCTGCAGAGAATGCACCATATCCACGACCAGCACTATTGACTGTAGACACAGAGCCTGCTTGCCCTCTTTTAATGGCCTGTGAGCGTCTGCCTCTCCTTGGTGGCCTTCTTTGTTTTGCAACAACGCACTACACTGTATTATGTACCGTATACACCACCAGAAAAGTAGTAGCAACTGCACTATGGCTCCACTGTATTGTGTACTGTGTACACCACCAGAAAAATAGTAGCAACTGCACTACGGCTGCACTGTATTGTAATTACAATTTTTGATCTAATTTTTTACAGCAGGGCCCATTCCTGTGCCCAACAAGAGTATCTGTGAGGCTTTACAGTGTTGTGCCACCACCACTGCCTAAAGCCCAATTTTTCTGCCCCTCTTTAACAGGGGTATGTAATTACAATTCTTGATATAATATTTCACAGTAGGGCCCATTCCAGCGCCCACCAAGAGTAACTGTGAGGGCTTACAGTGTTCTGGTACCACCAACACCTAAGGCCCAATTTTCTGCAGAGTGTATAGGGCAGGCTATATAGTATATACAGGCGGTCCCCTATTTTCAAACATCCGACTTACAAATGACTCCTACTTACAAATAGAGGGAGACAACAGGAAGTGAGAGGAAATCTACCCCTAGGAAGGAAAATTCTCTCCTGTAAGAGTTAATATGAGAAAAAAGTGTCTCCACTGATGCTTTATCAGCAATCCTTGTTTCCCTAATAACACAAAATTTTCAAAATCCAATTGTCTTTGTGAAAGAAAGTGAGGTGAAATCTTCTGAACAAGGGCACAGACAGCAAAACAAATGTTACAGGGGTGATAACCCTTTCCTATGTTATCCAAAAAGCGTAAAAATAGATTCTTTGGCTGGAGCTATACTTACAAAATGTACCTGTTCCAAATTACATACAGATTCAACTTAAGAACAAACCTCCAGTCCCTATCTTGTTAGTAACCTGGGAACCACCTGTATACTGCTGTTCAGAGTATGTAGGGCCTGGGGGCCCTACACCTTTTATTTTTTAATTTGGGTCTCACACAGACCATTTAGAATCCCAACTGGGAGCAGTCATAAAATCACAAGACAAAATAGTGGACGCTCATGAAGTGCAAACTGACAGAATCTGCAAACTGCAACTAAAGTTGCCTATTGAAAAGACCGTTCACGCCTTAACAATCTCAAAATAAGGGGAATCCCCGAGGCTGTTAAGCCACAATATCCCATACCTTATCTATAGCAGTTATTCTTGAAACCTATCGCAGACCTTTTGCCTAGGAACTTCTCAATGGATAGGGTGCATAGGATCCCCAAACTAGCACACTTACCTGATGCGATTCCCAGGAATGTTCTAATGCGGGTCCACTTCCACCATGTTAAAACAAGCCTACTATGAGCGGCCATATGCAACAGTTTACTTTCACCTCCATATGCAGGAATAGCCCTTTACCAAGACATGTCGGTTGCAACTTCTAAGTTGAGGAAAGAATTCTCCCACATCACTGCAATATTGAGGGATCACAATATCTTATACCGCTGGGGTCCAATACCAGAACCAACAGGTTACCACCCAGTGCTCCAAGAAATAACTCAACTCATAAATCCTGAGTACTATGCCATCTGGCAGCATTTCAATTGCCCGATACTCTCATTACCAAACTTACCACCTTCCACCTCTTATGGCAGTCTATCTTATTGAGTTTTATATGCTTGTTTGGCTCATTTAATTGTTTATACCACACACCCCTGGCACAAAGTGTGCTAAGTGCACAGCCTACACTCAGACTTAGGAAAGTATAAGTCGGCTTCTGCTTTTAAATCCACTATAAAATTAAAAAGAAAATAATAGTTAAAAGGAAGAGGGGTTAATTAGAGCTCTTTAGGGTAAACTGAAAGTTAATAAAAGGCCTATTAATAGGAACTAATTTTATTTAAAACATTTTTTTTTATTTTTCAGGTTGCTTTAACTGGCATCATATACAAATCAAAGCTCATCCTCATCAAATGTCTATACTTAAGCCAGCCATAGATGTTTTGAATCTTGGCCAGTTCAGCACGGATCGGTTGAGATTCGAACCATCTATGGGCAGGCTGATTGTAGCCA
Organism: Aquarana catesbeiana; assembly: GCF_042186555.1. Lineage (NCBI taxonomy): Eukaryota > Metazoa > Chordata > Amphibia > Anura > Ranidae > Aquarana > Aquarana catesbeiana. The sequence continues at coordinate 224,449,002 of NC_133325.1, forward strand.
AGTTGATTCATCCATGGATTTCTATAACTGCAGCTAACAATAATCATTGTGTTCTCCTGGCTGGGACAGCTCCTCGCAAACCCCCCTATCATACCGCAGAAGGGATTTCCCTGTCCACACAGGCAGTGTTGATGGGGGAATCAAGTGACTTTATTTTCTCCAACCAGTAGTTGCAGGGAAGAAATTTCTGCCTTACATTTTAATCATTTAATTTACTATACTGTAGAGTGAAGTTACATTGGGATAGATTGGGGTAGAATAACTCAAGTGTAGTAAGCAGAGTAAGTACTTCAAACGTGCAGTCATGGGCAGGAGGATTTGAAACAATAGGGTTTCTCTTTCATGTGACTTGGTATTTGAAATGTTTATAGGTTCATTCCAACTTAATTTTACAATATAATTTACATTACATTAGTGACTGCACTTTACACTTCCTAAAGCTAACTCTATTTTTCCAGTGAGTATGATAAAGTGTGATCCAATAAAAACATATTGATATCTTTAGACCTGATTTACTAAAATGTGATGTATGATATAACAAAGTGAGTAAAGTGAAGTGCACGTGTGTTTACTTTAGGAATACAGTTCCATGAAAGAGTTGTTTTTTCTAAATTCCCATGGACATATATTGGTATTTGAAGTGAACACAGTTCATGCCTCTTCACCTCAGTTTACCTTTTGTCAGATTTTAGTAAATCAAGCCTTTCATGGTATGCTGTGCATAAATATATAATATATATTTATAAATATATATAAATATATAAATATAAATATATAAATATATAAACTAACACTCAAGCTGTAAGCATTTTTCAAATGTTTGTCAGCCCTTTGACTTCACCAGCAGTATATCTTTTCATTAGACTACTTGAAAAACACGCAAACTAGTACAGAAACTTATATTTGGCAATATGTAACCAGTAGAAATCATTTTAACAGCTTTATATTATTTTTATTTGTACTAATAATTTATTTTTACAGTACATTGTTCTCAAAGCAGATATAATAAATACTAGGCTATTATACTGATACATTAACCTATATGTAACAAGAAAATAAATCACTTTAAAATGTTCATACGTAATGTGAATATTTAATTTTCAAATTCTCCATATTTGTAAAACAGAAAGGGTTTAGATTAAAAATGTGACATCAATTTTACTTTTCTGACATAACACAGAAAAAAACTTACACAAGGAAATCACATCCTACTGGTTCTATCTGTCCTTTATTGGTTTCCAGATTGAAAAAAGATTACATTTTACCACCTCTCCTTCCTTGCATTATTTCTTCATGCATCTCCCAGCTCCCTTTTAATCAGCCTAGCAACACATCCTATGCAATCGAAATCCAAATAACTTTGTGCTTACTCAGGCATAACTTGCTGCTGACTGAACTTTTTAACCTGTTCAGAGTCAGCCACGCTTTCTTTCTTTTTGATATGTATAATTTTTGTTTTACCATGTTATTATCAACAAATGAAGTATTATGCAATTTCAAATGGGTCAAGTTATATTAAAAACATTAGAAAGCTAGAAAGACTAAACATGATTCTTTTTTTTTTTATTCCAAATGCTTGCATTTCAGATAAAACATTAAGACCCCTTTCACACTGAGGCATTTTTCAGATGCTTTTGGGCTAAAAATAGCTCCTGTACCCGAGTGCTTTCACACTGGGGCGCCGCACTGGGAAGTCCTGCAAGCAGCATCTTTGGGGTGGTGGAGGAGCGGTATATACACTACTCCTGCCTATTGAAATGAATGGGCACCGCTGCCGAAGCGACTGTAAAGTGCTTCGACAGTGGTGCTACACGGGCGCATTTAACGCTTTATTCAGCCGCTGGCGGGGGTCAAAAGAGTCCCGCTAGTGGCTGAATAGTGCTGCTAAAACGATGTTAAAGCGCTGCTAAAACTGGCGGTGCTTTACCGCTAATGCTGGGAGCGGCTCAGTGTGAAAGAGGTCTTAAGGAATATGTTTACCTTTGGGAACATGTTACATGTTTCACCAGTTTTTAGGGTGGAACATATAACATGTTCCCACTTCTGGCATCTTCTTGATCTGTTGTATCCAGGGACAGCAAGCGGGGGTTACGCCCTCCTGGCTGCGTCATTCATTTACAGAGTTCTGTGAATGGGAAACTACAAGTACCGACAGCCTTTGTGGGTGTCAGCTTGTAGCTCTCAATGAACTACCAGGGTGCTGTTGAGTCCAGTTGCAAACTCATACAGTAAACCAAAATACATACATCGAAAATAATGAATGAACACCAGATCAATAGGAAAATGGACCCCAAGGAACAGAGGGCCCAGAATTTATCATGGGGATGATGGAAAGGAGCATACATGGACATGTCAAACCACCAAACATGTATGCTCCATTCCATCATCCCCATGATAAATTCTGGGTCCTTTGTTCCTTGGAGTCCATTTTCCTGTTGATCCGGTGTTCGTTCTTTATTTTCGATGTATGTGTTTTGGTTTACTGTATGATTTTGCAACTGGACTAGAATTTTTTCCATAAACCCATTGTGAAATTGTTTCCATCTTTCTTTTCTAGATTGTGTCAGAGAATAGGGTGCTTCTCCTTTGAGCAGCATCCTTTTGTATACTATATGTCTGCCTATCTTTTTTAATGATTTTGTTTTTGTATAATAAATTTATATTTTTGTATTTAAACTATGTAAATCTATACTGTACCATGAAAGTCCAAATTGCCTCTTAAATTGCCAATCTCTCTTTTTTTTTTTAGGAGCATAGATTTTAATGATGCTTAAAGTGCAATATAAAAATGAAAAATTCCTTTACATATCGTGTCTGGGGGTTCCCAAGGTCTGCCTGTAAAGTGGCACATCTGTAGCATATATAGAACATGCTGCAGCAAACATGACATTTCTAAAGAAAAAAGAGTCAAATCATATTTAAATCGACTCACGGCTGCAATTGCCAACACCCGGCTATTGAGAAAAAAATAAAGAAGGCAGACCTTGGTATGGATTTTAAGGGGAACCCCTTGCCAAAATTTAAAAAAAGCACCTTGCCCCCATGTTGATGGGCACAAGGGTCTCTTCCCTACCAGGCGGCACCGCCCACTTGTGACGTCACCGACCCAGCATGCACCGGTTGGTGATGTCACAAGGAGGGCGGTGCCAGCAGGTGATGTCAAACTGTATAAGAACTGTCAAATGGCAAGCCAGCCATTCGGCAATTTGCCTTCACGGCAGGCAAAGCTTCTTTTTTTTTCGTTTTCAGGTCTGGCGGTGTAGTGTTTTTTATGCAGGATCTACATTGGGGAAACTGTTTTTTTTATTTTTAATAAAGGAATTGTCAAAAACTGTCTCTGCGTTTTTATTACTTTTTGATGTGACACTTTTTGGTAAATACAGTGCTGTGAAAAAGTATTTGCCCCTTCCTGATTTTTTTTTTTTTTTTTGCATATTTTTCACACCTAAATGATTCAGATCATCCAAAAAAAATTTAATATTACACAAAAATAAACCAAGTAAAATGGCCCTATGTGAAAAAGTAATTTCCCCCTCCCATTCTAAATCATGAATGAACTGTGATTAACCACAATTTTTTGGAATGCTGAGTTAAATTTCACTTTCCACACCCAGACCTGATTACTGCCAGACCTGTTGAATCAAGACATCACATAAATAGAAGTTGTCTGACAAAGTGAATTATGCTAACAGATCACAAAAAGCCACACATCATGCCACAATCTAAAAAACAAATCAAGAACAGATTAGAAACAAAGTAATGCACATGTATCAGTCTAGGAAGGGTTTTATAGCCATTTCTAAGGCTTTAGAACTCCAATGAACCACGGGAGAGCCATTATCCACAAATGGAGATATCTCACATTTACCAAAACAATCTTGACTATCCCCAAGACTTTTAGGCAAATATTCTGTGGACTGATAAGACAAAAATATAACTTTTTGAAAGGTGTGCGTCCCGATACATCCGGCATAAAACAAATACAGCATCTCATAACAAGAACATCATACCAACAGTCAGACATGATGGTGGTAGCATGATGGTCTGAGGCTGCTTTGCAGCTTCAGGACTTGGACGACTTACCATAATTCATGGAGCTATGAATTTTGAACTCTACCAGAAAATCCTAAAGGAGAATGTCCAGCCATCAAGTTCATGACCTCAAGCTCAAGTGCACTTGGGTTATGCAGTAGGACAATGATCCGAAACACAACAGCAAGTACACCTCCAAATGATTCAAACAAAGCAAAATTTAGGTTTTGGAGTGGCCTAGCCAAAGCCAGGACTTAAATCCAATTGAGATGCTGTATCATGACCTTACACAGGCCATTCATGCTGGAAACCCTCTAATGTGGCTGAATTAAAACAATTGGGCCAAAATTGCTCCACAGCAATGTGAAAGACTTATTTCCAGTTATCGCAAAAGTTTGATTGCAGTTGTTGCCGCCAAGGGTGGTACAACCAGTTATTAGATTTAGGGGGCAATTACTTTTTCACATAAAGCCAGACAGGTTTGGACAGTTTGTTTGCCTTAATAAATGAAACCATCATAAAACTGCATTTTGTATTTACAAATTTGCAAGAAAAAATAAAAATCAGAAAGGGGCAAATACTTTTTCACAGCATTGTAGGTAGGAGTACTATGTACCTCATACTCATTCACATGGGGGGTGGGATCTGGGGGCCCTCTTGTTAAAGGGGGCTTCCAGATTCTGATAAGCCCCCTGCCCACAAACCAAAACAATCACAGCCCAGGGTTGTGGGGAAGAGACCCTTGTCCCCATCCCCGACGAACACCCTACAAATTCAGGTGTTCCCCAAATGGGGGAACCCTCACACTGTGCACTCAAAACATAAAATCATCTGCATCACATGAAAGACATTGAAACTGTATGGTCTTGTTGCTTTCATCTGACCATTTACATATCTGGGTACCTCATCCCTAATAGAATATTATGTACAAAACATGGAATGGGACTTTGTATAGGCATCTAGAACACTAAGACAATTCTAAAAAATATAATTCTTTATTTAATACAGATAAAAAGCTGTAAATGCAGAATAAATGATTGAAATCCAGACACATCAAGGATGCATGACATATCTAAATTCCATCATACGGAGATATCTTTCATATCAATCTTTCAATGGTATTGAACCTTAACGCTTTCCAACTCATAAAGAGTATTCATCAGGAGTAAAACAATGAGGTAAAAAACCCAATGATGCATATTAAAAGAGTGAGTGCATATTCAAGGGAAACCCTGAGGTGTAAATTTGATGTGATGCAAGAGATGGCACACACCATCAACACAAAGTTGATAATCAGCTGGTATCTATGAAAGGAGAGCCTCTAACAGTGGATAATCAATAGGCTCCTCTATACTTTCAGCAGTGACCCCTGTCTTCTATTCCTCCAGCAGTGACTCCTGTCCTCTCTCCTGCAAGCGGTGACACCTGCCCTCTCTCTTACCAGCAATGACCCCTGCCCTCTCTCTTGCCAGCAATGACCCCTGCCCTCTCTCCTGCCAGCAATGACCCCTGTCCTCTCTCCTGCCAGTGGAGAGAGGGCAGGGGTCATTGCTGGCAAGATAGAGGGCAGGGATCATTGCTGGCAAGAGAGAGGGCAGGGGTAATTGCTGGCAAAAAAGAGGGCAGGTGTCACCGCTTGCAGGAGAGAGGACAGGAGTCACTGCTGGAAGGATAGAAGACAGGGGTCACTGCTGAAAGTATAGAGGACAGGGATTACTGCTGGCAGGACAAAGCAAGATCTCCTCATCGGCTCTTCCCCACACAACACATAGCTGAGACTAAATTCTCATTTACACAGCCATGTTCTGCACTGTGTGTAGCTGTTAATTACAGCTGCGGCTGCCATTCTGTACAGGAAATTTTACAGGTCAGAAGTGCAAGATAGTCACCAGCTACATACTGTGCAGATTGTAGCTGTGTGAAAGAGAATTGGATTTTAGCTATACGTTGTGTGGGGAAGAGATGAGGAGGAGATCTTGATGCTTGTGCTCAGGCTGTGTATGTACAGTGCAGGAATGGGAGATGGCCGGGCACAGTGACAGCTGTGGATGGGGGGGGGTTGGGAGAAGCTTTGGGGGCACCAATGAAATCTTGGGGGAGGGCAGTCCAACCCAGCACCCCCCCTAGTTCTGGCCATTTTATGCACCTATACTGGCTGTAATAGCATATAATACAGTAGTCCATGTTGGGAGCAAGCAGAGGAGGTTGGCTATGTTCTCACATACTGTGGAACCGTGTGGAATAAACATAGCTTCCCTCATATAGCAAGTCAAAGCTAGGAGATTAAAAATCTATTTTTTTCTGGATGAGCTGTCCAAAAGCTGTCATTAAAGGAAAAGGAAGTCTAGTAATGAAGTTATAGAATATGATATTTTTTTTTTTGTGATAATAGACAGCGAAAGACAATACAGTACAACTGACAATCAACAATATTAATCAGGATAAATACACCGTTTTTAAAATAAAAAGGTCTCTTGGCAGATGTAGTTCTGAGGGCATGCCTAGGTCAACACCCAATGAGCTCCCACCAGCTGCCCTGCAAGAATTTTACAGTCCTTGTTATGATGTCACAGGGAGCAAAAAACATTGTTTCTTTGTACAGGAACTAGGTAAAAGAATAAAATGCTGTAGATTGGAAGAGTGAGGTTTGGTGAAAAAATTGTGTGGACAAAAAGTGAATCCATGTTTGCCCAATCAACGCAAATCATAAAGTTTAATTTACTTCTTTCATATCTTTGCTACATCAAAACCTTAATGACTAGACCACACTCAGAAGTATTGGTATGTGACAGGCTTACTTAACAATAATTTATTAGCATCCTGCTTGCCACAGGATCTTTTTCCTCCCTTTGGCTTTTGATGGACAGGCCATCATGAGAGGAGTGCAATAATTTGTTGCATTAGCATCCAGAAAAACTGTATTCCCAATTCCTGACAGAGAAACAAAAGTGGGCTGGGCAATGGGGCTAAGCCTGGAGAACTCATTGTGCCGTTTAAAGAAACCATACTGTATATTTCAAAAATGATGGTAATTTTATTGACCATGCACAAATGCTTGAGACATTTGTGCAATTAATGTTTTATAAATAGGCCCCTAAAATAGCTAATTAATCTTTAATCTCCACAAACTAACAAAGGAACAAATTGATGAATGAATGAACAAACTAACTAACTCACTAACTAACAAGCCATTTAATTATTTAACTTACAACTAACCACTGCTTGGTTCCCAGATGCACTAGGCAGCATACTACCAGGAGGACATTAATTTACAGTGGTATCGGAAGGGGGGAACATGAGGAACTTCTTACTCAGGTTGGAAAGTTGCTGTGAGTGGTAGCTTATGCACACAGATTAAGAACAATATTATTGTATACAAATAAAATATGAAAAATAACTGGTGAAACCTAAATAAAATTTAGTGCCTATTGGCAAGAAAGTAAGAATTTGAACATTTGGAGTTTCATCAGTCAATATGTTGATAGAAGTCCATATGCTGATAGGAGTAGATACCCTGGTAGGAAATTGTTGACTAAACTTGTAAATAAAATATTTTTGGTTAGCCACTAAAAGGTACCATTTCAACTTTACTCTTTGCCTTCTCTTTGGTTATGTATGCACAACAACATTTTGGAATAGTAAAACCTGATTTGTATTCAATATTGTATTGATATGTCCAGTTCCCAAAAGCATGAACCAAAACATAAACCAAAGCAGAGGAATTTCTACCCTATTTGGTGACTCTAATCACAGACATGCTGTTAATTATTGACTTTTGATTTTTGTGTAGGACTTACAAGACTTAAACTGGATTAAATACAGCATAGTACAATTTGGCTTTTCAATACCAGTATCTGCAGGCATAACTGTTTAGTCAATGGCAAGCATGGTTTCACAAAACAACTATTATTTTCATGGTATTTATTTTATTTTCTGCTTTGCCATTTCTGTCATTTATTGTTGTATTTCAAAGTATGAATGCATGTATTATTGTCATTTATTGTTGTATTTCTAGTATGAATGCATGTATTAGTTTTGTATGATTTTTTTTTATATCTGTGTTTTATAAAAGCACAACTGACATAATTGTATATGGGCTGTTTTACCCAACAAACTATTTGTAAGACCCTATTCACACTGGCATTAAAGGCAGGGGTTTGAGGCATGTTTTTAATGCTCCCCAAACTCCTTAAAAGCAGTCTGCAGTTGATAATATGGACAACATCACATCTCATCACTGTGCTTCAAAATGAAGCTAAATGTGGAGTTTGTAAGCAGTTGAAACATCTCAACTCCTTCCATTCATGTCTTTGATAACGCACCATAAACATGCTGGCACATGTTTCCAGTACTTTTGCAGTGCATATGTGGCGTATTTGCTGTGCCTTAGGTCTTGTTCACAACAGCCAAAAAATGGCCTTAAGCAGCGTACACACCATTGGACTTTCCAATGGGAATTGCGTGATGACAGGCTGTTGGCGGAAAATCTGACTGTTTGCATGCTCCATCGGACAATTGTCAGATTTTCTGCGGATAAATGTTGGATGGCAGGCTTTAAAATTTTCCGCGGACAAATGTCTGTTGTCGGATTTTCCGAGTGTGTGTACACAAGTTCGTCGGACAAAAGTCCAAAGTACAAACACGCATGCTCAGAAGCAAGGACTAGCCAGAAGTGGTCGGTCTTGTAAACTAACATGCAAATTATGAAATCTCGAAATGCAGCGCACATTCTCTTCTTTAATGGGATAATAATGAAGCTGCTTTGCTGGTGATACTGATGGAGTTCTGCCATACGTATTTTAAAAGGCTTTTATTTTCTAGTGCTATCAAGAATAATATTATTACCTGTATGCTTTTTTTTTTTTTTTTTTTTTGGGCAAGTTACCACAACACTTATCCTGTAGTTTTTAAGATCAAAGATACAACTATGTTGGTGTTCCTTGTCAATTTTACATTGTATTTTTTTAAATGTAACTGCCTACTCCCAAACTGTCAGTTGAAGTAAAACACATTAACCAGTATTATTCTCCACAATTTTTTTATTGTGCATTAAAAAAAGAAAACATCTGCCAATAGAACTTAACCAAAAAGTGCATTCTATGCATCCATAAATATATAAAATATAACAAATCAAATCATTATTCAACCAAAAAATAAAATAAAAGCCTCATGCATGTGTCCTGCTTTTTAGTATAGGGGGTCAACAATATCAAGAGTTGGTGAAAGCAGGGGCCAATCATCCGGAGATAATTCCGAAAATCATCCGGATTATTCTCCTGGAGCTTCTGCAGCAAAGGAATATGACATAATTGGTCACATTAATAAAGCAACCGATTTTTGGTCCAAGAAATCCTCCCCATCCTATTCCTAGACTGCACTTGGGTCAAAGCAATAACTCCAAGGCCAATAATAAATAACACATTATCTCCTCTGATTCCGCAACATGTCTGGTTCACGAACAGCCATTCAGAAACAAACTGGAAAGCACAAGATGAAAAGAGTGAACTGAAAGGTGCTAAATGAAAAGCACAAAATGAAACAAGCGAATCAACATTTACTGAACTTCTACTAACACGAAATTAGCAGAAGGAGCCCAAAGGGTGGCCCTAAAGAGCTGAAAAACCTTGTAGTACGTCACTACGTTTGTGTTTGTTGGCTGACAATTCCTTGCCGTTTGTATTCATGACGAAATCCAGGCACACGCCTTCGGACAAAAGTCTGAGGTTTTGTCTGCAGAAAATGCGATTGTGTATACGAGGATTTACTCTGTGTGGTCAATTTTGCAGAAAACTGTCAGGTTTGCCATGGTCTGTGAAACAGCAGCTCAACTCGGTCAAGAACCCCTAGCCTGCTGATTGGTCATGCAGCAGCACTCTAATAAGATTAGCCTTCGGTACGCTGTGATCTCTTCACTTGTATATACACATTCAGCACCCGTCTGTGCAACAGAACTTAATTGTCTTCTATCACTGACCCTCCCTCTTCTGGCCTAAAAGGCTACTGCAGAGGGGATTACAAAAGGTTGATATCAAGACATATCAAGCACATGCACTCAAATTATTTATGTTTATGTTTATTTCTGCAATGAATTTAGCTTTATTTGTTTCCGAATACACTCTATTTGTATACCTTTTAAAGATGATTGTTGATACTTGAAATATCATTTCTTGCTGAATGTTGAGCCACTGTTAATAATGACATTTTAACCCCTTAAAGTACCAAAATGTTTCAGTCATTTGGGTATTGATTGATTTTTGTAGAACTTTTTATTTTATAATATCTTGAAAATGTTTTTCATCCAATGAGCTCAACTGAAGATTTTTCTTTGTTTCTTTGAAATATGTCTCATTGTAAGAAATTTACCTTTTACAGCTTGTTCCAAAAGAAAAATTCACAAGGGTCTTATATCTGAAATTGCATCTAGCACGTGTGACTTCGCCACCCAGGTTTCAACTGCTCTCATGGTGGTAAGAGACAATGAGGTCAATAGGCTTTCATCATAATTGTATTGTACATTTCCATTTAAAATGGAGAATGAAGGGGGCGTGTCTGGATGTGAGCCGAGGAGGACGTCCTGTTCAAAGTACACCCTGGTGAGCCTCAAAAACTGCCCTGTCCATCTCTGGGCTTCCCCTGCCTCAGCCCCAGCCTGAATTTTGAAGCCCGGCCAACCGGCTGAGTAGTTACATGGCCCGCGGCCTTCTCTACACATCTGGGACCAGCCGCCATTTTGAGGCCTACGGAGCCTCCGGATCCCTCCGCGCTCAGGTACCACGATCCACAGGATGGGCGGACACCACATACTTACCCACCTGTATCAGCATCTCCGGAGAGGGTCGATCAGGTGCCCAGTGGAAGGGGTTCACGGGAGGTCCCAAATGGCCGGCTCCTCTCATCCGCAGCCCACCGCCATCTTGAGGACTGCATGGCCTGCTGTATCCTCCTTGGCCGGGTGCCGCGATCAGCGGGCATAGCGGCTTCCCCACACTCCTACCCCAGTGACATTCCTTTGAAGGGGACTGTTAATTAGTGCAGCACCTGGGGGCCGGCTCCAACAGGCCTCAGTGGAACACAGAATTGCACCAGTTGGAGATGTCTGCCGGCCCTGCTGGCAAACCTCCCTCTCTAAAAAGCACAATCTCTTAAAGGGGACATAACCACCACCCTGTACTACAATCTGCAAAACCCCTAGATCACTTGCTCATGCCCTCAAAGAGTAAAATGGCGAACAAAAAGGTGCCTGCACAGCCTGCTCAGCCTGCCCAGTGTCCCAGTGCCATTCTGGATCAGTTTAAAATGCTGTTAGCAGACATGGAGCAGGCAGCGAACCCATCGGCCTCTCCACCTCCACAGGTGCCACCACAAACAAGTGACACCGCTGTTATCTTCGCGGCCATAGAACAGAGTAGAACCTCCTTACTGGTCCACATCAATCACTTGGCTGAGGCATGTAACTTCATCAGGGCAGATTTGGACAAATTCAGGGGCAGACTTTCTGAGACTGAGACGCAAATCTCTGCAACAGGGGACCTCACTGCCCGCCATGACGATGCCCTCCACACACTGCAGCGCACTGTCCGATCCCTGGTGGCTAAATTTTATGATGCAGAAAATTGCCTCTGGACAAATAATGTCAGGGTCCTGGGTCTCCTGGGGGGGAGGAGGGGGACCACCCAGTTGAGTTTGCGGAGGCATTCTTTAAGCCACTTCTTAACCTGACCGAGGTCCCCCCAACCTACGTGGTGGAAAGGGCCCACAGAGTCCCTACTGGTTGGGGAACCCCTGGGGCTCCACCAAGGCCCTTCCTAGTGAGGTTTCTCAACTATAGAGACGGTGATCGTATCCTCCGTGAAGCCCGCAAACACCCCACCCTCCCCTTTCAGCATACAGTGGTGCATCTTTATCCTGACCTCTCCGCGGACCTACAAAGACATCAGAAGATCCTGTCAAAAGATGACTCCGAGAACGCGTTATCAAATACTCCATGCTCTACCAAAGTCGCCTGCAAGTTCAACATGGCGGTGCGGTGAAGTTTTTTGAATCCCCTGATGAAGCAGACACCTGGCTGCTATCTTTGCAGTAACACTAGTGCTTATTCTCCAAACTACAATCCTGTTGTGGCTGTTGTTTTTTTTTTTCCAAGGTCTGTTTGTTTATGTTCCATGGCTGTTGGCTTAACCCAGTATATTACAATGAGTGGTGAGTTGCTGCTCTCCCATGGAGGGGCCATGCAGGGGGACTCATCTACCCAGCTGTCTACCATCCTCCTCCATTCCTGTGACCACCTAGAGGGACTGCCCAGATGCCCTCTGGGCATGTACCTGCATTGGGGGGTAGGCTGACCTTCCGCTTGTTGACTCCTGTTGCTATTGGGGTCTCACCGCGGATCCCTCCCATGGTGGGGGACTGGTGCGGCTCACCCCCCTAATTGGGGCAATGTACTCTCCTGTTTTCACCTATCCTAACCAATCGGAGCTACAGCAAGATAAATCAAAACATCTTCCCGAGGACAATATGCCCACGTCGGGCATCTAAGGAATATCTGGTCTCCTACCGGATGTGATGAGACGCACATTCCCCCACCCTCGCCTTCTGTTACAGGCCAGACATCATCAGGGAATTCCCTGGAACTTTGAGCCTCACATAGGTGATTTTTGTTGGTATTGAAGTTTAAAGTTCAGAGATTAAACTACAAGCTTGGTTAGTGTTTCATCTACCATGGCCCTGTGTGCAGGGGTTCCAGGGGTCCCAGTGACCTGAAGGTTTCATTTGTTTGTCTGTTATGCGAAAAAGCTCTACATCAATTTTTTTGGCTTTTTGGCCTCTATTTTTGGCCACTGGGTTTGGTTTGTATGGTGTATGGATAGGATGTTTTGTTTTTTGGGGAGAGGAGTTTTTCTGCTTTAAAATCCCACATATATTCTGCTGCTCAAACGTTCCATCAGCTCAAGACTCAAATGACTGTTTATACTAAAAATGGGTATTTTCACATGCAATGGCTTGCTGGTTTCATCCTACTCCTGTTCCCTCCTGGCATTCCATGATGGCTAACTCGGAATGTCATGGAATGTCAGGGGGCTCAACGTCAAGTATAAAAGATCATTGCTGTTCCAATATTTAAAAATGCATAATCCTCACATAGTGTTGTTGCAAGAGACACACCTGATAGGTAGCAGGGCCTGGCTCTTAGGAAGCCATGGGTGCAGAGAGCGCTCCATGCGACTTTTTCCTCATACTCCCATGGGGTGTCTATTCTGATTAGCAAACGTATACCATGTGTGATTCATTTGGATCCCCAGGGAAAATATATTAAGTTAGTGTTAACCATCTACAATACGAAGTAAATTATTGTCAATGTATATCTGCCTCCTCCTAGTCAGATACCAGTCCTGTATTCATTGTATGAGAGGCTGGCTCAGCATTGCCCAGCCCGCATTCTGTTCATGGTCGACTGCAATGCCACATTATCACGTGACCTGGATAGGCCCTCCCCCAGTCCAATTTTAGCCCAAAATTGGGTACCTGGGCTCAAGCCACTGAATTCACTGAGACATGGAGATGGTTGCATCCCCAGGATAGAACATAGTCCTGCTTTTCCTTGTCAAAAGAAGTTTATTGAGTATACAATGTTATAAAGATACATAAAGTAAGTTTACAAGGATCTATAAAGTAAGCTCATTGTTTTACAGTAAGGTTTATATAGGTAAATATCATGAAATTTCAAATATTAAACATTGGGTTCACGTAAACCTAAATTAAAGATATATATCATTTCCTTAGTTACTTTTGTAGGTATTTAAATGATTTATACCTACTATACATATTGTTTACAATTAGAGTGTATATAGGTCAAATAAATTCTGATAATGAGCTTTAATCGTAAGGTGGAGAAAAGGAAAGAGAAAGAAGAAAAAGGGTTGAAAGGTAGAGGTATGGTCCACAAGGTTGTCCCGCTCGTCAGTTTTTTATTCTTTTTAGTTCTCTTTGAAGCCTTAGAATGGGTGTCTCTGTAAGTCATTTAATCTGTTACCATGGCAACAGGACAGAGTCATTGAAGTTTGACAGGAACTGTTGTTTTATCCAAGGATGCCAAAGTTTTTCAAATTTTGGAATTTGATTTTGATCGATGGCTACCATCTTAGCATGGGACATTGTATTATTCATTCTGTGAATTGTTTCTGCTAGTACCAATGTAGGAGATTTCCATGCCTTGGCCACTGTTTGTTTTGCAGCCGTTATTAGTTGGATCATAAGTTTGAATTGAGAGAGTGTTAACCATTCCGGTTTTAGATTAAGTAAAGTTAAATATGGATCTGGTTGTATTATTTTTTTAAATATTTTAGATGCAATCACGAAGACTTCCTTCCAGAAGGTTTGGATTACTGGGCACGTCCACCATATGTGTAAATATGTGCCTATTTCTGGGCATCCTCGAAAACAAAGAGCTGAGGTATTAGGTGAATATTTTGCCACTCTAGCGGGTACAAGGTACCAGCGAGTTAGGACTTTATAATTTGTCTCCAGTGCTAAGATGTTGGGTGAAGATGACTTAAATGTGAGCCATATGTTAGACCAGTCCGTGTCTTCTAAAGTTCGTCCCAGGTCCTCCTCCCACTTCTGAACGTAAGAGGGTCTATTAAGATTTGCTACTCCATATAATTGATTATAAAGTGATGAAATTGTACCTTTAGCAAATGGATCTTTTGTACAGATTGATTCAAAAATGGATAATTGGGATAATGGTGTATCCCCCTTTAGGAATGGTGTATAGAAATTTTTGATTTGGAGATATCTAAATATCTCAGAGTTTGGTAGATCATATTTTTCTCTAAGCGATGGGAATGAAAGGAATGATTTAGATGCTATGAAGTCATTTAGTGTCTGAATGCCTGATGTTGTCCAAGCTTTAAAAGAATTTGGGTAGATCCATGCCGGATAAAAGGCCGGATTTCTGATAAAAGAAAGGAGAGGATTGTGTGGAGATTGTAACTGATATTTGGTTTTTAGTTTATCCCAGAGAGATAAGAAGTGTTTAGTTATGGGATTATGAATTTTAAAGCGGTCTTTAGGATCAAGCCATAATAAATTTGATATTAATAGAGGGTCATATTCTGAAGCCTCTATAAATACCCATAATGGGATTTCCTGTTTTGCATGGTATTTGGACAGACTGGCCAAATGTGCTGCTCTGTAGTAGTTAGTAAAATTAGGGTATCCCAGACCTCCTTTATTTTTGGGAAGATGTAGTGTGTGTATAGGTATACGTGGTTTAGAAGAGCCCCATATAAACAAAGTTGCTCTTTTTTGTACTATTCTCAAAAAATAGGAAGGAATTGGAATAGGGAGGACTCTGAATAGATAAAGCAATTTGGGTAGAATAGTCATTTTGATTGCATTAATCTTCCCTATCCAGGATAAAGGAAGTTGCGACCATTGTTTTATTAGATTTGTGATCTGTCTTAATACAGGAGGATAAATGGTTGAGAATAAGTCAGAATGAGATGCTGTTAAATGAATTCCAAGATATGGGATTGATTTTTCTGCCCATGTGAATGGGAGTGCAGCCCTAGCCGGGATCAATTCCATGTTTGTGAGTGAAATATTAAGCACTAGGCATTTCTTAGGATTAATCATAAGGCCGGATAGGGCTGCAAATCCATCAAGAGCTGGTATTAAGTTAGGACCAGAGACCTGTGGTGATGATAGAAAAAGTAATATATCGTCTGCAAATATACATAATTTGTGTGTAATACCTCCTACTTCAATGCCAGTTATAGTTTGGTTTGTTCTGATGTATTGGGCCATGGGTTCGAGTATAAGGGCAAATAATAAGGGAGATAATGGGCAACCCTGTCGGGTACCTCTTTCGATATTAAAGGCTTCAGATTTGTATCCAGCATATTTTATATAGGCTTTGGGTTTATTATATAATGCTTTGATCCATGTTAAAAAGTGGGGTCCAAAACCCCATTTTTGTAATGAATATTGCATATATTGCCAGGATACTGTGTCAAATGCCCTCTTAATATCGAGAGATAGAAAACATAAAGGGATTTTCCGTTTTTTAGCAATATGTGCCAATAACACTGCCCTGCGTATATTATCGCCTGCCTGTCTATTTGGCATGAAGCCTACTTGATCTTTATGTATTAATTTTCCTATAATGCTATTGAGGCGTTTTGCTATTATTTTTGCTAATAATTTAATATCGAGGTTTAACAGAGAGATAGGCCTATAATTCACACAGGAAGTATCATCAGAAAGGGGTTTTGGGATCATACAAACAATTGCCATTAGTGTTTCTTGCCGAAAAGAATGTCCATCTAGAAGTTTGTTAAAAGTTTCAGTGAGAATGGGAGAGAGTATTTCTAAGAATGTTTTATAGTATAAAGCCGAGTAGCCGTCTGGGCCTAGTCTTTTGTTAAGTTTTAGGTCTTTTATGGCATTAGCAACTTCATCTATATAGGCTCATCCAAACTGCTTTTTTGATTCTGAGATAACTCAGGTAAGGTTATTTTTGAGAAGAAGGATTCAGCCTCTGTAGGATTAAATTCATTGTTTGTCTTGTATAAAGTTGCGAGATGTGAGTGAAATTTATGGACTATTTTAACTGGATTACAAGTGTAAACATTTTTTGATAATTTCAAACGTATTGGTTTGAAAGATTTGTTAGTTGAATTTAATGCCCGAGCCAAATATGTACCTGGTTTGTTTGTATTCATGTAGAAATTGTGTTTGGAGCGTTTGAGGGATTTATCAACTGACTCAGTGAGAAATAGATCGTATTCCAATCTAGATTTTTCCAGATGAGATTTTGTACTCTGAGATGGATTATCTTGAAATGATATGTAGGCTGCATTAAAATTGAGTTCTAGTTTTTTTGCTAGATTTTTGCGTTCCCGTTTAAATAGTGCCATTTGTCTTTGTATTGTACCACGCAAGACAGGCTTATGAGCTTCCCACAGTGTTATTGGGGAGATGTCTGTTGTATTATTAATTGATATGTATTCCTTTAAAGCTTGTTCAATGGCCATCTGATGTAGTGGGTGTTTGAGCATTATGTCCGGTAAGTACCACGTTGGGTCATGCGCTTTTGGTATGGCTGAGGCTATAGTAGTATATACTGCATTATGGTCAGACCACGGAATCGGAATTATATCTGATGCAATAATTTCTGGTATCATTCCTATTGTTAGAAAAATATGATCTATTCTGGTGAAGGTTTGATGAGGGTGCGAGAAATAAGTGAATTTCTTTTTCATTGGGTTACTTTCTCTCCACGAATCTACCAGATTGTAATTGGAAAGAAGTTGAGAAAAAGGTAATCTAGAGGTTATTTTGGATGGTGTAAAAGGTGATTTATCTAGAAATGGGAGGAGGACCTGGTTCGAATCCCCACACATTATCACTGTTCCTATTTTGTGTGTATTAATCACTTGTAATATATGTGAGAGGAATGGTGTAGGTTGTTTGTTAGGAGCGTAGTAAGAAATCACCGTGATTGCTGTATCCATTATATAACCCATGAGTATCAGGTATCTACCTTCTGGGTCTTTAATTTCTGATAAGGTGAATGGTGTGGATCGGTGAAATGCAATTAGAGTTCCCCTTTGCTTGGTACAGGCAGAAGCCGTGTAAATTTGTTGATAAAAAGGAGAAATATATTTTGGAGTAGAATCTTTGGTGAAGTGTGTTTCTTGGAGGCATACTATGTGAGCCTTCTTGTTATGGAAAGTACGGAAGGCTTTCGTCCTTTTTTGAGGGACATTTGTTCCCTGAACATTCAGGGAAAGTATATTCAGTGGTGCCATGGCAATAGATCAAATAGTTTTGACTTACTTTTTGTTATGCAGAGCTGACTGCGCAGATCAACCTGTGTGGACTGAAGAGATGAATAGATAGAAAAGAAACCAGTGAATTCTGGAGTAAAGAGTAAACAAAAAACATATGAGATTAGATGATACATTGTATAAATTATTTTTTGCAAGTAATCACAATTTACCCGTGAAAGAGAATAAATATCTCTCTCAGGGGAATAAGTGCCTTCGTCACACTCCCACATAATATGGTTGGGAGAATGAGGAGGGCTAATGGGGGTACACGGATCTTCCGCTTACAGGAGAGAAGTGCTATGTCAAAAGACATCAAAATGATGTTTCATTAATTGGAGTGCAGAATATAGTTTTTGTTGAAATTATTTATTCCAGGATGGTTGTATATGGTTAGTCTTGCCCTAGGCTAAATAATTCAGTTAGAAAGGTACTGTTAAAAAATTTGGTATTGATAAAGATAGTTTGAATTATTTTGGGATTTTAACCCTTTTAGAGTAAACAATTACATATTTTATTCATATGTAACTGTTTAGATATGTTAACTCATAAAATTGAGGTTGTATTGCTTCAGATTAGAATAAACAAAAACATAATTTTAGGAACTAGTTAGGTAATAATATATTTGTTTTAAGAAAAGAAAGAAAAAGCTTCCATTACTTCTGGATTATTGAACATATTTGTCCTAAAAAGTAATAAATCTATTGTTATTACCTGATAATATATAACTGAACAAGAATTTCCTTATTTCACTTATATATTCTAAGGCTATGTGAATCAGAAGTAATAAGAAATATAACTGGAATGTAACCTGATCCCACACAGTGTGTGACTATCAGAATGCAGTTACATTCAGTTATAAATATAGGTTTTTTTATAGAGAACCATCTCTTAGTATAATAAATGAAGAGATATCAGGAATTAGGATGTCAGTCCATTGAATCTTCTTGGTCCATGGATGATGTGGCATAACGGCCTCTTTTGTGAGAATGATGATTCCCATTTTGTTCTGAAATTTTCTGTGTGCTGCCTGAAGGTGAAGATGATGCCATTCTTCTGCGTGTGGGAGTGTTGCTGCTTGTGGGTTCTGTCAGATTTTATTTTAAAAGGGTTTGTTGTAGTTCATCTGCTGATCTGCTTCTGTAAATTGTACCTTGGTAGTTAAATCTGACTGAAAAGGGGAAGCCCCATTGATACATAATGTTGTGGCGTTGCAGTTCCATTAGTTGGGGTTTCATGGATCGTCTTTTAGTAATAGTAAGTTGGGATAGGTCAGCAAAAATTTGATAATTGTGTCCTTGAAAATTAAGTTCCTTTTTTTCTCTTGCAGCAATTAGTATTTGTTCTTTCGTTCTGTAATAATGAAATTTTGTGATTATATCACGTGGGGGTCCATCTTTCTTTTTGGCTGTGAGGGCTCTGTGTACTCTGTCCAGTTCTAAACGTTCAATAGGGATATCTGGCTTTAGTTCTTGTAATAGAGCAGTAATAGTAGATTGCAGGTCTGTCACAGTTTCAGGTATTCCCCTTATGCGCAAGTTTGAACGTCTGGCTCTATTTTCGTAATCTTCGAGCTTAGTTTGAAGTATTAAATTCTCTTTTTTTAATTGTTCCAATTCTGTTATATTTTCTTGGGTTGTAATTTCAATTTCATCAATTTTTATTTCTAAGGCTGCGGTGCGGTTTCCCAGCTCTCTTATTTCTTTGGTTAGGCTTTTTGTTATTTGGTCTGAGGTTTGTTTTAAAGCCTTATGAAGCATCTTTTCAAATTGTAATAATATTACTGGCGATACTGAGGAGGCTTGTGGAGAAGTTTGTGAGAGGATTTGTTCTGTATCTGACTCAAATGGAGAGTCTTGCTGTGACATTTTCTGTCTGTGAGAGCGCCCTGATGCTGTATCTTGTGAGGTGACTGGAGCTGCTTCAGCTGCAGTGAGTGCCTGTGAGCTCTTTGTGAGGTGATTTTTATTTCTGCCACGGTTTCCTCCCAGTACCATATTTCCTGCCCAAACTTTCACAGTTTGTTCCCTGGGGCAAAAAGGTTCAAATGGATACCTTTTGAGCCTGCAGGCTCCGCTTTGTCCTTCTCTTCTCTCCTCAGCGGTGTGGAGCTCTAACAATGCATGTCTGCTCCGCTAGGCTCTGCCTCCTGCCCCCCATAGTCCTGCTTTTCAACTACCTTTAAAACCTCCTCCCGTATTGACTTGACTTTTGCCGATGCACTCCTCCTGAATGACATCCAATAGGCATGTTACCTCCCCTCTCGCCTCTCAGACCATAACCTGCTCAACTTGACCATTAGGACTACCAGGTCGCGGAACCCAGCCCTTTGGAGGTTGCAACCCCACTGGATTAATAATGAGCCAGTCCATGACAGAGTTTCCCCTCAGCTACAAGAATATTGGGCACATAATGCAGAGTCAGCCTCTCTAGAGATGATTTGGGATGCTTTCAAGGCTCACAGCAGGTGACAGTATATTTTGGCTGTGGCTGCGATGAAGGCGGAGCTTGGGAATACAGTCTCTGAACTGCAGCACAGGGTTGATGAGGCCCTGAGCCAATATTTAGCCTCGGCTACAGTCCCGAACTTTGAAAATCTCTCCTCGCTTAGGAGAGAATTGCATCTTCATGTCTCTGAAACCACTAGGATTGGCATACAATTTAGCAGACAGGAGTACTTTGAACATGGGGACAAGAATAGCAGATTACTGGTGCTATTAGCACAGCAGGATAGACTCCTTGCGGTTATTTCTGAAATCCTCATGACTGGCGGCACACTGGCCACCACGCAGGAGGATATCCTAACTGAAGTCACCACATTCTATACCACACTGTGGGAGTCATTTACTCTAGCACCACGGCGCTAATTCGCGCAAATTGCCACAAATTAGTGCTAAATCGTGGTAATTTAGTGCTACCAGCGCTAATTAGCGCTAAAACGGTGCTCACTATAGCGCTGGTGAGAAAATACTCCCAAAATCGAATTTACTATACAGTAGTTCCCTGAAACCAAATGTCGCCCAAACCCTTACTCGGCAAAAACCTGGAGTAGTGCACATGGAAATAATGTTTAAAGCATGATATAATTGCCTAAATGATACTGAAATATGCGGTATATTATTTAAAGATAATCTGCTTTTAAACTGTGTGAAAAAGTAATTTCTACATTGAAATATCTTTAAAAGTCTGAGAAGTGAAAAATTCCCCGTTTTGAACAACTAGGTTGCCAACACAACTGAGCATGCTCAGACCTGAAAATAACTCTCATTTTAACTCAAGTGTCTTTTTTAGCCCACGCTATAGTAAATACCAAAATGAGAGCTAATTAAAGAGCATTTTTTTGAAGTGAAAATCTGCTCTATTTCAGTTCAAATCAAGTTTCAGCCATTGATTCTAATGGAACAATTCTAACTTTCACAAAAAAAAAAAAAAAAAACCTTTTAATGTTGAGATGAAATGTATCTTTCTGTGAAATAAATTTTCCTTTGCAACATTGTTGCTTCTAGTTAAAATATTTTGATTTTAAGAATACTAGAATGTGGAATGTTTTGATGTTTTGGTAAAATATATTTTTCTCTGTCACTTTCACTTGTTACTCTCTATCTCACAACAATCTTTACCCAAACTCACACAGGTGTCTTTACAATCCACAAACAATACCATTGCTGATGCAAATTTAAAATGAATCACAATTTTTTGTGTTTTTTATTATTTTCAAATATTCATAATTTGAGCCCAAAAAATGTGATATGTGTACCAACATCAGAAAGCAAAATGTAATTCCCCAAAATTTGAGGGTAATATTCTACTGTCACCCACAAAAAAACACCAAATATCACAGAATAAATCAAGAAGAATAACTCTTGAGTAATGTAATTCCATCACCTGTATGTCCAAAGAAATGCAGTTTTTATGTGTAGTTATGTGTAGTTATGTGTAGGAGGTTCTCACATGTGGCAGCTCTGTGGCTTAGAGGTTAGAACTTCTGCTTAGTATCCCTGAGTGTCTGGGTTCAAATCACAAACATGTTGCTTCATGCAGAGAAGTTGTCTCATCTCCCAGCTGCTATAACTATGTCTAAATGTAGAATTTATGTGTAGGAGGGTTCCACCACCATTGTAAGTCTTTTCCAGATACACTATTTAGCCAAAAGTATTGTGACGCCTGCCTTTACACACACATGAACTTTAATGGCAGCCCAGTCTTAGTCTGTAGGGTTAAAATTTGATTTGGCTCACCATTTGCAGCTAGAACAGCTTTTGGGAAGGCTGTCCACAAGATTTAGTGTGCCTATGGGAATGTTTGATCATTCTTCCAGAAGTACATTTGTGAGGCCAGGCACTGATGTTGGATGAGAAGGCCTGGATCACAGTCTCTACTCTAATTCAGCCAAAGGGTGTTCTATCGGGTTGGGGCCAGGACTCTGTGCAGGCCAGTCAAGTTTCTCCACCCCAAACTTGCTCATCCATGTCTTAATGGACCTTGCTTTGTGCGCTGGTGTGCAGTCATATTGGAACAGTAAGGGGCTTTCCCCAAACTGTTCCCACAAAGTTGGGAGCATGAAATTGTCCAAAATGTCTTGGTATGCTGACGCCTTAAGAGTTCCCTTAACTGGAACTAAGAGGCCAAGCCCAACCTCTGAAAAACCCCACATCATAATCCCCCCTCCACCAAATCATTTGGACCAGTGCAAAAAGCAAGGTCCATAAAGACATGGATTAGTGATTTGTGGGTGGAGGAACTTGACTGGCCTGGACAGAGTCCTGACCTCAACACAACAGAACACCTTGGGGATGAATTAGAGAGGAGACTGTAGGTCAGGCCTTCTTGTCCAACATCAGTGCCTGACCTCACAAATGCACTTGGAAGAATGGTCAAAGATTCCCATAGACACACTCCTAAACCTTGTGGACAAGAAGAGTTGAAGCTATTATAGCTGCAAAGGGTGGGCCAAATGATTTTTGAACCCAATACTAATACTGGGATGCCATTACAGTTCATGTGCATTTAAAGGAAGGCGTCCCAATACTTAGGCCAATATATTGTATATTGCTTGTGACACTGAGCATGGCTATGGACTTAGGGCTGGTTCACACCAGAGAGATGCAGAGAACATGTGTGGGGCTGCCTGGTGGCTAAGTGGGTAGCAGTTCTGTCTAACAGCACCTGGCATGTTGGTTCAATTCCCCAACATGCTAATCCTTGTGTTGAAGTTTATATGTTCTCCCTGTGTGGGTTTCTCACCACAATCCAAAGACATGCTGTCATTTTATTTGTCTCCTGTCAAAATAGGTTCTAATGTAAGAAAGTTAATTTTGGACTTTAGATTGGAAGCTCATTGCAGCCAGGGACTGATGTTAATGTTTATTAGCACTAATCATGCCCAGGGACTTGGACATTTCAAATTTTAGGGTTTACACTGCATAGCTACATATGCTTAGAAAACTGTTGCTTTGTTTATGTGGATGCAAATGGACTTTGATCTTTGTCCTGTATTTGTAGATTTGATGCACAGTTGTGAATAGTATTGTTCCTGCTTATCAGGTGCAATCACTTTAGACATACATGAAGAGACAGATTGAAAGATACTGGTGGGCATGTACTTCTATTGGGTGTGTCAGTGTGCTAACAATACAACCTCTCTTATATAAAGGCCTGCAGTGGGGGGTTTGTTTGGCCGGAGGAGGTCAGGTTTTTTGCTGTGATTTGTGGGGGAGAAGGAATGATATTGTGCATATTGACAAAAGCCCAACTAGGCATGTTTGATGAAATTCTTGTGCATTTTTTCAATCAAAAGTGGGTTTATGTGGCCATGCTGTCAATGTTGTGCGTGTATTGTTCCTGTCTGATCATGCAAACATCGTTTGGATGTATCTGCTGACCAACTCTTTTTGATCTCATTGTTTAATTGTGTACACCGAAATGCAGCTTCCAGCCAAACATGGTCACCAATGTATGTATGTGTGGATTGTGGGCTGGTGGTGGGTGTTTTGAATAAGTCTTTTGTAATATTATGTTGGAATGCTTTGTAAGACTGTTAAGTATGTTTCTAGAATCTTGCAGATAAAAAATGTGATGTGTTGCCCATTATACACTGAAACTAAAGCTGTGTCCACTCTAAGGTTTTGTCAAATTTTAGATTGTAAGCTCCTATTAGCAGGGCCCTTAAAATCCCAGTGCTAAATGTAGCACCATATACGTATCCTGTCCAAATTTTTTTGAAGCTAGTAAATGAATGTAATTTTTTTTTTTTTTTAACTACTGGTAAAATAAAAGTACATTATTGAGCTTTGTTGTGGTGTTTTTTTTCTTCTACTTTTTCTTTTTCTTTAGTTTTTGTGGGTGGTGGTTTTGGGAAAGTGCAATATCTCTTATATTTTATTTCAATATGTATTTGTGCACCAAAAAACTAATCTCTTTGCCCTGGTTCACATTGATGCTACTTTTAAATCACGCTACTTCACTTGAAGTAGCACAATTTCAAAGTAGCAAGGTCAGCGTGATTTCAGGTGCGACTTGATAGACATCTGTGTGGCTTCATACACAAATGTCTATTGAAGTCGCACCTGAAATCGGCAAAAGTAGTGCAGCAACTACTTTAGCAAATTGGTGCGGTGCCATAAAATCGGTGTCACATCGATTGGAACAGTGCCATTACTGCCAATAGTCATGCGATTTGATCTCTCAAATCGCATGACAAATCGCTCCAATGTAAACCTAGGCTTCTGCACACCTGCAACTTAATGATAAAGGTGGAATCTTTATAGATAACAGCTGTGGAGAATTGCAGGTAATGAATTCAGCTGGTGGATAGGCAGTGTTGTATGTGTCAGCTTTAGTACACATTGGTGCAATTTGACATGTCAAAGCGGTGACAATTGCACTGTTTTAATTGGTGCGACTTTGGGGTGCAATTTGTATTGATATCAGTGCAGAAACCTGCATGGATGTCTCTGAAAATTCCCCCTGCAGTCGGGACTGACATGTGGGAATGAAAGTGTGTGATTTCAGCTGAACGATTTCCTCCCTCTGTCAGTGTGAACCAGGGCTCAAACTGGGCCTTTTCTTTTTGTCATTCACATGCTGCTAACCCAGGGACACCATTTCTTATCTAACGCCTTTAAATATCATAAGTAGAAATACAAATTTGCATATCTGCAAATAAACAAAAATAATACAATTCTAATAGTGGTTGCGATCAAATATTTGCAGCAGCGATCAAAAGAGTGTGGTTTCGCATTCTGACCCAGAAATAAGTCATTGTAATCACCCAGAAGTTCCTGTGCTGGTCAGGATCTCCATCGAGGTGGACATGGCCTGGTCCCTCTTTAGCAAAGAGGAGGTGCTGCTCATTTTCCGGATAAGGGTATGATATGTACTTTTGCTTAATCAATGTGGGGGTGGATGTGATTTGCTTCTGGCCCATGTGCACACATCACTTCCTGCATTTGTTCTGCTGATGTAAATGCAAATATAAATGAGAGCTCCTTTCTATTAAAATATATATGACTTGTTTCACAGTTGGGCGACTTTGGACCTCCGAGTTGCTTGACAAGTTGTACCCCATGATTCTTAATGATAACTAGGGATGGGCCGAACATCCCCCCTGTTCAGTTCGCAGCAGAAGATGCGAACAGACAAAAAATTCATGCGAACACTGTTAAAGTCTATGAGACACGAACATGAATGATCAAAAGTGCTAATTCTAAAGTTTAATATGCAAGTTATTGTCATAAAAAGTGTTTCAGGACCCAGGTCCTGCCCCAGGGGACATGTATCAATGGCAAAAAAGTTTTAAAAATGGCTGTTTTTTCAGGGGTAGTGATTTTTATAATGCTTAAAGTGAAACAATAAAAGTGTAATATTCCTTTAAATGTTGTACCTGGGGGTGTCTATAGTATGCCTGTAAAGTGGCGCGTTTCCAGTGGTTAGAACAGTCTGACAGCGAAATTACATTTCTGTAGGAAGAAAAAAGTCATTTAAAAGTGCTAGCGCTAGTGCCGGTGTTCTGCAGAGAAAGTTCCCCCGGCTGATAAGGACTCCCCTGTACTGCGCAGGCGCAGCGCTTGCGCAGTAGGAGCCGCCGAAAATAGCCAAAGCTGAACACCTGTGAGTCAGCTGTACAGGGCGCCTCGCGGGCTCGCTTTGCTCGGCATGCTTCGTGCACAGACTCGCTTCGTTCGGCACATTTTTAGTCTAACTCTATGTCCACATGGATGGTAGGGCTTGCACCTGGACTCAAGGCAGAATGTAGTGCGCAGGCGCCGTTTAGAACTGACGATCAGATGTTCAGCTTTGGAGACTTTAGGCAGCTCCGTAGTCATTCGTACTGTGCAAGTGCAGCGCATGTGCAGTACAGGGGGGTCCTTATCCGCTGGGGGAACTTTCTCGGCAAGACACTGGCTATTATTGAATTGTTGGACCCAACAATACACATAAAAGTTCATTGATAAAAACGGCCCGGGATTCCCCCACAGTCCATTACCAGGCCCTTTGGGTCTGGTATGAATATTAAGGGGAACCCCAAACCAAAATAAAAAAAATGCGTGAGGGTCCCCCCAAATTCCATACCAGACACTTTTTTGTGAAATGGTATGGGTACTTTTGTACCCCCCTACCATTTCACACAGGAGGGGCCGGGATCTGGGGGTCCCCTTGTTAATGGGGGCTTCCAGATTCTGATAAGCCCCCTGCCTGCAGACCCCCACAACCACCGGGCAAGGGTTGTGGAGATGAGGCCCTTGTCCCCATCAACATGGGGACAAGGTGTTTTGGGGGGCTAACCCAAAGCACCCTCCCAATGTTGAGGGCATGTGGCCTGGTATGGTTCAGGGGGGGGGCGCTCTCTCATCCACCCCTCTTTTCCTGCGGCCTGCCAGGTTGCGTGCTCGGATAAGGGTCTGGCATGGATTTTTGGGGGGACCCCACGCCATTTTTTTTTTATTTTGGCGCGGGGTTCCCCTTAAAATCCATACCAGACCTGAAGGGTCTGATATAGATTTTGAGAGGGACCCCACGCCATTTTTATTTTAAATTTTGGCCGGGGTTTCCCTTAATATCCATACCAGACCTGAAGGGCCTGGTATGGAATTTAGGGGGATACTCCACGCCATTTTTTTTTAAATTTTGGTTCGGGGTTCCCCTGTAGGGAATTCCCATGCCATTTTTTATCAACGAACTTTTATGTGCATTGTCGGACCGGCAATTCATTAATAGCCGCAAGTAGTTTTAAATTTTTTTTTTTCCTTTGAAATGTCATTTTGCTGTCAGACTGTTCTAAACACGGGAAACATGCGCCCCTTTACAGGCATACTATAGACACCCCCCAGGTACGAAATTTAAAGGAATGTTACATTTTTATTGTTACGCTCTAAGCATTATTAAAATCACTGCTCCCGAAAAAACGTCAGTTTTTAACATTTTTTTTTGCATTGATACATGTCCCCTGGGGCAGGACCTGGGTCTCCAAACACTTTTTATGGCAAAGAACTTGCATATAAGCCTTCAGTGAGAACTTTGGATTTTGCAGGTTCGAGCCCCATTGACTTCTACTATTCCAGCATATGTGATCTGACAGGCATTATTGCCGCAATAGTGCTGCTTTCCATTTGCATTAGCGCTGACTTTCTGAGAGTTGAAGTCTTTCTGGCCTTTTTTGAGAGTTATTTTTTGGTACTGCAGGATAATTTTTTGGCACTATAGTAAATGACCCCCTGTATGTTTCCTTATTGCCGGAAAATTTTGACCCTGCACTTATGATTTCTGTGCTGGACACAATGGCATTGGGATGGATCTCTGACACTAAAAGGAACCTCCTAGTCTCAGAAATAACCCCAGAGGAAATTACACTTTCCATACAGTCTTTTCTAGCAGGTAAAGCCCCAGGGCTGGATGGCCTGCCCCTGGAATACTATAGAGCCCACACTGAATTGCTTGCCCCTAGATTGGCAAAGCTGTTCCAAACCTTTTTACAAACGGGTCCTCTACCCCCCTCCATGAGAGAAGCCCATATCATTCTTATCCCAAAGCCCAATAAGGACCCTAAGTTGTGCGCCTCCTACAGGCCAATCGCACTCCTTAATTGCGATTTAAAGATACTTAATAAATTACTGGCCACTAAACTAAATAAAGTTATAAAATACCTCGTTGACTCTGATCAAACAGGATTTTTGCTCGGTAGGTCCACGGACAATGTTAGCAGATTATTTGCTAATATCCATGCCCTACACACCAACCAGGGTACCAGAACTATTGCCACCCTGGATATGGAAAATGCATTTGATACAATGGAGTAGGTGTATCTTTGGGAGGTGCTGCGAAGAATGGGATTCCCATTAAAATTCTTTGATTGGATACATACGTTATACACTGGCCCCTTGGCACGCATTAGGCTTAATGGATCTTTGTCTGCTCTGTTTCCTCTGCAGAAAGGCACCAGACAGGGATGCCCTCTCTCCCCGGCCCTCTTTGCCCTGGCCATGGAGCCCATTGCTGAGGCTCTCAGGAGCTTGGCTGAGGTCTGTGGTCTCCGGGTGGGATGGTTGGAGGAGAGAGTGTCTCTCTACGCAGATGATCTTCTCCTTTTTTTAAACAATGCTGGGGCCTCTCTGCAGTGCGCCCTCAAAATCATGGATACCTTCTCCACCTTCACGGGTCTGAGAGTGAATTGGCACAAATCCCAGCTCTTTCCAGTGAATGAGGAGGCTAGATCCCCCTCACCCCCCTCTCTCCTGCTGCATTATGTTGACCACTTTACCTATTTGGGTATAGTCATCTCAAAACAGAGTGGGAATTCTGTGTGGCTCAATCTTGACCCTGTGTTGACTGGTATAAAGACCAAACTGAAGGCATGGAGTAACTTACCCCTTTCCCTCACTGGACACATCAACCTGCTAAAAATGAAAGTCCTTCCTACATTCACGTACATCTTTAGAAACTCCACACAATGGTTGACCAAGACATTCTTCAATTCCATTAAACAACTTTTCACCTCCTTCATTTGGGGGCCCATACTGCCTAGATTCAAATATAGCACTCTGACCAGGCCTGTGGATAATGGGGGGTTGGCTCTTCCTGATTGTCACAAGTATTACTTGGCCACCCAGCTTGTGACCACTTATTGGTGGTTACAGTCGAACTTGACCAACTCTGCAACGGTGCTGGAGGCGGCTATAGTTGGGTCTCTGGAGGCCTTGCAGGGGCTGCTATTCAGGGAAACTAAAACCCCACATCATCTTACTCCTTTCATGCGTACCACCATACAAGCATGGAAGGTGAAAGAAGCTCCGAGGGCACCCCAACCGAACTTCTGGTCTCCTCACACCCCACTATGGCTGAACCCTATCCTTTCGCAGTTCAACAACATACCAGATCCGCAGGCCTGGGCCAAATATAAAATAGTGAAACTGGAACACATTATCACAAATAAAGAGCTGATCCTTTTTCACATTTTACTCACCAAATTTAATGTACCTGCACATGCACATTTTAGGTACCTTCAAATTGCTCATGCCTATAGGTGTCAGTTCCTAGGCCAACCAGTTATCATATTCAGAGCTTGAATCTACCCTCCGGGTGAAGGACTTGGAGAAACCCACGTCCCAGCTATATGAGTCCCTGCTTGTTGCTGCCAGTCCCAAATTGTCTTCCCTCTGCAGGAAATGGGTGGGGGACATCCCGGAACTGGATGATGACGACTGGAGGGAGATTTGGGACTTTCCCTTCTCCCCTCTAGTCTCAGCAAGAGATAAACTTGTCCAGTACAAAATTTTGCACAGAGCTCACTACACACCCCACGGGCTCCATAGGATATCGGTGGCATACTTTCTGTTGTGTTGGCGTTGCTCACACTAGCCCAGAGGGTTTTTTTACATTTTTTGGAGCTGCCCAGTAATCCAGCATTACTGGCAAGAGGTTATTCAGGTAATTGCAAAGGTCACCAAGACCCATGTTCCTTATGATCCTAAATACTGTCTGGGGTTGAACAAATGTCAGTGATTAGAGCGCAAAAAGTACTTATATCCCTATTACTGTATTACGCTCGTAAAGACATTACGATGACCTGGAAACAATCACCCCCCCGCCCCGCCCCAATAAATGCCAGCTTACCCTTATACAAGGCCACCTATTCGAACAGGGGTTGTCCACAAAAGTTTGATAAATTGTGGACATGCTGGCTAGACGATGACACCACAGCTATTGAAGAAGAAAGAAAGACCTAGATTAGAATTATATTTCAAGTGAAAGAGCCCAGATAGTCTTCTATTTAGGTATCCTGCTAACACAAGTTTGAGCACACATCCTCCTGAACTGGAACCTCTCCCCACATTGGGGTAGTAGTTTAGTAGTATGTGTTAACTTGTACATAGTATTCAAGTTACGGTATGTTGCTGTAACATGAGACTTGCCCCTGCATGGGCAAATAATGTTTGACCCCTGCATGGGCTAGTGTTGTTTTGAATGAAACTGAAAGTTCAATAAAAAAGATTTTTCAAAAAAAAATGGAGAATGAAAAATGCCCTTGTTTAGACAGCACTCCAATAAGTTCAGCTGTGAATAGTTTGAAAATTTTAAGCTATCTGTAAGAATGTAATGGGTCTTGGGGCAGAATTTATTGCAGTGAACCCAGCTCTACTTGTACAGTATAATTTAAAGTAAACCTTTTGTTTCTTAAAAGGAAAAAAAAAACATTTTATTTATGTCCAGTTTATTTTCTGAAACCATGTACAGAGCCCTAGGAAAAAAAAAACAGATCATACAATTTAAATTATCCCAATATAGAGAAAAGAAATAATAAAATACACTTTTCTTTCCAATGCGGATATGATAGAAACTGCAAATCAGCTTAAAAAGGTCAATATCATAAAGTCTAATGTGGACTGAATAAAATATCACACTCTCCTTTGTGAAAAACAAGTTGAAGTGGAAGGGAATGATGAAGCGAATAAGTTTCTGCTGCATGCACACAGCATTCGAGCAAAAAAAAAAAAAATAAACAAATAGAGCTAGACTCTTATCAACAATAAAACACACAGAAACCAAGGAAGCACACAATTATAATGAACAGGAGATCAGGTGGCAATTTGCCATAAGTGATGAGTGCAAGAAACTAATCTGTTATAAATAAGAGAAAAAGAAAAAGCTGAATAGTTCAATCCAGTGGACACATTTATTAGCTGAATACGAAGAGACACTAAAGGTGATACTTTTTTGAAAGCAAAGATTGAACTTCAAGTAACAATAATATGAATTGATCTTGTTATATTAGAATAGAAAATATACCAGAGCAAACGTTGCATTATAATAAAATGCAATGCTTAATAGTAAAGTAAAAATGCACATAACAGTTTATTGTTGAATTTAATTGTATACTGTATAATTTGCAATCTAGTCATATTAGAAATGTGGTGATTCTTAATAAATAACCCATTTGACATTTACAGGTTATATATTCTCTGCTTCTCTCTTTTTAATTCTGCCAAGTGCAGTCATAAAAAATGGTTAAGCACTGTATGCAAAAAAAACCTGCCCCAAAACTCTATAAATAAATAAAATACATTCTCTCTTTAAAAAGGTGGTATAAATTATCTTTCTTTTGTCCTATATTGGCATAATATGTGAACCTGAATGAGCAGTGATTAAATACTAATATACTAACAAACATGAATACTATGCATTAAAGCAGAACTTAACTCTCTTAGATTAAAGAACATTAAAATGGCTGTAAACCCTCACATATACCCAGTGAAGTGAGTGGCCTCTGGTTATACACAGAGATGAAACAAATCCTCCTTCATAATTTGAACCTTTATATACAGACATCTGTCCTGTACAGCCTTCAGCAACACACATAATTTACAAAGAATCTATCAGTACCTGTCAGCAGCACAAAGCAGGGGGAGGGATCTAAATTTACAGCTTTGGATAGAAGCATACAGAATAGTCAAGTACACAATATTAGAGCATGTGCTTTGTTTAGATTTGTCTGAGGTTTACAACCACTTCAGCTATATTTAATCATTATACTATTAGCTTTAGTAAATAGATAGGGAGGTAGATTATTTTGACTTGTTTTAAGCTTTTTTTTCTTCAGTTTCTTCCTGCTTTCTGGCCTATGTCAATATAGTGTCATACATCCCAGGAGTCTTCATGGGCATTTTTTTCATCTGGAGGAGGGGAAGAGGGTTTTTCCTGACACAAGCATGACAGCATATACATGTGGGCTAGCTCCACCCCCATGCCCAATTCCAGGACCGTGTATATTATAAAAGGAGTCGCCTCCCACCAGGCAGCATTCTCTTTTTTTTCCTCAATGCTCAGCCATGTGCTACTGTTTCAATCAATATTTTTTTCCCTTACCTTGCCGGATGCATCTGGCCAAGCCACACAGGTTCAAGCCTCTCCTGTGTCAATGCTCCCTTCTGTACAGGTTGTAAAACTCCTATATGGTGGGGGTCTCCCCCCATATTCCAGGTTTTGGGGTTGCAGGCGGCTGGTCTCTAAGGGATTGTTCCATCATTATGACTCCATGGATGAACATTGATTGGACTTCCTGTTGGACAGGAGGCATGCTGGTGGTAAGGCAAAACATGGTGCACAAATCTATAGTGTTCATTTATATGGGTTTAGAAGTTCTCTTCAGGTACAGTGCCTTGCAAAAGTATTCACCCCCTTGGCTTTTTATCTATTTTGCTACATTACAGCCTTAGTTCAATGTTTTTTTTAATCTGAATTATATGTGATGGATCAGAACACAATAGTCTAAGTTGATGAAGTAAACTTAGAAAAAAATATATACATAAAACTATTTTTCAGAAATAAAAAATTGATAATTGGCATGTGTGTATGTATTCACCCCCTTTGTTATGAAGCCTATAAAAAGCTCTGGTGCAACCAATTACCTTCAGAAGTCACATAATTAGTGAAATGATGTCCACCTGTGTGCAATCTAATGCCCTGTACACACGGTCGCACATTTCGACAAGATTTTTTCTGAAGGATGTTGGCTCAAACTTGTCTTGCATACACACGGTCGCAGAAAGTTGTCAGAATTTCTGAACGTCAAGAACGTGGTGACGTACAACACATACGTCAGGACTATAAAGTGGCAGTTCAATACCAAGCGCGCCACCCTTTGGGCTCCTTTTGCTAATCTCGTGTTAGTAAAAGTTTGGTGAGAGACAATTCACGCTTTTCAGACTCGTGGTTTTCAGATAATTTTTTTGGTGTTCAGTTTATGCTTGTAGGTTTGTCTGTTCTTCAGTGCGTGCAGTGAGTTTGTATTTGTTTACCATTACGTTCTTGTCTGCTTGTTGCTGATTTTCAGGTCGCTCTTCACAAGCCTTGCTGTTCTTCAGTGCGTTCTGTTACTTCGTTCTGACCAGCCGACCGTTTTGAAGCCATGTTGCATGTACCTACTCATCATAGAGTTTGTGCTGTGGAGGGGCTTGGTGTTGGGCTTTTAGCTTTAAACCAAGCCCAGTCCATGAACAAGGCGAGGAGGAGTTCATGGACCAAGAATTGGTTGCTCCAGCGTGACCATTTCTGTCACATGCCTTTGCTCCATGAGATCTGTGAGAATAACCCTGATGATTTCAGGAACTTTCTCCGGATGACGGACCCCGTTTTTCACCGTTTGTTGGCTTTGCTGACCCCTTATATTAGCAGGCAGGACACCTGCCTGCGGCAAGCCATCACTCCGGAGCAGAGGCTAGTCGCCACATTGCGGTACTTGGTGACTGGGAGAAGCCTGCAGGACCTTAAGTTCTTGAGAGGCATCTCCTCCCAGGCTCTGAGGATCATTATCCCAGAGACCTGTTCTGCCATCATCCAGGTCCTGTAGAAGGACTATATTGAGGTAAGATTTATCCTTTAACATCACATTATATGTATTTAATGTTTGCTAATATATTGTATTTCTTTCATCATTCCCTAATTACCATGATTGTAATATGCTGTGAATGTCCCCTTTGTCCTCATGCATGCTGGAATTTTTTAAAGTTTGTTTTTTGTCCTTCATGCATATTTGCCTTCACTAACCTCCCCAGCATGCAATGATTGGCCCATATCCACCTCGCCTAGTCACTTAACAATATATTTTGTCAGCTCCATAGTAGTGCTTTACCCTAAACACCCCCTAAGATGTCTAAAAATGTTATTTGTGTCCTTAAATTCATGCAGAGTGCAAGAGGCTTTTTTCTGGGTTCCCAAAATCATTTAGAACCCCCCAACCGCTAAGTCATCTGATACCAATCCTGCAAGGGCCTGCCTGAATACTTTCAAATGGTACTGTTTAAAGTTTTTTTCTCCTAATATTATTTTGATAGGTAATAGCAGAATGTAAAGTACTACAACTTGTACAGTATGTATTTATATATTTGGATTATGACACTTTTTACCTGTCCAGTGGGCTGCCAATAGTGTAAGTAAGGAGGGGTTGGCCAAGGTAACACACATTATGGATGCATTCATCTCTCAATGAAGTCGAGAGGGTTACCTGTCCAAAACATCCCCCCCCCCTAAAATTTTAACAATGGGCGATCAGAGGGGGTGAGGAATCTGATAGGTGGACCTTATACTTTTGTCTTTAAATACTCCCTAAAATAAATGTTATACTGATGTTGGCCAAGAATGTTTTGTGTCTAATCTGCTTTCAATGTTTATGTGCAAAATTGCTAATTTTTTTTCTTGTTTGACACAGTTTCCTTCCACGCCACAGGAATGGCAAACTGTGGCCTCCCACTTTGCCCAGCGGTGGGACTTTCCCATCTGCGGAGGGGCAATTGATGGGAAACTCATCCACATCGTCCCACCCCCCAACTCGGGGTCATACTATTACAACTAAAAGGGGTTCAATAGTATTGTGATGTTGGCAGTGGTGTCGGCTACTTACGAGTTCCTGTATGTGGATGTGGGGAAGAATGGCCGGATGTCGGATGGTGGAGTCATCATCCAGAATGAGTTCTACAGGCATCTCCAGAATGGCAGCTTGGGCTTGCCACCTCCAGAAGACAATGCGGAAGGACTCCCCTTTGTCTTTGTTGCGGCTGAAGCGTTTGCACTGGGGGACCATCTTATGCGGCCATTCCCTATGAGGATCCTCACCCCAGAGCAGAGGGTTTTTAATTATCGGCTGGCCAGAGCCAAAAGAGTGGTGGAGACACATTTGGAATAATAGCCAGCCAGTTCTGCCTATTTCTTACACCGATACACATGGCAGAATATAAACTGAATCACATCATCCTGTCTTGCTGTGTTCTCCACAACTTTGTACACAAAAAAGTTGACACACTGTGTGCATCTTCAAAATTTGGCTTTTAAAATATGTAAAAAATTTGTCATAAAAACAAAAATAAACAAGAAAAAAGTTAGGGATTTCTGGGTGTTTTAGATTCTCCCTAAAACATCTATGATGTTTTTCATTTTTTTTTAACATCATTGATGTTTTCCTTTAGATG
This sequence comes from Aquarana catesbeiana, assembly GCF_042186555.1. Classification (NCBI taxonomy): domain Eukaryota; kingdom Metazoa; phylum Chordata; class Amphibia; order Anura; family Ranidae; genus Aquarana; species Aquarana catesbeiana. Next base: position 224,484,319 of record NC_133325.1, read on the forward strand.
TTCTAAATCCCTATTGCACCCCATTATCTCCCCAATGAGGATCTGAGCACTTTCACTGGTGAAATAACTTTCTTCTTCAACAACATCCCCATCACCTAAAAATAATAATAATAAAAAAAAAAAAACAACATGTATTAGAAATATGCAGGCATCCATCTATTACCTGAAGGTGTGGTCGCAGACACTCACCTGTTGTGGTGACAATTTCGCCAATTTCAAAGACGTCTCCCTCCTCCTCCTCTGATTGGGTTTGGGGGATTTCCCCTTCTTCCGGAGTTGTGGAGTCCCTGGTCTCTGATGTCCTGAGTCTTTTCTCCCCTATTTGAAAAAAGGTATACTTAGCACACAGATATTTGATGGCAGAAATAGGAATATGAAACATTGCTTGGAAGTGTTGTACAATTGTCTGTTTTAGCAAAGTTCCAAGCTAAAAATATGATTTTTTCCCCTTTCTAAAGCTAGAATACTTCCTGTTTTGTGCAAGTTTCACAGATGGAGACACCCTATGGTATTCACTGGAGCACCTGTGTGGGGCACCCTAATAAAAAGTTTGCACTGGTGTCCTACACTAGTGCTCCTGCATCCAGGTGTGTAAACAGCTGCTGAGTGTCCTCTCCTTACACAGAATCTAGTTTGCATTTCATTCTAGTTACAAACCCATCTAGACAACAAACTTTTTTAATAGAAGTAGGCCAGAAAAAATGTTTTGAACTGCATCTGCCCAAAACATCATACTTTAGTGGCTGAATGAACAATGTTTCCTACGAACGATTAATGTGCCCGTGAACATGAAAGTTGCCATTTTAAACCGTACAACAGTAAAGAAAAGCACACTGAGCAGCACAAACTTAAAAAAATAAAGAATAGGAACACAGGACAACTACTTACTTTTTTAAAGCACTCTCCTGATCCTTCTATACTGATCATGCTCCCTCAATTTCAGGTCCGACCACCGTTTCCTCAGTTGATGCTTGGATTGTCGTACCCCAAAATTCCTGCGCAGACTCTTCACAACTTTAGCCATGATCTTGGCCTTTCTCACATTTGGGTTTGGGTAAGGTCCATACTTCCCATCATAGTCGGCCCTTTTCAAGATATCCACCATCTCCACTATCTCTACAACGGCCATGTTTGAGGCCTTAAATCTCCTATGGGATTGGGACGTTTCTGGCTCCGGGCTTTCCTCTTCCTCATTGCTGCTATTATCACGCACCTGCTCTGTCTCCGCCATGTGCTCTCCCCCACTGCGCCGAAAGAGAAGGGCAATAAACTAGAAAGAACATCAGGGGCGGGCGGAGTTTCACGCATGCGCAGTGTATATAAAGCGCAACACGCTTGCGTAGTACATAAGATCTGTGAGAGGAGGAAGGAGTCGCAGAAGCACCGATTGTGATAACAAAGGTACAATTTTAACTTGGGCCTATACTGCTTATAGATTGAGGCCTATATTGGGACAAGATTAGGAGAGGTTAGCCTGATATTAGGGTTTGTCTTGTGTTGTGTGTTGCAGATAAAATGGATGGATCCAGGAGATCTGGATTAAAAAAACAAACAAAAAATAATACAAAATATTTTTTGTATTATTTGTTTGTATTTGTGCTCCATTTTTTATTTATTTATTTTTTTCTTGCCCTCTGCATAATCCGGAACCCGGAATCCTCTGGTATCCAAGGACTATCCTGCTATTTTCCTACAGTGGTCCCCTTAGGTTCAGTATTGGCATTAATACTGGCATTAATATTGGCACAGATCTCTCCCCCCACCTGGATTCCCTGGTTTGTCCCTGGTTCTCATGGGAAAGAGGAGACGAGGTGCTCCTAGTGGCCAATCTGGTATTCCATCTGTATCCTCGCAAATTGATATTCAGGACTTTTTTTCAGCCGGTAGACGGACTCGCTCCTCTAGTAAATAGCAAAGATGGCAACAGAGCAACAGATGGCTCCACAGAGGGCCCAGCAAGCGAGTCAACCGAGTCAGTCTATAAATCAGTATACAGACCAGCATATAGGGGTTGTTTCCACCCCATCTCTTACTCCATCTTGCTCACCAGTATATAGCCCTGCTCTCCAACAATCCGAGTTTGCTGTTACAGCTGCTCTACAAGAATCGCAGAGCATCTCGCAGAGTGTTTCACCTTTACCTTACCCCTCTCCATCTCTGCCCCCCCCTCCGCCTTTGCCCTCCGGGCCTATACAAACGCCCCCCCTCTGCCTCTGCCCTCCCGGCCTATACAAACGCCAGGTATGGGCCAGGGAGTGGATGGGGGAAAAGGGGGGGACTTGCGAGAATTCCTAAAAGCTTTACCAACATGGAGTGAAATGGAGGCATTTGTACAGCGCCTGGAGCAAGGTTATCGCACTGATATCCAGGCGGTTAAGACAGATCTACAAGCAACTCAGGTTAAAACATCAGAGTTAGAGGGCTCTGTTACAATTTTGGCTGATGCTATCCATGTGCAAGACCAACGATTAGATATGTATGAATCTCAAATACAATCACTGTACTCCCTTATAGAGGATCAAGATAATCGCAATCTGCGGAATAATATTCGGATTCGAGGGTTACCAGAAGCATTGGGGTCGTGGATCTTCCAGAAACGGTAAAAGACATTTTCATCTCTATATTGGGAACAATTGAGCCAGTTAATCTGGAAATCGATAGGGTTCACCGGGCTTTGGGGCCACGGAGCCCCGACCCAGCCAAACCAAGGGACATTATATGCCGAATACACTACTTCTGTGTAAAAGAAGACATTATGAGAAAGGCGCGAACAAAAGGCCTAATTGAATATAAAGGGAATACGATACAACTGTTGTAAGACCTGTGCCATTTCACCCTAGAAAAGAGGAAGGCACTAAAACCTCTCCTGGTTTTCTTACAAGACCGAAATATTTCTTATCGATGGAACTTTCCATTCCAACTACAGATCCGGAAGGAGGGAAAGTGGTTAAGTATCCGTGGTCCATCGGATATCCCAGCAGTAATAACAGCCTTAGAGCTACCAGAGCTCCCACCGTTGGAGTGGCCACAGTCATATTCTTTGTTTCGGGGTGAAGGGCATCGAGCCCCTGTATTGGGGAAATACCCCGGCAGATCAGGAACCTCCCCCCCCATAGCCTAATCAAGGGTTTTCAGTAGCGATAACATTGGTGGATTTTTTCTACAAACTTTTTGTTGCTTGTTTCCCCCCCCCCCTTTTTTTTTTTCTCTCCTTTATCAATTCCTGATTAAAATATGCCTTTGTATTGTATACTATGCCAGCGATGAAATATTGATGTATGTATGCATTTATATATGCATATTTGTATGGAATATATATCTATGCTATATGGCACCTGATGATATTTGTCAGAAGTTTTTCTATCAGGGATGCAGATGATAGGTTTCTGATATTATTAGAAGGAAGAAAATACCGGCCTCCCCCACCCTGAGCATTATCTTTTTTTTTTCTTTTTTTTTTCTCCCGTTCTCCTCTCTCCCTCCACCAGGGTGGGGTGCGCCACTTTTGAGGGATAGGTTGCACCTGGGGGGAGAAGGGTAAGGAATTTTATTAAAGCTTTGGATGTGGATATCCTAAAAAGATATATCAGCTCAATTATAGCCAGGAAAAATTTATATATATATAGCACTATTCCTTTTTTTGGGAATTGGTGCACAAAATTGTGCTGCAATATGGTTATATGTCGTGCGGGGTGGGGTGGAATGGGTATTATGTAGATGGGTGGCATTTGTAGTGCTTTTATAACATGTTTCTCTGACCATGCCGCCTGCACACGACAAATAAATGTTTGTGGAATCAGTCTACCGGTGGTGATGGCTCCTGGGATTCCAGTTGAATATGCATGACCGTGCAGATATGTGAGCCTATAGCTGTAGCGTGCCCACTAGTGAGCACTCATATACATATCGATATGGGGATCAAAGAGGGGGGGAGGCATATCTTATAGAATGTATTGGTGCCAACTTCTTTACTCTCCCCTATAGGAACGGGTTTTGGGTTTTTTTTTTGTTTTTTTTTTCTTCTTCCCCATCTCCCCCTCCTCCTCCCCCTCACGAATGTGGACTCCCCTCCTGAGATGACTTGGGGAGGAGGTGAGGGAAGGGAGAGAGACTTTAGATGCACAATACGTAGCTGCAGTATGAGTTTTCGTGGGTGGGGGGAGGAAGGATAGGTACTAGGTAGGCAATTGATGTTTGTTGTGTATTTATCAACCTGTTGCCCTGATGGTGTCACCACATTATGACAAATAGTGGCGTATAGGTGTAGGATACGTGTGGCGTGTGCACACCTAGGTTTAGGGATAAGGGAATTCGGGGGCGGAGAGGTACACCCTATAAAAGGCATGAGTACAAATTTTTTTTTTCCCTTCATCTTCTTTAGAGTGCAGAAATAGTTTGAGTTTATTTTCCTATATATTATAGATCGCAATAAAAGCAGGTTTTTCTCTCGGGTCCCACTTGGAGACCTTCCCTGTGTGTATCCACTTCCCCCTCGTAGGTATACCAGCCCTCTGTGTTTTGTTTTTGTTTTGTTTTTTTGTTTTTTTGTTTTTTTTTGTGTTTTTTTTTTTGGTCATGGTGGTGTGCTACACTTTTTGTAAAGCATACTAATTTAATTTCTTTTTTGGATTTGGTATCGGACCAGATCCAAAGAGAGAGTTATCTCTCTCATTATTTTATTTTTTTGTCTCTTTCTTTCATCTTTTTTTTCCTCCTTTCTCCTTCTTTTTTTTTTTCTTTTCTCTTTTTTACAAGCCAGGAAATGATGACCAAACAATCTTCGCCAGTCTCATTGAAACTCTGTTCATATAACGTTAAGGGTATCAATAAACAATCAAAAAGAGGTCAAATTTTATATGCTCTACATAAAGCTAGGGTAGATATTATACTTTTCCAAGAGACCCATTTTAAAGCAAATTGTATCCCAGCATGCTCACGAAGATACTATTCAAGTTGGTTTCATAGTACCTTGTCCTCGTCCAAGAGTAGGGGAGTCTCCATCGCTATCCATAAACGTCTACCAGTATCGGTCTTGGAGCATGTGACTGACCCCAATGGCCGGTATCTTTTTCTCAAATTCAGGCTGTGTAATAAAGTCTATACAATCGACAATTTCTATATTCCTAATTATGATCAAATAACGGCAATTACACAATATCTTCATCTCTTGACAGAATTTGCAGAGGGTACAATCGTTGTAGGAGGAGATTTTAATATGGTTCTAGAACCCCAACTGGACACCTCCTCTCAGCGATCAAATATCTCCTACAGTCGGTTGAGAGCCCTGAAAAAAGAGTTGTTTGGACACCGATTGCTGGACTTATGGCATATTTTAAATCCTAAAAAGCGGGACTATACATACTATTCCCCAGTCCACCAATCCTATTGTAGGCTAGATTATTTTTTCACGGGAACACAACTATTGGAATAATAGACATTGGGTCTTTCATCTGGTCTGATCACTCACCTCTTTTTTTGACAGTACAACCTCCCCAGATCCCACGGTCTGATTGGTCATGGCGTTTAAACGAAACCCTTATGCAAGACCCATTATGTCATCAGGCAGTTTTGTCAGCGATTAAGAATTTTATCGCTGACCATGAACATGATGAGACCCCATTACCTATACAGTGGGAGGCCTTGAAAGCAGTAGTAAGAGGACTATTTATCCAACATGGAGCTCGCTTAAAAAAAGAAAGATCAGCGACTATACAGGATGACCTGTCAAAACTTTGGCTGTTGGAGATCTCACACAAAAAGACCCCAACTCCGGAGCTATTGGCTGATATATCTTTGGTACGATCATCTTTGCTGCAGTTCTTGGAGGTTTCCCACTGTAAAAGTCAATATAGATATGCCCTGGGAAAGTACCGGTATGGAGATAAGGCTGGGAGATCACTTTCAAGGTCTTTGCATCCCCGACCCCCAGTAACTTTTATACCTAGCATTGCGTTACCATCTGGAGAAATTACTTCAGATCCAATCCTTCTTCAAAAGGCATTCTGTGATTATTTCACAGCGTTGTACAATCTAACTCCCCCATCATCCTGCGACCCAGACTCTCTTGGTCGTCATATACAGGAATATGTGTCCGAAACTGCTATACCAATATTAGATGAAAATAGTGGGAATTCTTTGGACTCCCCGTTTTTACTCGAGGAATTATTGGAAGTGATTAAGAATACTCCATCAGGTAAAAGTCCCGGCCCCGATGGTTTTACATCGAAATTTTATAAGACCTACAAGGATTCTATTACACCATTTATGCTTCGAGTGTTTAATAGCATATCTGATATTAATGGGTTTGTACCCCAGACATTAGAAGCGCACATCTCACTACTTCCTAAACCTGATAAGGATTTAAACTTGTGTTCTAGTTATCGTCCTATATCCTTAATTGGGGTAGATATCAAGATATATGCCAAATTGATTGCCTCACGTCTTCAATCCCATATTCCCAATTTGGTACATACAGACCAAGTTGGGTTTGTACAGGGGAGAGAAGCATGCAATAATACGCTTAAATCCCTTTTACTCATCGAATATACCCAATCAGCAAAGATACCAGCTTGCCTTCTCTCTGTGGATGCTGAGAAGGCATTTGACCGTGTTGGGTGGCCGTTTTTGGAACAAACTTTGATTCAAATAGGATTAGGACCAATTCTGTTAAGAAAAATTATGGCACTCTATACCAAGCCAAGAGCAAGAATACAGATTAATCAATCATTAACCCCTAACTTTCCTATTCAAAATGGTACACGTCAGGGATGTCCGCTGTCTCCCCTCTTGTTTGTTTTAGTAATGGAACATCTGGTAACTGCTCTTAGACAAAATCCTTGTATCTCAGGCATATCATTAGACGGACAGGAGGTGAAGCTGGCAGTATTTGCTGACGATCTGCTACTCTATATCACCAACCCACATGTCTCCATGCCATCTATTCTGTATGAATTTCAGTGTTTTGGAGCTCTGAGCAATTTTAAAGTAAATTTGTCCAAATCAGAAATTCTTAATGTCTCTTTATCACCACGTCAAGTTCAAGCTCTAGGGAATAATTTCCCATTTAAGATCTGTACTTCGACACTTCAATACTTGGGCATAAAAATTCCACAAGATCTTACTAAGCTATATTTAGAAAATTATTATCCTCTTATGCAGCGTACAATACAGGACATTAAGAAGTACGAGCGAGCCCATTACTCATGGTTTGGGAGGATCAATATATTAAAAATGGATATAATACCACGCTTTCTCTATGTTTTCCAAACCATACCTATAGCGGTCCCCCGTTCCTTTTTTACCATTCTACAATCTACCTTTACAAGGTTTATCTGGGGATGTAATAGACCTAGATTGCAAAGGAGAATTTTATCTCTCCCCAAAACAAAGGGGGGCGCAGGGGCACCCGACCTATATTACTACCACGCTGCAGCAGTGTTAACTAGACTAGTAAATTGGTTCCATCACTCCCATCTTAAACAATGGGTACACATAGAACAGTCAATTGCTCCCTTGGATCTCAAGGTGCTTCCCTGGCTAGATATCTCTGCCCAGGGCCCACCTTCCTCGGTATCCTTTCTTACAGCACATTTATTGTGTACCTGGGATAAACTACAAACCCAATTAGGACTTTTGCCTAAAGTGGGATTAATGACACCCCTGTTTGGTAACCCAGGGTTCTTACCGGCAATGGCACAGAGACATTTTCTGGTATGGAGTAAGGAGTCAAATCGTCGTATATCCCAAATTATATATCAGGGAGATCTCCCATTGCTTTCAGATTTGATCAATACTCAGCAACAATCAATTAAACATTGGTTGGAATATCGGCAAATAACGTCTTTTCTTTCTTCTTTTCCTTCTATAGATGTGTTTAATAGAGAGCCAGATACCTTTGAGTCTCTTCTGTTACAACAAAATACACCAGAACATATTCTGTCTGCAGTGTATGGGGCTCTTATTCTTAGACTCCATACATGTCTCCCGGAGTTCACAAATAAGTGGAAAATGGACTTGAATGTTGAAATTAAGCCAGAGGAATGGGAAAAAGCATTTATTCTTACACATAGTATGTCGTTAACAATCAAGGCCCAGGAGACGAATTTTAAGCTTCTCTCTCGGTGATATAGATGTCCGTTGTTGCTTCACAGGATATATCCAAATGTTTCAGACCTGTGTTGGCGCTGTCATTCTGCCAAAGGTTCTTTATTACATATTTGGTGGGAATGTCCTTCGGTACCAAATTTTTGGGATATGATACTGCAGCTTCATACCCGTGCAACTGGGGTGACTATTCCCAACATACCTCAAATTACTTTGTTATCCATCTTACCTGGCTCGTACAAAAGCATTAAAAAAGGCCTTTTAAGACACTGGTTGACAGCTGCAAGGGCAGTAATACTGCGCCACTGGCTGTCAGCACATGCTCCATCGTTGACTGATTGGATTCTAGAGATGGACCATATTGAGAGGATGGAGACTCTTCTATCACAGGAATTGGACACGTATTAACAATGTCGTCAAACTTGGCTTCCTTGGAAAGTGCTAAGGGAATCCCCTGAACTACGGAATCTGTATGTGGTTTGGAGGTAGGATATGAAACTGGTGGAGAGGCGGTTTGAGTGAGGCGACCCTGGTTTGAGTAACTACTTCGGGTAGTGTATTTAATCAGAACATTACGGTCTCTTTTTTTTTTTTTTTGTCTCTTCATTTACTTTTTTTGTGTTGTGTCTGTGTGTGTGTTTTGTGTGATTATAGCTAATATTACTGTGGGAGTTGAAGAAAGGGAGTAGGAAATTATATATTTTATTTTATCTAAATGGATGAAAGAAAATAAGGCAGGGATATCCTGATTAGGGTTTAGGGTTAGGGTTGCTTCACAGGATATATCCAAATGTTTCAGACCTGTGTTGGCGCTGTCATTCTGCCAAAGGTTCTTTATTACATATTTGGTGGGAATGTCCTTCGGTACCAAATTTTTGGGATATGATACTGCAGCTTCATACCCGTGCAACTGGGGTGACTATTCCCAACATACCTCAAATTACTTTGTTATCCATCTTACCTGGCTCGTACAAAAGCATTAAAAAAGGCCTTTTAAGACACTGGTTGACAGCTGCAAGGGCAGTAATACTGCGCCACTGGCTGTCAGCACATGCTCCATCGTTGACTGATTGGATTCTAGAGATGGACCATATTGAGAGGATGGAGACTCTTCTATCACAGGAATTGGACACGTATTAACAATGTCGTCAAACTTGGCTTCCTTGGAAAGTGCTAAGGGAATCCCCTGAACTACGGAATCTGTATGTGGTTTGGAGGTAGGATATGAAACTGGTGGAGAGGCGGTTTGAGTGAGGCGACCCTGGTTTGAGTAACTACTTCGGGTAGTGTATTTAATCAGAACATTACGGTCTCTTTTTTTTTTTTTTTTGTCTCTTCATTTACTTTTTTTGTGTTGTGTCTGTGTGTGTGTTTTGTGTGATTATAGCTAATATTACTGTGGGAGTTGAAGAAAGGGAGTAGGAAATTATATATTTTATTTTATCTAAATGGATGAAAGAAAATAAGGCAGGGATATCCTGATTAGGGTTTAAGGATATATGGTCTTGGGCAGTGGTGGCGGAACTTGGTGCAGGGGATGTTTTGGGACCATGCCTCCCTTGAAGTGTGGGGAGGGTAGGGGAGTGTCTGGGTTTCCGAGGTCCGCCATCACGGGTCTGGAGTATGATCAGGGGTTGTCTCTCTCCCTTGTTGGTTTATGATTTTTTTTTCTCTTCTCTTTTCAGAGACCCCTTCAGTGTGTTGGTATATCTTTGTTTTATGTTTTATATATTATTGTAATGTGGTATATATATATATATATTTATTTTTTTGGCACCCATTGGATGAGATTAATGCTTGTCTTTTCTTTTTTTCCCCTTTTTTTGTTATGTAAATTTAAAATTTTCAATTAAAATGGAATGTTGCAAAATAATACAAAATATAAAAACATAAAACCCCAAATTTTTTTCGGTAGATCTGACGAATAAAAATATTTAATTCATAAAATCTTGAGAAATAATAAAGAAATAAATTTGTGAGAAGTCTGTGTGAATATGTGCAGCAAAACAACTTCATTCTTCTAGCATTATAAAGAAGAAGAGAGTGCGCTGCATTAAACAATTTAAAACATTGCAGCATGACAAAAATGCTATATCCATTATGAACACTAATTTTACCAGACCGAGCACTTCCGTCTTGGAATTTATTCTGAGCTTACGTGGTACTTTGTGCTTTGGAATTGTCTACACATGGTCCGAATTTACGCAAACGGATTTTGTTGTCAGAAGATTTTATAGCCAGCTCTCAAACTTTGTGGCGGAAATTCCTATGGAAAAAGTCCTATGGAGCCCACACAAGGTCGGAATTTCCGGCAACAAGCTCCGATCGCACATTTTCGGTCGGAAAGTCCAACCGTGTGTACAGGGCATAAGTGTCACATGATCTGTCATTACATATATACACCTTTTTAAAAGGCCCTAGAGGCTGCAACACCTAAGTAAGAGGCACCACTAATCAAACACTGCCATGAAGACCAAGGAACTCTCCAAACAAGTAAGGGACAATGTTGTTGAGAAGTACAAGTCAGGGTTAGGTTATAAAAAAAATCCAAATATTTGATGATTCCTAGGAGCACCATCAAATCTATCATAACCAAATGGAAAGAACATGGCACAACAGCAAACCTGCCAAGAGATGGCCGCACACCAAAACTCACGAACCAGGCAAGGAGGGCATTAATCAGAGAGGCAGCACAGAGACCTAAGGTAACCCTGGAGGAGCTGCAGAGTTCCACAGCAGAGACTGGAGTATCTGTACATAGGACGACAATAAGCCGTACTCTCCATAGGGTTGGGCAGAGTGGCCAGAAGAAAGCCATTACTTTCAGCAAAAAACAAAATGGCACATTTTGAGTTTGCGAAAAGGCATGTGGGAGACTCCCAAAATGTATGGAGGAAGGTGCTCTGGTCTGATGAGACTAAAATTGAGCTTTTTGACCTCAAAGAAAATGCTATGTCTGGCGCAAACCCAACACATCACATCACCCAAAGAACACCATCCCCACAGTGAAACATGGTGGTGGCAGCATCATGCTGTGGGGATGTTTTTCAGCAGTCGGGACTGGGAAACTGATCAGAGTTGAGGGAAATATGGATGGTGCTAAATACAGGGATATTCTTGCGCAAAACCTGTACCACTCTGTGTGTGATTTGAGGCTAGGATGGAGGTTCACCTTCCATCAGGACAATGACCACAAACACACTGCTAAAGAAACACTTGAGTGGTTTAAGGGGAAACATGTAAATGTGTTGGAATGGCCTAGTCAAAGACCAGACCTCAATCCAATAGAAAATCTGTGGTCAGACTTAAAGATTGCTGTTCACAAACGCAAACCATCCAACTTGAAGGAGCTGGAGCAGTTTTGCAAGGATAAATGGGCAAAATTTCCAGTGGCAAAATGTGGCAAGCTCATAGAGACTTATCCAAAGTGACTTGGAGCTGTGATAGTCGCAAAAGGTATTGACTTTAGGGGGGTGAATATTTATGCACATTGACTTTTTCTGTTATTTTGTCCTATTTGTTGTTTGCTTCACAATAAAAAAAGAAACATCTTCAAAGTTGTGGGCATGTTCTGTAAATTAAATGATGCAAATCCTCAAACAATCCATGTTAATTCCAGGTTGTGAGGCTATAAAACACGAAAAATGACAAGAGGGGTGAATACTTTTGCAAGGCACTGTATATGCTGTTAACTTGTACCACTGAAAGCAACTATCCCACATGTGAAACTTGCTGGCTTGCCCATAGTTTCAGTCTGTCTTATTAATGCTTCACAGGTTGTGGCTTGTGTCTGCAGTACTGCTAATGCTTAGGCTGATAGCAGGTGTGCTGTGCTGAGCTGAAGCCTTTACTATTAACTCTGCTGGCTCTGCAGGCTTGTCATTGTAAGGAAACCATTGAAAAACAGCAGGCGCCCACTCGTGCACATGCATGCGCTCACAGGCTACTGCAAATGCCCATAGGCGCATATGCGCGTGTGCAGAGGAAGTTGTGAATGCGCAGGAGCACATAGTTACATAGTTACATAGTAGGTGAGGTTGAAAAAAGACACAAGTCCATCAAGTCCAACCTATGTGTGTGATTATGTGTCAGTATTACATTACATATCCCTGTATATTGCGGTCATTCAGGTGATTATCTAACATCCCTAGTGCGAATTAGTGCCAGACTGCCTATTTAAGGGGTGCCCTGACCACTGATCAGTGCTGAATGGTCTTCAGCTGTGCTCCTGATACCTTGAATCCTGTGATTATCCTGTTTGATACCCGTTGCTGAACTTGGCTTTCCTAGACCCTGCTTCTGGACTCTACTATACTTTGATTACTGGCTCCTGATCCCAGCTTCCCATTTTACCCTGCTTCTGGACTCTGTTATACTTTGATTACTGGCTCCTGATCCCGGCTTCCCATTTGACCTTGCTTCTGACTGATGCCTTGATACCTTGCTGCCCGTCTGTTACCGAACACGGCTATCCTTGTGACCTCACTCCTGTTCCATGCTTGGCTCAACACTGCCATCTGAGTACTCTTTCAAGGGGGAATGGGATTTTGCAGGGAGATAATACGTCTATTTGTAGTAGGTAAAGATCAGTCAGATCAATAAAATATATGGATTTTTATTTAAACATAATTAAAAAATGCATATCAGACATAACATATACAAGAATATGACCGTCCAGTAGTATATTCAAAATTCATTCGTGACTGTCAGCCAACATGTTTCGCAAAGAGTTTTTCACTTCATCAGGGCATAAAACAACATCACTGATTCATTTTGACTGTATGAACAACAAATAGGCAATAGTTACATGGTGGCCATAAGTAGTTATATATCAAAACATAATACAAATAAGTCTAAAATAGAAGTCCCGCAGAGACTGTACAAATGATACATCCAACTCAATAAACATATATAATTTTATGCAATAGCCCATACAGGGATCTTTCCCTTACAGCAAAACATGCATGTATGGGTAAACAACAAAGTATAAATGCATTGCAACAATTCCATCACTGCAAAGGTGGCACAATGGAGTGGGGAGATACAAAGCACGATACTAGTGCTCCACATCTCTCCCACCCATCACCCAACCCAATAGGGTAGGCAGACATAGAGCATAGGGGGCCAGAAAACAGAGGGTAACCAGAAATCATCACAGAAAGATCCTAAGTGTGATAAAATATAAAAGTGTAAGGATATAGGACTTATTTGAAAGTGCTGGCTGTATGTACTAGTCATGTTATCCCAAACGATACCATCACAAAAAGGGTTTGTACGAGAGTGCTGTGTTAAGGCCAGGTGGGTAGGTAGCTTGCTGGCCAAAAATCCATCTGGCCTCTTGCTGAAGTATCTTTTTGTCTACATTTCCTCCCCTTTCGAAGTCAGGTATGACTTCTAGGGCAAAAAAGGAAACAAAACTAGGAGTTTACTCTGGTTAAAGACTTGCATATTTTTGCAAGAAATTTAACATACAAATATATATTTGACATCGATAGGGGAAAAGGGGTGAAGAGAGATGAAGATCTTTATAAGGGATTTAAAGTACAAGACTTTAGGGCCCTCAAAACATTGATCCAATTATTGGATGAAAATGAGGGATATGATAATTCCCAAGACTCCTCATCTGAGGAGGAAGAACCAGCTACAATAACATCCCTTATACCATTAAAATTTAAGGCGAAGTCACAAAAGTTCCCGAATCTCCAAACATGCCCAGCTATATGGGCTTTTCTGAAACAAATTACTAAACAAATTGAAGCCATGCAACTTCCCAAGCACATCACAAACAACTTATCATCAGCACAACAAGCAGCCTTAAAAAATCTGATGAAGAGAGAAGACTTAGTAATTAAACCATCCGATAAAGGAGGAAATGTGGTGGTAATGAACAAAGATGACTACATCAACATGTGCCTGAATATACTCAACAATCAGGAATGGTATCAGCAAGTTCCGTCTCAGAGGCTCACTGAGGCGAGATCTCAATATGTGTTCATTATTGATCGGGCATACCGACAAGGCCTGATCGACAAGGAGACTCGTGAGTTCCTGGAAGTGAAATGGCCGGTCACGCCAACTTTCTATTCACTACCTAAAGTCCATAAGAACATCCATAAACCCCCTGGATGCCCAATCATATCTGGGATAGGCAGTCACACTCAAAATGCCAGTAAATACGTAGACAGTTATCTACATCCGCATGTCACAAGCCTGCCCTCGTACCTAAAAGACACACTGGATCTACTTAAAATCCTTGAAGGTCTCACCATACCTCCGGGAGCGATCTTGGCAGCAATTGACATAGAAGCATTATATTCGAGCATCCCACATACCCAGGGTATAGCAGTAGTCTCCGAATTTCTGAGGGAAAGAGATACCAACAGCTGGGAACTGGGCCAATTTATTACCACGTTATTGGAGCATATCCTAACCAATAATATCTTTTTGTTCAATGGCGTCACCTACCTCCAGGTACAGGGGGTAGCGATGGGGACTTCTTGTGTCCCATCGTATGCCAACCTGTACCTGGGGGGATGGGAACGCACTCTCTTCTCCAGTGAGGGGGCCTCGATGTACCTCTGCCACATTCTTCTCTGGTGGAGGTACATCGATGATGTCCTCCTCATTTGGACAGGCTCAGCGGAATTGTTAACCGATTTCATGGAGCTCCTTTCCCATAATAACTTCAATTTGAAGTTTACTATTCAATCAGACACTGTTACCATCCCCTTTTTGGACTTACGTCTTGTCCTCAAAGAGGATGGTTCTATTTTTAGCACTCTATACAGAAAAGAGACTGCTGGGAACACCATACTACATTTCTCCAGCTCTCACCCTCGTACGCTTGTATATAGTATACCTTACAGCCATTCTGGCTAAGACGGAACTCTGCACGAAATGAAGATTTTGAAAGAGAAGCGAAGGCACTATATGACAGGCTGCTTAATAGAGGTTATAACAAGAAAGTCCTCAAAAGGGCTTACCAACGAGCAAAACAGAGCACACGTGATACTCTCATCTTCAAACAAAAAACATGTGATCCACATCCCACCACCAAATTTATTACTACATTTACTGCCCATCAACATTCTATTCTGAATCTCATCAAGAATAACTGGCATTACCTCTCGGAGGATCTGATCGTTTCGAAGTATGTAGCAAATGCACCACAAATTATCTATAGATACTTTAGTTCACAGCCATCTGCAGCCCGCGACATCTATATTGGGGGCTGAAGGCGGGAATGGTACTTTTCCGTGTGGACACTGCGAATTTTGCCCGTGGATAAAAGAAGGTATAGGATGTTCCCTCCCAAGGGGAGGCTTCCATAAGTTAAAGGGTTATGCAGATTGTTCCACGACAGGCATTGTATATCTTGCCATGTGCCGTTGCGGCGCATTCTATATCGGCAAAACCAAACGCCTGTTCGCCAAAAGAATTCAGGACCATCTATATTATCTGGATGCAGGGCTATCGTACACCCCCATTTACAAGCACATTGGCCTGCACCATAGCTTCAATCCTAGTTTTGTTTCCTTTTTTGCCCTAGAAGTCATACCTGACTTCGAATGGGGAGGAAATGTAGACAAAAGATACTTCAGCAAGAGGCCAGATGGATTTTTGGCCAGCAAGCTACCTACCCACCTGGCCTTAACACAGCACTCTCGTACAAACCCTTTTTGTGATGGTATGGTTTGGGATTACATGACTAGTACATACAACCAGCACTTTCAAATAAGTCCTATATCCTTACACTTTTATATTTTATCACACTTAGGATCTTTCTGTGATGATTTCTGGTTACCCTCTGTTTTCTGGCCCCCTATGCTCTATGTCTGCCTACCCTATTGGGTGGGGTGATGGGTGGGAGAGATGTGGAGCACTAGTATCGTGCTTTGTATCTCTCCACCCCATTGTGCCACCTTTGCAGTGATGGAATTGTTGCAATGCATTTATACTTTTTTGTTTGCCTATACATGCCTGTTTTGCTGTAAGGGAAAGATCCCTGTATGGGCTATTGCATAAAATTATATATGTTTATTGAGTTGGATGTATCATTTGTACAGTCTCTGCGGGACTGTTTTACGGGCCCCCCCCATGCCGGGGTTGTTATGTTGTGCCCCATTGGTTGCAAGTGCCTTAGACAGGGGGACTCGGACGTCCCTGCGTCAGTGGGCGGAGTCTTTCTTATCCGCCCTCACATGCCCTTCACACCAGCGAGCGTAGTATGGGCAGTGCGCACGCATCTCCTGGGGTGAATACGCGTGCATTCACCCTTGGTGTGCGCGCGCATCATGTGCAGGGACTGCCGGACCGGAAGTGATGCCGGAGGTCATCCCTGACCTTTTCACTTCCGGCAGGACCGCACAATTTAACGATGGGAGCACCGGTGTGCTGTCTGACAGACGCACCATGCGGCTACCCATCGTCACTGGCAGGAACTTACTCTCCCGTCTAGGAGTTACGTTACTCCCTTCTATAGGTAAGCAGTATGCTGTACTTCTTTTTACACATTAGCGGGGCATTTGGTTGGTATGGGGGAGACTTCAGCGACAGTTACACTTATTTATTATTAAATTGTTTTGAGATTTTGGCCACCATACTGCCCGGTAGATGTTTGGGGGTTTCACTACCCCTCCAGGCTGCCATAACTAATTTAAATAAATTTCTATATATATATACTTTGTATAGCTGTCCTGATATTAACCCTCTCCCCTTCCCCTTATGGATAACATTATCTGCAATGCCCAGAACTAGCCAGCAGCCTCATAGTCAAATATGTTTTTCATACCTCTCATATTTGATATAGCTCCCTAGCCCATATATATACGGCCATGAATATGTTTTCCATTTTTAAGTCCTGGGATGGGATCTCCAGCCTGTTCCCCTTTTTACCACACCAGACTAGAGTGAATCCTAAGTCAGTACTATCTTAGATAAATGATTTACCATCATTGATGTATATAATCACTATTCTCCACGGATAGGGAACTTATTAGTTTCTGTTTTCTTTATTATATGTTTTATTAGATTCTTGCCTGCAATTGTGGGGTCCAGTTCCCCTGTTGGCATAATCCTATTGGGATCTAGCACCCAGGGATACTTTGCACCAATTGGTACAATAGATGAGGTGTGGCAATGGTGGTGATTGCTCTGCTTCTAGACTTGCACTAGTAGGTGAGAGTTTTTTTAAATTAATCCTATTTTAGACTTATTTGTATTATGTTTTGATATATAGCTACGTATGGCCACCATGTAACTATAGCCTATTTGTTGTTCATACAGTCAAAATGAATCAGTGATGTCGTTTTATGCCCTGATGAAGCGAAAAATTCTTTGCGAAACATGTTGGCTGACAGTCACACATGAATTTTGAATATACTACTGGACGGTCATATTCTTGTATATGTTATGTCTGATATGCATTTTTTAATTATGTTTAAATAAAAATCCATATATTTTATTGATCTGACTGATCTTTGTATCAAAAAAGTATATTTTGCGCTAACCATATGTAAAAAAAACAACAAAACGGTGCAGCTGCTCGTGTAAGTCAAAAATACAAAAAGGACCCAAACAAAGTAACAAAAAAATAAAAGCGCACCACCAATAACTATGTATCTGAATACAATGTATACAACTACATTTCCATGATTCACCACTGTTCTCGTGAAGAAATGTTTTAAAAAAATAGATACATTTTTCAAGCAAGCTGAAATATCTTGTTTATGCAAAGTGTTTATATGTCATAAATAAGGAGCAACTAATTTACTCCATTTACTTTTACTTATACCAATGGGTTAAATGAATAACTATTCAAATGGTGAAATATAAGTAAAAAGTTACCAAGTGCCTATTAAAACTGGTGCTTATGTGAAAAACATCAATTGTATAGATCTATGCTGTGACAGACCTAGCCGGGAGAGAGACTTTTGGAGGGGACTGTATGCCTCTTGCCGATCGATCGGGGGCCCTTGCATTTGGGGGAACGGTGCTCTTTGTGAGCTGTATGCCTGGGGACCCTTGAGGTGGTATTACTGTGGATTCAGGTCCTGGTCCCCCAGGACACACAGACTCTGGGGACACTGGATTTGCCATATTGGAATAGTGGCTGATTCATAATAATGACAGATACTGTTAGGAGATGCTGATGTAAATTCCAGCACCTGTCTGTCTGTTGTCTGATAAAATGTGTATTGTAAATAAGTCTATAGTATGGGATCTAAGAGTCATTAGATTCCCATTGTTGTTTGTGTTAATTAACTCTGCTATTGTGTGAAGAGTCTATGTTGATTGTGATAATGTTGATTGGATTTTCTGAACTACAAGACGGCCAGTCTGGCCTAAAAGTCATGTCTGAGTCATCTAGGCTGTCTAAAGAGATTAGTTAATTAGCTCATGTTAATTAGGTTAATTAGGTTACAGCTGTATTGTTAGAGTAATATGAGCAGGAGGACTGCACCTCCACTTTTAGGGTATAAAAGCCTGTATTTTGCAATAAAGTGAGATTCTGGTTTGAACTTACATACAGCCTGCCTGGTGTTTGTTCTGAGCTATCACAACTGGGTTAGAACGGCACATAGCTGAAGTTCTAATCCCGGAGCATTGGATGACCGAACCATCAGACGTTGCAATCTGATTCAATAGCTGCAGAGGAGTGTCGGGAGAGTGGAATTGAGCGAGCAAGGGGCTCGTTACATTGGTTGGCAGCCGTGGGATTTGCTCTCCAGTTACTGGGACACTCCAAACCAGCCTGCAGTAGAGCCACGCTGAAAGACTTACTTGAGAGCCGTGGAGGGAATGGTGGGATCGTGCTTCTTTGCCGTGAACACATCCAAACCATCACCTGGATCCAAGGTAGCAGGATAGCAGGAGAGGAGAAATACCAGCCACCATGGATGAGGAATTCAGAAGGAGGTTGCGAGAGAAGGAGATACAGCACAGAGGACCAGTATCAGAGCAGGTCCTGCTAGGATGGTTTGATTCTATCCGCTGTGAACTCTGGAAGGAAGCTCTAGCCCATGAGCAGCGACACCAGGGAAAAGTTCTCCCCTCCATCCATGTGAGGTACTGGTCGCAGTATGAAGTGCGATTGCTGTTGTTGGGGGAACAGCCAAACCAGGAGTGGTCAGCCGAGTTAAGCAGGCTGATCCGGGCAGAAATGCAGTTGGACGAGAGCTACAGAGCCCTCCAGTGGTATGTAGCCCAAGTGTGTGCATGGACAGCGGATGACAGCCCCACGGAAGGCTTTGACTACGATGGCCTGGGATTGTTATACTGGAGGCTGTCCAGGGATCCTGACTTTGGAAGTGGTCGGGAGTGGCGTTTGGAGGAAATAATGGAGTACAGAGAGCGAAGACTGAATGTCTCAGAAGTGCACTGGGCACTGGAAGATTTGGAGTTTCTGGCCGTTCAGGAATGGGAGTTGGAGATCGCCTACAAGCAGCTGTTGGACTCTGCTCAGCAGCAGGGTGGTGCTCCCTTTGCCTGGGACTATCATGAAATACCAGTTGACAACTCTGAAATCCTGGCTGAAGAGTTGAAAATGTGGCAGAGTAACGGTGTGCTTTGCCAACCTGCACCCGCAGCTATGGAGGGGGAGGTCTTATGGCGGATGCACCAATTGCTGACTGACCTTGATGAACCTGTTTCTGCATTGGATGATCTTGGATGGAGGAATGTGCCTGTCCAGCAGAATGCCAGAGAATCAGCAGTGGAAAATCTGAAGATTGCCGTTCCCAAACCTGAAGTGCTGACAACAGGGCAGAGCTCTGCTAACCTCTGCCCAGCACTGATAGCATCTTCTGGGTTCCACGGAGAGGAGATGGTGAACCTTTATCCCCAGACACCAGTTGCAGAGACAGGGGATTTGATAGACTTTTCTGCTGAGGAAGAACAACCTGGTGAGCCTCCAGCAGAAGAAGAGCTGTTATTAGGGCCAAACTTCACTGTGCTCTGCCCAGCACTGATAGCATCTTCTGGGTTCCAGGGACAGGAGATGGTGAACCTTTATCCCCAGACACCAGTTGCAGAGACAGGGGATTTGATAGACTTTTCTGCTGAGGAAGAACAACCTGGTGAGCATCCAGCAGAAGAGGAGCTGTTATTAGGGCCAAACTTCACTATGCTCTGCCCAGCACCAACAGAAGTATCTGTGAAGTTACAAGGAACTTCCCCAGCTGAAGCGCTGGCAACCGGACAGAGGGTCCAAGATCTCTGCCCTACACCTGCGGCAGTTCCGGAGGCTCAGGGTGAGAAGGAGGTGGTCACTTCCCAGCAGCATATCAGGATACAGGGGGAGAAGGGAGAGGAGGTGTCCGTCGTCCCTCCCCAACAGTTAGCCGGAGCAGATGGTGTGGGGTTTCCAGCAGAAGGGCTGGCAACAGGGCCGAGTACTGCTGGACTCTGCCCTCAACTAACAGAGGATGGATGTCCTGTGAAGGTGGATGGGACTTCAGTCTCCACTTGTATACCCCAGGGATACTGGGCAGTCAGCCCAGATCCCCAACAGCATGACGGAGTGAGCCCAGACACCCTGTCTTCTCTCCAGCAGCAGAAAGGACTCCAGGGAGAAGGGCCAGTCCAGGCCTCTCCCCAGCGGCAGATATGTTCTCTGAGAGAGGCAGAGGTTGGCTGGGTGAGTAATACTTTATTTGGAACAATTTGTTTGGGGTACTATGTGGGTACAAGCATTAGAGGACTGGAACTACTGACTAACTTCGGAGTCAACCCATCTGGGGTCTCCTCCTGTGTTAGTCTCCTGCCGAAAGGGGAGAAACGTGACAGACCTAGCCGGGAGAGAGACTTTTGGAGGGGACTGTATGCTAGCCTCTTGCCGATCGATCGGGGGCCCTTCCATTTGGGGGAACGGTGCTCTTTGTGAGCTGTATGCCTGGGGACCCTTGAGGTGGTATTACTGTGGATTCGGGTCCTGGTCCCCCAGGACACACAGACTCTGGGGATACTGGATTTGCCATATTGGAATAGTGGCTGATTCATAATGCTGGGACAGATACTGTTAGGAGATGCTGATGTAAATTCCAGCACCTGTCTGTCTGTTGTCTGATAAAATGTGTATTGTAAATAAGTCTATAGTATGGGATCTAAGAGTCATTAGATTCCCATTGTTGTTTGTGTTAATTAACTCTGCTATTGTGTGAAGAGTCTATGTTGATTGTGATAATGTTGATTGGATTTTCTGAACTACAAGACGGCCAGTCTGGCCTAAAAGTCATGTCTGAGTCATCTAGGCTGTCTAAAGAGATTAGTTAATTAGCTCATGTTAATTAGGTTAATTAGTTTACAGCTGTATTGTTAGAGTAATATGAGCAGGAGGTCTGCACCTCCACTTTTAGGGTATAAAAGCCTGTATTTTGCAATAAAGTGAGATTCCTGTTTGAACTTACATACAGCCTGCCTGGTGTTTGTTCTGAGCTATCACAACTGGGTTAGAACGTCACATAGCTGAAGTTCTAATCCCGGAGCATTGGATGACCGAACCATTAGACGTTGCAATCTGATTCAATAGCTGCAGAGGAGTATCGGGAGAGTGGAATCGAGCAAGCAATTTAATTGGCGTTACATATGCGTTCATAATCTTTCAACACACCAATTAAATTACTTGTTCCTCTTTAAAAAAATAGCAGAAATAAACACCCTTGTGATGTGTCATAAAAGATAAAGTCCATATGAGGATATCTTGTATTGTAGATCAATCATGAATTTTCTGCTTTGGAACAAACAAATAAATGATCTTCCCGCTATAGGTAAAGTAGAAATGCTCGCTTACCGAATCTGTAGGATCTCAAATTATAGAGATCTTAAAGGCTTGTTGCATTCGCCTGCCGGCATCTGTGATCTCCACCTGGGTAGTAATCCAGAAAGTTTTTCCTGTTTTTCTTCAATGGAATAACCAAAAGACACTTTCTTTGGGTTCAGGTGTTAAACTTCCACAGCTGTGGGAGGGAAGGTCAATTATCTTCCCTCAATCCTCCACACATCCAGACCCCTCAATGAAAACAAAACGGGGGAAACTCCATAGTGTAGATGTAAAAATTTATTAAAAGTCACTTGTAATTCCACAGCAATTGCACACAGCACTAAGAAAATAGCATTTCAGAAACTGCAAGCCAAAAAGTCAAATCAAATTGCACAGCAACATCACCACAAATAGTGCACAGCAAAGGGAACTGGATAAAAATGTTTCACAGGCAGCAGAGGGTTGAGCCTTCTCACTCCATAGGGAAAAAATGAATAAAATGTGATGGCATCACAGCCATTTGCTCCATCCTGACTGATCTTTACCTACTACAAATAGACGTATTATCTCCCTGCAAAATCCCATTCCCTCTTGAAAGAGTACTATCTTTCTTTTTATTTGTATGCTATTCATTTAGGGATTGGGAGGTTCGTCTATACTATTCCCTGTTTTCAGTTCAACCACCCATTATTGTAAACTGCCATCTGAGTGTCTGCAACTACGGCCCTACGACCAGCTGCAACTTCCTGCTACAAGTTTCCGGGTCTTCATCTGCAGGCACTCGTGTTCCTCCTGTTCCTGAGCTCCTCCTGTTCCACTTTCAGCGGGACCTACACTGGAGATACAAGATAGGAGCGACCTTGTCATTTCAGTCTCCCTTCAGGTACCTGACAGTCTTACTGTGTATTAATGTTTTAATGCTTGGTTTGTGGTATTAACCTTTGCAGTAGATTTGTCTAAGGTAGGTTAACCAGATTGGACTAATTGTCTGATGTCTATTAACCCTTACTGCTTGCCTGTGATTATACTAACTCTACAGTTTTATTGTCTCTCATGCATTTTTACATGTTAGTCTGTTGCCTGAGTGAGGTTAAGTGAACTGCTTAGTTGCGTTTCCTTAAGTCCTTTGCCTGTTAGTCATCACTATGTAATTCTTCTGCCTGCAGGGCCTCAGATCTCACTCACACTGACAGGGGGATCCGCTTACTGCTGGTCGTCTGGGACTCCTTGGGCCCTGCGACCGGCTGTGGCTAGCTGGGTGGCAGACCCTTGAGTCTCGGTGGCTGGCTGCGGACGACGCCTTTTACAGTTGTGAATGGTGATCTGACCCTGCAATTGACTGCAGAGGAATGTGTGTACTACTTGTAGTAGACTGCATAGATGTGTGGTTTGCTGCTTGTAGTGGATTACTGCTGACTTTTTTTAGCAAATACTCCCAGATATTATGTCTCCAGTCTTTCAGCTTATCTTTGAGCCAGTACCAATCAGCCTTCCTAGAGACCAGCCATGTTCACTAAGGTGAGGGCAGGTAAGTACATTTTTAACCTAAAAGAGTGCACCATATGGGCATAATGGATTGCAAATCTCTCCAGCCCTCAACACCAGCATCACTTCTCTAGATGAGGTGAGGCAACATGATCCTTCAACAAGGACAGGCCCTTTTTAGACCTGAAGGAACCACTCTGCAATAAACTGCAGGAGAAGCAGACCAAAAAAGATCCCACTACAATAATCGTCCTGGGCTCACGGTAGCTGGCTTACCTTCCAAGATGTGATGCCAAGTTTTATGCCAGAGGCAGTGGCGAAAAAAGTGAGGCAGAGACTGCAAAATGCTATAGTCGCTAATAGTCCCATACTAAGCCTAATCAAGCAGCTGTGTATATTTAAAGGCAACCTCTACCATAGAAGCAGTTGGCCAAGGGTTATTATCAAGACTGGTCAGCCTTAGCTGATAGTAGCTTGCTGCTGGGAAATGGCTATGGCAAGTTTGCTTATCAGAAGCAAGAAAGTGAATGTTTGACTCTGTTCAAACTGAATGCGTGGATCTCTGTTCACTAATACTCAGGTACTAAGCTAATCAATCAATTAAATGTGTTTAAAGAGTACCTCTGCCTGAAAAGCAGCTAACCAAGCAGTCTTCATCAGATTAGCCAGGGGTGCCATTCTGCCAGTAGAAGAAGCAATATCCTTTGTAGAGGGCCTGGAACAGCGAATGGATTTGGAAATGAAGAAGGTTTACACTGCTAAGTAGTGTTTTGTGGCCTGCTGTTGAGCTCACTTCGGTAGCCAGGCTGCCTGGATTGCAGACAAAAGGAAAGCAAACTTTGGCCAGTAATTAAATCTCTATGATATCTGATCCCAGAGTGAAAATGAAATGGCCATTGATCCAGTTCAGCCACTGTGGATCCAAGACTGTGTGCTGTTTCCCTAGTAGTCCGTTGTAGTCAGTTAACCCTTATGGGTCATCCCACAGGCGACACATACCGTTTCTAAGTCAGATTGGTGACTATTCAAGCTGGATCCAGTGATATCTAGAAGAGAAATTAACCCCTTATTATAGTCTCCAATGACCAGAGGATAGCCAAAAGACAAAGTAATGAAGAGTGAGTGACAGGTTAAACCTGGAAAAAACTATAGAGGAGACTGAAAGCATCCATGATCCCCTTTATCTATTGGCCTAAAGCTAAATCTACTCCTTTCGAGAAGCAACAAAGTTTTCTTCATCCAAATTGCCCAGTAGATGTCAGTCAGCAGAATTATATGAAAGATCAGCATTGGGTTCAGGATCCATGGGTCCTGTGCATTAAGGAAGTTACTGGAATTTCCATTCCTCTTCTCCAACTCATTTAATTTCCTTAATAGCTCCTTAGAGTAATTAACGCTTAAAACAAGTGTTACCACATCTTATTCAACGATGAACCACCTTCCAAAGAGGATGTCAAGGATTGTGCTATGCATGTTTCCTCTTCAAAAGCGGACTGGGGCATGAGGCAGAAAGGATGAAGATCCAAGAACTTCATATGGAGTCCTTTGCAATCAATTGCTCAAGCCATCAAGTAAGATTGTAGGTCCTCTTAGACCTAGCAGATGTGTGTGTGTGTATACACACTCTGATACACCCATGCTGCTGCGAGTATCTTCACTTGGCCGATTGAGAGTTTCACTACAAGTTCATCTGACAGACTTCGGCCTTTCCACATACTCTGGGAATGTTCCAGAGTATTATGTCCAGTAGTGGCTGCCTTGCATGAGCAAGGGCTACAGGTATTCCTTGTTTGGAATATTACAACTTTTTTATATGTTTTGTCTGGTATCTTGTCTGGTGTCTTTTTTCATCTTTTATGACTGGTATTATTACCATTGCTAAATATTACAACTTCCTCCTGGTTGTTAGGGAGCTGGCATCTAAACAACCAGTGACTCATAGCCACCTGGCAAATTCAGCTGTCAGCCAAGTGATTTCCCAAAGGTGAATGTAAATAAACAGCCGGTGTAGGAAAAAAACAGTGTGAGATCCTTTCCAAAATTCATACCAGACCCTGTGACAGACCTAGCCAGGACAGAGGCTTTTGGAGGGGACTGAACGCGGGCCTCTTGCCCACCGGTTATGGGCCCTGGAATTTGGGGGAATGGTGCTCTTTGGGAGCTGTATGCCTGGGGATCCTGGAGGTGGTGTTACTATGGATTCAGGTCCATGTCCCCCCAAGACACACAGACTCTGGGAACCCTTTATATGCCATATGGGAAATGGTGACTGGGAGGGTATGTCTTGGATTGCTTAAAATGGAACAGTAATATTTATTCACAATATCTCCCAGGATATATGTAAAGACTATTATTGGTTTGTTTGATTCTGAACTCAACATGTTAAGTGAGCTGATCACATTGGCCTCTAGAACTGGCTAGGAGACGAACAGTCTACTCCTACTATAGTTTGTTGATGACTAGGCTGAGGAGGGGGGGAGATCACTGTTTGTATTGTTAATTGTAATTAGCTCCTGCTTTTGTGAGAATACTACTGTGTGAAGCTCGGTGACCACAAGTCTGTTCTAAAAGGTCATGTCTCTTAGTCAATTAGGCTGGATAAAGGATTAGATAATTAGCTCATGTTAAACTAGGTTAAGTTTTAGTCATCCTGCTGTATATATTTGTGTGAGATCTCAAAAAAAAAAGGTTAGTCCCGATGTACTTTAAGGCTGGTGTTGTCTAGTTCTTGGGGGTTCCTATAGCCTGATCCATTGGACTCGTGTTCCAGAGCTTAGGAAGCGGTATACTGGCGGAAGCACTCAAGCGGAGTGTGGAACATTTCGTGACAGACCCTATAAGTCTTGTATTGATTTTAAGGAGGTTACTATGCCATTTTTCTGTTTGTTTACATGCTGCTTGTTTAGATTTACCTGTCAGTTGTGAATTCCCACTTGAATGTGTTGGGTAAGATGAGTCACTGGTTGTTAGGATGCTGGCACGGGAACCTGGAGGAAGCTGTCACATTTAGCAGTGATAATAATACCACTTCTAAATGTTTCACTTCTCACTGCAGCTAGAGTTTCCCTCTCCCATTCATTCAGCTGTTCTCACAGGATTCTCTGTAGACAGTACACAGTGCAGAAGTCTACCTCATTATTTTTCCCTGCTGATCGAATGTTTTTAGCTTACGGTGTTAGCTAATTTCTCAATTGGTAAATGTTAACCCTCATGGTTAAATGTCCCTGTAGCTATTTTTCTCTGAATGGCTGAATGTTAACAAATGTTACATTCACCCAGCAAAAGGCATCAGAGAAACATAGATTACAAATATTATGGGTATTGTTTTCATTACACTTACATAAGTGTTGAGACATTCATAAAGTGAATTTTGTAATAAATTAACCCCTTTAGAATTAACCTCCCTGTAGAGCAATGAATGTGTAATTAAAAAAAAGAGCAAGTCTGCTTTGCATTCATATAGTAGACGTGTGCACACTGAAATATTTCGTTTCGGAATTTCGTTTTCGTCCAAAAATTTATTTAGTTACTCCCGAAATTTGTTTTTATTTTAATGCATTTGTTGGAAAATCCAATATAATTAAGGTTGAATCTGTCATTAAAGGCTTATGGTGTCTGTCGAATGTTCTAAGAAGATTGGACAGAGCAGCTAAACTGTGCAATGCCGCAATCATACATTACCGGTCGAATGTTCCGCCTACAAGCTATAGTAGAATTCTAATGTTGTATGAAACTAGTAATAATTATATTTATTAATTATTATTACTAGTCAACCAACATTAGAATTCTTCTATAGCCTATGGTAGGAGCATTTGACCATAAATGTCCGCTGGCGGCGACTGCTTCGTCGAATCTTTATGTTGAATCTTTTCTCTCTATGTCGAATAATCTCGGACTAATAGAGTTAGGTTAGGCACATTCAACCTTTTTTGCTATTGTCTCTATAATGTCGAATCTTTTCTCTCTATGTCGAATCTTTTCTCTCTATGTAGAATAATCTTGGACTAATAGAGCTAAGGTTAGGCACAATCGACCACTGGTTCGATGGACACAGATTGCTATTGTCATGTCGAATCTCCTATCTATATCGAACTGTTGTTGCAACGAAAATGAAAATAAAGCATTTGTTTATGTTGGATCTTTCGGTTTTTGGATTCTGCACGTTCGTTATCGTTTGTTAAAACAATAATGAAAATACCCGAAATTGGATGAAAATGCATTCGGACGAAAACGAATGCACATGTCTGTCATTTAGCGGATACTTTATATAGATTTTAATGCATGAATGTCAACTACATTTAACTCTAGCAATGAATGTAACTGTTTTGGACACCGTTAGCATAAATACAGACAATGGTGTGCAGGGGAATGCATTTACTGTACATGGACATTTGACCACAGAAGTCTGCATTTATGTGCACTAGAGATGAGTGCATCTTCCCAGGTTTGATCTGCTGGGGGTTCAGCACAACCTGATAGAGTTTTGCCAAACCCAAAATTAGAGAGGACTCCTAAGGAAGTCTATAGGCGGCAAAATTTGTTAGCACATTTTGGCCATTTTTAGGGCTAATAGGCACTTGTAAAAAAAGGCATGGAAAACTGGAAACTACAATTGAGGGTTTGTACCAATACCAATTGCAAAAAATCACAATAAACTGGTGAATACTTTTTCATGGAGCTTACATTGTGACATGGGAAAAAGCACACATCCTTTAAATTAAAAGTTTGAATGGTGTCTTAAGGTATACATAGTACTTTAGAACAGCATAATGTTCAGCAGTCTCAGGGACATTGTACAGCACAAATGTGGGCGTGGAACTGACCTTTTACTTTTAAAACAAGCTTGGTTTACATACAACAGCTCTTCAATATAGAAGAAAAATGTTTTCTTGGTTTTCTGTTAGTTTTAGCAGAGACACAGATCAGAACTAGTCAATAGAAAGTGGCTTGTGGTTTACTGAAGCTATCCATGTACTTGCTGTTATGAAATGTCCTGATGATGCTGAATTGTAAAATTGGCCAGCAGCAGGAAATTTTTAATGAGCAAGGCAGCCAAAATATACTAGAGACACCATGAACAGGCAAGTGATTTACCACAAGAATTCAGACACCACAGATGATAAAGCAGTGTAATAATAATCAGTAGCAAGGCAGCTTTAATGTGCAAGGCAGCTGCTCTTATCTCCTTGAAATAAGAAATGAAAGGTAAGGTGCACATCAGCAGGGAATGATGCAAAAGAGATAACTGGCACATTTTCCTTTTTTAACTAGCCAGCAAAATAAATAAACTTAATAAAAAACAAAATTAAAAAATATAGTCCCATGTGCAATTGATAGTCCCTTGTATGAATCCAAAAGGAAAATGAATCTGTCATAAGTGAGTGACGTGGAATTCATCCAGAGTGAATATGTGATGGAAAGGCATAAATCTGGAACACTTCGTAAAGTAATGTGCTTACCAGAAGTAAGCCAAATCGGGGCCAGTGGCTTAAACCCAGCCTGGGCCTTGAGATGAACGATCCCGGTAAGGCAGGATAAACACACTCGTCCCGTGTATTCAGTCCACAGAGGTTAACCAAAAATATATGAAAAAAACATAGCGTAATACTGATACGTAAAACACCTTAAAAACAAAAAATGTGCAACACTCAATCTTATCCCAAAAAATCATATGTGATCATAAAGAATCCAGTGTGAGTGACAACAACTGGGGGTGGTTGTATGAGTGTCAAACAAACATGCAAAATATAGATACCAGAATGAGTAAGATAAAAAACCTGAATGACACTCAGATCTGCTTACCAGATATAGAAGGAAAAATAAGCCTTTAATAGTGACCCAGGAAAAGACATAAATCACTCTAGGTGCGGCAAATCACATGTATAAACTGCTTACCAGATGAAAAACATTGTGAGCGGAGGGAAATCTAGCCAGAGACGGATCACCATACGTGAAAAACATCAGATAAAAAGCAGCAGCAAACCTTAGGGAAATCCTGCTTACCAGAACTCAAAATAGAATAGACAGATGTAACTAAATCACAAACGAGCTCCTATTAGGAACGGTGTGGATACGTCCTTTCCTTCTCCAAACTTTGTTGAGCTAGGAGTAAACTCAGATGACAGATTAATTTTCCTTTTGGATTCATACAAGGAACTATCAATTGCACATGGGACTATATTTTTTAACTTTTTTTAATTTTGTTTTTTATTATGTTGTTTGTTTATAGCGCGGTTTCTCTGTTATAAATTCTGTTTTGGTGTGCCTCACTTGTAACCGCAGCTTGCTATATTTTATCCAAGCGCAGTTTTTTCTCTTTTAAAATAAATAAACTGTGAACTGTGGTCAGGTGTTTGTCCAATAATGTAGGCTTGCAAATGAGCTGGCCCCATCCCCATAAAAGTCAGCTCTCTTATCAGCCTTTTGTCAGAGTGCGTTGGGGTTGGTTGAGCTAGGGACACCCGACAGTCAGAGTGATGTTAGGGAGAGATAGTTACTGTGATACGTTGCTACATACAATGCTATACATTGTTATATAACACCAGCTGCTTTAAAAATAGGTTGCTTTTTTCTTTTAATAATTCTTTAATAAGAATTTCAACATTACAGACCGAATTGCAATGAAATTGAATAATATAAAAAATATAAGAATAAAACAAAACCGAGCACCAGCATGTTAAAGGCAGTACATAAGGTCAAGATAATACAGAGTCAAGTTTTTGAATCAGAAATCAAACTACACTGAACTGAGAAAAGAACCATCTCACATTGTTACATTGTTAAGACAGTGGGTCACAGTATCAATAGGTCTTATTAGTAGTAAACTATTTCTCCCAAGGTTCCCAAGCAACAGTAGCTGTGGTATATGAGCCATTGCTAGAAGCTAACATGGTTTCTTACATGCCATGTAGCTATACAATTTTGATTACCTCAGATATGTTAGGTATACGGTTGGTTTTTCAACAACGAACCAGGGAAAGTTTTGCTGCAAGAAGAATATGAACACTACTATTCTTAACTTAGAAGGGATCAGCTTGATTTCTAAGGATAACAGTGCTAAGTCTGGAGCATTTGAAGTGAGATACCTGTAATTTGTGATAGAATCTGGAAAATGGAAAGCCAGACCATGGATAAAAGAGAGCAACCCCAAAAGATGTGGAGTAATGTAAATGTTTGCTTGCAGCCTCTCCAACATAGTGAAGAGGTGGAATTAAGATCCAAACGGGGTTAGGTATCATCTTAATAGCATTTTATACATTAGTTTCCAAAGGTTCACACTTTTAGTGACTAAGTCAGTTTAGGCTGGGTTCACACTGCCGTACGGAGCGGCTCACAGCAGGAGTCTGATGCATCCCTGTTCATCATTTCAGGTCCGAATTTGGTCTGAATTTTTGGCTGAATTTGGACCTGAAATAGACCAGAAGACATACAGGACCTCTGTTCAATTCACTTGAAAGCCACTCCGGAGAGGTACGAACTGACTCCATTGAGAGCTGGTCACAATCTCCTGACATACGAATTGGATGTGAGGAAACCCGCATCCAATTTGCAATAGTGTGAACCCAGCCTTAAGGGATTTTTCCATTGGGATGGGGAATATTTACGATCAAAATCTTTTTCACAGGCAGTAATAGTCAATGATTTATGGAATTCCGATTTTTCATGCAGATAAGAATAGAACAATGATATTCCCTTCCTGTTAAACAGAGCCTCTGTATAGAAATATGCTATATGTTTGGGGCGAATACACACTGTTTGGGGGTGATGGTGCAGGAAGGATATTATCCGTAAATATTTGAAGTGCGAGTAGTTCTCCAGTTGGAATTCTTTTTTTAAATTCATCAAAAGACTTCAACCTTTTGTTTGTGTATAGATTCCTTATTGATGTTATGTCCTGAACTTGCCAGTCATTGAGTGATATATCAGGTATTAATAGTGAGAGAGTGGAAATGGGAATCTCTAGTGCTACCTTTTGGTGGTCAGGTGTAGGGGTCAACTGCAGAGAGCACCACGCTTGAATTGACACTTGTATGGTCGGAGATAGAGTGAAATATCTAAGACTAGTGAATAATGAGGTCAATACAAAAGAGTGACAAGGTTTATCCATCATTTGATGTTGTTCTATTTCACTCCAAAGGGATGGAAATGGTTGTGTACACCAGTCTTTAAGTTAAAATAGTAATCTGTGAAATAATATTCCTGGAGGTCTGTGTGACCTACCCCTCCTACATGTCTAGATTTGGTTAATCTATGAAATGCACATCTGGCTTTTTTGCCTTTCCAAACATGCTTGAGGTGATTGTAGCTGTATTAGTGCACTTTCAACAGAAACAATTGAGTACTGTTCATGATACTTTAATTTGCCCTAACATACAATTTTTCAGGACAAGCTTTCATTGTGTGCCCCCTTCTTCAAGGTCCTAGCAGTACTGATTCACAAAAGTTTTAGCAGAAATCTAAATCTAAAAGTGTTACACACACACACACACAAACATGACCTACAATATCACAGGATCATACAGCTGTACCTCCAGTAATATTGTGTACCTCATCCAATGCAAATGATATAGCAAAGAATCTTATGTTGGTGAAACAGGACAGAAGTTGCAAGCGAGGATGAATTTGCACAGATATACCATCAAGGAACATAAAGAAGATGAGCACTGCACACCTGTGGGACATCATTTCTCACAACCTGACCACACTATGGAAGACCTCAACGTCTTAGAAATGTCAAAATTATTCAGGAAAGGAAAACTTTTACCTGCCCTGGCAGTATGATTATGTCAAATAGGGATGAGCTTCGAGTTCGAGTCGAACTCATGTTCGACTCGAACATTGGCTGTTCGCAAGTTCGCCGAACAGCGAACAATTTGGGGTGTTTGCGGCAAATTCAAATGCCGCAGAACACCCTTTAAAAGTCTATGGGAGAAATCAAAAGTGCTCATTTTAAAGGCTTATATGCAAGTTATTGTCATAAAAAGTGTTTGGGGACCTGGGTCCTGCCCCAGAAGACATGGATCAATGCAAAAAAAAGTTTTAAAAATGGCCGTTTTTTCAGGAGCAGTGATTTTAATAATGCTTAAAGTCAAACAATAAAAGTGTAATATCCCTTTAAATTTCGTACCTGGGGGT
This sequence comes from Aquarana catesbeiana, assembly GCF_042186555.1. Classification (NCBI taxonomy): domain Eukaryota; kingdom Metazoa; phylum Chordata; class Amphibia; order Anura; family Ranidae; genus Aquarana; species Aquarana catesbeiana. The sequence goes on from NC_133325.1 coordinate 224,516,801, forward strand.
ATCTATAGTATGCCTGTAAAGGGGCGCATGTTTCCCGTGTTTAGAACAGTCTGACAGCAAAATGACATTTCGAAGGAAAAAACCCATTTAAAACTACCCGCGGCTATTGCATTGCCGACAATACACATAGAAGTTCATTGATAAAAACGGCATGGGAATTACCCACAGGGAAACCCCGAACCAAAATTTAAAAAAAAAATGACGTAGGAGTCCCCCTAAATTTCATACCAGGCCCTTCAGGTCTAGTATGGATATTAAGGGGAACCCCGGCCAAAATTAAAAAAAAAAATGACATGGGGTTCCCCCTAAATTCCATACCAGACCCTTCAGGTCTGGTATGGATTTTAAGGGGAACCCTGCACCAAAAAAAAAAAAAAAAACGGCGTGGGGTCCCCCCAAAAATCCATACCAGACCCTTATCCGAGCACGCAACCTGGCAGGCCGCAGGAAAAGAGGGGGGGACGAGAGTGCAGCCCCCCCCTCCCTCCTGAACCGTACCAGGCCACATGCCCTTAAAATTGGGAGGGTGCTTTGGGGTAGCCCCCCAAAACACCTTGTCCCCATGTTGATGAGGACAAGGGCCTCATCCCCACAACCCTGGCCGGTGGTTGTGGGGGTCTGTGGGCGGGGGGCTTATCGGAATCTGGAAGCCCCCTTTAACAAGGGGACCCCCAGATCCCGGGCCCCCCGTGTGAAATGGTAAGGGGGTACTTACCCCTACCATTTCACTAAAAAACTGTCAAAAATGTTAAAAATGACAAGAGACAGTTTTTGACAATTCCTTTATTTAAATGCTTCTTCTTTCTTCTATCTTCCTTCATCTTCTTCTTCTGGTTCTTCTGGCTCTTCTGGTTCTTCCTCCGGCATTCTCGTCCAGCATCTCCTCCGCGGCGTCTTCTATCTTCTTCTCCTCGGGCCGCTCCGCACCCATGGCATGGGGGGAGGCTCCCGCTCTTCTCTTCATCTTCTTCTTCATCCTCCTCTTCTTCTCTTCATTTTCTTCTCTGGGCCGCTCCGCATCCATGCTGGCATGGAGGGAGGCTCCCGCTGTGTGATGGCGTCTCCTCGCCTGATGGTTCTTAAATAACGGGGGGCGGGGCCACCTGGTGACCTCGCCCCCTCTGACACACGGGACATGATGGGACTTCCCTGTGGCATTCCCCATGACGTAAAGTCACCATGCGTCAGAGGGCGCCGGGTCACCGGGTGGCCCCGTCCCCCGTCATTTAAGAACCGTCAGACGAGGAGACGCTGTCACAGTGGGAGCCTACCTTCATGCCAGCATGGGTGCGGAGCGGCCCGGAGAAGAAAATGAAGAAGAGAAGAAGAGAAGAAGGAAGAAGAGAAGAGGATGAAGAAGATGAAGAGAAGAGCGGGAGCCTCCCCCCATGCCATGGGTGCGAAGCGGCCCGAGGAGAAGAAGATAGAAGACGCCGCGGAGGAGATGCTGGATGAGAACGCCGGAGGAAGAACCAGAAGAGCCAGAAGAACCAGAAGAAGAAGAAGATGAAGGAAGATAGAAGAAAGAAGAAGCATTTAAATAAAGGAATTGTCAAAAACTGTCTCTTGTCATTTTTAACATTTTTGACAGTTTTTTAGTGAAATGGTAGGGGTAAGTACCCCCTTACCATTTCACACAGGGGGGGGCGGGATCTGGGGGTCCCCTTGTTAAAGGGGGCTTCCAGATTCCGATAAGCCCCCCGCCCGCAGACCCCCACAACCACCAGCCAGGGTGTGGGGATGAGGCCCTTGTCCTCATCAACATGGGGACAAGGTGTTTTGGGGGGCTACCCCAAAGCACCCTCCCAATGTTGAGGGCATGTGGCCTGGTATGGTTCAGGAGGGGGGGCGCACTCTCGTCCCCCCCTCTTTTCCTGCGGCCTGCCAGGTTGCGTGCTCGGATAAGGGTCTGGTATGGATTTTTGGGGGGACCCCACGCCGGTTTTTTTTTTGGCGCGGGGTTCCCCTTAAAATCCATACCAGACCTGAAGGGCCTGGTATGGAATTTAGGGGGACTCCCACATCATTTTTTTTTTTTTAATTTTGGTTCGGGGTTTCCCTGTGGGGAATTCCCATGCCGTTTTTATCAATGAACTTCTATGTGTATTGTCGGCAATGCAATAGCCGCGGGTAGTTTTAAATGGGTTTTTTTCCTTCAAAATGTCATTTTGCTGTCAGACTGTTCTAAACACGGGAAACATGCGCCCCTTTACAGGCATACTATAGATACCCCCCAGGTACGAAATTTAAAGGGATATTACACTTTTATTGTTTGACTTTAAGCATTATTAAAATCACTGCTCCTGAAAAAACGGCCGTTTTTAAAACTTTTTTTTGCATTGATCCATGTCCCCTGGGGCAGGACCCGGGTCCCCAAACACTTTTTATGACAATAACTTGCATATAAGCCTTTAAAATTAGCACTTATGATTATTCATGTTCATGTCCCATAGACTTTAATGGCATTCGCGTGTTCGAGAGAACTTTTTTCCTGTTCACATGTTCTGGTGCGAACCGAACAGGGGGGTGTTCGGCTCATCCCTAATGTCAGAGCATCAGAGTAGACATCCCGGGTTTGATAAAGTTTGAAACACAAAATCATAAATTATAATATAATAAATAACTATAAATAATTATAACAAATAATAATATAATAATAATAAAAATTATTCAATAATGTAATCAAATCAAAAACACTGAAATTTGCTCAGTTGCAGAATTGTCACTGTCATTACTTTCAGTGTTTGATGAAGGATTTCCCCACAAATCACTATCGCTCAATTCTGCAAGTGATTCTAATTTATTATCACTGCTTTCTAGCTGGTCTAAAACCACTTTCCAGGCAGAAAGAACATTATTTATAATATAAAACTGAATACAGGGCACCGGACAAACCACTAGAGACAAAAGGGTTTTGAAATAAATTGATACAGTAATGTAATCTGTAAGATTACAGTGTACTGTATATGTATTGTGTTTTTTACTTTTTGAATTTGGCGCCGTTCTCTGTCCCCGTGCATCGCAACGCTAGCAGGGAACGGAGCTCGGATCTGTGATGAATCGAGTGGAGGACGGCTCGCACACAAAGCGGGGAGACATCGAAGGATCCTGAGGACAAGGTAAGTGAGCTGTACCTGGATCCTGAGATGCAATCCCAAGTGTGGCTTGGGGTTACTGCTTTTGGTGCTGAAAATCCACCCCGAGCCACACTCGGGAATACCGTCAAGGAGGTTAAACTAAGAATGATAGTTCTATTTGACACAAAAAAATAACGGCCTTAATTTATGTAACAAAATGTCCCACACTCCGCTTTCGTCATATACCACTTCCTCACAGTCTGAATATAGATATCAGATATTCCAACCGCTCGAACCAAAATACAAGTCTTATATACAGTAGAAGAGGAGGCCCCCCCTCCTGCTAATGTTACTCTAACAATACACCTGTAACCAGAAACCTAATTAACATGAGCTAATTAACTAATCCCTTAAAGCAGCCGATGTGATTCTGTGCCCTCCTGAGCATTGTTATGATTAATCAGGATTTCACTACAGGTCAGACTTGTTGTCATCGAGACTCAGACAGTAGATTATACATTATCATAAGTATAAACACAGGACACCTTCTCACAATTGCAGGAGTCGGCCTGTCTCCTACATTGTACAGAGGCCAATATGATCAGGTCTCTCAACTAACATGTTGAGTTCAGAATCAAACAAACCAAGAATAGTCTTCACATATATCCTGGGAGACATTGTGGATAAATATTACTGTCCCATTTTAAGTAATCCAAGATATATTTTCTCAGGATGGCCCAGGGTGACTTAGACATAAGAGGTGCATAGGGAGCTGAAACATGGGTTTCCCAACCTTTCCAAGGGATTCTTGGTTCCATGGGCCCTCCCATCACATCTCTCCCCTTTCGACAGAAGACTAACACAGGAGGAGACCCCAGATGGGTTGACTCCAAATTTAGTCCATAGTTCCAGTCCTCTAATGCCTGTACCCACATAGTACCCAAACAAATTGTTCAAAACAGAGCATTACTCACCCAGCCAACCTCTGCCTCTCTCATAGAAAACACCTGCTGCTGGGGGGAAGTGTGGACTGGTCCTTCCCCCTGGAGTCCCTTTAGCCGCAGGAAAGAAGACAGGGTGGCTGGGCTCAGTCCATCATGCTATTGGGCATCTGGGCCGACTGCCCGGCATCCCTGGGGTTTACAGGTGGAGACTGAAGTTCCATCCACCTTTACAGGAAATCCATCCTCTGTTAGAGGGCAGAGGCCAGCAGCACTCTACCCTGTTGCCAGCCCTTCTGCTGGAAACCCCACACCGGTGGGGCAAAACTGTTGGGGAGGGAGGCCGACTGGCTCAGCTCCCTGGAACTCTGTAGTTGTTGCTGGTGCTGGGCAGAGGTTGGTAGCACTCTGCCCGCTTGCCAGCACTTCTGCTGGGTTTATGTTAGTGGAGACAGCAGGCCCATCCACCGATACCAACTCAAGCTGCAGTTGTGAGGTGCCGATTGCACTCTCTCCTTGGGTCCTGATCTGCTGCTCAGGAGTGACCACCACCTCCTCACCCTGGGCCTCCAGAACTGCCACAGGTGTGGGGCAGAGATGTTGGACCCTGGGTCCAGTTACCAGCCCTTCAGCTGGGTTGGTGTCATCATTCTGGGGCACCATCTGCTGTTGGAACTCCCTTTCACTGGTATTGTCTCCCAGGTGCACAAACCCTTGTTGGGGAGGGTAAATGGCTGCTTCTCCTCCCTGCATCTCTGAAATCCACTGGGAAAGAGGAACCATCATCTTCTCACCTCAGGCCTCCGAAACTGCCACGGGTGTGGAGCAGGGGTCTGCAGTACTTGAGCAGGTGATGCATAATCTATAACATCCTCCGATGAAAAGTCCATTAAGTCCATACATTCTGTAATCTGTGGCTGGAGAGATGAGCTGACTGCCCCAGTTCCCTGGAACTCCACAGTTGTTGCCGGTGCTGGGCAGAGTTTGGTAGCACTCTGCTCTGTTGCCAGCACTTCTGCTGGGGACTCCACATCATCTGCTTTGGCTAACCGTTGGGGCAGGAGGCTGGATTCCTCCATTCCCAAACTGTGTATCTGCCATTAGGGAGGTAAGCTGGCTGCTTCCTTTTCCATTCCCTCATCTGGCTGCTGGGACAACATGTCTATGGTTCTGTCTCCCAGGTGCACGGATCTTTGCTGGGGAGGAAAGACCACTTTCGCCACCCTGGCCGACTGTTGGGGAGGGACAACAAACACCTCCTCTCCCTTCTCCCTCTGTATCTACTGCTGGGACGTGATCACCACCTTATCACCCTGAGCCTCTGGAACTGTCACAGATGTGGGGCAGAGGTCTTGGACCCTCTGTCTGGTGACCAGCACTTCAGCTGGGGAAGTTCCTTGCAATTCCACAGATACTGCTGTTGGTGCTGGGCAGAGCACAGTGAAGTTTGGCCCTGATACCAGCTCTTCTGCTGGAGGCTCATAAGGTTGTTCTTCCTCAGAAGAAAAGTCTATCAAATCCCCTGTCTCTGCAACTGGTGTCTGGGGATAGAGGTTCACCATCTCCTGTCCGTGGAACCCAGAAGATGCTATCGGTGCTGGGCAGAGGTTAGCAGAGCTTTGGCCTGTTGTCAGCACTTCAGCTTTGGGGATGGCAATCTCCAGATTTTCCACTGCTGATTCTCTGGCATGCTGCTGGACAGGCACATTCCTCCATCCAAGATCATCCCATGCAGAAACAGGATCATCAAGGTCAGTCAGCACTTGCTGCATCTGCCATAAGACCTTCCTTGTCCATAGCTGCGGGGGCAGGTTGGCAAAACACACTGTTACTCTGTCACATTGCTGACTCTTCAGCCAGGATTTCAGAGTTGTCAACTGGTATTTCCTGATAGTCCCAGGCAAAGGGAACCCAGCCCTGGCGCTGAACAGAGTCTAGCAGCCACCTGTAGGCGATCTCCAGCTCCCATTCCTGAATGGCCAAAAACTCTATATCTTCCAGTGCCCAGTGCACTTCTGAGACGTTCAGTAGTCCATCCATGATTTCGTCCAACAGCCACTCTAAATCACTCCCAAAGTTAGGGTCCCCTGTCAGCTTCACATACAACAGTCCCAGGCCGCCATAGCCAAATCTTTCCAGTGGGCTGTCATCCACTATCCAAGGGCATGCTTGGGATACATTACCCTGGAGGGCTCTGTAGCTCTCATCCAGCCGCATCTCTGCCCAGAACAGCCTGCTTAATTCAGCTGTCTGCTCCTTGTGCGGTTTTTCTCTCAAAAACAGCACCCGCAATCCATACTGCGACCAGTACCTTTCCTGGATGGAGGGGAGAACTTTTCCCTGGTGTCGCTGCTCACAGGCTAGCACTTCCTTCCAGAGTTTGCAGCGGATAGAATCAAACCATCCCAGCAGAACCTGCTCTGACACTGGTCCTCTGTGCTGTATCTGCATACAGCTCAGACTGCAGGAAGCGCCCCACTGCTTGCCACTATTGTAACTAAATGTCCCACGCTCCGCTTGAGTGCTTTAGTCATATACCACTTCCTCACAGTCTGAATATAGATATCAGATATTCCAACCGCTCATAAGCACAAAACAAGACAATACTTGTTTAGTTGCTGTACATGGACTCTTTTATTAGAACCAAAATACAAGTCTTATATACAGTAGAAGAGGAGGTCCCCCCTTATGCTCATATTACTCTAACAATACACCTGTAACCAGAAACCTAATTAGCATGAGCTAATTAACTAATCCCTTAAAGCAGCCGATGTGACTCCATGCCCTTCTGAGCATTGTTATGATTAATCAGGATTTCACTACAGGTCAGACTTGTTGTCACCGAGCTTCACACAGTAGATTATACATTATCATAAGTATAAACACAGGACGCCTTTCTGACAATAGCAGGAGCTCCAGCAAGAGTCGGCCTGTCTCCTAAATTGTACAGAGGCCAATTTGATCAGCTCTCTCAACTAACATGTTGAGTTCAGAATTTTTACATATATGCTGGGAGATATTGTAGATAAATATTACTGTCCCATTTTAAGTAATTCAAGATATATTTTCTCAGTCACCCTGTGCCAGGATGACACAGGGTGACTTAGACATAAGAGGTGCATGGGGAGCTGAAACATGGGTTTCCCAAACTTTCCACGGGATTCTTGGTTCCATGGGCCCTCCTGTCACAATTTAGATATGGGTTTTCTCACTTGTTATCAAACAGTTTTACGACCCCCTCTGTGACTGTCACACCCCCTCCCAGTCCATAGCTTTCCTTCTGTCTTATCTTACTTAATATGCTTGTTTTTTTACCATTGTCATGTACATTTGTGTGTGTGCTTGTTTTTTTTTCTCCTTTCTCTCAGAGATTGTCTCTTTTTTTCTTTTTTTAACATTCTGCTAAAACTTTTGTGAATCAGTACTGCTAAGACCTTGAAGAAGGGGGCACACCCTGAAAGCTTGTCCTGAAAAATTGTATGTTAGTGCAAATTAAAAAAATATCATGGACAGTACTCAATTGTTTTATGCCTTTCCAAAGAAATGTGTTCAAAGACGAATGTAGGGTAGTGAAGTAGGGCTTAGGTACTGGTATGGGGAGCATTCTGTTGAGATATAACTGAGGCAAAATTTGTATCTTAAAGGCTGCTAGTCATCCAGACCAAGATAGCTCATGCTTAGATATGCTTGCTAGTTGGGTTTGCAATTTGGAGAAAATTGCAGAAAATTGCAGAAAATAGTTGATCAAGTTTCGGGGTTAGAGCAATGCCTAAGTAAGAAATAAGTTTGTCTTTCCAGACATAAGGGTAGTTAGTTTAGATTTAGCGTTTAGTGTCTGGATACAGTCCTAAACTCAATAGGTATGATTTGGTGTCCTTAAACTTGCAACAAGGTAACCTATTAAACAGTTGGAGGGTATTCAGGGGGGGGGGGGGGAAACAAAGGGGTTGAAAAAAACCCGGGACTTTTAAGGTGCTTGCACATTAAAGTAGAAAAACATGTATAGCTTAATCCATAAAAATAGTTTTTATTTATTACATTTAAAACGAATAATATGACAAAACAGTTAATCACTTAAAAACAGTGTTTGGGTATCAAAGATACCACATCTGTTAGTGAGCAAATAATCGAAAAAGTACCACTTGACTAAAAAGCCACTCTACATGTTTCGCTCAATTCGGAGCTTCCTCAGGAGTTTTGGTAATTCAATAAAGTAAGGTACACTGTAGATAATAAAGAAAACAGAAATAAGATGTACTGTTATAGTTGATGCAGTTTACAGATAATATATGTATATATATATATATCTATATATATATATATATATATATATATATATATATATATATAGATATATATATATATAGATATATATATATATATAGATCTATATATATATATATCTATATATATATATATATGGATAAGTGATTCATACAGCTCAAGAGCATCCAAAATATTCATAAATCAGCAAAATAATAATGATACAACAATATTGATGCACAGTGGCCAGGGAGGACTGGACATTGGTCAACATCAGTATAACATTGTCCACAAAGTGGGTTATGATGTGGTCCCTAGCTCCAATGTGGAATCCAGTTATATCAGGATATGCCCTAGTGTAAGCAGTAAAGGGTTCCATTAAAAGATTAAAAATAAGTGGTGAAAGGGGACAAACTTGCTGAGTGCCCTTTGATACAAGGAAGGGCCAGGAATGGATAACAGATAAATACACACAAGCAGAGGGAAATTAATATAGTGCCATTTTAGCAGAAAATAAATGCCCAGAAAATTCATATTTGGCAAGGACTTTTGATAGGTAGGTCCAGTGCTCTCTACTGAGTACATTTTCTGCATCCAAAGCTAGGAGCAGAGAGGGGGTCTGAGATTGAGCAGCCAGGTGGGTAATATTTATGAGGCGTCTGGTGCATCAGATATTTGTCTCTTTGTTAAAGCCAGATTGATCTGGATGGATGAGGTCTGGCAGAATATCAACTAGTTTGGTGTCAATTTTTAGGTCATTGTTAAGGAGGGATATGTGGTGAAAATATTGTGGTTTACCCAGATGCTTCCTTGGCTTTGGAAGCATAATTGAGAGAGCTTATAACATCTCAGGTGGAAAGGAGGAAGAGGCAGCAGCAGTAAAAAAAACCTTTTGGAGATGTGGTACTAAAATATGGCTAAATTGCTTTTAATACTCTCCAGTGAGACCATCTGGTCCAGGAGATTTGTTGCTGGGGAGGGATGACATAATTTTGTGTATTGGGGCGCTTAAGGTCTGAAGATGAAAGGGAGTTAAGGATGGGAGGTCTAGGGTGTAGAAAGTCCTCTATTTCCTTTGCAGATGGCTGAGGGATCGTATCATCCTCCTTCAGGTTATACAAGGAATCGTAATAGAGACTAAAAGCATCTGCAATATCCTTATTATATAACTTTACTTGGGTGACTAGATGATGGATTTAGGGGATTTTAAGTTTATGTTGGTGGCCACATAGCCATTTAGCCAAACATTTGTCTTCCCTGTTGCCAGCAGCATAATAGGTCATGGTAAATCTGGCAGCTTTTTCAAAATTGTACAGAAGAGCCAGATGTGGATTGTATCGGAGTTGGGCAGCCTTAGAGCAGACGGGTGGCGAAGATGACAATTTGTTTTGTGCTTTCAAGGATTTAATATCAGTGTTTTGCTGCTGCCTTTTCCTCCTCTATTGTGCTCCTAGTTTAATGAGTATACCCCTAATGAATGCCTTATGGCCATGCCAAACTGGAAAAGGGTAATCAACAGGTGAGCCAATAACATCAAAATACTCAAGCAAATGTTTCCCTATCTTTGTTTTAAAGTCTGCAGATTATAGAATGTGCGGGTTAGTGCACCATAGAAGTGCAGTCAGTACGGTGTAAGAGTCCTGTAGCTGGAATTAGGATTGAAGCACGGTTGGACCATGTTATAATGTTGATGGCTGTTGCAGTTTTTGGAGAATCCGGTTATCAGTTAGGAATAGGTCAATCCTGGTGTATGTTCAGTGGCTAGTGGAGAAAAAGGTAAAACCCTTCTCGTTGGCATGGAGGCATTGCCAGATATCGTAAAGGTTCTGGGTGTTGATAAATGCTTGAGTCGGATGAGAATGTTTAGTGAGTGCTGAGGAATCCAAGGATGGGTCACTGATGAAATTGAACTCCCCACAAAGCAATAGGGAACCCTGCTGAATTTTCCTGATTTTGGGCATGAGCTAATTTTAGAAATTTCAGTTGAGGAGTATTAGGTACATATACTGTTACTATGGTGTATTTGACGGAGTTCAGATTGCAAACCAATATCTTCCATCTGGGTCTGAGATTTGGTCAATGAGGGTGAATGCTACGGAACATTTAATGACAATCATTACAGCTTTTTCTTTTTCCCAACATGCTGGTGGTGAATATATGCGGGAACACCTTGAGGGAACACCTGGGGAATGATGCTCGATGGAAGTGGGTCTCTTGGACGCATAACACGTCGCATTTATGGGTGCGGGCCTCCCTCCACAAAGATGCCTGTTTTGAAGGGCGGTTTAATCCCCTAGCATTAATGGACAGAAAGTTTGCTACTATAGTGAGAGGTAGCAGAGAGTACTCACTTGGCTGTGGGTAAAAGGTCCAGGGAGGATGGAGTGCGTAGAATTAAGCTTTGTGGAACTGATAGAGGGATGTACTGCTGGTCTGAAGCTCTCGGTAGAAGAGCGTTATGGTGCTCTGAAAAAGGAAACAAAATTTGGAATAAAATAGTGCAAAAGGCCAACAAACACAGATAGAAAGATGGATCCAAAAGATCCATGTGTAGTGGAACGCTCCTCATGGGTAGAGGGGAACAAGTTTGTCTAAATAAGGCAAACCTTTGGCCTGGGGTGTGCTAATGAATTGAGGCCAAATAAAAGAAGAAAGCAAGCTCAGTGCAGTTTGGAGGCATTCTTAGAAGACACTCAGCACTATCCAGGATTTACTCCTGTCTGGATTTCTGGGAGAGTTAGAGGTTGGCGTCATGTCAGGTATGATGTTCCACTCTTTCAGCAGGCAGAAGCCTTTAGTCAAGGATTCAGTTACATGTGTGGAGTTATCCTTGTGGATGATAATTTTGGTATGGTGTTTCCATTGGTAATTCATTATGTGATTCCTTTGCGCCTTTGTGACAGTATGGAGATTTTTGCCTTTCTGTAGAGTATATTGCGACAGGTCCACAAAAATTTGGAGATCCACATATGGGGCCTGCAGTTGCAGCGTACCCCTATGTTTGATCATGAGCTTCTCCTTCATGTGGTAGAAATGAATGTGGAAGATTACCTTCTCTAGGCACTTGTTCAGGCAGGTGAGACAGTTTCGGGAGATGTATAGAAGTATAATTGGCTCCGCTGGAGCGACATCAGGTAGTAAGGTGCTCATTAGGTCTGTGGAGTATCTACGCAGGCCAGCTTGCTGGACTGTTTCAGGTACTTCCCAAAATGTTTTATTAATGTCTTTTTTAAGTTTCTGGTAGAAGAAAAGAAAAAGGAGTTTTGGATTATAAAGAGGAAAGTGGGGGAAATGGGCAATGGGATATCATCCAAAGGTAGCTTGCAAAGGAATGGAGGAATGGGCCCTATTCCACTAGATGGCCTAGATGGCATTGCTCTACAGGTGCAGGTCGCTGGTATCCCCAGGCTCTCTATACAGAGCTCAGCAGTCTGAACCTTTTTTCAAACATCTTCTGCAGACAGCACTTCAGTGGTTTGCAGTCTTTGCCTTTAGGTACAACATGCAATGAGTAGACACACGACTGTTCACCACAAAGCTTAATGGTTGCAGTACATGAATTTTACTAGTGACAAAAAGGCCCATGCTCCTTCCTGCTTGCCCGTTTCCACTAACCTCACTACACAAAAATGCATTGGCTAAAATATATGTGGCCTCAAGTTATAGGGATTAAAGTCTTACAAGGGATTTGGCAGGCCTACCTTAGGCATATCAAGTGGGGAAGCGGGTCAGCATGGCACCATGTAGAGCAGAGTATAGCCAAGTGTCTTTATCCTTTATGTAAGTCTCCTAAACCCACTCCACTATCTCTGCTGCATCCTTGACCAGGCAGTTGTCTCAGCTGCTGGAATGCAAAAAAAAAATATAGGTAAAAATCCTTCTGTACAACCCCATACCCATCTTCTCAATAACAACTTGGCAAAATTGCTGGCTTAAAATTTGCCTCCATTCCAATTGATGGTGTCTTCCCCATTTGTGACTTTGGGGCCTATTCTGTACCAGGGTGGATGGTACTTGGCTCCCATTTTTTTGCACATGAGCATGTGGAAGCTAACATCTCTGTGTTCATGTTGTTGGAGAAACCAGTCAGCGACAGGATCCACATGACCAAAGAAATGTGGTCCAGAGAACAAGGGAGTGGGCATTACATCTCTTTTATCAAGCTTGGTAAATTTCTAACAGCCAGGAAAGATGCTGGATGGAGCACACCACTGGAACTGGTGCACTGACAGCTAAGTCACTTCTCTCCCGTCGTCCTCCTCAATAACCTTATCTGGTGAATTGTCAGAACCACCAGTCCCCCAAAGCAACCAAGAGCCTTTGCAACAGGCCAACTACAATTTTCTAATTTGTCTGGAGGACTGAAGCTACAAAGGGGCTGAGATTTTATTTTCAAGGGCAGATCAAGAGGTTGCTGGATCCACACTATCCTTTGCCAGTAAAAGTAATTATTGACAATGGCACCAACCTGCTTTCTGCCCTTCAGTAGAGAAAGTTCACACACTTGCTTTTCCTGGAGCACTTCCTCATCCTGGTAGTGAAACAGTTCCTCGTTTGGTGCCCTAACAGTTCAGTGCAGATGTGCTAAATATACATGTAGTTAAGTAATAAACTGCACATACCATGGACAGGACTGTAGGCAGAGCATGCTTGCTGGTACTGGTGGTGCACCACTGCAGATATCTGGTGTATTGGAGGAGCAAGTCAAATCAGACTAAGTAGCAATAGATCTGATGACACAGGAAGGTCAGGCAGAAGCATAGTCTAGATTAGCTGGGTCACACATGTGTAGATCAGAGTCCAAACATAATGTGGTTTAGCAAATGATGTCTGCAAGAGATTGTAAAAATATTAGCATATTATTTCTGAATAAAAACTGAAAATCGTGTTTATCATTCAAAGTTATATAGCATTGTCGTTTAAGCAATATGGCCTACACAAAATTCTAGAATATGTTGTGTGTTGCATACTAATAATGTTGAAATCAGACAAAATGAAACGCTTTTTTTTTTTACCTTCAATGCTAAATCGGCATGTGGTCTAGGCAATAAGGCCTACTAGAAATTGTAGAAATACTAGGTAAAATGACTACAGCATTTTTTGGCCTCCAAAGCTAAATGGGATACACTTTATATAATATTGTATATTCGGGCTAACAGCCCAAATATGTCAATTTTAAAATGCTTCCTACTCTAATGCCGCGTATACACAGTCAAACTTTTCGACGGGAAATGTTGGATGTGAGCTTGTTGGCTGAAAGTCCGACCGTGTGTATGCTGCATCGAACATTTGTTGTTGGACTTTCCACCAACAAATGTTTGATAGCAGGTTCTCAAATTTTCTGGCAACAACACTTTGTTGTCAGACGTTCCGATCATGTATACACAAGTCCGTCGCACAAGAGTTCACGCATGCTCGGAATTAAGTACGAGCCAGAAGCGCTCGGTTTTGTAAAACTAGCATTCATAATGTAGATATCACCTATGTCTTGCATGTCACTACGTTCATAATTGTTGGTCAACATTTGTGTGACCGTGTGTATGCAAGACAAGTTGGAGCCAACATCCTTCGAACAAAAATTCGCCGTTTTGTAGTCAGAAAGTCCCAACGTGTGTATGGGGCATAACTGTTGAAATGCTGTTTGTATAGTCTGTACATATCTTCAAATTTCTGTGACACATACAGTATATACACTTATATATCAAATGCTTAGATGAAAAGATGCATGTTGTATGTCTTTTTCAAAATGCATCCTACTCGGATTTGGAGTGGACTTGTCAGTACAATATTAGGCAGTATATTATTTCTGGCTTTTGTCTCATAAAGACTATAACCTAACTTGTGTTACACGTGTTCTGTGTAACAATGACCATGAAACATGTCAGTAAAGGCCAGACTTTTCTTTTTACTGTGAGGTTAGGGGGTGCTGTTCTGTGACATAGTGAGGGAACTGGCTTATTTATAAGCTCTATTTGCCATCCTAAGCTAGCTGACCATGGTTCAAAGCACATGCAGTGCAATCTGGTCGAAACATTTTGGACACAGTCCAGGACAGGACCGCATATTTTGTTCATGGGGTTTAATAACTTTCATTGTTTACACATATTTGTTAAGTATCGGACTTTGCTGTATACAGTTTGAATTTTTAACAAATCATTTGCTAAGTTCGTTACTATTTGAATAAATAAAATAACATTCAATTAAATACATTTTGCAAATTTGTGCTTTCCATATTAGAACTGCACATTTTATTCATATTTTCTTATATGTGTTTACATCAAGATGTAACAAGGTCTAATTTATTTGTATACGACCCTTTACAGTTTTCTAGTAAATAATTTATTGGTTGTGGACTTCTCTCTAAGCTTTTCATATTAAAAGAAATTGAGATTTTACTCCTCCAGTTATCTAGTATATAATGTATGTCATCATGCCAGAATTGCACAAAACTCAGACATTTCAAGTGTAGCATTAAATATATAGGAGTAATTTTCCTGGAACACAAGGATAAAAATGAAACAGTTGTGTTTACCTGTTCCAGAAGGTGTGTGTGTGTGTGTGTGTGTGTGTGTGTGTATGTGTGTATATATATACACATATTCCTTATAAAAAACAACACACACACTTTCTGTACTTTACAACATACTCCAAAGTGAACTACTCTGATCATAGTGTTAAAAAAATTCTGGGTTGCAGAAAATTAAAAAAGTGAGATCAGTGTCTGACATCAGCAATAAAAATGTCACTGGAGGTGAAGAAATTACATTTCTGATCTTTGTTGGATGCTGTTGACAATCTTATATTATTTACTGAAGCAGAGTCTAACAAATGCATCAATCTTCTGTTAAACTTGTTTCACCAGTTAAAGATTGCATGTCATGTCTTGCATCCCATTTATAATTTAATAAGTGCTGGAGAAGATGATGGTCTCTGTGATAAAATACAGGAGGTGTAGAGCAGCACTGCTAACACCAGATATTAAACAGAAAACTATTTGGTGTATTATTATTTGGTATAATGTCAAATGCTTTTTAACTTTAAACGATGAAACTGTTTTCACACACCATAATAAATCAAACGCATTGTACCTATTATAATAAGCATGGATAGTTAAATATTGTAAGATGAATATTTCTATTCCCATAAAAAGTAAACTATATTTTGCAACACTTTACAGAGTTTATTGAATCTTACCCATAAGTTATGATAAGTAAACTTCTGAAAAGTTGTGGGTTGGAAAATTTGAAAATCAGCAAAATTTTCTGAATTGAAAGGTTTATTAAACTCAATAAAAATCAGAATCAGGCTTCAAAATGCATGTATTGCAAAGTAGCAAATGGTGCAAAATTGTGCACAATGATTTGAGAAGCTCCTAACAACCTTGACCGATGGGGAAAAAAAAATTGAAAAATTGGAATGACATTTTTGGAATATGGATTTCAGTCAAAACAACAGCAGCTCCTATCAGCTATGTGTTGAGCTTTATGGGATAATTGTGTATTCCCATTGTTCTTTTGGGGGGGATGCAGGAGCAGTATAGCAGCTGTCTTCTAAGCATAGTTTATGCACATTTCTGGTACTGAGGTGTCCCTAGGACTTACAGTAAATGCTAAAGCATTGGATGAGCATACCTTGACAGGTAATAATTCCCTAGCAGGGAAGAAGTCAGTTACATAGGTTGAGATAAGAGACAGAAGCAGTAACCAAAAATCATTGCCAGGCAGAAGCAATTGTTGGAACTGGAGTAGGGACAAATTCAAACTCAAAAACATAGTGGAGGTAAGAACAGGAATGCCCTGTACACACGGTCAGACTTTCGAACAGAAAATGTGTGATAGGACCTTGTTGTCGGAAATTCCGACTGTGTGTGGGCTCCATCACAGATTTTCCATCGGAATTTCCGACACACAAAGTTTGAGAGCTTGCTATAAAATTTTCCGACAACAAAATCCGTTGTCGGAAATTCCGATCGTGTGTATACAAATCCGACGCATAAAGTGCCACGCATGCTCAGAATAAATTAAGAGATGAAAGCTATTGGCTACTGCCCCGTTTATAGTCCCGACGTACGTGTATTATGTCACCACGTTCAGAACGATCGGATTTTCCGACAACTTTGTGTGACCGTGTGTATGCAAGACAAGTTTGAGCCAACATCCGTCGGAAAAAATCCATGGATTTTGTTGTCGGAAGGTCCGATCAATGTCCGACCGTGTGTACGGGGCAGAAGAGTTAACCTGAAGTAAAGCCAAGCAGGGTCAGCAACAATAGTCAGTTTGGAATGCACAGGCAAAATTTCACCCATGAGCAAAAGACTCTAACCTGGCAACTACTAAGAGTAGTAAGGTACCTTTAAAGAGGTGGTGACTGTAATGGTCATGTGTACTGGGCACACGATGGGCTGTGTGTGTGGCAGCCATGTTGTTCAAAATACAGCCATTACATTGTATTTTTCACTGTCTTTTCTGTGTTGAACTAGAGTCACAGCTGCATTGACCTCTCCCCTCCCTCCTCCAGTTCATACAATAAACAACTGCTAGCCATACCAGAACTTTTTTATCAGATCCTTGAGAGGAAAAATCCTGACCCTCTCGTGCATATTACCTGAATCCAGATTTCCATCTGAAAACCCTTTATAAAAGTGTTTGACTTTACCACTTCAATGACTAGAAGGTTAACAGACATTGGGTCATAAATACCTTAGTTAGAATCCCTAGAATGCATAAACTGTATTGGTCTCTCGGTAGAATCCATCATCCCAGCATATTTCATAACTTCTGAAATCATGATAGTTTAGCCATAATAAAGCCAAATTCACCTTCATCACTTATTGGGTAGAATTTTGAGCCCAGACACCCCTTATAGTAGACATTATGGGGGACCAAGGGAGTGCCTTAGCCTCTTAGGTAAAGTAGACATCTGAGACCTGTCACATTTATATTTATTTTGAAGTGAATTTCCAGCTGGACAATAATCTGCACATTAGCAAATTGTAAACTGTATATATTCAGAGATGTTAAAGCCTATAGAAAACTTTATCTGAGTCTTGGCCATAAATGTGGTGACATCCCAACAATCACCCCTTAGACCAGATTGGTCAGATGGTCTCTGTCAACACTCCCCTTGATGAGAAGAAAAGTGGAATGCATCCACATTTTGGGAGCTTTCATATACCATTAAGCAAAAGAAGACCTGCCAAGTTATGAGAGGCAGTAGATCACTTTGCTCATGGACTGAAATTTGCTGAAACAGGATTTGCAAATATTCTTAATTTTCAACTCCTTTCTATCTCTCTGTTGCTTTATTGTCTCTTTATTTATTTGCAACACCCTTTTTCTTTAAATATTTTTTTACACCACTTTGACCTTTTCGTTATTAAATTATATTTTGGAAAGCATTGAAATTGTCCCTAAGGCTCTAATGCAAATTAAAATAATCCCCGTCTCTTGAAGAGAGCTACTGTACATGATAAATCACTGAATATACCTGTCTGTGGTGGCAGTGTGTGTACAGGCGTTTATTTTAAAATCGTAATTGTTATTGCTTAGATTGTGAGTTTTCTCCTTCTCTGTAAAAAGGTGGTGGTGGCAGTTTAAAGGGTTAATTTAACTCAGTGACAGTCGCTCTCAGTCTGTTGGTACTTAGATTGTGGGTCCATGATGGAAAATCTTTGTTGTATCGGGTGAGGCGGAGAGTGGCATTGTTATGTAAGTGGCTTCGTCATGAGTTGGTGAGAAGGGCAGAGGTCTGACATCGTTCATCACAGTGACTAATCAGTTTTGAGCTGTGGAATCAGGAACTATATTTTTACTTATTTTAAGTTACAGAGGTGCACATGGTCATGCACATACTGAGAGGCATGCATTTCCGACAACAAATGTTCGATGGGGGCTTGTTGTCGGAAATTCCGACCGTGTGTAGGCTCCATCAGACATTTTCCGTCAGAATATCCGACAAACAAAATTTGAGATCTGGAGCTCAAATTTTCCGACAACGGATTTCCTACAATGATATTCTGATCGTGAGTACACAATTCCGACGCACAAAATGTTCGGAATCAAGCAGAAGAGCCACACTGGCTATTGAACTTCAATTTTCTTGGGTCGTCGTACGTCACTGTGTTCTTGACGTTCGGAATTTAGGACAACATTTATGTGACCGTGTGTATGCAAGACAAGTTTGAGCCAACATCCATCAGAAAAAAAAAACATGGATTTTGTTGTTGGAATGTGCGATCGTGTTTACGCGGCATTAGTGAGAAGGGCGTTAGTGACTTAGTGACAGAATTTATGCTTTTAAGTAATAAAAATTATTTTATGGGTTACACTATTAGGCTTTCTTCTTTGAGCTTTAGTTTGAAGGGGAATATTCTCTAACCTACTGTGAATATATATCAGTCGTATACACACCTGTACAGAAGTCATCTCAATCCTCGTTTTGAGGCTTTGTTAGCCCTTGTAATAGGTGTCTAGTTTTAAGATCAGCAAAACCCATTGGGGATTCCTGGTGGTGGTCCTGTGTGTGCCTCCAGGATTAATATTTCTCCTTGGAATTTTAAATTCAACACTGGTCACAGATAATTTTGCATGGATCAAGAGTAAACACAAACTTATATGGACTTAAAGAGCAAAGTTACAGTACTTGGACTTGATGTTTTTTATTTACTGATGTTTATTGTTGTTTATTGATTGCACTTTTTTTGTTGATCATTCATGGATAAGTGTACATGAATCATGGGTGAACATGAATTTATATGTTCATGTCTATTACCATTTATTGATTGATTGTGCATATTGATCACACTGCTTTACATCAATTGTTTTTTTATCAATTGTACTTTGCATTTGCATTATCTGCAATTTTTGTACATTGTCTGCATTTTTTTTGTCAATTTGCACTTTAATAGAGTTCATTAGTTGGAGACACATTCAATTTCACACATTTATATTTTTTTCTTTTTTTTGTAGCACAGCACATTTTAAAAAATATGATAACAATATTTATTCTTCCCAGTCTATGCTAAGTCTAACTGGAGCTAAGAAAAAAAGTTTTAGTTGGGGTTGGGCTTTAAAGCACAGATCAATCATCTGAGAATGCTAGATGTGCAAAATGAATTGGTGACATTCACTGTGCAAAAAAATGGGGCAAAAAGTACTTGTTGGCAAGTGTCAATGGATGTGCCTTTTTTGCCAAAAAGTGCAGGTGAATCTATAGATTAATGTGGTAATGATTTGTCATGTATAAATATACCCTTAAATGAAAAGTCCACTTTAAAAAAATTAAAAATAAATGTACATTTCTTTGCAAGTAAACAGATGCGCATCAATTTTTTTTTCTTTAAGAGTCTGCGGAGCATTGCACCCACAATTGCAGGTGCAGTGTCAGGCTCCTGCAGACTCTTAGCCTAGCTGTATGCCCATACATCCCATATTGGCAGACAGTTCCTGAAATCCAGAAAGAATCAATGAACTGCAAGAGCATTCACCAGAACCCTCATGATT
This sequence comes from Aquarana catesbeiana, assembly GCF_042186555.1. Classification (NCBI taxonomy): domain Eukaryota; kingdom Metazoa; phylum Chordata; class Amphibia; order Anura; family Ranidae; genus Aquarana; species Aquarana catesbeiana. The sequence continues at coordinate 224,536,583 of NC_133325.1, forward strand.
CATTGAGAACTACAAGCTGTCTTCTGCAGCGAAAGATGGTACTTGTAGTTTTATCCATTCACAAAACTCTGTGAATGAATTATTCAGTTGTGTGGGCCCTCACAGCCACTCTGTTTTTCACTTGTAACAGTGGGTGTTGGGAGAGGATTCCCCACCCACTGTCAAAATAAGGGGTCAGGTCAGGTGTGGGGAGGTGCTTTAATAACAGGTTACACCCTGAATATGGGTGTAACATGTTACTAACGGTGAACGTATCCTTTTAAACATACATCATTTAATTAATCACCAATGACACACTGTAGACTTATACTCATTGACGTCCCAACTATTTTTAGAATTTAAAAACCCACAATACAGCACATCTGTATTAAATGACTATGCAGCTTTTGGCCACATTTGAGTTAAGATCGCTGTTGTACATGTTCTCCTACTTTTATAGTCATGTTCTATGTTTTGTGATTGTCATTACACAATTTAAATGAAATAGACATGATGCTGCCAATCAAACCATTCAGTAAGTGTGCAGCAGATCATTTATTGCACATAAGAGTTTTGTAGTTGTCTTCCAGGAGACCATTGGCTATGTTAAATCCTGAAACATTTTAATTAATAATATCACCTACACTTCCATGTTTTTGTAATTTAAAGAAAAGGTGATGTAACTGGCATTTAAAGCATGACAAAACATGGAAAAAAGCTATGCCATGACATGCTTTAATTTTGATCTACTAAGAACATTGCTAATTGTTCAAGCAGTGAGATCATGCATCTGTTTTTTCTATCTATATGACAGCAATGGACTGACAGTTTGACATTGCTAAAAAGATTTTTTTTTTTCAGTCTGTGAAAGGATTTATAATATTTTTAGCTTAACAGCAGGGAGTAGTGACACAGGTTAATTTGTAACCCAATATTTATCTACTTAAAATGATAATGAATTCCAAGATTTTCTTGTCTGTTAGGAAAGCCAAAGCTAATCACATATAAAAAGAAAGTGCTATAAATACAGGAAAATAATAAGCAGTATTTATCAGGTTTTGAGGGTAATTGAAATAAATTATTTGTTTCAATTAAAAATATTATATTTCTGTATTGTAATGTGGCATTTGGTAGCATAGTTAAAATAAATCAAAAAATAAATGGTTGCATGAGCATGCTCCTTGCAGAGCTCTGAGCGGATCAAGATCCCAAACACCCAGCTTACCCTCTTCAGCCAGCTACTCTCTATGCCTGGAGGATTGGAGACCACCTTCAGCCACCAGGGAGCTGTGGGGTGCCGAGATCACCCATTATTTCCTGCACCAGCACTCCATCTTCCACACCTCCTGCCTCTTCCAAGATGGTGTCACCAAGAGTCGGAGAGGCGGGTTCCACAGGCAGCAAGAGGACCCCACTATCACAGGCACAGCCTGTGATGGACTCTGATAGGCCTCTAGCTCACCCAGTGTCACGTACCTGATGGCGGAGCACAGAGTGCAGGGAGTGGCCTCTCGTGTGCCTCTGGCTCAAGAACCCCTGATAGAGGAAACAGGGACTCAAGAGCACAGGGGGCCACAAGTGCCTGGCAGGTGGCAGGTGTTCTGTAGTTCAACTGGAGCACTGGAACAGCAGACTGTAAGAAGATGCACTGGAACTCTGGCAGGAACACTGGAACCACTGGCTGTGAGGAGGAGCACTGTAGTAGGCAGGAACTCAGGAACAGCAGGCAGGTGTTCTGTAGTTCAGCTGGAGCACAAGCAGGGTCAGACAGGCCGGGTCAACACTGGCGGGCAAGCAGGTACCAAACGGAGGCAGAAGAGTAGTCAGGATACAGACCGGGTCGGCAACAGACAGGTAGCGGATAACCGTAGGAGGAGGCAGGAGAATAGTCAAACAAGCCGGGGTCGAGGACTGGCAGCAAACAGGAGTAGTCAGGAGCAGGCTGGGTAAACAGGAAGCAGGTAGGCAGTTATACAGGTAGCTTAGGGTCACAGGGAATGCTGTAGACCGGACAGCAAGAAAGCATGCAGACAGGCTCCTTTAAATAGGCCTAATGGTGCCAAACGCTGTCACACTGCACGTCTGTGTGCACGCCCGTGTACCGATTGTGCGTGCCCGTTCGTACCATCGTGTACACCCGTTCATACTAGCGCGCACCCACATGTGTCCGTTCGTGCCAACGGGCCTCTGCACGCGTCCTCTGGCTCTATCAACAGTGGTTCTGTTAACTGGTCTTCCGCCGACGGCTGTGCTAACAGGATGCCTTTCATGACACCCAGACTCTCTCATTCTGACATCTGTGCTTCCCAAAGCCTATTCCCCCACTGGCTCCACAGCCTACCAAGCTTCAGGCACTTGCCATGAGGTAGATCTCAGAGATATAATAGCTGATCTTCCCAACAAGCAGGACATTCATGCCATCACTACCTCCATAGTTAATGCTCTCTCTAGAGAGAAACATAATCTCGGGCAGAAGATTAACACTGAGGAGGTGTTTGTCACAACCCAAGAAGCCCCCAGAATTAAAACAACTGCCTGGCTTGCTGCCTTGGAATCCTCTCATTCTGACTTTCATCGCCATCTTATCAACATTCAACTAAGGCTTGTTGACAGTGAGAACAGGAACAGGAGAAACAACCCACGTCCCAAAGCGACTGTGGGGCCTGATTCCAAAACCAGAGTGACTCCCATCCTCTAACAGTTACTGGGGAAGCCCCTTATAGCAGATCTGGAGCTCTACAGGGTAAGCCGGGTGTGAGGCCTCCTTCCCTCAGCTTCTACTTCTGGCACCCTCAGCAGCCTCTCTACCTCCCAGGGACATTGTGTGAACTTCTATACTGTCAAGGAGGAAATTCTGCATCAATCCTGGGCTAAAAGCACGATTGACTTTGATGGAATGTTCATTCTGGTGTACTCTGACATCTCCAGGCAGACCCAGACCATGTGAGGTCTGCTGTGTCTTTCCCTCAAAGTTATCCAGGAGGTGGACACCACCTATAGATGGGGCCATCCTTTTCATCTCATCGTCCAGAAGCAGAGTATGGAGTCCTGCTTGCAGTCACCTGACTAGCTGCCAGCACTGTTCCAGTTCTTGAATAGGCCTGCCATCACTGTGCCAAATTGGCTGGACTCACGTATCCACATCGATTGGCTAAGTCTACCATCTCCAAGACCACAGAGCACAAGTCAGTCATGGTCCTGCACCTCCACCTCCACCCAGGAGACATCCAGACCTTCTCCAAGTGCACCAGAGGACTAACTCTTTCTGTTGATTCATAACCTGTCCCCGCTGGCTGTGGCTAGCTTAACCGTTGGGCTCTAGCCTGCTCTGGCAGTTTGTATGTTTTGTTCATTACATTACAAGTACCCCTGTGGACGATCCTCTTCTAGTGTGGGAGGCCCAAAAATCAGTCATAGGTGGCCTTCTGATCAAGATAGGAGCCAGGCTATAACGAGAGAGGGCCCTACAGGTCGACACCTTGCTTAACCATTTACATTGCTTAGAGGGGCCCCAAAGGCCAGCCTGATGAGAGCGACCTACAATAAGGAACTTCTTAAAAATGTGAGGAGCTTAACTCTCTTTTTCTACATATGGCTAAGCAGAAATTGGTGTGGGTACACCGCACAATGTACGAGTTTCCAACAAACCTTGTACCTTCTTGGCCAGGGCCTTGTTTATGGACCTATATTTCCCATATTGTTTCATCAGCCAGTCATAGGTTAACTGTGCCAGACGGGATGGCTTCCAAATTGTGTTCTTTTTATCTGTCCCTTTATAACATCAGACGCCTCATTATGGTTCTCTCCAGGGCAATGCTCTCCTCTGGCATTCCCTCCCTATCTCTTATTGTTTGGAAGAAACTGGATTCCCAATCACTGAGCAGGAACTCAGTAAAGCCTAGGTCCAGTCTGAACCGTAAAAGGTTATGGGGCCTAATGGTTATACTGGAGCCTATTATAAGACATTCTTCAACCGATTCTCGCCTAGTGACAGCACTCAATTCCTTGGTAAAGGGGAAATTTATGGCTCCAGATGCCCTCAGGGCCTATATTTCCTTGGTCCCTAAAGAGGGGAAAGACCTCTCTCAGTTCGGCAGCTATTGCTCGATAGCTCTTTTACATATTGACCTGAAGTTTTTTGCCAAAATTCTCACCAGTCACTTGCTCCTGCATATTCTCCAACTTATACACAGGGATCAGGCAGGTTTATGCCTCTTAGTCAACCTCAGGATAACACTATACATATCCTCAACTTGATCCATGCTGTCTGATTTGTAGAAGAGCCCACTTATCTTGCAGTCCACTGACACAGAAAAAGCTTTTGACTGGGTCAGCTGACCATACATGCAGGCATATTGGATTAGGGACTTCCATGCTTCGCATGATATCTTCACTCTATTATCATCCCTTTGCAGCCTTGAAGGTCAACAAAACCAGGTCCAACTTCTTTCCTATTACGAATAGCACGAGATAAGGGTGCTCCCTCTCTCCGACCTTAACATTGCTAATTATCTGAAATCATCAGAGATGCACAAGGTGGCGGCTTTTGCTGATGCCTTGATCTTCTTTGTGTCTGACCCCCGCACCTCTTTCCCCAACTTAGTTCAGGCTCTTCAAACATGTGGGGTGATTTCCAACCTCAAATTTTTTTTCCAAGTCTTTGGCCTTGAACATCTCCACTGACCCTAGTGTGGTTCGCTCTTGCTTTCCATTCTGATAGGTGTAAAGTTGGGGGTTGTTAAGCTCAAGTGTAGCACCCGCTAGCGAGAATAGTCCACACAAACATTTCCTTTTCAGGGCTTGTTGGCCCATTTTTATTAAAGAAAATCAAAGTTCCAGAAATTAAAAACAAAAATGGTTTCCCTTGCAGGGGGTTTTCTTCATCAGCATTAAATGTCAGTATGTTCAGCCTCCTGGCTCACACATGCAAAATTCCAAACAAAATACTGAGCCACCTGGCTCTCTTCAGCAGTAGCACCACTGCTCAGGCTCCCACACGGAGCCCTCCTGACTCCTGTCAGCGACCTCAGGCTCGGGTCTCTGGCTTTCCCCATGCTATCTGCTCTCTGGCTACTCCAGTGCACACCTGCACTCTCTGAGTTCTCCTTTGCAAGCCTGGACTCCTGGGGAGGGTGGAGCCCAGAACCATGGTCCTGACTCCACTATCAGGCTCACACACACCTGAACAATCACTGTGTTGGTGAGTCTCAAAGCTTGGACCCAGGACTGGGGATTTCCTCCCACCCAGATCTCTAAGAAATCCCCAGGCTCCAGGTCCCAAAGTGGACTTTACTTAATAATGAGGAAACTGAAAAGCCAGTTTCCTCCCAAACAAGCAAATACACTGGAGCCCCCTCAACCTGCCTGGTTGAGAATGCTGGACCCATACACTGGTGGGGTACCACACTACCACATATTCCCCCCTTGTTTCGACCCAGAGGGCGGAACACACCAGTACAACCTCTTCACCTTGGCATGACCATGCAAGCTACCAATCATATGGGCCAAATCTGGTCCTATCAGGTGACTTTCTCCATGTCCCTCTGCTACATCTACTCGGGCTCAACAAAGCCTTTTTATGAGTGCGCTTCCAAAAGCGCTGTCTTTCCATTTCTCTTGGGCCTACACTAACCGCCTTGCCAGTAGGGAGTTCACTAATCTTGGTAACTTTAACATGAGGCAGACATCTGAGCTTTAAGGGTCAGATATTGTTAAAGTTATAAATTGCTCCCTCAATTTCCACTAGACCACCCCTTTTCTGTTTACTTAATTTAGAAGAAACCACATTTTTAAACACTGGTTTAGTGATAAGTGAGGGCTCTTTTATTTTGTGACACTGGTCCCTCTCTTCGCTCTATGTACGGGCACCCTCTTACTGTCCAAATTTAGTGTCCCTCATTCCTCATGTACACTGCATGCTTAATTGTGTGAGTTTCATCACTAACATCCTCATATGACTGCAGCCTCATCCTAGTCTCCCTCTGAAGGACATCCTGACTGTCTTGCCACTTTTAGGTTTTAAAGTCATGTGACACCTTGCTGAGCTTTGGGCCATTTCCTTCAGACCATTGTTTACTACGATCCTTCTCAGACCATAGAAATTTTTCAAACCTCAGTAAATCTTCCCCAGAACTACCCTCCTGAACCTGTAGGGGGCATAATTTTGCTGTACCTCTTCTGTGTCAATCATACCATTCCCTATCTCATTACAATTTTCAGGTTTTGCTACAACCATATCAACTTGACCAAAACCATCAGGTCTACCATTATTTTTGTTGTCACCCATAGTAACCAAACCATTAAAAATTGCCAATGCACTGCATTTTGCATCATGGTCAGAAATAAACGCATTTGTCATATTTTATTTCACCCTTGTTCAACAGGGCAGTGTCTGGAGAGGAACTGCACTCAGCGAAGTGGTTGTCTATGGCAGCTTCACTATACACCAACTCCACTGGAATGAGATTCTCTGCCAGCAACTGTCCTGACCCCTGAACATCAACGCATAAAATAACATTTGGACCTGTGACTACAATCACTTCATTTATTGCTGTGCTATCTGGCACTTCCACCAACACCAGCTCATTTGGCATGGCATCATCCATTACCAAATCATTAGGCCCTTTGTGGATCGCAGGCATGACCTCTTCTGTGAGCTCGCCCTTACTTGGGCCCTTCCATCTCATGAGCAACATTATCTGCAGTAGCAAGTGCACCCTTGCATATAAATTGCTCTGCAGGTCCTTCATCTGGCACCGCAGAAATCATGTCTGCTCCATTTTTACCAACAGAGGCCTTTTCCAACAAAGTCAACAGGTTTTTTGCCCACCTGTCCCAGTCTGTTATCTCTGTGCTCCCAGAGGTACCACACAGTACCGCTCCTACTGCACCAGAAGATCCAGAGGCAACTTTTAACAAGAGCAATACATTCAGGAATAACCCATTCCTGTCTTGTTCTCCTTTATTCTGTATAGCCTGCCATTCAGTACTCCACCTATTGGTACTCCGCAGTACCAGGCCGTCTGACTCTGGTGGAGACACCCCAGGATAGATTGGCTGTACATCCCAAAGCTTAAACACCTCCTTCAATACATCAGTTTTAAACCAGGCCCTTGAATCCAGACCTAAGTCCTTCCTGGGGACTTTCATGACACTGGGGATGCAGAGAGACTTATTTGCTCAGACTTGAAAAGTTGCAACGGTTAACGGAACCTCCTCCCAACTGGAGGTAAAAACAGCCTGGTCCTCTACCAGAGCGCTGCCAGGTGCTGGACTCATACCCAACTTCTCAGGCTCAGTATCAGCGAACTGCTCCAGAACATTACCAGTGACAACGTCACTTTAACACTCCATGTCAACCTCAATTTTGTGGATCACAGACAATGTCTCTGCTGTGAGCTTGCCCTTATTTGGTTTCACGAGGGTTAACCCCTGCAGCAGCCATCGCGCCCTCCGGTACAAGCTGTTCTGCAGTCCCTCCTGCTGGCACAGCAGAAACAGTTTATTTTTGTGCATAAAAGCCTTATCTATCACGGAGATTAGATTTTTACCCCAACTTTCCCAATCCATTGTTTGTGCGCTCCATTCACTGGTACTTCTCAGTAGGGATGAGCTTCGAGTTCGAGTCGAACTCATGTTCGACTCGAACATCGGCTGTTCGCCAGTTCTCCGAACAGTGAACAATTTGGGGTGTTCGCGGCAAATTCGAAAGCCGCAGAACACCCTTTAAAAGTTTATGGGAGAAATCAAAAGTGCTAATTTTAAAGGCTTATATGCATGGTATTGTTATAAAAAGTGTTTGGGGACCTGGGTCCTGCCCCAGGGGACAAGGATCAATGCAAAAAAAAGTTTTAAAAAGGGCTGTTTTTTCGTGAGAAGTGATTTTAATAATGCTTAAAGTGAAACAATAAAAGTACTTTTGTACCCCCTTACCATTTCACACAGGGGGGGAGGGCCGGGATCTGGGGGTCCCCTTGTTAAAGGGGGCTTCCAGATTCCAATAAGCCCCCCTGCCCGCAGACCCCACGCCATTTTTTTGACACGGGGTTCCCCTTAATATCCATACCAGACCTGAAGGGCCTGGTATGGAATTTAGGGGGACCCCCCACGTCATTTTTTTAAAAAATTTTGGTTCGGGGTTCCCCTGTGGGGAATTCCTATGCCGTTTTTATCAATGAACTTTTATGTGTATTGTCGGACTGGCGATTCATTAATAGCCGCGAGTAGTTTTAAATGACTTTTTTTCCTTTGAAATGTCATTTTGCTGTCACACTGTTCTAAACACCGGAAACATGCGCCCCTTTACAGGCATACTATAGATACCCCCCAGGTACAAGATTTAAAAGGGATATTACACTTTTATTGTTTCACTTTAAGCATTATTAAAATCACTGCTCCCGAAAAAAACTGCCGTTTTTAAAACTTTTTTTGCATTGATCCATGTCCCCTGGGGCAGGACCCAGGTCCCCAAACACTTTTTATGACAATAACTTGCATATAAGCCTTTAAAATTAGCACTTTTGATTATTCATGTTCGTGTCCCATAGACTTTAACGGTGTTCGCGCATTCGAACAAATTGTTTGCCTGTTCGCAAGTTCTGGTGGAAAACCGAACAGGGGGGTGTTCGGCTCATCCCTACTCTTTAGCACAGATCCATCCGCCCAAGGAGACACAAAAGAACAAAGTGGTTCAGTAACATACATGTTGTACATATCGCTTTGGTTCAAATAAGATTGTGGCACTACATTTTTAACCATAGCAGACTGAACTACCACACCTTCACCACCTTGCTCTGGTGGCGCTTCATTAAACACATGAACGCTTTACCTGTCATTGCCAGACTGCATTAACCCATTTCTACCATGAGTGTTTTCAAAACATTTAACATCCTGTTATCACCATGTTCAGGTACCCTCTTATCCCTCAGAGCGGCACCATAGCTGTCCCAGGCAACCTCCGGCTCCAAAACGCAGAGCTGGGGGTTTCTAGGGACACCTCTGGCCTTCGTCACAGTTGCTAGGGGAGATAGCACATCTTTAACCACATTCAGAGCAATGTTTTTATCTCTAGTAAGCTGCACTAGCCCATTAGCAACTAGACCATTCACTTTAGCCAACACAATATTAGCAGTTTTACCCATCACATTGTCACATTCAAGTTTACCACTTGCCTCCCCACTGGACAGGGCACTGTAGCAAGGGAAGTCCTTTTCCACACAGACAGTGGATCTCCCATTTGGGGTCACTTCCACTCCAGTGTGCACAGCCACATAGTCAGTCTCCTTCATGCATTTACCAGCAACAGTCTTACCCATCACTATAACAGGGGTTGCCATGTTCACTTGAGTACATGGTCTATCCTTTATTGCATTTTCACTGGCCAACTCTCCCTGGTGAGAGGTTTGTGCCACGTTTGTGCTGGTTTGTACCGCAAAAATAAACGTTTGTGCCGCATTGGTTGCGGAGATATTGTGCATTATAGTCGCTGAAACCCCCGTCCACTTTGCACCTCATATTGCTGAATTTTAAAAACAAAAGCGCCATTCATTTTTGCCACATTTGTGCTGGTTTGTGCCGCAAAAATAAAAGTTTGTATGTTGTCAAACCACACTGACTTTACACCTTGTTATTATATCTTACATACAACTAGATTTATTTGTTTGCGGTTTGTGCAGATTTGGTGGATATTGTACATGAGGTTTTACTTCACATGCGTAGTTTTGCCACCACCACAGCGATCACCCCCTTCCGATTCTCTAGCGCTGACTTGAAGAACAGATGTAGGAGGAAATCTAGGGAGGAGGCGGGCACAGCTGGCTCTAATGAGGCAGAGCCAGCTGTCAATCAGGCGGCAGGGTGGATCTCGACAGTATTGTCGGGATCTGTCCCAGCTGCAGCGCGGCTCTGCCCTGTCAGGATATAGTGGGCAATAGCCCGCCACATGCACATGAGTTTTTTTGTCATGTAATCTTGTGAACAAAAAGAGAACTAAGGTCAAAAAAGGGCTATTTAACAAAAGTTTAAACCAGGTGTTAACCAAGCAAAACAGCACTCCAGCAAATTCTCATATAAGTCACTTCTTTTTTTAATTGCTTTTTTTGAAAAACATCTATGTCAGTAAACATTCTTTTCCTGACAGACTGTGTGGGTTAACCCCGCCTCCTCTCCAATGCTATAGGACCCCACTCCCATAAATTTGAGCTCACCACTAGAGACTGCGTTCCTTTTTTGTCCTCCTCATTGAACCTGCAAATCAATGCACTTATGTTTACAAATGTCCAAAATTGATTGTGGACGTTGATGCCGGGCAGTTTCAAGATAGCCCAGGGCCCAGCCATGGGCGGGTATGTGGGTGGGTGTGTGGCTCCAGGCCCCTGTGTCCTGTGGTGGGGATGGCCTTCGTATGCCCAGGCTCGGTGGAATGGCTGGCAGGTCTGAAGATTCTCCATGGCAGCAGTTTTTGTATATAAAAGCTCGCTGTTTGTTTTTTCCATGTGCCTTGCTGTCTTCTTTTCTTTTTGCTTCTATGGCTCCTGGAATGGGTTAGGCTCCCTCTTCTGGGCCGCGGCTCCAGCTCACTACTGCACATGTGCGATACTTGGACGAAGCCGAGGCTTGGTTTTGCGCATGCGCGGTGCGGCAGGGGACTCGGCGGCCGTGCATGCGCTCTACGGCAGGTCGCCACTGCGCAGGCGCACTGCGGGCATGATGGTGACGTCATTCTGGCGGGGATGTTTGAATCCCTGAGAGCCCTGTCATTCTAAGGATTACTACAGGCAGCTTGCGTCAGCTCCTCAGGCCCCAGGTTTCCAGATCATGGTCAGCTTCAGCCTGGGGCTATGGTAAAATAGGGAAGGGGGCTAAGATGCCTCTTAAAGGGGAAGCTGCACTGCTATTTGTACTCCTATGTTCCAGGACGTGTGAGTGTTCCTACAAAGCTGCAGGATCGCCTCCTATTTGTCAGCCAGGGTGCCATGGACAGATCACCACCTCCGTGCGGCCAGCCCTCACGCTCTAGGTATGTGGGGCATGAGAAGGGGAGGGCCAGGTCCACGTTCAGATGGACTGATTCCCTAAACATCATGTTCTCCCTTCTCCCTTTTTTAGGCCTTCCAGGTCAGACCATCAGCTTACTGTCCAAGATGACAGGGACCTTGCCAGGCCACAACGCCCACGTTCTTCATCAAGGTCCAGACGTGACTCACCATCTAGGACCCAACATCATAGGAGATGTTCCCATTCCTCCTCCCAACAGAGGAGATGTTCCCATTCCTCCTCAAAACACCACACCCACTGCCACGACAGCCGTTTTGATTACAGATCCTGCTGGGGTTGTGGGACCCGGATCCCGGAAGTCGAGTCCTTATGTGACCCTTATTATGCCAAGGCGGTCGGGAAAAAGATGCTGAAAGCCGGAAAATGGAGATGCTGGTCAAACGGATGGTGCAATAATCCCATAAAGAGTGGGGTACATTTTACACGCGGAGCCAGTCCACCACATTATCTGGCTCCCTGGCTGACGAGGCCCAGAAGCCCATTCCAGCCTTATGATTCCTCCCCTGATTCCTCACACAGTGAGATGGAGGGAGATGAGTTTGTCGGAGGCTTCGACTTCACCCTGGCTTCTCCAATTAAAGCGGTCAAAGAGGCCCTGAAGTGAGAAGACCGAAGAAATTCTTTAATCTGGAGAAAGAACGTTCCAATTTTCCACTCCTTTCTGAAATAAAAGGATATTATTGACGAGGAATGGAGCAAGGTAGATAAGAAGACCTCTATGTCAAGTAGGACCTCCAGGTTATACCCCTTCAAGGCTGAGGAAGTGAAATATCTGGAAAACGCTGACCTCAGACGCAGCTCTGATGCGACTATCTAAAAGGTGTCACTCTTCCTCTGGAAGATGCAGTATCCTTCAAAGATGGGCTTGAGAGAAAATAGATCAAGACCTTAAAAGGATTTACAGGTCAGCCAGGATGGCTTTCAAACCCGCCTTGGCCCTTGCGGCCATGTCCAAAGCCATGGAGGTCTGGATGGATAATGTAGACTCCATGATCAGAGGAGTCTCAGAAGAACTGGCCAGGGGCTCAGTAATCCAGGAGCTGAAGCTGGCAGTAGCCTTCCTGGGGGAGGCTTCAATCGACCTTATCCGCCTGATGGCCCGGATTATGCTGTCCTCAGTCACGGCCAAGCGGGCCTTGTGGCTGCACCCCTGGCTCGCTGACCCAGCATCCAAGCAGGCCTGGAGTAGGATCCCCTTGTAGGGTTCTCGCTGTTTGGCGACAGAAGAGGCCTCAGCACAGAAGACATAGTACTGAGCATTCAAGGGAAGCACGCTCTTACAGGCCCGGCCGAGATATCAGAAGGAATTGGAGCAGAAGACAGGCATCCTTCCAGAATTCCACTAAGAGCCAGGCATCCAGTGGACAAAATCTGGCTAAGCCATTTTGAGTTTGGGCCTGCCCAGGCGGGTAGGGTGGGGGCGCGTCTGCTTCTCTTCCAGCACGTCTGGGAAAAAGCAATCTGGAACCAGTCCAGTGCCTGATATACTGTACTTAGTTCCACGTGGTAGAAAGTTCCATCTCTCTCCCCGTGGAAAATATTCCAGTCATTCAAGGAAGAATTTTACGAGCTCCGAGCTCTTCACATCTAAAAGCCTCGCAATGCTTAAAGAATATCGGCACAATGGTCTCTATGACCCCCATGGTTAAGTGGTCTCTGGGGAGATTACACCCTTTTCAGATAGGGTTTCTTCAACAATGGAATTCAGGGGATGACAATTAGTCCATTGACATAACTTCAGTGATGAGGAACAGCCTCTTCTTTTGGCTTCAGCACAGAAATCTGCTCACCTGCTACTCCATCGCCCCTGTCTCGTGGGTCACGGTCTTGACCAATGCCAGTGGTGCTAGTTGGGAGCCCTTTGCGGTTATTTATTTCCCACACGTAGTCGGCCATGAAGTCTGTCAGGAAAATGGAAAATTTATTGTCAAATATATACTGTAATTTTCATTTCCTGATGGACTCCATGGCAGACGGAGTTCCCACCCTTTGGTCATGAGTTGGAAAAGAATGTTTACTGACAGATGTTTTTCAAAAAAAACAATTAAAAAAAAAAATTGACTTATATAAGAGAATTTGCTGGAGTGCTGTTTTGGTTGGTTAAGACCTGGTTTAAACTTTTGTTAAAAGAGAACTATGGCCCAACCTTTTTTGGCCTTAGTTCTCTTTTGTTCACAAGATTACATATAGTATGTTCTCCTGTGACAAAAAAACTCATGTGCATGTGGCGGGCTATTGCCCACTATATCCTGACTAGGGATGAGCTTCGAGTTCATGAGTTCAAACAGAACATCAACAATCAAGTAGAACATGAGTTCGACTCGAACATCGGCTGTTCGCCAGTTCGCCAAACAGCGAACAATTTGGGGTGTTCGCTGCAAATTGGAAAGCCGCAGAACACCCTTTAAAAGTCTATGGGAGAAATCAAAAGTGCTAATTTTAAAGGCTTATATGCATGGTATTGTCATAAAAAGTGTTTGGGGACCTGGGTCCTGCCCCAGGGGACATGGATCAATACAAAAAAAAGTTTTAAAAAAATGGCAGTTTTTTCAGGTGCACGCCATTTTTTTTTTTTTTTATTGTGGCCGGGGTTCCCCTTAATATCCATACCAGACCTGAAGGGCCTGGTATGGAATTTAGGGGGACCCCCACGTCATATTTTTTTTTTTTTTAATTTTGGTTCGGGGTTCCCCTGTGGGGAATTCCCAATGCCGTTTTTATCAATGAACTTTTATGTGTATTGTCGGACCGGCAATTCATTAATAGCCTCGAGTAGTTTTAAATGACTTTTTTTCCTTTGAAATGTCATTTTGCTGTCAGACTGTTCTAAACATGGGAAACATGCGCCCCTTTACAGGCATACTATAGACACCCCCCCAGGTACAAAATTTAAAGGCATATTACACTTTTATTGTTTCACTTTAAGCATTATTAAAATCACTGCTCCCGAAAAAATGGCCATTTTTAAAACTTTATTTTGTATTGATCCATGTCCCCTGGGGCAGGACCCAGGTCCCCAAACACTTTTTATGACAATAACTTGCATATAAGCCTTTAAAATTAGCACTTGTGATTATTCATGTTCGTGTCCCATAGACTTTAACGGTGTTCGCGTGTTCGAACAAACTTTTTGCCTGTTCGCAAGTTCTGGTGCGAACCAACAGGGGGGTGTTCGGATCATCCCTAATCTTGACAGCGCAGAGCCGCGCTGCAGCCGGGACAGATTCCGACAATACTGTCGAGATCCTCCCTGCCGCCTGATTGACAGCTGTCTCTGCCTCACTAGAGCCAGCTGTGCCTGCCTCCTCCCTAGATTTCCTCCTCCATCTGTTCTTCCAGTCAGCGCTAGAGAATCGGAAGGGGATGATCGCTGTGGTGGTGGCAAAACTACACATGTGAAGTAAAACCTCATGTACAATATCCACCAAATCTGCACAAACCGCGAACAAATAAATCTAGTTGTATGTAAGATATAATAACAAGGTGTAAAGTCAGTGTGGTTTGACAACATATACCACTCACTATCTCCAAAACCAAAGCGGCACAAACACCGCACAAACAAATGGCGCATTTGTTTTAAAATTCAGCAACGTGGGGTGCAAAGTGGGAGGGGTTTCAGCAACTATAAAGCACAATATCTTCGCAACCAAAGCGGCACAAACGTTTATTTTTGCGGCACAAACCAGCACAAACGCGGCACAAACGAATGGTGTGTTTGTTTTTAAAATTCAGCAATATGGGGTGCAAAGTGGGCGGGATTTGCATTAAATTGAATGTTTAATATCTCAGAAACTGAACCAGCACAAATGCTCATTTTTGCGGCACAAATCAGCACAAACGTGGCACAAACGAATGGTATATTTTTATTCAGGTTTTACAAACATGGGGTGCCAACTTCACACAGCTTTAGTGGGACACTGCTCCACATCTCCAATGTAGCCCCTCCTTCCGGTTAACACTCAATCTCTCGTTGCCATAGGAGACCGCACTCTCCCAGCAGAACTTTGCTGGCTCTCTCCAGCATGCTATATCAGCTCCTCCTGAAGCCACTTGCCACAATCCTTGTTAGACATAGCCCATGGTACACAGACAGCCCGACTGACTCCCTCTGTGTTACTATGGGCAACCACTTTCTGTCTCAGCCTTTGGTCAGCCTCTCTCCTTGCATATAGCATGGGCTTCTCTCTGCTGGATCCTATCTCATGCTGTGACACATTCACATTTTTCAATAGTTACTGTTTTAACTGCAGCAGCATTGCCAGAGGGAACAACATGTACTTCCCCTTTAACTATAGTTGGTGCAGCAAAAAACAGTCTGCAATACTCGCCAGCAGGCTCAAATCCTTGCTTCATCTTTGCAGTCACTCCACCACACTATTGAGCAGTCTAGCAACAAAATGGAGCACTGTCACTTTAAAGCATGTTGCTTTTCTCTTCATGCAAGCTTTCCTCACCTGCACACACGGATTGTGCTGTCTCATGCACACAAACACAGTTCATATAACAGATGAACTCATTTTTTTTAGGGATCTCCAGTTCTGCCCGCATCCAAGCACCACTTGTAAAGTTGGGGGTTGTTTAGCTCAAGTGTAGCACTCGCTAGCGAGAACAGTCCACACAAACGCGTCCTTTTCAGGGCTTGATGGCCCACTTTTATTAAAGAAAATCAAACAAAGTTCCAGAAATGAAAACAAAAACTGGTTTCCCTCCCAGGGGATTTTCTCCATCAGCATTAAATGACAATATGTTCAACCTCCTGGCTCACACATGCAAAATTCCAAACAAAACACAGAGCCACCTGGCTCTCTTCAGCAGTAGCACCACTGCTCAGGCTCCCACACGGAGCCCTCCTGACTCCTGTCAGCGACCTCAGGCTCGGGTCTCTGGCTTTCAATGTGCCGTCTGCACTCTCTAGGCCAGTGGTGTCCAAACTATGGCCCTCCAGTTGTTAAGGAACTACAACTCCCATCATGCCTAGTCATGTCTGTGAATGTCAGAGTTTTACAATGCCTCATGGGAAGTGTAGTTCCACAACAGCTGGAGGGCCGTAGTTTGGACACCCCTGCTCTAGGCTCTCCAGTGCACACCTGCACTCTCTGGATTCTCCCTTGCAAGCCTGGACTCCTCGGGAGGGTGGAGCCCAGAACCATGGTCCTGACTCTACTATAATTGCCACACACACCTGAACAATCAGTGTGCCGTTAAGGGTCGGTTCACACATGGGCAACACGACTTTAGCGCGACTTTGTACCGCGACTTCAACGCGGCTTCAGCGCGACTTTAGCGCGACTTCAGCGCGACTTCGGCAAATTACGAGGCGACTTGAAGTCGCCTCCATGACAGGCGACTTCGCCTGTGGCCAATCACCTCTCTGGGAGGGAGGGGGGAGGGAGGGGTTTTCTCTGCAAAGTCGCTTGAGAGATCCGACTTGCAGGCGACTTACATTGAGTTGAATGGGTACAAGTCGCCTACAAGTCGGATAGAAGTAGTACAGGAACCTTTTCTGAAGTCGGAGCGACTTCAGTAGTGTCAATTAAGACGCTCCCATTGCCTACCATGATAATCTAAATGCAAAGCGACTTGGGGCGACTTGGGGCGACTTGAGGGCGTACAAGTCGGATCCCAAGTCGCCCCAGTGTGAACCGACCCTTAGTCTCAAACAGAAAAAAATGTTTACCGCGCTACCTGATAAGAATAAAAAAATCAATAAAAAGCTGTAGGTCAAAAATGTGAGATACACATAAATACAGTAAATGATATAAAAAACATGAGCAGCGCTACAAAAACAAAAAGTGAAAAACATATTTAAAAAATAAGTGAATTAATACAGTGATCAAAAGAAACGTGGAAATAAATGCACATCAAAAAGATAATTAAAATAAATTGTAATAAAACAAGCTGCGAAATCCTATATGTGACACAAACACACAACGTGAACAATAATAAACTTGTGACTCGCGCTATTAACAAAACACAGTGAATATAAATATAAAGGTGATCAGACATCACCTTAACAAACTTCAAATATGCATATGACCATATATCTTATGAAAGACGGACGTGTGCAAAAATTAATAAACTAGCAACAAAGGCTGCAATATATTGTGCAACAAAAGTTTAGAAAATTGTGAGTATTAGTCCATATATGAACACCCGAGTATGGTGTAAAAATTCAGTGAAGGTCCAGTTATATGGAAACATAAGTGCTTGGGTCCACCACCATAAACAGAGTACCTGGCCGCTTACCAGAAACCCATGACCCCCCGTTACAGAGGGTCTGAGTGAGCTGTTAAGTCCTGCTGCTCTGGACCACCATAAAGCCAAGATGAGTAGCTGGAATGGGACGTCAGGGACTGTAGTACAGATGGATAGAGCCACGGAAAAAACCTGGCCCTCAGCAGAGTGGTGTAACCATAAAGAGAGAAGGGGAGGGCTGAGCAGCGTCACCGCGTCACCTCCCACTGTTGTTGCGAAGACCAGCAGGACGGGCTGTCTGTGAGCATCCGGCCGGTGCCACAGACTGTTCTTCTCCAAAGAACGTTTCTTCCTGAATTTACATGTGAGTCGGGCTGAGCGGCATCACCGCGTCACCTCCCACTGTTGTTGCGAAGACCAGCAGGACGGGCTGTCTATGAGCATCCGGCCGGTGCCACAGACTGTTCTTCTCCAAAGAACGTTTATTCCTGAATTTACATGTGAGTGTATACTTTATTTTGTTTCAATAAAACCTTATGATTTTACACTATCGGAGCCCTCCCCTTCTCTCTTTATGGTTACACCATAAAGTCCATCACGGATCCTTTTACCGTATTCAATCACTTATTTTTTATTTTTTTATATGTTTTTCATTTTTTGTTTTTGTAGCGCTGCTCACGTTTTTTATATCGGTTAGTCTCAAAACCTGGACACAGGACTGGGGATTTCATCCCACTGGATCTTTAAGAAATCTCCAGGCTCCAGGTCCCAAAGTGGACTTTACTAAATAATGAGGAAACTGAAAAGCCAGTTTCCTCCACAAACAAGCAAATACACTGAAGCCCCTCAACCTGCCTGGTTGAGAATCCTGGACCCATACACTGGTGGGGTACCACACTACCCCATAGGCTATGGATTTGATTTGGTATCTGGGCACAAACATCAAACCAGACCCCTCTCATCTGTATTCGTTGAACTTTAAGACTTTTCAAACTCGAGAAAGACTTGCTACATTGGCACATGATAACACTTATGCCCCGTACACATGATCGGACATTCCGACAACAAAATCCATGGATTTTTTCCAATGGATGTTGGCTCAAACTTGTCTTGCATACACACGGTTACACAAATCTTGTTGGAAATTCCAAACGTCAAGAACGCGGTGATGTACAACATATACGACAAACCGAGAAAAATGAAGTTCAATAGCCAGTACGGCTCCTCTGCTTGATTCCGAGCATGCGTGGAACTTTGTGCATCGGAATTGTGTACACACGATCGGAATTTACGACAGCGGATTTTGTTGTCGAAAAATTTGAGATCCAGATCTCAAATTTTGTGTGACGGAAATTCCGATGGAAAATGTCCGATGGAGCCTACACACTGTCCGAATTTCCGACAACATGCTCCCATTGAACATTTTCCATCGGAAAATCCAACCATGTGTACGGGGCATTACAATACATGGTTTGGCCAGTGTAATGTTCTCAAAATGACTGTGCTCTCTTTGTGTTCTTAATCTGCTGCAGACTCTCCCGATTCAGTTCCTGCCTCTCTTCTTCAGGAAGATAGCTACCTAGATAGCTATATAAGAAAGAACAAATATTTAATTACCATCTTAAATATATATATATATATATATATATATAGCCAGGTCCATAAATATTGGGACATTGACACACTTCTAATATTTTTGGCTCTATACACCACCACAATGGATTTGAAATGAAACAAACAAGATGTGCTTTAACTGCAGACTTTCAGCTTTAATTTGAGGGTATTTACATCCAAATCAGGTGAACAGTGTAGGAATTACAACAGTTTGTATATGTGCCTCCCACTTTTTAAGGGACCAAAAGTAATGGGACAATTGACTGCTCAGCTGTTCCATGGCCAGGTATAGGGATGAGCTTCGAGTTCGAGTCGAACTCATGTTCGACACGAACATTGGCTGTTCGCAAGTTCACCGAACAGCGAACAATTTGGGGTGTTCGCGGCAAATTCGAATGCCGCGGAACACCCTTTAAAAGTCTATGGGAGAAATCAAAAGTGCTAATTTTAAAGGCTAATATGCAAGTTATTGTCATAAAAAGTGTTTGGGGACCTGGGTCCTACCCCAGGGGACATGGATCAATGCAAAAAAAAGTTTTAAAAACGGCCGTTTTTTCAGGAGCAGTGATTTTAATAATGCTTAAAGTCAATCAATAAAAGTGTAATATCCCTTTAAATTTCGTACCTGGGGGGTGTCTATAGTGTGTCTGTAAAGGGGCGCATGTTTCCTGTGTTTAGAACAGTCTGACAGCAAAATGACATTTTGAAGGAAAAAACTCATTTAAAATTACCCGCGGCTATTGCATTGCCGACAATACACATAGAAGTTCATTGATAAAAACGGCATAGGAATTCCCCAAAGGGGAACCCCAAACCACAATTAAAAAAAAAAATGACGTGGGAGTCCCCCTAAATTCCATACCAGGCCCTTCAGGTCTGGTATGGATATTAAGGGGAACCCCGGCTAAAATTTAAAAAAAAAAAAGACGTGGGGTTCCCCCTAAATTCCATACCAGACCCTTCAGGTCTGGTATGGATTTTAAGGGGAACCCCGCGCCAAAAAAAAAAAAAAAAAACGGCGTGGGGTCCCCCCAAAAATCCATACCAGACCCTTATCCGAGCACGCAACCTGGCAGGCCGCAGGAAAAGAGGGGGGGACGAGAGTGCGGCCCCCCCTCCCTCCTGAACCGTACCAGGCCACATGCCCTCAACATTGGGAGGGTGCTTTGGGGTAGCCCCCCAAAACACCTTGTCCCCATGTTGATGAGGACAAGGGCCTCATCCCCACAACCCTGGCCGGTGGTTGTGGGGGTCTGCGGGCGGGGGGCTTATCGGAATCTGGAAGCCCCCTTTAACAAGGTGACCCCCAGATCCCGGCCCCCCCCTGTGTGAAATGGTAAGGGGGTACATAAGTACCCCTACCATTTCACGAAAAAAGTGTCAAAAATGTTAAAAATGACAAGAGACAGTTTTTGACAATTCCTTTATTTAAATGCTTCTTCTTTCTTCTATCTTCCTTCATCTTCTGGTTCTTCTGGTTCTTCTGGCTCTTCTGGTTCTTCCTCCGGCGTTCTCGTCCAGCATATCCTCCTCTCCGCAATCCATGCTGGCATGGAGGGAGGCTCCCGCTGTGTGACGGCGCTCCTCGTCTGACAGTTCTTAAATAACGGGGGGCGGGGCCACCCGGTGACCCCGCCCCCCTCTGACGCACGGTGACTTGACGGGACTTCCCTGTGGCATTCCCCGTGACGTCACAGGGAAGTCCCGTCAAGTCACCGTGCGTCAGAGGGGGGCGGGGTTCACCGGGTTATTTAAGAACTGTCAGACGAGGAGCGCCGTCACACAGCGGGAGCCTCCCTCCATGCCAGCATGGATTGCGGAGCGGCCCGGAGAAGAAAATGAAGAAGAACAGAAGAGAAGAAAAGAAGAAGAGAAGAGCGGGAGCCTCCCCCCTATGCCATGGGTGCGGAGCGGCCCGAGGAGAAGAAGATAGAAGACGCCGCGGAGGAGATGCTGGACGAGAACGCCGGAGGAAGAACCAGAAGAGCCAGAAGAACCAGAAGAACCAGAAGATGAAGGAAGATAGAAGAAAGAAGAAGCATTTAAATAAAGGAATTGTCAAAAACTGTCTCTTGTCATTTTTAACATTTTTGACACTTTTTTCGTGAAATGGTAGGGGTACTTATGTACCCCCTTACCATTTCACACAGGGGGGGGGCCGGGATCTGGGGGTCACCTTGTTAAAGGGGGCTTCCAGATTCCGATAAGCCCCCCACCCGCAGACCCCCACAACCACCGGCCAGGGTTGTGGGGATGAGGCCCTTGTCCTCATCAACATGGGGACAAGGTGTTTTGGGGGGCTACCCCAAAGCACCCTCCCAATGTTGAGGGCATGTGGCCTGGTACGGTTCAGGAGGGAGGGGGGCCGCACTCTCGTCCCCCCTCTTTTCCTGCGGCCTGCCAGGTTGCGTGCTCGGATAAGGGTCTGGTATGGATTTTTGGGGGGACCCCACGCCGTTTTTTTTTTTTTTTTTGGCGCGGGGTTCCCCTTAAAATCCATACCAGACCTGAAGGGTCTGGTATGGAATTTAGGGGGAACCCCACGTCATTTTTTTTTTTAAATTTTGGCCGGGGTTCCCCTTAATATCCATACCAGACCTGAAGGGCCTGGTATGGAATTTAGGAGGACTCCCACGTCATATTTTTTTTTTAATTTTGGTTCGGGGTTCCCCTTTGGGGAATTCCCATGCCGTTTTTATCAATGAACTTCTATGTGTATTGTCGGCAATGCAATAGCCGCGGGTAGTTTTAAATGAGTTTTTTCCTTCAAAATGTCATTTTGCTGTCAGACTGTTCTAAACACAGGAAACATGCGCCCCTTTACAGGCATACTATAGACACCCCCCAGGTACGAAATTTAAAGGGATATTACACTTTTATTGTTTGACTTTAAGCATTATTAAAATCACTGCTCCTGAAAAAACGGCCGTTTTTAAAACTTTTTTTTGCATTGATCCATGTCCCCAGGGGCAGGACCCAGGTCCCCAAACACTTTTTATGACAATAACTTGCATATAAGCCTTTAAAATTAGCACTTTTGATTATTCATGTTCGTGTCCCATAGACTTTAACGGTGTTCGCATGTTCGAACGAACTTTTTTCCTGTTCGCATGTTCTGGTGCGAACCGAACAGGGGGGTGTTCGGCTCATCCCTAGCCAGGTATGTGTTATTCCCTTATTATCCCATTTACAAGGAACAGATAAAAGGTCCAGAGTTCATTTCAAGTGTGCTATTTGCATTTGGAATCTGCTGCTGTCAACTCTCAATATGAGATCCAAAGAGCTGTCACTATCAGTGAAGCGAGCCATCTTGTTTTTTTTATTTCAAATTCATTGTGGTGGTGTATAGAGCCAAAAAGATTAGAATTATGTTGATGTCCCAATATTTATGGACCTGACTGTATATATATATATATTTATACACACTCTATATTACAAAAGTATTGAGACGCCTGCCTTTACACGCACATGAACTTGAACTTGAATGGCATCCCAGTCTTATGCCCCGTACACACGGTCGGACTTTGTTCGGACATTCCGACAACAAAATCCTAGGATTTTTTCCGACGGATGTTGGCTCAAACTTGTTTTGCCTACACACGGTCGCTCTTCCCAAGGCTCCCCCTCTCTGTCCCTTACCTGTAATAAGAGGGTGATACCACAAAACTTACACAGACACAAATCTTTTATATTATGCTATCACAAATGTAAAGATATCGTATTAGTTTGAATGACTAACTAAGTTACACTAATTACAGTATCTCACAAAAGTGAGTACACCCCTCATATTTTTGTAAATATTTTATTATATCTTTTCATGTGACAACACTGAATAAATGACACTTTGCTACAATGTAAAGTAGTGGGTGTACAGTTTGTATAACAGTGTAAATTTTCTGTCCCCTCAAAATACCTTAACACACAGCCATTAATGTCTAAACCGCTGGCAACAAAAGTGTGTACACCCCTAAGTGAAAATGTCCGAATTGGACCCATTAGCCATTTTCCCTCCCTGTCATGTGACCCATTATGCCCCATACACACGGTCGGATTTTCCGATGGTGTTGTCGGACATTCCGACCCTGTGTGTGCTCCATCGGACATTTTCCATTGGATTTTCCGACACACAAAGTTTGAGAGCAGGCTATAAAATTTTCCGTCAACAAAATCCGATCGCGTAAAATTCCGAACGTGTGTGGCCAGTTCCGACGCACAAAGTGCCACGCATGCTCAGAAGAAATTACGAGATATGGGCTTTCCTGCGAGCTACTATCAGTGACCTCAAGAAACAAAAATGGCCCGACTTCCCCTCAAACCTTGATTCTAGACAGATCCGAGCCCTTCGGTCTTTGCAGCAACGTTCTAATGTCGTGATCAAACAATCAGACAAGGGTGGCAATATTGTCTTGATGACCAATCATCAATACGAATCTATGTGCCTTGCTATCCTCAGTAACAAACATTGGTATAGACCCATCCCTGCAACTCATGTATCCTCCTTTGCACAGGAACTACATCATAGGCCTCATTGACAAAGACACCTTGGAGTTCCTGGTCCCTAAATTTCCCTGCACCCCCACTTTCTATTCCCTACCCAAGACCCACAAAGCCGCGCGTATCCCACCGGGAAGGCCCATAGTGTCTGGGATAGGCTCCCTAACAGACAACGCAAGCAAATTTGTTGACGCTTTTCTAATGCCCCACGTCCGTAGCCTCCCGTCCTATATTAGGGACACCACCGACCTTTTGCAACACCTTGAGGGAATCCAGATCCCTCCGGACGCCCTGCTCGTGGCTGTTGATATTGAGGCTCTTTACTCCAGTATCCCCCACGAGCAGGGCGTGCGGATGGCTGGTTCCTTCTTAGCCGAACAAGATACAACTACTTGGCCTTTGAATCAGTTCATATTGACACTATTGCACTTTATACTGACTAAAAACTATTTTACTTTCAACAATCAATTATTTTTACAAATACAGGGTGTTGCAATGGGGACGTCGTGTGCCCCAGCATATGCAAATTTATACCTAGGCGGTTGGGAGCGACTTATCCATGCCCATGACCAATATACAGAATTCCTAGACGATATCCTTTTATGGTATCGCTTTATTGATGACCTTTTTATGGTATGGACGGGCTCCAGAGACAAACTTCTACAATTTTTGCGTCAACTGGATAACAATGACTTAAATCTCAAATTTACTTTCAAAATCGAGACTGAGCAAATCCCCTTCCTAGATTTATTGATCATCAAACAACCTGACGGAACGCTAGGCACCGACCTTTATAGGAAACCCACGGCTGGTAACACTTTGTTATTTGCCACCAGTGCCCACCCTAACCCCTTGGTACGGAGCATCCCTTATGCCCAATACTTACGGTTACGTAGGAATTGTACAAATCACAGTGACTTCATACGCCAGGCTAAAGCACTACGCGAACGCCTCTTACGACGAGGCTATTCTTCCACCAATTTGCGTAAAGCATTCAATAAGTCCCTATCACACCCACGGACTTCTTTATTATTTAAAGGTAACAAACCTCCCCCCTTAGAAACTGTAAGACTCATCACGACCTACTCTGCACACCACAATATACTTCGTAACATTCTAACCAAACATTGGCACCTCTTAACTGATCATCACGTACTAACCAAATACATCAGACATACACCGGAAGTGGTCTTCCGCAGAGCGCGATCACTACGTGACCGATTAACGGCCAGCCACTATAACCCCACTAAATCTACTAGGAGTGGCCCCAACGGCACCTTCCAGTGTGGGGAATGCCCCCGGTGCCCTTGGATCCATGAAAGTCGAACTGTGGTTTTACCTAACGGATTTTGGTCCCACGGACCTTCGCCGACTGCAGTACAAGAGGGGTGGTTTACCTTATGAACTGCATATGCAAAGCCTTCTACGTGGGCAAAACAATCAGGGAACTTAGGCAGAGAATCGGTGATCACTTATACGACTCGGAAAATGGTAAATTAACAACTATTGGCCGTCACATTGGTCTACATCATAGATTCGACAATTCCGTGGTTAAATTTTTGGTACTGGAGGTTGTCCAACCTAATCCCAGGGGTGGCGATTGGGATCGCTCGATACTCCAGAGAGAATCCCTGTGGATTGAGTGACTCAACGCCACCATTCCTCCTGGTTTAAATGAATCTGTGTCCTATAGGGCTTTCCTATGAGGTCCTTTTGTGGCCTTTTCCCCCATCCTTCCTTGAACTATCCTCCTTGGTTTGTTTTTTCCCCCCTCCTCTCCCCTCCCCCCCACCCCCTTTCCCCCCCCTCCCCTCCCCTTCTCCTCCCCTTCTTATTACTGGGTCTTAATACTTTCTACTATACCTCTCTGCCCAAAGTGAATTTCCTCTATGCTGTTGGTATTGACTCCTTGTTGCTTAGATACAATACTATATACCAAAAAAAAATTTTTTTTTTTGCTCATTTTTATTATATTGTATTATGTTTTATGTGGTTTGCTGTGCAAGGATGACCTTCCCCGAGTTTAAGTTCCTGTGGTTCTGTCCTGCCTCGAGTTCTCTCTCTCTGTGGCGGACACATGTTCACCCTGGCAGCTTCACAGCTGCTTGTGTCTCCTTGTTCGGGAACTTGATTCCCCTTGACAGGAGCGCGCGCTTGCGCAGTAGCATCTAACACTGCACCTGCGCAGTGCGGATGAACAGATCCGGTGACGTCAGGGACCGCCCCCCGCGCCGTCCCTGACTTCCGGGTTGGGGTGCTCTTATAGCGGCCGGTTATGGCCGCTATGTGAGCTTACAGCTTCTTGACGCTGTACTAATTGAGGAACACCGCTGTGGGTAAGTGCTGCCGCTGCCCCCCCCTCTCCCCCTATCTCCCCAGCTCTCAGACAGATCTTCCTCCCTACCTGTACCTCTGTTGAATCTCGAATCCCTTTATGTGTCTTGCTTGTGCGGCGCTCCCTGTGTGATCGCCTGCTGTGATGCTGGAGTGCCTTTCTGATACTCCTGCCTCTCCATACTATCTTCAACCTGCAACTTTAACCCTTTCTGGATGGCTTTTCTTGACTGTTGGGCTACCTTTTTATATGACTCTTGTGTTATGGTAATTCATTACTATTTTTGATTGCAGCTTTGGCTGTGACCTCCTCTTGTATACATCTCTAGCCCACCTGTGTGTGGAGGGGAGGAGGGGCTTGTAGTGCCATCCCAACAGCGACTGGCGACTCCTTTGTATTCGCTACATGATCCTTTACCATATGGTCCTCAATCACTCCAGCCTATGTGTCTACAATAAATTAGTACTCTAGGGGTGAGTGCCAGCTCCTTATCCCTGTGTGCAACTCCTCTTAACTTAGTCTTTTCTTCCTATACTCTATACTAGTGGCCTCTCCCTCCCTTGACCTTACTCCCTTCCCCCCCCTCCCCTCCTTCCCTCTTTCCTCCTCCCCCCCCCTCCCCCCCCCCTCCCTTTTTCCCCCCCTTCCCTCCTTCCCCTCTATCTTCCCCACTACCACTCACCTTCACTGTTTTCTTGGTTCTTTCCTTGCACACTGGTTTTTACTGTAGAGGCACACTTCTGGCACCCCCCTATTCCATCCTTCCTTTTGATTGATCCCTTAGGTTATATTCTTTATATAATTTTATCTAAAATTCACTTATTTAGAGGCTGTCTGTTATCCCCTGTGTCCGCCACAGGGGGAACCACTTGGGGCCTTGTACACCCACAGAGAATTACTGAACGGGTGAGCTCATCCTTTTTTCTACTTAAATTGTATGTAAATGTTTAAAGTAGTGTTTAATATATTTTGCTGCATCGATAACATATATCCCTTGTGTTATGTATTTGTTATAATTATTGTATGTTGTACCACAGATTCTGCTCTCCTGAGGAAGCGGTTAAAACCGCAAAACCGGTCGAGAATCCAAGCTCTATCTGTGTCCACTATCACTATGGGTTGTAATCCAATTGGTTGTACTTACTGCTTCCGTTTTTAATTACAACTGTATGTGACACTGTCATAATCTTTTAACCATGTTTTCTATTAAAATGGAATTTTTTTATATTATTTCCTCCTCTACTGTTTTGTACTGAATACTTGACTCTATCTAGTACCGCAATAGTCCCCCCCTCCCTCCAGGGGCGTATTTTTCCTTGCATGGGGTACTGAGACAACGGCCGACAGATGCAGCTGACTGCGGCCACTCTCTACCTCCTGCTTTGTGCTTTTGTAAATTACGAGATGGAACAGCTCGGTCTGGTAAAATTAGCGTTCGCAATGGATACAGCACTTTCGTCACGGTGCAATGTCAAAAATGGTTTAATACAGCGCACTCTCTTCTTCTTTATAATGTGAGAAGAATTAAGTAGTTTTGCTGCTCATATTCACACAGACTTCTCACAAACTTCTTTCTTTATTATTTATCGGGACTCCCTTAATATATTTGGATTTGTCACATCTGATAAAATTATTTTTGGGTTGTTTTTTTTTTTTATTAAAGGCTGTTTTTGGTTGTTTTTTTAGGTTTGTATTTTTTTCAAGTCTGATCTTTGTTCTATTTTATTTTTAGTTTTACTCCATAATATTTTTGTGTGTGTTAAGTTGCCACAACACCATTGATATCTTATATTATTTAATCTCAAGGAGATTGTTTGGTGTTGGTGTCCCTTGTTAATTTCACATTGTACTTTAGAAATGTACCTGAATCCTCACAAACGAACTTTCCTTTTTGAAGGAAAAAACACATAGGAGAGTATAATTGAATCAAAAAATCCTTTATTAAGGGCTCACAACCAAACAAA
This sequence comes from Aquarana catesbeiana, assembly GCF_042186555.1. Classification (NCBI taxonomy): domain Eukaryota; kingdom Metazoa; phylum Chordata; class Amphibia; order Anura; family Ranidae; genus Aquarana; species Aquarana catesbeiana. Next base: position 224,564,219 of record NC_133325.1, read on the forward strand.
GAGGGAGGCAACACTGGAGAAACAGCTGAAATTAGCGAAGCCTTGGACTCCCAGAGCAGACATCAATTCTTTAACATCAAAATTGGTGGCCTGAGGAGTCCTTATCTAAGGGAGTGCAGTCTGGTCCAGAAGTCCCAGAGATCTGGAAAGCAGCAGATGACTGTGTCCCCAGGCTGTGGTACTACAAGACATGTAAACAAAAAGCGCAGCGCTGGATATAAACAAATAATGAAAAATATATTTTTTTTTTTCAAAAGATTTTATTGAAAAATTTTTCAGGTTAACAGGTAAAGTTTGCCATACATCGTAGAGAAATAAAAAAATCAATGGGCAATATACACATATAGATCAGAAGAATCAGAACCAGAGCCAGTATAGGCGTATGTAGTCAGGCATGTGGCTCAGCAAGGTAGTAGAGTAGGTATCGCCACTTACAGCTATGGATGCAGGTTCAGAGAGGACGGGTGTGGTTCTTGGAGTAAGTCTAAGCCACGTTATGAGCAGTCCCGTTTCCATTCACCCCCGACGGGATCTTAGCTGTGAACAGGAACGGGATACCTGAAGAGGCATGTGTAGCATGTAACATGACGGCCTGGCGACTGAAATTAGAATTTGTACAAAGAAATGGATTCGTCCGAAGTGTAGGGCAGACTGAGGGTGCGTCGGTCGCTCGTAGGAACAATATATGCAGCTGATATTGAGTAAAGGCATGTGTGATATGCAGAGATATGGCAAGCTTTAGGCTTCATGAGAATGCAGGTCAGTCTCGTTGATGGGGGGGTAAGAGGAGAGGGGAACAGAGGGGGCAGGTGTGTTATCAAGGGGGGACACAAGGTGGCCTGTCACGTGAGCTCCTCAGAGAGTCTGGGGGGGTGGTTGGATCAAGGCCTGTTGTGTGTGCGAGTTTCTATAATGAGTCCAACAGGCCCAAGTGGCCTGGAATTTGGTAGGAGTATCTGTGGCTTGGGCTATGAGTTGCTCCATTTCCGCTATTCGGTCTACCCTGCGCGTCCAGTCCTGAACTGTGGGGGGGAGGGGTTTCTCCAACGTGCAGGTATGCAGAGGTTGGCTGCATTGATCAGGTGAATAGTTAGGGTTTTTTTGTATGAGGTGGGGGACCCTTGTCTGTGGTGTATTAAATATCGGGCGGGGGAGAAGTCTGGCGTATATGTAGTGATTTGGGTAATGAGTTCATGGATGTCTGACCAGAAGGGTTGGATAAGGGGGCATTCCCACCATATGTGGAGTAGGGTACCTCTAGCGTTATTACACCTCCAGCAGGTAGAGGGAACAGAGGGGTGGAAGTGGTGGATTTTGTTGGGGGTCCGGTACCATTTCGAGAAAATTTTGTATCTATTCTCCTGTGTCGTGACATTAATGGAACCCTTGTGCATGAGGGTAAATATGTTGTCCCACTCCGTGGGGGTGAGATCTAGGGCTAGGTCTTTTTCCCATTGTTGTGTAAGGGTGTCATCCTTGATCTTGTGGCCTGCAAACAATAGGGCGTAATTGGAGGAAATGAGATGGCCTTGAGGTTCTGTTGAAGTACAAAGAAATTCAAATGGCGTGAGATCTCTGTGCCAATGAGAGTGTTGGGTAGAGGGTTGGAGGAAGTGTCTTATTTGCAAGTATTTGTAAAAGGGTATGTCGTGGTTAGGCAAAGTAGTTACAAGTGTAGGGAAGGAAAGGAGAGACCCATTTAGGAAGAATTTCTGTGCTCTAGCTGGTGAACTGGGGGTGTCAGGGGCAGTGTCTTTCAGGAAAAGACCCGGGGGAAAGGCTGGGTTGTCATCCAGAGGGGTCATGGGGCCTGGTGAGGGTGTGAAGGCCAATAGTTGGCATGCTTTTTTGAACAAGGAAAGTGTGGTCCCGATGAGAGGGTGGGTAGTGAATTCCTTGGGAACATCGATGTGAGTCATCCACGGTGTATTGGCTAGGGGCAGGCGTGCGAATGATGCTTCTAGTGCAATCCAGTCCTTGGAGGGACGGTGTATATGCCAATCCACCATTCTGGTCAGGTGGCAGGCCCAGTGATATTTTTGGAGATCTGGGAGACCCAGACCCCCCAATCTTTTGAGAAGAACAAGTCTGTCCCAGCCAATACGTGGAGTTTTGGAGGCCCACACAAAGGTTCGGGAAATAAGTTTATATGAGGCAAAGAAAGAGGCAGGTAGCGAGATCGGAAGGGCTTGAAGGAGGTAGAGGATTCTGGGTAGAATGTTCATTTTTAATATTGATACTCTGCCCAGCCAGGAAAAGGAGCCTAGATTCCATTTCTGTAAGTCGCCTTGAATGGAACGGAGTAGGGGGAGGAAATTTTTGGCGTAGAGGTCCCTTAGGTCGGTCGTGATTTTGATCCCTAAATATAGTATGTCGGATTTCTCCCAAACGAATGGGAAATTACTACGACACAGGTTCACCGTCTCCCTTGGTAAAGTGATATTAAGGGCCTTGGATTTACCAAAATTAATTTGAAGATTGGATAAAGTCTTGAAAAGGGTAAAGTCCGCCAGAAGGTTAGGAATGGTCGTGATTAGGGATGAGCTTCGAGTTCGAGTCGAACTCATGTTCGACTCGAACATTGGCTGTTCGCAAGTTCACCGAACAGCAAACAATTTGGGGTGTTCGCGGCAAATTCGAATGCCGCGGAACACCCTTTAAAAGTCTATGGGAGAAATCAAAAGTGCTAATTTTAAAGGCTAATATGCAAGTTATTGTCATAAAAAGTGTTTGGGGACCTGGGTCCTGCCCCAGGGGACATGGATCAATGCAAAAAAAAGTTTTAAAAACGGCCGTTTTTTCAGGAGCAGTGATTTTAATAATGCTTAAAGTCAATCAATAAAAGTGTAATATCCCTTTAAATTTCATACCTGGGGGGTGTCTATAGTGTGCCTGTAAAGGGGCGCATGTTTCCTGTGTTTAGAACAGTCTGACAGCAAAATGACATTTTGAAGGAAAAAACTAATTTAAAACTACTCGCGGCTATTGCATTGCCGACAATACACATAGAAGTTCATTGATAAAAACGGCATGGGAATTCCCCAAAGGGGAACCCCGAACCAAAATTAAAAAAAAAAAATGACGTGGGAGTCCCCCTAAATTCCATACCAGGCCCTTCAGGTCTGGTATGGATATTAAGGGGAACCCCGGCCAAAATTAAAAAAAAAAAATGACGTGGGGTTCCCCCTAAATTCCATACCAGACCCTTCAGGTCTGGTATGGATTTTAAGGGGAACCCCGCGCCAAAAAAAAAAAAAAAAAACGGCGTGGGGTCCCCCCAAAAATCCATACCAGACCCTTATCCGAGCACGCAACCTGGCAGGCCGCAGGAAAAGAGGGGGGGACGAGAGTGCGGCCCCCCCTCCCTCCTGAACCGTACCAGGCCACATGCCCTCAACATTGGGAGGGTGCTTTGGGGTAGCCCCCTAAAACACCTTGTCCCCATGTTGATGAGGACAAGGGCCTCATCCCCACAACCCTGGCCGGTGGTTGTGGGGGTCTGCGGGCGGAGGGCTTATCGGAATCTGGAAGCCCCCTTTAACAAGGTGACCCCCAGATCCCGGCCCCCCCTGTGTGAAATGGTAAGGGGGTACATAAGTACCCCTACCATTTCACGAAAAAAGTGTCAAAAATGTTAAAAATGACAAGAGACAGTTTTTGACAATTCCTTTATTTAAATGCTTCTTCTTTCTTCTATCTTCCTTCATCTTCTGGTTCTTCTGGTTCTTCTGGCTCTTCTGGTTCTTCCTCCGGCGTTCTCGTCCAGCATCTCTTCCGCGGCGTCTTCTATCATCTTCTCCTCGGGCCGCTCCGCACCCATGGCATGGGGGGAGGCTCCCGCTCTTCTCTTCTTCTTTTCTTCTCTTCTTCTCTTCTTCTTTTCTTCTTTTCTTCTCCGGGCCGCTCCGCAATCCATGCTGGCATGGAGGGAGGCTCCCGCTGTGTGACGGCGCTCCTCGTCTGACAGTTCTTAAATAACAGGGGGGGCGGGGCCACCCGGTGACCCCGCCCCCCTCTGACGCACGGTGACTTGACGGGACTTCCCTGTGACGTCACGGGGAATGCCACAGGGAAGTCCCGTCAAGTCACCGTGCGTCAGAGGGGGGCGGGGTCACCGGGTGGCCCCGCCCCCCCGTTATTTAAGAACTGTCAGACGAGGAGCGCCGTCACACAGCGGGAGCCTCCCTCCATGCCAGCATGGATTGCGGAGCGGCCCGGAGAAGAAAATGAAGAAGAGAAGAAGAGAAGAAAAGAAGAAGAGAAGAGCGGGAGCCTCCCCCCCATGCCATGGGTGCGGAGCGGCCCGAGGAGAAGAAGACAGAAGAGGAGATGCTGGACGAGAACGCCGGAGGAAGAACCAGAAGAGCCAGAAGAACCAGAAGATGAAGGAAGATAGAAGAAAGAAGAAGCATTTAAATAGAGACAGTTTTTGACAATTCCTTTATTTAAATGCTTCTTCTTTCTTCTATCTTCCTTCATCTTCTGGTTCTTCTGGTTCTTCTGGCTCTTCTGGTTCTTCCTCCGGCGTTCTCGTCCAGCATCTCCTCCGCGGCGTCTTCTATCTTCTTCTCCTCGGGCCGCTCCGCACCCATGGCATAGGGGGGAGGCTCCCGCTCTTCTCTTCTTCTTTTCTTCTCTTCTGTTCTTCTTCATTTTCTTCTCCGGGCTGCTCCGCAATCCATGCTGGCATGGAGGGAGGCTCCCGCTGTGTGACGGCGCTCCTCGTCTGACAGTTCTTAAATAACCCGGTGAACCCCGCCCCCCCTCTGACGCACGGTGACTTGACGGGACTTCCCTGTGACGTCACGGGGAATGCCACAGGGAAGTCCCGTCAAGTCACCGTGCGTCAGAGGGGGGCGGGGTCACCGGGTGGCCCCGCCCCCCGTTATTTAAGAACTGTCAGACGAGGAGCGCCGTCACACAGCGGGAGCCTCCCTCCATGCCAGCATGGATTGCGGAGCGGAGGAGATGCTGGACGAGAACGCCGGAGGAAGAACCAGAAGAGCCAGAAGAACCAGAAGAACCAGAAGATGAAGGAAGATAGAAGAAAGAAGAAGCATTTAAATAAAGGAATTGTCAAAAACTGTCTCTTGTCATTTTTAACATTTTTGACACTTTTTTCGTGAAATGGTAGGGGTACTTATGTACCCCCTTACCATTTCACACAGGGGGGGCCGGGATCTGGGGGTCACCTTGTTAAAGGGGGCTTCCAGATTCCGATAAGCCCCCCGCCCGCAGACCCCCACAACCACCGGCCAGGGTTGTGGGGATGAGGCCCTTGTCCTCATCAACATGGGGACAAGGTGTTTTGGGGGGCTACCCCAAAGCACCCTCCCAATGTTGAGGGCATGTGGCCTGGTACGGTTCAGGAGGGAGGGGGGGCCGCACTCTCGTCCCCCCCTCTTTTCCTGCGGCCTGCCAGGTTGCGTGCTCGGATAAGGGTCTGGTATGGATTTTTGGGGGGACCCCACGCCGTTTTTTTTTTTTTTTTTTGGCGCGGGGTTCCCCTTAAAATCCATACCAGACCTGAAGGGTCTGGTATGGAATTTAGGGGGAACCCCACGTCTTTTTTTTTTTTAAATTTTAGCCGGGGTTCCCCTTAATATCCATACCAGACCTGAAGGGTATGGAATTTAGGGGGACTCCCACGTCATTTTTTTTTTAATTTTGGTTCGGGGTTCCCCTTTGGGGAATTCCCATGCCGTTTTTATCAATGAACTTCTATGTGTATTGTCGGCAATGCAATAGCCGCGGGTAATTTTAAATGAGTTTTTTCCTTCAAAATGTCATTTTGCTGTCAGACTGTTCTAAACACAGGAAACATGCGCCCCTTTACAGACACACTATAGACACCCCCCAGGTACGAAATTTAAAGGGATATTACACTTTTATTGTTTGACTTTAAGCATTATTAAAATCACTGCTCCTGAAAAAACGGCCGTTTTTAAAACTTTTTTTTGCATTGATCCATGTCCCCTGGGGCAGGACCCAGGTCCCCAAACACTTTTTATGACAATAACTTTCATATAAGCCTTTAAAATTAGCACTTTTGATTATTCATGTTCGTGTCCCATAGACTTTAACGGTGTTCGCATGTTCGAACAAACTTTTTTCCTGTTCGCATGTTCTGGTGCGAACCGAACAGGGGGGTGTTCGGCTCATCCCTAGTCGTGATTGGGTCTGTCAAAAAAAGTAGAATGTCGTCAGCGTATGCTGCTAGTTTATATTGCTTTTGTTGGATGTTAATGCCTTTGATAGCTGGATTTGCTCTCAGTTTACGGAGTAAGGGTTCTAATGTCAGAATGAAAATAAGGGGTGACAGGGGACACCCCTGTCGCGTCCCATTGGATACAGAGAAGGCGTCCGACAAGCCACCATTGATCCGGAGTCTAGCGGTCGGGGAGGCGTATAGTGCTAAAATCATGTTTAGCATGCGCGGAGGTAAGCCGACCGCCTGCAAAGTAGCTTCCATGTAGTCCCAAGCGACCCGGTCGAACGCCTTCTCTGCATCCAGTGAGAGGAAGAATCCTGGTGTGGCAGTTTTAGTAAGCCAATGATGAATGTTGAGGGCCTTTGTGGTGTTGCCCCTGGCCTCGCGGCCCGGGACAAAACCGACCTGGTCTAAAGAAACCAGGGATGGGATGAAGGGGACGATACGATTGGCCAGTACTTTCGCGCATATTTTTAGATCGACATTGAGGAGTGATATGGGGCGATAGTTGGGTACCAGGGAGGGGTCTTTGCCCTGTTTCGGGATGAGGGTGATGTGAGCTTCCAATAGGTCTCTGTGAGCTACTGAGGTGGTTGTAAGGTCATTGAGTGCTTTGGTTAAATGTGGTAGGAGAATTTCCGGAAACAATTTATAATATGCTGCCGTGAGGCCGTCCGGTCCTGGACTTTTGTCTGTCTTCATATGTTTGAGGGCAAGGAGGATTTCGTCCGACGTTATTGGGAGGTCTAGTGTCTGTGCGTCCTCTGGGGTGAGCGGAGTGGGGCCAAATTGTGCTAGAAAATCAGTTAGGGACTTCCTACGGCAGCCGCTGCACCAGGGCTTTGGGCGCTCGGGAGGTTATATAGCTTGGTGAAATATTGTATGAATTGGGCAGAGATGTCTTCGTTTGTGACCACTGTCTCTCCCTTGGGAGTAGCAAGCTTATGAATAGTGTGAGAAGCTTTTTTGGATTGAAGAGCTCTCGCCAATAGTTTACCGGCTTTATTGCCGAATTCGTAATATAGCTTTTGTGATAAAGTGTATTTGCATTTAACCGCTATCGTTAGTGCGTCCAAGAGCTCTTCCCTAGCTTGAGTAAGTGCAGCGAGCGTGGACTTGGCGAGGGAGGCTTTGTGTGTCTGCTCTAGTGTACGAATGCGGGCCATCAATTCCGCCAGGCAAGAGTTCTTGAGTTTGTTACGGTGCGCAGCTATGGTCATCAATTCCCCGCGAACGACACACTTATGAGCTGCCCATGTAACCGTGGGAGCCACGTCTGGGGACGAGTTATCCCGAAAGAAGTTGGAGAGGCAAGTGGTCAGTCTCTGAATGTATATCTCGTCTGTCAATAGGGAGCTATCTAGATGCCAGATACGCGTTTTCTTGGTGGGTGGATGCAGTCGTAAAGTCATGGAGATGGGATTGTGGTCCGAGAGGATGGCTGGTTCAATGGTTGCTTTGGCTAGGTGTGAGAGGTCTGTTTGGGAGAGAAAAAAGTGGTCAAGTCTTGAATATTTGTTGTGTGGGAGGGAGAAAAAGGTAAAATCTTTTTCTCTGGGGTGAAGCGTGCGCCACGTGTCGTGGAGTAGTAGGTCATGAAGTTGTTGCTTGATCGATTTTAGGGCCCTATAGGAAAGGGAGGAAGCTCCATTTGAAGTATCAATGGAGGGAGATAGGGAGACGTTAAGGTCGCCACCCACGATGAGGGTTCCTGATTGGAAGCTGGAAAGTTGCTGTAGAGTATTACGGAAAAAGGATACCTGGCCAGTATTAGGAGCATAAATATTTGCAATGGTGAGGGGTAGTTGGTTCAGGGTGCCTTTGATAAAAAGAAAACGTCCCATTGGGTCTGTTTGTACTTCTGTTACTTGGAGTGGGCAATTTTTGGAAATGAGTATGGTGACACCTTTCGATTTAGCTTCCGAGTTGGAAGAATGGAAAGCTGTTGGGAAGTAGTGGTTTTTGAGTTTGGGGATAGAGTCTGTCCGAAAGTGGGTCTCCTGTATGAGTGCGATGTGGGTGTGGGCCTGTTGTAGAGAATGGAGAAGTTTGGAACGCTTTTCCGGAACGTTAAGGCCCCGAATGTTTATGGAGTATAGTTTGAGTGTGTTTAATTGTTGTGTCCGTAGGAAAGTTGGTGTCCTGTGTGCCCGCCATAGGTGGAGGGGTAGGGTGAGTAGAGGGTAACTAGGGGGGAGGGGGGAAATCCGGGAAGCTGAGGATGTATGTGAGGCAGATGTGAGCAAATCCGGAAAGTATCCAAAGAGGTGTGGAAGTACTTATCCAACAACCTCGTGGGTAGCAATCGGTGTGGAACGGAGCTCGTGCAGGGAGAGAGTCCCGACAGGTGGGACAACACCCCCAACCGAGTCCGCGTGGGGGTTGGCCGAAAACCCTGGCAGAGGGTGACGTTCAATGAACGGGGTGTGAGCCGCCACCACGGGATGGTGTGTAGTGTGAGAAGGGTAGGTATACTTAGTGGCCCACCCGTAGTGGGTGGGTCGTCATCCCAGTGGGTAGGGCAGGAGCAAGGCGGTGCTCCGGTAGTGGTGTGGCAGTGAGGGGTGACCCTAGCTATGGGTAGTGTATAGGTTAGCAGTGGGGGGATATACATTGCAGCCAGGCTCCCCATTCCGGGGAGAGGGCGCCAAACCGACCCCTCCCCACCCCCCACACCCATCTCGGGTTCTGTGAAAGGCAGGGAAGGTGCGGCGGCATCCAACGAAAATTAAGCTCTGCAATCCTAAAAGACACTTAACAGGGAGATTTGTAGCCTTGGGAGGAGACTGATGTGTGTCTGCAGATACTGTAACAATCTTAACAGCAGGATTAACCTCTAAAAAACTCTAACTTTACACCGAGCTGCTAGGAAAACATACTAGTGCAGGTCAGCCATATAACCAACAGTCCGCTGTGCTGAAAAGGAAGATATAACATAAAAACGGAAAACCAAAAGATAGAACTCTTACTTAGGGTCATGTCTAAACGGCTGTGGTATTACCGGTACAGTGTAGGCTTGAGTCCGCAAATGACTTGATGATTAAGTAAGAGGGCCTCTGTCCTGGTGTGCCAGCCGGTCGGTTCCTTTGAAGAGGATGTATCTGTAGCCTAAGGCAGGACAGTCGATCAGAGTGTGGGTTCTGAGTTCGGAAGGGCGCACGCAGTGCGGTTGATTGATGAGGAACAGATCTTGTCCCTTCGGGTGGGAATGCAGTGCTGGCGTCTGCGTGTTCAGGAGATCCGAGTGTGTCCGCCGTAGGAGGCGCGGTTTAGGTGACTCCGCGAGCGTTGCTGGGCGGTGTCCGGGGTCGCTCAGACTTGTGGGAATTGTAGTATCAGGGCAGGAGTAGTTCAGCATCAAGCCCCGAGGCCGTAACCAAGAAGTTCTGGGCGATGAAGTGGGCAGCAAACTTAGTGCTGAGCTACAAACAAAACAGAAAGGCTTAGCAGTAAACGTGGGTGCCCTATGAGGCTCTTGTGACCCGGCTGACATGTACGGATGTGGTGGAGAAATCAGCCTGCAGCCATTAGTGTCCTCACATCTGTAGTGTGATATGGGATTCAAAAATTGGGTCCCAGAACAAAAGGTCTTCAGTAAAGGCACTGAGCAAAACTCAACAAAAGTAAAGATAAAGTAAAAATAAACGTGAAACAGAGAGGGAGTTTTCCTGCGCCCAGGTGTTACCGGTCCCTGCGTCTCCTCCTGGACCGTGGGGAGGTGATGATGTATTCAGCTCCAGGTCCGCTCCGATAGTTGGGCTGGTTCCTATGGGTGGAGGGTGAGCGTCGTCTGCGGTGTCTGGACTCTTGAACTTCCATAGGTTCATCTCTAGGCTGATCAAGGTGAGATGGGACCATGCGAAAGGCGGCGTACCAATTAGGCACTGGCACTGTGGCAATACCAAGTGTGGCACAGAAGTGAGGGAGATCCTCTGGTACTTTAAGCAGTGCTGTGCGGCCGTTATTGGAAGCCGAGAGGCAGAAGGGAAACTTCCATTTGTAGAGAATACGTTTCTCCCTGAGGACATCCATGAGAGGCCTCAGGTCCCTTCTGTGTTGTAGGGTGATCCCAGATAGGTCCTGGTATATTTGGATATGTGCACCCGCGTGTGTAATCTGCTGACTGCCCCTGGCTTGTTTTAGGATGTCCTCTTTTAATTTGTAGTCCACTATGCAGCATATTATGTCCCGTGGGGGGTCTGTTTCCCGTCCCCTAGGGCACAGCGCGCTGTGTATCCTCTCCATTTGAATGGGGGTCTGCGGGGGTCGGTGGAGAAGGCCGTTGAAGATGCTCACTACTTCATGAGAGACCTGTTCCCCCTCAATGGTCTCCGGAAGGCCTCTGACACGGAGATTATGCCTCCGACCCCTGTTGTCGAGGTCCTCCAAGTGTCGCTGCATGTCACGCATCTGCAGTGTGTGGGAGTCAACGCAATCAGCGACTGAGTGAATGGCGGTGTCGTGGCGTTCAGTCACTGTCTCCACTTTCAGGACACGCTCGTTCAGGGCGCGAAAATCCAACCGCAGCTCCGCGATGGCGGCCGTTAGAGTGTCCTTAATGTCTGCAGCAATCAGCCTCAGATCCTGGATATTGAGCTGAGGCTGTGGGGTGAGTACGATCCCGTCTCCCTCAGGGTTGGAGTGATTCTGACTAGAATCAGATGTGTTCGGGTTGGTCGGTGGCAGCGGCTGTGCTCCAGAGTGTGGTCGGCCGTGAGGGACAGGCGCCATATTGCCTCTGCCGGCTCCGAACATCTCCGGTATATGGCGGTTTTGTGACCCGGGTAGATCCCTGGGGGACCTCGAGCGGGAGGCAGAGGAGGATCGGGAAGCGGTGCCCAATATCTAAGGGTAGTGTAGTGCAAGAATACCTCCCGGCTTCTTAGAGTTTCTCCCGTGGCGGACGGAGCTCAGGGTTTAGACGTCCATCTCCATGCCAGGTCAGGCCACGCCCCCCATAATGAAAAATATTGTGCTATATGCAAATAAATGAAAATAGATATGAATAGAAAACTGTGCACATTAATTCACCAAAATAATGTCCGTGAATACTAAGTGCAAATAAAACGTGCTAATTCATTTATATAAAGTCCATGAATATGTGAAAATATCGCTGTTGGATATCCGACTCCCACCGCAGTAAAACCCGTCACCACAGAGAGATTAAAGGCTTACCAGACAGCCCTTAAAGAAAGGCATGAATCGATCTCCTCTTTAGATGTTGTACCTTCTGTGGATGGGTTCTGCTGTAAAGTGCTGGGTGGATATTCTCAGATTGTCAGCCATGGAGGAAAGCCATTCCCAGCAATAATGGATGTCCAGGAGAGAAGAAAGAGATGCTCCGATAGTGTAATAAAGCTTATGGTTCCTTTATTAAAAACGCCATACAGGCATTCAATACACAAAAAATCCTTGCAAGGAAAGTTTAAAATCAGCTGGAAAATGAAAGTTTGCGCATGTGCAGTCCGTGCGTGCGTGTCTACCCTACGGCCGTTTAGTCAGAAATGACATCATCAGGGGCAGAGGCGGCTCTTTAATTAGGCAAATTAGGCAATTGCCTTAGGCCTCGCCCCCTAAAAGGGCCTCACGGGCCGCAGCCGTCTAATTTGCCTGACAGGACATAAGTGTGGGCACTCGGGAGTGGAAAGAAATATCCCCCGTGAGCCATGATCGTGTGTACATGCAAGCCGTTGGGGTGAGCGAGCGCTGCACGACTGATGCCAGCGCCGCCTGTGTGAGCTCATGAGCCTCCACGGACGGCTCTCGGCTCAGTCGGCTGCATCCAATAGCAGGCTCCACCGCCGTGGCAGCGCCCTCCTAGCCTTTCCCCCAAAGTCGGCGGCCCCAGTGCATGGCGGGAGTTGTAGTTTTTCACAGCACAAACAACAGACTTGTCCCTCTGGTGCCTGTGCTCTGCAGAGACTACAACTCCCAGATTGCACTGCAGCCTGCAGGGAGCTCAAAGACAACATCACTCGTCGCCAGCTTCTCATGCTGCCTTTAGTAGGCTAGGGGACCGAGGAGCAGGTATAGTACATAGCTTGTTACTCAAGACTCCATACTACAAGATATATTAGCATGACAGGCTCAGGGTGTGTTGATCTGTAAGGCTGGCATTGAACATTTGCATTTTAAAGCATGGCTTGATGTGCTGAATTCTTTTAAAATTCATGCAAAACACACAACACGTGAAAATATATATTTGGGCACAATAGCAAAACACAGTGTGTGCAATGAGAAATAGAAGGTGACAACTCCAGGTAGGGAGTACCTTAATGTGTAAAGCCTAGACCTAAAAGATGTTTGGATTTCAGCACTTTTGTTAACGTAGGTATTTGATTATCAGATCAGACTCACTTTATGCTTTTACAGTCTTGTTTTGTAAATCTTATAGTATTTAAAAGAATGCAAACTTCAAGCTTTCCCCTTAAAAATAAATCTGTCAGGATAAATAGAAATATGGGTGCTGCCATCTCTTCTCTGACTTGTAGAATGTGTTTTTATAATGAATACAAGAAGTTTTCTATGATTTGACAAGGTGGAGAGGAGGGGTGAATGATGCCTTGTATTCACAAAATACAAAGTGTTCTCTGAATGGCAGCAGTGCTGAGCAACCGTAAGTGTTCATTGTGCAGAGGGGAAGCTGCTTGAGCAAGACCTGATATATTGTGGGTATAACTGTATGTAGGCTTTCATCGTCTCCAGCAGCCTGTAAAATATGCAATATGGATAATTACATTATGCCAAGCTGGACCAAGGGAAGTTGGCAATAAAGATCATTCCTGGGGTTTAACTTTAGGACTCTTTCAGTGTGCACCATTACCCCCTTTTCCAATCTTCCCACTGGCTTCTGCTGGCCTAACCAAAAAAATCTAAATACTAACAACAACATGCAAAGCCATCCACAGCTCGTCTCACAATCTCACAGGGGTCACATCTAAATAGTTCACCTGACTGTAATCTACACACCTGTTGTGATCAGAGGCAGCTCTCTAATTAGGCAAACTTTGCCTAACGTGTGTGAGAGGGAATGTCCCTGATCGGTGTCCCCAGGCTGGCAGGGTAAGGGGGTAAAGCCATGCAGGTTCCAGCCTGGGCCAGCTGTAATATCCCCCTCACACAGAGAACAGCTCATGATCACTACCCTCCTAGCCTTCTCAGAATGCTGGCACCAGATCTGGAAGGAGGGGCGTCGGATTGCGAGCTGCACTATGCTCATTATGTGCGGTAGAAATGGCCTGAGCAGAGGTTGTGTCTGTGCACACTGCGGGCCTCCTCTCTGTAGCTGCAGCCATACCAGTATACATACAGGAGAAGGACGATTCTCCTGGGTTGGCCTGGCTGAATCGAGGCTTGCACAGTCTGAGCAGCAGTAGAGGTGGGTGGAGCAGGTTTAGAAAGTTCATCACACTGCACTGATCTGTTCAGCCCAGCAGTCACCAGAGCTCTCCCCAGACCAGCTCACAAGCTCTTTATTTAGCTCTGCACCCTGTCTGTGTGGCGGGATCATCTGTGGCTATGGCTCTAGTGTTTGGTGCCTGTCTGCACAGTCTAAGACCATCCCCTGTATCATAACCGCACAGTTTCTGACCATCTTCTGTATCATGTCTGCTCAGTCTTTAACCATCTCCTGTATCATGTCCGCACAGTCTCTGACTGTCTCCTGTATTATGGTCGCACAATCTTTGACCATCTCCTGTATCATATCTGCAGTCTCTGACCATCTCCTGTATCATGTCTGCACAGTCTAAGACCATCCCCTGTATCATAACCGCACAGTTTCTGACCATCTTCTGTATCATGTCTGCTCAGTCTTTAACCATCTCCTGTAGCATGTCCGCACAGTCTCTGACTGTCTCCTGTATTATGGTCGCACAATCTTTGACCATCTCCTGTATCATGTCTGCACAGTCTCTGACCATCTCTTGTATCATGTCCGCACAGTCTCTGACCATTTCTATTATCATGTCTGCACAGTCTGTGACCATCTCCTGTATCATATCTGCAGAGTCTCTGACCATCTCCTATATCATGTCTGCACAGTCTCTGACCATCTCTTGTATCATGTCTGCAGTCTCGGGGGGGGGGGAGCCTACAGAGGAGTCAAGAGCAGTAGAGCGCTGCCAGGACGGGGGTCACGTGAGGAGTCAGATGTGTGTAGACTCTGGAGAGGATAATATAGGATGAAACTAGAGCCACCAAGCTGAAGTCCAGAGAGGACCGTCTGACTGAGCCCTGCAAGGTGCACCTGAGAGGAGGTCAGGGACAGTGCTGCAAGGATAGTCTGAGGGGGATCACTGATGTAAGGGGGGAGTGAATACAGTAAGGTGTGGTGGCACTGATATAAAAGTCCCCTCTGGTATCAGTAACCCCCCTTACCTTAGTGCATTCACTCTGTGGAAGGTGATCTCTGGTCACCAGAGCCCCCCGTACATCGGAGTTCCCCTTTACACCAGTCTGCAGCATTCCCTCTTACATCATGATCTGCAGCATTCCCCTTTACATCAAATTTCCCCTGGCACTGTAAGGGGGAATCCTGCCGACTCTGATGTGAGGGGGAACTCTGTGTTGGGTTATATTAACCTGACCTTCATGTAAATGAAGAAATACGGTTTTTGACTTTTGTTATAACTTAAACACATTGCTAGTAGCAGCTGCACAAATTGTATCTATATTTGTGTGGATGTAATAAAAAAAATATATATACATACCCTATGTTTAATGATATTTGATTAAAGGATAATTGGTTAGAGAAAATTATAGAAACTGTGAATTCATAGCTCATAGTATTTAAGGCTCTTAATGTAGGCAATTTATACCGTTAATTTTTTATCGATTGAATAATTTTTCCCATTATGGGTGTGAGTGGGGCCTCATGTCTAAGTTTTGCCTAAGGCCTCACAAAGTCTAGAGCCGCCTCTGATCAGGGGCACGCCTACACATCCGCGCATACGCTTTATGTACCTGAGCGGCGAAGCGAAGGAACTCAGCCATTGGTCACATAATTACCGGAGTTTTAAAACAGCTGAAGTGTCAACAAAAGTGAAGTTACTCATTTGCATACAAAAACCTTATCCAGAGCCATCTTGTGGACAACTAGAGTAATGCTTTAAGCTTGAATTCAATTTAATATTTTAATCCTAATAAAATAAAAGGAAATGGCTGAAGGACGATTCGCATCCCCCCTCAAGTTAGAAACACTTCTAATTACACAAACCTCATAAAAGGAGGAAAAAAGAGGAAAATTTCTCTCCAAAAATTAAGTTAAAATTAAAACAATATATCAAAGCAGGAAACTAGATACATTATATAAAGTATTTTAACATCACAGTAGAATGAAAAATCATCCAAATGTGAGGTGATAGCACCCAGACAAAAAAGACTTCTTTTAATTAAAGGAGTATTAAAAAACCTAATAATCCAAATAGCAAAAAATAGGATCACTCTCTATATAAAGAAATTCAGAACGGAGAGATGAAATGACCAAAGAGTGTGGAGGGGACATCAAAAAATCAAAAAAGGTGTTAACTATTATTAATAAAACAATTGATGTCCCACTCCACATTCAGACCCATAGGGACATGGCAGCCCAATCTATATATCCAATTAGTCTCACTTCTAGATTTACTACGTTTACCGTTACTGCCTCGCCAGTGTGGTATGTATTTTTCGAGGGCTAGAAATGTGGTACCAGTGGGGTCCCTTCCATGTTTAAGATCATAATGTTTTGAAACATTATGTTTATCAAAGCCCCTTCGGATATTGGCAACATGCTCCCCTAGTCTCACTTGTAGCTTTCTAGTAGTCCGACCTACATATTCCAACCCGCAAGGGCATCTTAAGAGGTACACCACGCACTTTGTAGAACAGGTAATAAAAGATTTGATTGGATATGTAATACCTGTTCCTGTAGATGTGAATTCGGTTAACCTTCTCCCCTTAAAAGCATTGATGCTACAAATTTGACACTTTTTACAGGGGTGGAAACCCTTTAAATCACCGAAAAAAGAGGGTCTTACTGGTGGATCTGGGACATTAGGTGCTATGAAGTGCCTAAGGTTTGAGGCACCCCTAAACAGCACACAAGGTTTTTCTACCAATAGCGGCCCTAAAATCCTGTCGTTCTTTATAACAGGCCAGTGTCTCTTTATTATGCGTTTTATGGCCCAATGCTGGCTAGAGTAGGTGGTTAAAAACGCTAAACCAAAATCCTCCCTTTGCTCTATTTGTGGTGATTTATCTACCAAAAGGGTTTGACGATCCCTATTACCCACTTCTGTTATTAACATATCAAGAGCTTGGCCATCATAGCCTTTATTTAAGAATCTGGTTTTAAGTACCTCAGCTTCTTCTTTGAAATCCTCCAGCTTGAGAAATTTCTCCTGAGCCGTAAGAATTGTCCTTTTGGGACTGCCGACAGCCAGGAACGGTGATGACAAGAATCAAGTGGAATGTATCCGTTCCTGTCTGTCGTTTTAAAATATGTGGATGTAGTAATCACCCCATTGTCTATGATTATTTTTAGATCTAAAAAATGAATTTGGGTGGGGTTAACCTCATGAGAGAGAACAATGCCTCTATCATTGTTGTTCAAAAAAGACAAAAAAGTTGTGACGGATTCAATGTCACATCCCATATAAAAAGGACATCGTTGATGAATCTTTTCCAAAAAATAAGTTCATCTCGTCTCCTGTGTAATACCACATCCTCCTCCCACTTAGCCATGAATAAGTTGGCCATACTTGGAGCAAATTTTGCTCCCATGGCTACTCCTTTCCTCTGCAGAAAATAGGTTCCATTGTGCCAGAAGTAGTTATGTTTCATCGAAAAATCCAGCAGCTCGACCACAAAATTCTTTTGCGTGATCGAGATGCTGGAGTCACGATATAAAAAGAATTGAACCGCTTCATGACCCAACTGGTGAGAGATGGCCGTATAAAGCGAAGCTACATCCGCAGTTACCAGTAGGTAAGTTGATTTCCACTCTATCTCCCCAAGCAAGTTGATAACATGCTTCGTGTCTTTTAAAAAGGAGGGAGTACCCATCACCAGTGGTTGTAAATACTTGTCAATGTACTTCCCAACTCTGGAAGTAACAGAGTCAATTCCACTGATGATGGGTCTCCCAGGTGGATTGGTCAGAGTTTTATGTATCTTTGGTAATATGTACATAACTGGCAACCTTGGTGCCAAGGGTACCAGGAATTCTTTTTCTTTCCTATTTAGGATGCCCATATCATAACCCTTCTGGACAAGTGTTTTTAAATTCTGTTTGAACCTAGATGTAGGATCTGCCGACAAAGGGGAGTAAGTTTCGGAGTCAGCAAGAATCCTTGACAATTCATTGGAGTAAGCCTCCTTATCCAAGACAACAATGCCCCCCCCCCCTGTCAGTGGGTCGGACCACTATGTCTTTTCTTTTACACAATGACTCCATTCCCACAACAATATCCTGCCTAGATCGAACAGTTCTTGTGTTTAAGTTAGCCAGATCTTTAATGACCAAATCCCGAAAGATATTAACATTGGGGGCCAAATTCCAAGGTGGGTTAAAAAGCGAGGTGTTAGCCAAGTTGGAATGTACAATAGTGGAGGTTTCCCTCATTTCTTGTCTAGCTGGGTTACTCATGATATACCTTTTAATGTTTAATTTCCGCGTATATTTATGTATATCTATGAAAGTTTGAAACTTATTCAAATTCCGTGCAGGAGCGTATTTTAATCCCTTACTCAAAGTCAAAAGTTCATCTTTAGAAAGTTCCTTGTTGCTAAGATTAATTATACCGCTAGTGTCTAGGTTCGTCTTCTTTTTGGAGTAAAGTTTCCTCCCCCCTCTGCTCCCTCTCTTCCGTCCCCATTTCTTTTTTGGCCTCCCCTGTTGGCCCTCTGAAAATCCTGTTGATTTAGGGATGAATGAGACCCATTAGAACCACCCCCTGTTCTTGGGTCAAAACCTCTGTTGTTGTTAGACAATGGAGTGTACCTATTTCTAGTGACCACCCCATATTGACTCTGTGAGTCATTGTTCCTCCTAGGGTCATATGTCATTGTCTGGTTAGGGTAAGTATATTGTCCCTCCCAGTGTCTCCAAGGTGGTGGTGATTGGTGGGTGGGGCGGGGAAGGGAACCCCCACCCCCACCTCTCACTCCAGAATGTCCCCGATGTTGCTGCCTACCTGCTCTCCCCTTAGGGGGCTTTGGGGAGGCACGATATGCCCCATGCTCCCTGTTTGTTACAAGAAGTAGGCAGGTGGATCTGTTGGGGCGGTTACTGGTGGCGATTCAGGGGGGGCTTATAACCTGCCACCTAAAAACCACATTATCTCTATAGTCCTTTACATCCCTGTTATACTTCCTTTTTTTCTTTATTTTTTGTTCTGTTTCCTCTTTAATCAGAATGTTTTTTAAGGCCTCTGATTTTTGTATATACTCAGACTCGCCTTTGAAGGGCATTAACTTACTTTTAATGTTGTTAATTTCTAGGTCTAGCGTGGTCAGTTTACGTTTCTTTTTTGCTATTAAAAATTGCAGAAAACTTACTCCTGTATCATTAAAATATTTGAACCATTCGGGTAACTCACTATCCTCCTTTTGGGGGTTAACATCCCACCGGAGGCTACGGGGGACCATATTTAATCTAACATATTCCTCTAAATATGCTATGTCCCATCTAGTATGAATCTCAGCGATGGTCAAATTTTTCAATCTCAAAAAACAACCTCCCAAATCGTCCCTTGGATCATCATTGCCATCAAAGACCCCTTCAGTATTGGTGACGATCTGAGACCTATATTCAAAAATATCCATTGCGGATGCACCAGCAGCAAACAATATGTATCAAAAAACAGTAATTATTCTTAAAGAGAAAATTTGCGCTAGGTGTACAAATGTTGTGAATGAAATATAAACCTGTGAAAAGGTATCCTGCAGCTATACGCTATAACCCTGATAGGGGGCACTACTAAACATGTAAACAAAAAGCGCAGCGCTGGATATAAACAAATAATGAAAAATATTGTGCTATATGCAAATAAATGAAAATAGATATGAATAGAAAACTGTGCACATTAATTCACCAAAATAATGTCCGTGAATACTAAGTGCAAATAAAACGTGCTAATTCATTTATATAAAGTCCATGAATATGTGAAAATATCGCTGTTGGATATCCGACTCCCACCGCTGTAAAAAACCCATCACCACAGAGAGATTAAAGGCTTACCAGACAGCTCTTAAAGAAAGGCATGAACCGATCTCCTCTTTAGATGTTGTACCTTCTGTGGATGGGTTCTGCTGTAAAGTGCTGGGTGGATATTCTCAGATTGTCAGCCATGGAGGAAAGCCATTCCCAGCAATAATGGATGTCCAGGAGAGAAGAAAGAGATGCTCCGATAGTGTAATAAAGCTTATGGTTCCTTTATTAAAAACGCCATACAGGCATTCAATACACAAAAAATCCTTGCAAGGAAAGTTTAAAATCAGCTCCGGTGGAAAACGAAAGTTCGCGCATGCGCAGTCCGTGCGTGCGTGTCTACCCTACGGCCGTTTCATCAGAAATGACATCATCAGGGGCACGCCTACATGTCTGCGCATGCGCTTTATGTACCTGAGCGGCGAAGCGAAGGAACTCAGCCATTGGTCACATAATTACCAGAGTTTTAAAACAGCTGAAGCGTCAACAAAAGTGAAGTTACTCATTTGCATACAAAAACCTTATCCAGAGCCATCTTGGGACAACTAGAGTAATGCTTCAAGCTTGAATTCAATTTAATATTTTAATCCTAATAAAATAAAAGGAAATGGCTGAAGGACGATTCGCATCCCCCTTCAAGTTAGAAACACTTCTAATTACACAAACCTCATAAAAGGAGGAAAAAAGAGGAAAATTTCTCTCCAAAAATTTAGTTAAAATTAAAACAATATATCAAAGCAGGAAACTAGATACATTATATAAAGTATTTTAACATCACAGTAGAATGAAAAATCATCCAAATGTGAGGTGATAGCACCCAGACAAAAAAGACTTCTTTTAATTAAAGGAGTATTAAAAAACCTAATAATCCAAATAGCAAAAAATAGGATCACTCTCTATATAAAGAAATTCAGAACGGAGAGATGAAATGACCAAAGAGTGTGGAGGGGACATCAAAAAATCAAAAAAGGTGTTAACTATTATTAATAAAACAATTGATGTCCCACTCCACATTCAGACCCATAGGGACATGGCAGCCCAATCTATATATCCAATTAGTCTCACTTCTAGATATACTGCGTTTACCGTTACTGCCTCGCCAGTGTGGTATGTATTTTTCGAGGGCTATAAATGTGGTACTAGTGGGGTCCCTTCCATGTTTAAGATCATAATGTTTTGAAACATTATGTTTATCAAAGCCCCAAAAAAGATTTGATTTTAACCCACCGGGGAATTTGGCCCCCAATGTTAATATCTTTCGGGATTTGGTCATTAAAGATCTGGCTAACTTAAACACAAGAACTGTTCGATCTAGGCAGGATATTGTTGTGGGAATGGAGTCATTGTGTAAAAGAAAAGACATAGTGGTCCGACCCGCTGACAAGGGGGGGGCCATTGTTGTCTTGGATAAGGAGGCTTACTCCAATGAATTGTCAAGGATTCTTGCTGACTCCGAAACTTACTCCCCTATGTCGGCAGATCCTACATCTAGGTTCAAACAGAATTTAAAAACACTTGTCCAGAAGGGTTATGATATGGGCATCCTAAATAGGAAAGAAAAAGAATTCCT
Organism: Aquarana catesbeiana; assembly: GCF_042186555.1. Taxonomy (NCBI): domain Eukaryota; kingdom Metazoa; phylum Chordata; class Amphibia; order Anura; family Ranidae; genus Aquarana; species Aquarana catesbeiana. Next base: position 224,585,192 of record NC_133325.1, read on the forward strand.
GGTACCCTTGGCACCAAGGTTGCCAGTTATGTACATATTACCAAAGATACATAAAACTCTGACCAATCCACCTGGGAGACCCATCATCAGTGGAATTGACTCTGTTACTTCCAGAGTTGGGAATCACATTGACAAGTATTTACAACCACTGGTGATGGGTACCCCCTCCTTTTTAAAAGACACGAAGCATGTTATCAACTTGCTTGGGGAGATAGAGTGGAAATCAACTTACCTACTGGTAACTGCGGATGTAGCTTCGCTTTATACGGCCATCTCTCACCAGTTGGGTCATGAAGCAGTTCAATTCTTTTTATATCGTGACTCCAGCATCTCGATCACGCAAAAGAAGTTCGTGGTCGAGCTGCTGGATTTTTCGATGAAACATAACTACTTCTGGCACAATGGAACCTATTTTCTGCAGAGGAAAGGAGTAGCCATGGGAGCAAAATTTGCTCCCAGTATGGCCAACTTATTCATGGCTAAGTGGGAGGAGGATGTGGTATTACACAGGAGACGTGATGAACTTATTTTTTGGAAAAGATTCATCGACAATGTCCTTTTTATATGGGATGGTGACATTGAATCCGTCACAACTTTTTTGTCTTTTTTGAACAATGATAGAGGCATTGTTCTCTCTCATGAGGTTAACCCCACCCAAATTCATTTTTTAGATCTAAAAATAATCATAGACAATGGGGTGATTACTACATCCACATATTTTAAAACGACAGACAGGAACGGATACATTCCACTTGATTCTTGTCATCACCGTTCCTGGCTGTCGGCAGTCCCAAAAGGACAATTCTTACGGCTCAGGAGAAATTGCTCCAAGCTGGAGGATTTCAAATAAGAAGCTGAGGTACTTAAAACCAGATTCTTAAATAAAGGCTATGATGGCCAAGCTCTTGATATGTTAATAACAGAAGTGGGTAATAGGGATCGTCAAACCCTTATGGTAGATAAACCACCACAAATAGAGCAAAGGGAGGATTTTGGTTTAGCGTTTTTAACCACCTACTCTAGCCAGCATTGGGCCATAAAACGCATAATAAAGAGACACTGGCCTGTTATAAAGAACAACAGGATTTTAGGGCCGCTATTGGCAGAAAAACCTTGTGTGCTGTTTAGGGGTGCCTCAAACCTTAGGCACTTCATAGCACCTAATGTCCCAGATTCACCAGTAAGACCCTCTTTTTTCGGTGATTTAAAGGGTTTCCACCCCTGTAAAAAGTGTCAAATTTGTAGCATCAATGCTTTTAAGGGGAGAAGGTTAACCGAATTCACATCTACAGGAACAGGTATTACATATCCAATCAAATCTTTTATTACCTGTTCTACAAAGTGCGTGGTGTACCTCTTAAGATGCCCTTGCGGGTTGGAATATGTAGGTCAGACTACTAGAAAGCTACAAGTGAGACTAGGGGAGCATGTTGCCAATATCCGAAGGGGCTTTGATAAACATAATGTTTCAAAACATTATGATCTTAAACATGGAAGGGACCCCACTGGTACCACATTTCTAGCCCTCGAAAAATACATACCACACTGGCGAGGCAGTAACGGTAAACGCAGTATATCTAGAAGTGAGACTAATTGGATATATAGATTGGGCTGCCATGTCCCTATGGGTCTGAATGTGGAGTGGGACATCAATTGTTTTATTAATAATAGTTAACACCTTTTTTGATTTTTTGATGTCCCCTCCACACTCTCTGGTCATTTCATCTCTCCGTTCTGAATTTCTTTATATAGAGAGTGATCCTATTTTTTGCTATTTGGATTATTAGGTTTTTTAATACTCCTTTAATTAAAAGAAGTCTTTTTTGTCTGGGTGCTATCACCTCACATTTGGATGATTTTTCATTCTACTGTGATGTTAAAATACTTTATATAATGTATCTAGTTTCCTGCTTTGATATATTGTTTTAATTTTAACTTAATTTTTGGAGAGAAATTTCCCTCTTTTTTCCTCCTTTTATGAGGTTTGTGTAATTAGAAGTGTTTCTAACTTGAAGGGGGATGCGAATCGTCCTTCAGCCATTTCCTTTTATTTTATTAGGATTAAAATATTAAATTGAATTCAAGCTTGAAGCATTACTCTAGTTGTCCACAAGATGGCTCTGGATAAGGTTTTTGTATGCAAATGAGTAACTTCACTTTTGTTGACGCTTCAGCTGTTTTAAAACTCCGGTAATTATGTGACCAATGGCTGAGTTCCTTCGCTTCGCCGCTCAGGTACATAAAGCGTATGCGCGGACGTGTAGGCGTGCCCCTGATGATGTCATTTCTGATGAAACGGCCGTAGGGTAGACACGCACTCACGGACTGCGCATGCGCGAACTTTCGTTTTCCACCGGAGCTGATTTTAAACTTTCCTTGCAAGGATTTTTTGTGTATTGAATGCCTGTATGGCGTTTTTAATAAAGGAACCATAAGCTTTATTACACTATCGGAGCATCTCTTTCTTCTCTCCTGGACATCCATTATTGCTGGGAATGGCTTTCCTCCATGGCTGACAATCTGAGAATATCCACCCAGCACTTTACAGCAGAACCCATCCACAGAAGGTACAACATCTAAAGAGGAGATCGGTTCATGCCTTTCTTTATGGGCTGTCTGCTAAGCCTTTAATCTCTCTGTGGTGATGGGTTTTACAGCGGTGGGAGTCGGATATCCAACAGCGATATTTTCACATATTCATGGACTTTATATAAATGAATTAGCACGTTTTATTTGCACTTAGTATTCACGGACATTATTTTGGTGAATTAATGTGCACAGTTTTCTATTCATATCTATTTTCATTTATTTGCATATAGCACAATATTTTTCATTATTTGTTTATATCCAGCGCTGCGCTTTTTGTTTACATGTTTAGTAGTGCCCCCTATCAGGGTTATAGCGTATAGCTGAAGGATACCTTTTCACAGGTTTATATTTCATTCACAGGTTTATATTTCATTCACAACATTTGTACACCTAGCGCAAATTTTCTCTTTTAGAATAATTACTGTTTTGTGGTACTACAAGAGCCTGCATCTTTTGCCAGACCAGACTGGACCCAGGGTCATCACTTTCTGGTCTTCTTTCCACGCTTCCTTCCTGGCTGTGGCTCAGGTGTTGGAGATGTGGCAGGAGGAGGAGTAGGACCTGGAGGAGGAGGAGGAGGAGGAGGAGGAGGAGGACTAGTAGGACCTGGAGGAGGAGGAGGACCATGTGTGAGGTCACAAATGTGGGTAGCAGATGTTATTTTGCCCCTCAACCCCTTATTGAGAGCTTCCAACATTAAGGACTCACACAGGAGTTGTTGGCCCTCCTCCATCTGCCTCATTTTGCAGGCAGTTATGCAAGCAAAGTCCTCCTCCACAGTGTGGGGGCTTCTCAGGGCCTCTGTAGCCTTCCAAAAGAGGCCTATGGCAGCCTCCTCCAGGGTACTCCTCTTCCTGCCACTCTGTCTTTGCGGATGTAGGGGAGGGACCTGCATATCTGGCAGCCTGCTTGGCCCGGCCACCTCCTGGCTGAGACTTCCCTGTGTATGAAAAAGGGACATGGTTTTAGTTTTTGCATCATCAATCACAATCATAAATTAGTACTCCAAACTAACATCTAGTTAACATAATTGATTGGACAAGCAGAAATATTTAGAGGAATGCTATACCTGGCTCAAGCTGGGCTCCTCCACATGTTGCTGGCTGGAAGTTCCAGGTTGGGTGTCAGAAGCCTCAGCTGGGGTGGAAGGAAGTGTGGAAGGAAGACTGGAGAGTGATGACCTGGGTTCAGTCTGACCTGCCAGAAAATGCAGCCTGTCATAGTACCACAGTCTGGAGACATAGATGTCATCTGCTGCTCCGGATCTCTGGGAATCCTGGACCTTCTTGTGCTCCCTTAGATAAGTGCTCTTCAGGCCACCAATTAGGATCTTCAAATAGGTCATGTCTGCCGTGGGGATCACCGTCTTCACAAATTCCAGCAATTGATCCAGTGCTGCCTTCCTCTTTGTTTGGTTCTTATAATGTGGGTGGTTTATCTGCCACAGACAAGGCAGCTCCCTGAACATATCAATGAAGATTGCCATAAAGTCGTTATCTTTCAAGATATCCATTTTCACTGCAAGACACAACACAAAACAAACCCTAATGTCAGGCCAAACTCTGCTAATCTTGTTACAATATAGGCCTCAATCTAGAAGCAGTATAGGCCCAAGTTTGGCTCTTACCTTCGTTATCACGATCGGCGCCTCCGATACTCCTTCCTCCGCTCACAGATCGTACGTACTACGCACGCGTGTTACGCTTTATACACACTGCGCATGCATGTAACTCCACCCGTCCCTGACATTCTTTCTAGTCTATTTCCCACCCCTTTTTGTTCGGTGCAGTGGGGGAAGAGCACATGGCGGAGACACAGCAGGTGGGTGCTAATTACAGCAACGAGGAGGAGGGGGAGGAAAGCCCGGATCCGGAAACGTCTGGATTAAGGAGGAGAAAATTTCAGGCCTCAAATATGTCCTTTGGGGAGATGTTGGAGATAGTCGACATCCTGAAGAGGGCCGACTATGATGGAAAGTATGGACCTTACCCCAACTCCAATATCAGAAAGGCCAAGCTCATGGCGAAAGTGGTCAAGAGTCTGCACCAGAATTTTGGGGTACGACGATCGAAAGATCAGCTCAGGAAGCGGTGGTCGGACCTGAAATTAAGAGAACATGAGCAATACAGAAAGATCCGGAGAGTGCTGCAAAAAAGTAAGTAGTTGTGCTGTGTTCCTAATCTTTTTGTGTTTATTACGTTCGTGCTGCTCCATGTGCTTTTCTGAACTGCTGTACAGTTTAAAATGGCAACTTTCATGTTCATGGGCACATTATTCGTTCATATCAAACATTTTTCTTTTGGACTATAAAACACCATTGTTTTTGCCATATGCATTTGACCACATTTTTTAGGGGCTACTTGTATGAAACTAATTTGGTTGTGCAGATGTGTTTGTTACTAGAATGAAATGCAAACTAGATTCTGTGTAGGGAGAGGACACTCAGCAGCAGTTTTCACATCTGGACACTGGAGCACTAGTGTGGGACACAAGAACATCCTTTTTATTAGGGGGCCCACACAGGTGCTCCGGTGTATACTATAGGGGGGTCTCCATCTGTGAAGCTTGTACAAGACAGGTAAAGTATTGAAGCTTGACAAAGGACAATACAAATTATACATTTTGGAACTCTGCCAAAATAGACAATTGTACCCCACTTCCAAGCAATGTTTCATATTTATAGTTCTGCCATCAAATATCTGTGTGCTAAGTATACCTTTTTTGTTTCACATAGGGGAGAAAAGACTCAGAGGACATCCCTCATCCAAGAAGACCAGAGACCCCCCACCTCTGGAAGAAGGGGAAATCCCCCAAACACAAGAAGAGCAGGAGGAAGAAGACGCGGTGGAACTAGTCACCACAACAGGTGAGTGTCTGCGACCACAGGTTTAGGTAAGAGATGGATGCCGGCATATTTATAATACATGTTTTTTTTGGTTTCTCTCTTTTTAGGTGATCGTGATGTTGTGGAACCTGATCCTTTCACCTCGGAAAGTGCCCAGATCCTGATTGGGGAGATCATGGGGTGTAATGTTGCCTTGGAAAATATCACCAAAAACATCAATGATGTTATTAATAAAAATAAGAACATCATTGATGTTTTGGGGAGAGTTTAAAACCCCTCCAAAGCCCTTTCTTTTCTGGTGTACTACAATTTTAAATGTTTTGCGCAAATTGTAGAAAAGCCAAATTTTGAGGATGCACACAGTGTGCCAACATGTGCTATCTGCCATCACGGGAGATCAATGGACGCGTTTTGGGGGTGCAACCCCTTCCTCAATAATAAAGTAGCTGTGAGGAAGGGGTTGCACCCCCAAAACACGACCCTTGATCCCCCATGATGGCAGCTAGCACATGTTGACATTCGTAAATTGGTGTGCATCTTCAAAGTTTGGCTTTTCCGGGGGAACTTCAACCCATCTGAACGCAATATCAAACACAGTTCCTAAATACTCATGTCTGATATTGCCTTCAAGTTCTACCAAATGTGAACTTTGTAAGTTCAAGATTTGTGTCTTTCTTGGTGGTTTGAAACATGCCTGTTTAATCTTAAATGGACATTTGTACTTTTTCTAATGCCACCCCAAAAATTGTTATACAACAAATATGTTGGTTTGTTTTAAAAACCATTGCTAAATGCACATGTGATTGTGCTGGTATTAAAATGATTGTTAATCAAGAATGTGTGGATAATTGTCTCAACGCTACAACACTTTTGTGGTGCTCCAATTGCTGCTTTATGTGACAATGGGGGTTATTTAATAAGGGCCAATCCAATGCCTTTAGTAAATAACACCCAACAGTGCTTTGTAAGGTTACACAATCACGCCATTTTCAGGACTCACCACATTTCTGTTAGAGTCAGCTAAAACAAACACAAGCAGTAAATGTCAACAAAGATTTGCTTAATTTGTTTTTTTATTTGATAAAGGTTTCACACATTGTCTGGAATATTGATGGCCCCCCTACCCGCAAAGATCTCAAGGTATCTTAGCCGTACATCACGGGCACTGAGGGAGGGCAAGCCAGGACGGCCACTTTCAAGCACCGTCAGGGTTGTTTCATTTAGAATTCTGGCCTCAGGCCCAACTGAGCCAGCATAGTTGGCAGAATGTTGACGTAAAAAGTCATGTAGAACACAGCACGCCAGGATAATATGATTCAGTTTATACTCCGCCATATGTATGGGTGTAAGAAATAGGCGGAACCGGCTGGAAATGATTCCAAATGTGTTCTCCACCACTCTTCTGGCTCTGACCAGCCAGTAATTAAAAACCCTCTGGTCCGGGGTGAGGGTCCTCATCGGGAATGGCCGCATAAGATGGTCCCCCAGCACAAATGCTTCATCCGCAATGAAGACGAATGGGAGTCCTTCCACATTGTCTTCTGGAGGTGGCAAGACCAAGCTGCCATTCTGGAGACGCCTGTAAAACTCTGTCTGGGTGATGACTCCACCATCGGACATCCGGCCATTCTTCCCCACGTCCACATACAGGAACTCGTAATTAGCTGACACCACCGCCAACATCACAATACTATTGAACCCCTTATAATTATAATAGTACGACCCCGAGTTGGGTGGTGGGACGATGTGGACGTGTTTCCCATCAATTGCCCCTCCGCAGTTAGGAAAGTCCCACCGCTGGGCAAAGTGGGACGCCACAGTCTGCCATTCCTGTGGCGTGGAAGGAAACTGTTGAGGAAAACAAAAAAAATTAGTCTTTTTGCACATAAACATGGAAAGCAGATTAGACACAAAACTTCTTGGCCAACATCAAGATAACATTTATTAATGGGAATTTTTTAAGACCAAAGTATAAGGTACACCTATCAGATTCCCCCTCCCCCCCCTCATGGGCCATTTCTAACATTATAGGGGGGGACTCTTGGACAGGTAACCCTCTCCACTACATTGAGAGATGAATGCCTAAATAATGGGTATTACTTGGAACAGCCCCTCCTTAGTTACACTATTGGCAGCCCACTGGACAGGTAAGAAGTGTCATACTACAAAGATATAAATACACACTGTACACATTTGAGCACATTTGGACATTCTGCTATTACCTAGCAAGATAATAATAGGATACAAAAACTTTAAACAATAACATTTGAAAGTATTCAGGCAGGCCCTTGCACTACATGCTTTGGGGAATTCGTCCATAAATCTGACCACTAAAGAGATGTGTATAGTGTGTATGGGTTTGGCAAAGTCAGCAGATAGATGATTGAGGATAGATAGAGAATTGTTATCAGCTGATTTAGCAGTTGGGGGGAGGGAGGGTTCCAAATGATTTGGGGACCCCCCAAAAAAAGCCTCTGGCACTCTGCCAGAATTTAAAGCACAAATCACATTTAAAAACATTTTTGGGGGTATTTAGGGTAAAGTGCTACTATGGAGCTGATAAAATACATTGTTAAGTGACTACATGAGGTGAATATAGGGCCAGGAGAGCATGCAGGGGAGGTAAGGGAAGGCAAATATGTATGAAGGACAAAAAAAAAATAAGTACATAAAAATCCAGCATGCATGAGGACAAAGGGGACATTCACAGCATATTACAATCATGGTAATTAGAGAATGAGGAAAGAAATACAACATATTATCAAACATTATATACAATAAAATGTGATATTAAAGGATAAAAATCTTACCTTCATATACTCCTTCTGCAGGACCTGTATGATGGCAGAACAGGCCTCCGGGATAATGATCCCCAGAGCCTGGGGGGAGATGCCTGTCGAGAACTTCAAGTCCTGCAGGCTTCTCCCCGTCGCCAAGTACCGCAGGGTGGCGACGAGCCTCTGCTCCGGAGTGATGGCTTGCCTCATGCAGGTATCCTGTCTGCTGATATAGGGGGTCAGCAAAGCCAACAAACGGTGAAATACGGGGTCCGTCATCCAGAGAAAGTTCCTGAAATCATCAGGATTATTCTCACGGATCTCACGGAGCAAAGGCATATGACAGAACTAGTCACACTGAAGCAACCAATTCTTGGTCCATGAACTCCTCCCCACCCTGTTCATGGACTGGACTTGTGTCAAGGTCAGGACCCCAACACCAAGCCCCCACACAGCACGAACTCTACGAGGAGTACGTTTACGCAGCATGGCTAGAAAACGGTCGGCTGCTCAGAACAAAGTAACAGAACGCACTGAAGAACAGCAAGGCCTGTGAAGAGCGACCTGAAAAACAGTAATGAACGAACAAGAACACAATGACTAATCAAAGTCACGCGTAGCTTGCTTTTTTTTTTTTTCCCTTTTTTCTCCTCTTTCATTTTCTATTTTTTATTTGTAACCACGTCAGCAGGACTTAAGAGAGATTTTAACTCAGCTGAGTCGTTGAACTGCGCCCCCTCTCATTTTCGCATCATTGTGGCACAAAAGAAAAATATTTATTTTCCCTTTTTCTTATTAATACAAAACTTTAAAAAGGTTTTTTCTTCTTTATTTCCCTCTTCCTTTCCTTTTCCCTTCTCCTTTCCTCCCCCTCCCCCCTCTCCCTTCCCCCTCTTCCCTTTTCCTTTTCTTAACTTTTTTTATCTGCCAAAAATACAAATATTTATTTATTTGTTTTTCACCCCCTCCCCCCCACCAAAAAAAAAAAACCCTCCCACCCTCCCCCCTCTCCCTCTCCCTCTCCCTCTCTCTCCCCCCCAGTCCTCAGGGATCCATAATTGTCATATACCTCTCCGTGTTCCTATACTCAAGCCATCTTGCCCAAATCCTAAGGTATTTATCTCATAGACCCTCCATCGAATGAATTGATTCTTCCATTCTTCTTGCCCATTCTACCCTTGTTATCCATTCCCTTAACCTTGGGGCTTCCTCCCCCTTCCAACAACACGGGATCAGTGCTTTAGCCACGTTTAGGAGATATGGGACTGCTGACTTACAATACGTCCATGGGTTCTTGTTGACCTGCTCCCCTGTTATATGCTGTATGTCACCCAGAATTTCCTCCCAATACGCCTGGATTTTAGGGCACTCCCACCAAAGATGCACAAGGGTGCCAATTTTTCCACATCCTCTCCAGCAAGTTGGGGGAGTCTCAGCATCGTATTCATGCACCTTCTGGGGCGTCCTGTGCCACCTCGCTATTGCCTTATAAGCCATTTCGTGTGACTGAGAGTCTTTTGCCGTTAAGTATATCATCTTTAAAATCTTACATCTATGTGCCTCATCTTCTAAGCCTCCTATTTCCCTTTCCCATTTCTCCAGAAAAATCACGCGTAGCTTGCTGCACGCACTGAAGAGCAGATACAAACCCACAAGCACAAACTGAACAGCAGAAAACGATCTGAAAACCACGAGTCTGAAAAAGTGCGAATCGTCTCTCACCAAACTCTTACTAACACGAGATTAGCAAAAGGAGCCCAAAGGGTGCCGCGCTTGGTTCTGAACTGGCATTTTCTAGTCTCGTCGTACGTGGTTGATGTCACCGCGTTCTTGGCGATCGGAAATTCCGACAACTTTGTGCAACCGTGTTAAGAACAAATGTGAAAATATGTGAAAAAATACTGAAATGAATATTAAACATATATGTGTAAATACACTGCACACATGCATACAAATGTGCTGAACACAGTGAGAGGTGCTAAAAAATTACACCGTGTTTCAAATACCATCAATCAAAATATATATGATAAACCGTGCAAAATAAACTACTGACAATGCGCTCAAAAATTGCACTAAAAATTATGATAAAAAAATTTTTTTTGGGTGAATGTGTGTTAAAATAATCCAAATAATCCTGTGAAAAATGCTATGAATCCATAGCAGTGCTGGGGAGAGTTAATACATTGATGCCAGTATTATAAAATAAGAGATGTAAAAATATTATAAAAAAATATAAAATAATCAAATGATCAATAAAGATATATAGGTACAGGTGCTAATTGAAGTGCGATTTAAAACACAAATACTAGAGTACATAGAGTGAAGTAGATGGTCACCACAGCAGTTCATTTCTCAATGCACTGGGATGATTGAATTCCTGAAATGTTTTCACAATATTGGATGTTTCCACCGCAGCCGTAACAATAAATACTCAGTGCCAGATGATTATAAAAGAGAAACAAAAAGACAGGATCATTGCGCAATGTAACAAAATAAGGTCCACAAGCAAAAGACAGCACAGTGATACACTCATGTGCTCCCCATAGAGTTAAAGCATGTAATAGGCAGATAAGCAGGTCTCAGTTAGCCGTTGGACAAAGCTTGGCTGACAAGCCGCTGCTGCTTGTTACAATGTGATACCACACAGACAGCGTCCTTGGCTCCTTCCACACGTTGCGTCACTGACACGTGACTTTCTCAAGGAATACACCTGAGATGCCAGCGTCTCCGTACTTAAACATTCAGGTTACCATAGTGATGGCGCTAAGATCATCGGATCATCACACTGCTTACTGCTTCTGTTTGTATATGCAAATTTAAGTTAAAACCAATGTTTAATCATTACATTCATAAAACCATTTATAAACACAAGATAAAATCAAAACAATTAAGTATACAAAGATAACATTATAAAACGGCCATGTTCATATACTAAGGAGCTCCCTCAAGTGGTGGAGAGTGATATTGCATACTTCTAAATCTAAAAGAGTATGGTAGGTTTGCTCAAATACCAAGGGTTGACATTTGTAATCATACCCTGCACAGTAATCCAGATTACATTTCAAAATTATATTCTTGCTCAATGTCCTTAATTTGTGGATACTTCTATAAAGTTGATACTACTATATAAAAGCTGTTATCCTAGACACATACCAATCCTACTGAATGCACAAATAAGTCATATTATAAATGCCTGTAACCATACCGTATAAATAAAAGGAAAAAAGGAAAAAAAGGAAAAAAAAGGGGGACGCAGAGGGAAGTTTTTTCCTATATAAAAACCATAAAATATATATTAAATTCAGGTATGTGTATGTATACAAACAATTACAAAAATATATATATATATAAAAATATATATATATAAAGAAATATACATATAAAAAAAATTTTTACGTATAAAGTATATTGAAAATATATATATCTAAAAAACATAAATAATAAAAAAATAAAATAATTTTTTTTTAAAAAGCAATTTAAATTCTTAAAAGATGAATCCCATTATACCATAATTAGCGATCTGATATGAAGCAATTAACCACTTGACCACTGGGCACTTAAACCACCTTCCTAACCAGACTTTAGCCCTATGAAATTTTTGTCCTTTTTTTCACACAAATAGAGCCTTCTTTTGGTGGTATTTAATCACCGTTGGGTTTTTTTATTTTTTGCGCTATAAAAGAAAAAAGACTGAAAATTTGGTAAAAAAATTAATTTTTCCTTGTTTCTGTTATAAAATTTAGCAAATTAGTAATTTTTCTTCGTAAATTTTGGCCAAAATTTATACTGCTACATATCTTTGGTAAAAATAAGTACAACTTGGTGTATATTATTTGGTCTTTGTGAATGTTAGAGAGTCCAAAAGCTATGGTGCCAATATCTGAAAATTGATCACACCTGAAGTACTGATGGTCTATCTCATTTCTTGAGACCCTAACATGCCAGAAAAGTACAAATACCTCCCAAATGACCCCTACTTGGAAAGAAGACATTCCAAGGTATTTAGAAAGATGCATGATGAGTTTTTTTGAAATTGTCATCTTTTCCCACAATTCTTTGCAAAATCAAGATTTTTTTTTTCTTTTTTTTTTTCACAAAATTGTCATATTAGAAGGTTATTTCTCACACACCGCATATGCATACCACAAATTACACCCCAAAACACATTCTGCTATTACTCCCGAGTACGGCGATACCACATGTGTGAGACTTTTACACAGCGTGGCCACATACAGAGGCCCAACATGCACGGAGCACCTCCAGGCGTTCTGGAGCACCCAGGCCAATCCTTATATTTCTCTCCTACATGTAAAAATAATAATTTATTTGCTAGAAAATTACATAGAACCCCAAAACATTATATATATATATTTTTTTTTAAGCAAAGACCCTAGAGAATACAATGGCGGTTGTTGCAACTTTTTATCTCGCACGGTATTTGCGCAGCAATTTTTAGAACGCTTTTTTTGGGAAAAAAAAACAGTTTTGTGCTTTAAAAAAAAACAAAACAGTAAAGTTAGCCCAATGTTTTTGCATAATGTGAAAGATGTAGTTACGCTGAGTAAATAGATACCTAACATGTCACCCTTCAAAATTGCACACTCTCGTGGAATGGTGCCAAACGTCACTACTTAAAAGTCTCCATAGGTGACGCTTTAAAATTTTTTACTGGTTACATGTTTTGAGTTACAGAGGAGGTCTAGGGCCAAAATTATTGCTCTCGCTCCAACGTTCCCAGTGATACCTCACATGTGTGGTTTGAACACCGTTTTCATATGTGGGCGGGACTTACGTATGTGTTCGCTTCTGCATGCGAGCACACGGAAATGGGTGCTTTAAATTTTTTTTTTTTTTTTTTTATTGTTTATTTTACTTTATTTATTTTAGTTTGACACTTTTTCCCCCCAAAAAAATTTTTGATCACTTTTATTTCTATTACAAGGAATGTAAACATCCCATGTAATAGGAATATGGCATGACAGGTCCTCTTTACAGTGAGATATGGGGTCAATAAGACCTCACATCTCACCTCTAGGCTGTGCCTGAAATAAAAAAAAAAAAAAACGATCTTGGCTTCGATCGTAGCGGTAAGTCGGTAGAAGCACCGGAGGGTGGCAGGAAGGGGGGGGGGCGTCCCCTCTCGCCTCCCATAAGAACGATCAAGCAGTGGAACAGCCGCTATGATCATTCTTATGGTGTAGGAAATCGCCGGCTAAAAAAGCTGATATCTGAATGATGCCTGTAGCTGCATGCATCATTCAGATATCCCCGCTCAAAGTCAAGGACGTCATATGATGGAAGGTGGGAAGTGGTTAAAAATTGCGGAGTATTGCGGGGTATTGCAGAGTATTGCGGAGTAGTGCAGGGTATATTGCGGGGTATATTGCAGAGTATTGCGGGGTATATTGCAGAGTATTGCGGGGTATATTGCAGAGTATTGCGGGGTATATTGCAGAGTATTGCTGGGTATATTGCAGAGTAGTGCCGGGTATATTGCAGAGTATTGCGGAGTAGTGCAGGGTATATTGCAGAGTATTGCGGAGTAGTGCAGGGTATATTGCTGGGTATATTGCAGAGTAGTGCCGGGTATATTGCAGAGTATTGCTGTGTATATTGCAGAGTAGTGCAGGGTATATTGCAAAGTAGTGCCGGGTATATTGCAGAGTAGTGCCGGGTATATTGCAGAGTAGTGCCGGGTATATTGCAGAGTAGTGCCGGGTATTATGCAGAGTATTGCGGGGTATTATGCAGAGTATTGCAGGGTATTATGCAGAGTATTGCAGGGTATTATGCAGAGTATTGCAGGGTATTATGCAGAGTACTGTAGGGTATTATGCAGGGATGGCTGAGCATGGAGGGATGGATGGATGTGACTGCAATTGTCACTGAGCACCGCTGTGGGCACTACACATGCAGCACACAGCGGTGCTGCCATCCGATCCCTCCCCCTCTCCCCTCGCACTGTACCGATCGGTACACAGAGGGGAGGGAGGAACCGGCGTCATGACATGACGCCGGTCTGTTGACATGTGATCGCTCCGTCATTTGACGGAGCGATCACATGGTAAACGGCCGCGATCAGCGGCCGTTTACCGTGATCCGTGATGCGCCGGGTCCTCAGGACCCGGCGGTCACGGAAGTTCTTGGGTGCGCGCCCCAGGGGATGCGCGAGAGCAGTATTCTGGGAGGACGTCCATGGACGTCCACCCAGAACTAGCCGACCGCGCTGTTGCCGTCTTTCGGCTATGGCCCGGTCAGCAAGTGGTTAATATCAAATTCAATATTGAGGCCTTTCGGCGCCGTAGTACCCATCTCATTTATCCATTTTGACTCGGTCTTGCTCAGTTCTCTGATCTTATTTGAGCCCCTCCAATGGGGTTTGTATCTCTGAATTGCCCAAAACTTTAGTTTTGAGGGGTCTCTATTGTGGTACGTAGCAAAATGTTTGGAAACACTATGCTTTGGGAAAGCTTTTTTAATGTTTTGAATATGTTCCCTTATTCGTTTCCAAATAGGCCTTTTCGTTCTGCCTATATATTGCAGTGAACACGAGCATTGTAGGACATAGACTACACCTTCAGTTCTACATGACATGAAGTCCTTGATGTTGTATTCTTTTTTAGTGCTAGTTGATGTAAATTTATTGCATTTTTGACCATTTTGTTGGGTGTTTATACAGGCATAGCACCTTTTACAAGGGAAGAACCCTTTCCCCTGAAAGAAAGATAGTTCTGTTACACGTTTGGGTGGTTCCGGTACATTTTTTGCTATCAGGTCTCTTAGTGTTGGAACTCGCCTATAAATAAAGCAAGGTTTTTCAGGTAGAATTTTGCCCAAAGTGTTATCTGTTTTGAGGAGAGGCCAGTATTTATTGATAATTTTTTCCATTTTTTTATGTTGTACACTAAAGTTCATTATCAAGGGTATATCATTATTAATACTTTTATTGTCTTTAGTTCTGTCTTGAATGAATACCTCTCTTGGAATTTGGTTAACTTCTTTTATTTTTTCCCCAATGAATTCTTTACTATATCCTTTGTCTTTAAACTTCTTCCCCATCCATTGTGCTTGTGTTTAAAAAACTCTTTATTATTAGAACAGTTTCTTCTCAGACGTACAAATTGTCCTTTAGGGATATTGATTAGCAATGGTTGGTAGTGACAACTGTCAGTGGGTATATAGCTATTTCTTTCAACTGGTTTGAAAAACGTTTTGGTACTAATGGAACTGTTGGTCAACTGTATTTCTAAATCCAGGAAATGGACTACTTTATCACTTATCTCGTATTCAAGTTTGATATTTTTCTGATTCGTGTTTAGTTGGTTGAAGAACTGGGTTAGGCTTGGTTCATCCCCTTTCCATATCCTATGCAATCATCAATAAATCTTTTATAAAGTACCATATTATTTGGGGCATCTGAAAAAATTGCTTCTTCCTCCCATTTGGCCATAAAAACATTGGCTACACTCGGAGCATATTTGGCTCCCATTCCAATACCAGTTAATTGTCTGTAGTACTTTTCATTATACCAAAAATAGTTGTGTTGGATTTCATAGGCTAAACTTCTTAAAATAAACCTTTTTTGTTTAGAAACAAGGTTACTAAATTGGTCCATAGCCCATTTGGATGCTTCTATCGCATCACTGTGGTCAATTACTGTGTACAGGGAAGCTACATCAGCTGTTGCTATGATGTATTTCTCTCCTGGTTTAAGAGACAGAGTATCCAATATTTGTATCAGGTGTTTCGTATCTCTGAGATATGCTCTAGTTTGGGATACCAAGGGTTGTAAAAATTTATCAACGTATTCTCCCAATCTGGCATTTATTGACTGTATACCATTTATGATGGGTCTTCCTGGTGGCTGTTCTACATTTTTGTGTATTTTAGGCACTGTGTAAATGATGGGTACTCTGCAGGTATCCGGTACTAGGTATTCTGATTCTTTTTTGTTTAGAATATTCTTTCCAACTCCTTTCAAGATTAGATCTGATAGCTCCCGTTTATATTTCCTTGTTGGGTTACCTTTAAGTTTAATGTATGTGTTCATGTCACTTAGTTGTTCCAATAATTCCCTGTTGTAATATTCTTTTGATAGTATGACAATTTCTCCTCCTTTGTCAGCTGGTCTCACCACAATTTCCTTATTTTGCTCTAGTTGTTTTGTTCCCATTTGAATGGTTTGAGATTCATACATTTTTTTATATTTTAGTTTTTCCAGCTCTTGCATCACCATTCTGTTGAACACTTCAATGTGTTCATTGTTTGAAACAGGTGGGTTAAACAGTGATTTGTTTCTCAGGCTGCTGTGAACAATTCCCCCTGTATTTTCAGTATCCATGGTGTGTATGCTGGGGGACTTAGATAACATATATTTTTTGATGTTGAGTTTTCTAGTGTATTTTTGAATATCAACATACATTTGGAATTCATTTAAATTACTCTTGGGTGCATATTTTAGACCTTTGTCTAGTGTAGTTAATTCTGCTCGTGTTAGTTCAACTCCGCTGAGATTATAAATGCCTTCTCCTAGTGTTCTCTTTTTCTTTTGGTTTTTGCGTCCGGCTCGGCAAAATGCATATACAAATGAATCAAGAGAATATTACCAGAATCCCAATAGATATGAATCAAGAGAGTACCAGCTAAACCCAAATCCCAATAGACATGAACCAAGGGAGTATCAGTATAATTCAAATGGAAATGAATCTCAGAACTATCAATCTGACTCCACAAGAAGTGAAATTAGAGAGCAGGAACAATACAGATATGAACCTAGAAGAAGTCCGGTACACATTAGCAACAGGTATGAACCGTTAAGGAATTATAATGATGAAGAACAGACACGGTCTTTTTTAGAGCATAGCAGAAACGAGGATCTCCCTCCCAGACAAGACCACCACACCAGAGAAAGAAGCCCAGACAAAAAAGAGGATGCCGAGCTGGACGCAAAAACCAAAAGAAAAAGAGAACACTAGGAGAAGGCATTTATAATCTCAGCGGAGTTGAACTAACACGAGCAGAATTAACTACACTAAATAAATTCCAAATGTATGTTGATATTCAAAAATACACTAGAAAACTCAACATCAAAAATATATATGTCAAAAAATATATGTTATCTAAGCCCCCCAGCATACACACCATGGATACTGAAAATACAGGGGGAATTGTTCACAGCAGCCTGAGAAACAAATCACTGTTTAACCCACCTGTTTCAAACAATGAACACACTGAAGTGTTCAACAGAATGGTGACGCAAGAGCTGGAAAAACTAAAATATAAAAAAATGTATGAATCTCAAACCATTCAAATGGGAATAAAACAACTAGAGCAAAATAAAGAAATTGTAGTGAGACCAGCTGACAAAGGAGGAGAAATTGTCATACTATCAAAAGAATATTACAACAGGGAATTATTGGAACAACTAAGTGACACGAACACATACATTAAACTTAAAGGTAACCCAACAAGGAAATATAAACGGGAGCTATCAGATCTAATCTTGAAAGGAGTTGGAAAGAATATTGTAAACAAAAAAAAATCAGAATACCTAGTACCAGATACCTGCAGAGTACCCATCATTTACACAGTGCCTAAAATACACAAAAATGTAGAACAGCCACCAGGAAGACCCATCATAAATGGTATACAGTCAATAAATGCCAGATTGGGAGAATACGTTGATAAATTTTTACAACCCTTGGTATCCCAAACTAGAGCATATCTCAGAGATACGAAACACCTGATACAAATATTACTCTGTCTCTTAAACCAGGAGAGAAATACATCATAGCAACAGCTGATGTAGCTTCCCTGTACACAGTTATTGACCACAGTGATGCGATAGAAGCATCCAAATGGGCTATGGACCAATTTAGTAACCTTGTTTCTAAACAAAAAATGTTTATTTTAAGAAGTTTAGCCTATGGAATCCAACATAACTATTTTTGGTATAATGAAAAGTACTACAGACAATTAACTGGTATTGGAATGGGAGCCAAATATGCTCAGAGTGTAGCCAATGTTTTTATGGCCAAATGGGAGGAAGAAGCAATTTTTTCAGATGCCCCAAATAATATGGTACTTTATAAAAGATTTATTGATGATTGCATAGGATATGGAAAGGGGATGAACCAAGCCTAACCCAGTTCTTCAACCAACTAAACATGAATCAGAAAAATATCAAACTTGAATACGAGATAAGTGATAAAGTAGTCCATTTCCTGGATTTAGAAATACAGTTGACCAACAGTTCCATTAGTACCAAAACGTTTTTCAAACCAGTTGAAAGGAATAGCTATATACCCACTGACAGTTGTCACTACCAACCATGGCTAATCAGTATCCCTAAAGGACAATTTGTACTTCTGAGAAGAAACTGTTCTAATAATAAAGAGTTTTTTAAACACAAGCACAATGGATGGGGAAGAAGTTTGAAGACAAAGGATATAGTAAAGAATTCATTGGGGAAAAAATAAAAGAAGTTAACCAAATTCCAAGAGAGGTACTCATTCAAGACAGAACTAAAGACAATAAAAGTATTAATAATGATATACCCCTGATAATGAACTTTAGTGTACAACATAAAAAAATGGAAAAAATTATCAATAAATATTGGCCTCTCCTCAAAACAGATAACACTTTGGGCAAAATGCTACCTGAAAAACCTCGCTTTATTTATAGGCGAGTTCCAACACTAAGAGACCTGATAGCAAAAAATGTACCGGAACCACCCAAACGTGTAACAGAACTATCTTTCTTTCAGGGGAAAGGGTTCTTCCCTTGTAAAAGGTGCTATGCCTGTATAAACACCCAACAAAATGGTCAAAAATGCAATAAATTTACATCAACTAGCACTAAAAAGGAATACAACATCAAGGACTTCATATCATGTAGAACTGAAGGTGTAGTCTATGTCCTACAATACTCATGTTCAGTGCAATATATAGGCAGAACGAAAAGGCCTATGTGGAAACGAATAAGGGAACATATTCAAAACATTAAAAAAGCTTTCCCGAAGCATAGTGTTTCCAAACATTTTGCTACGCACCACAATAGAGACCCCTCAAAACTAAAGTTTTGGGCAATTCAGAGATACAAACCCCATTGGAGGGGCTCAAATAAGATCAGAGAATTGAGCAAGACCGAGTCAAAATGGATATATGAGATGGGTACTATGGCGCCGAAAGGCCTCAATATTGAATTTGATATTAATTGCTTCATATCAGATCACTAATTATGGTATAATGGGATTCATCTTTTAAGAATTTAAATTGCTTTTAAAATTTTTTTTTTAATTTTTTAATTTTTTATGTTTTTTAGTTACATATATTTTCTATATAGTTTATACGTAAAAAATTTTTTTATATGTATATTTCTTTATATATATATATACTTTTATATATATATATATATATATATATATATATATATATATATATATATATATATATATATATATATATATATATATATATATATATATATATATATATATATATATATATATATATATATATATATATATATATATATATATATATACTTTTTATATATATATATTTTTAATTGTTTGTATATATACACATACCTGAATTTAATATATATTTTATGGTTTTTATATAGGAAAAAACTTCCCTCTGCGTCCCCCTTTTTTTTCCTTTTTTTCCTTTTTTCCTTTTATTTATACGGTATGGTTACAGGCATTTATAATATGACTTATTTGTGCATTCAGTAGGATTGGTATGTGTCTAGGATAACAGCTTTTATATAGTAGTATCAACTTTATAGAAGTATCCACAAATTAAGGACATTGAGCAAGAATATAATTTTGAAATGTAATCTGGATTACTGTGCAGGGTATGATTACAAATGTCAACCCTTGGTATTTGAGCAAACCTACCATACTCTTTTAGACTTAGAAGTATGCAATATCACTCTCCACCACTTTGAGGGAGCTCATTAGTATATGAACATGGCCGTTTTATAATGTTATCTTTGTATACTTAATTGTTTTGATTTTATCTTGTGTTTATAAATGGTTTTATGAATGTAATGATTAAACATAGGTTTTAACTTAAATTTGCATATACAAACAGAAGCAGTAAGCAGTGTGATGATCCGATGATCTTAGCGCCGTCACTATGGTAACCTGAATGTTTAAGTACGGAGACGCTGGCATCTCAGGTGTATTCCTTGAGAAAGTCACGTGTCAGTGACCCAACACGTGGGAGGAGCCAAGGACGCTGTCTGTGTGGTATCACATTGTAACAAGCAGCAGCGGCTTGTCAGCCAAGCTTTGTCCAACGGCTAACTGAGACCTGCTTATCTGCCTATTACATGCTTTAACTCTATGGGGAGCACGTGAGTGTATCACTGTGCTGTCTTTTGCTCGTGGACCTTATTTTGTTACATTGCGCAATGATCCTGTCTTTTTGTTTCTCTTTTATAATCATCTGGCACTGAGTATTTATTGTTACGGCTGCGGTGGAAACATCCAATATTGTGAAAACATTTCAGGAATTCAATCATCCCAGTGCATTGAGAAACGAACTGCTGTGGTGACCATCCACTTCACTCTATGTACTCTAGTATTTATGTTTTAAATCGCACTTCAATTAGCACCTGTACCTATATATCTTTATTGATCATTTTATTATTTTATATTTTTTTTAAATATTTTTACATCTCTTATTTTATAATACTGGCATCAATGTATTAACTCTCCCCAGCACTGCTATGGATTCATAGCATTTTTCACGGGATTATTTGGATTATTTTAACACGCATTCACCCAAAAAAAAATTTTTTATCACAATTTTTAGCGCAATTTTTGAGCGCATTGTCAGTAGTTTATTTTTCACGTTTTATCTTATATATTTTGATTGATGGTATTTGAAACACGGTGTAATTTTTTAGCACCTCTCACTGTGTTCAGCACATTTGTATGCATGTGTGCAGTGTATTTACACATATATGTTTAATATTCATTTCAGTATTTTTTCACATATTTTCACGTTTGTTTTTAGCATGATTTCATAGATCTTTATTGATTGAATGGTGTATTAGAGCGCATCAATATTTTTTATTTTTTGTGTTTCTTCATTATGGGCCTCTGAGCCCTGTTTTATTGATAGCAGCTTAATTCTATCTGTTCGATCTAATTGGTCACGAGTATTTATAACCTCCATTTATATCCTTTTATCCAGTTCTATTCGCCATAACTGCATTCAGTGTGGTGTATCTATTACAGCGCTTGGTTTTTCATTTCTATTTGTGCAACCGTGTGTACGCAAAACCAGTTTGAGCCAACATCTGTCGGAAAAAATCCTAGGATTTTGTTGTTTTGATGTCCGATCAATGTCCGACCGTGTGTACGGGGCATTAGTGTTACAAGGTCCCAGGTGTGAATGGGGAGCAGGTGTGTTAAATTTGGTGTTATCACTCTCACTCTCTCATACTGGTCACTGGAAGTTCAACATGGCACCTCATGGCAAAGAACTCTCTCAGGATCTGAAAAAAAAAATTGTTGCTCTACACAACGATGGCCTAAGCTATAAGACGATTGCAAAGACCCTGAAACCGAGCTGCAGCACTGTGGCCAAGACCATACAGCGGTTTAACAGGACAGGTTCCACTCAGAAAAGGCCTCGCCATGGTCAACCAAAGAAGTTGAGTGTACGTGCTCAGCGTTATATCCAGAGGTTGTCTTTGGGAAATAGACGTATGAGTACTGCCAGAATTGCTGCAGAGGTTGAAAGGGTGGGTGGGTCAGCCTATCAGTGCTCAGACCATACTCTGCACACTGCATCAAATTGGTCCGCATGGCTGTCATCCCAGAAGGAAGCCTCTTCTAAAGATAATGCACAAGAAAGCCCGCAAACAGTTTGTTGAAGACAAGCAGACTAAGGACATGGATTACTGAAACCATCTCCTGTGGTCTGATGAGACCAAGATAAACTTATTAGGTTCAGATAGTGTCAAGCATGTGTGGCAGCAACCAGGTGAGGAGTAGGGATGGGCTTTATGTTCGGGCCGAACATGAGTTCGACTCGAACATTGGCTGTTCGCCAGTTTGCCAAACAGCGAACAATTTGGGGTGTTCACTGCAAATTCAAAAGCCGCAAGCACCCTTTAAAAGTCTATGGTAGAAATCAAAAGTGTTCATTTTAAATGGTTTATAATCATGGTATTGTCATTAAAAGTGTTTGGGGACCTGAGTCCTGCCCCAGGGGACATGTATCAATGCAAAAAGAAGTTTTAAAAATGGCCGTTTTTTTGGGAGCAGTGATTTTAATAATGCTTAAAGTGAAACAATAAAAGTGTAATATTCCTTTAAATTTTGTACCTTGAGGGTGTCTATATTATGCCTGTAAAGGGGCACATTTTTACCGTGTTTAGAACAGTCTGACAGCAAAATGACATTTCAAAGGAAAAAAAGTCATTTAAAACTTGACTGGGTGGGGAGGGATGCTGACGTGAGATGTCTGAGTGAGGGGAGGGGCCTGATGGTGGCGCTGGTGTGAGGGAACAGAGGCGGGCTGGACTACCCAGGCAGCTCGAGTGTGGCGCGGGGTGAGAGCCCACTGGTTCACCTCTGAAGGACACCCTAGGTCTCCCCACCGCAGCATCGCCAATGGAAATGCGAGTCCCCCCCCCGTGCTGAGCTGAAGTGCTAGGGGGCAGACGAGCAGTTACGTGGAGCCGGCTGTATGCGAGGGCGAGTGTGGAGGCAGACAACTTGTATCTTCCTGGTGTTGAGCTGACTCCGTCCACAGCTCAGCATGGGGAATAGCCTATACCTCGTCTCAGCGTGGATTGCCCCCCCGTCTGACCCCCCCACTGCAGTCTATCGTATATACCAGCCAGTCACACCGCGACACGTTGGCCGGGGAAGTGGTAAGGAAACAGCGTTCCAGGAAGCCCCTGACATAGTGAAAGCCTCCCGATGGGATCGGTCTCCTGGAGAAGAGGAACATCTGACAGGGCAGCTAAACAGCTTGACACGATAGAGGCAGGAAAAGACATCTCCCTCAGGTATGAAATTTAATTCTTCCTTATATTGAAGAACTGCTGGGTCTTGTACCCTAAAGAAGATTTATAGAGACTTGTTCATAAAAATCCTGATTTATGATCATATGGTGGCTTACATGCACTTGTGTGTTTCAGGAGGGCCTCATTCCCTTCTTGCTAAGTGACCCTAGAAATAGGATAATCCCGGCGTACTTTCTGGGACTACCAGATGTAAAGGGCATGAAACTGGCCGTACATTAATTATAGCAAACGGAGTCAGCAGGCCCTGGAGTGAAGTCGCACTAGTCGCTGAAGCTGAAGGTCTTGGAAGCCTGTTGTACTGTGAGTCTGAGGGATTGAACATAAAGTTTGGACACACTTAATCATAGTAGCAGGTGGGCAAGTAAGGAGGAGTATGAGAGGAAGTACTCAAAGAACAGCCGAACCCAAGACCCTTAGGGAGAGCCTAAACTCCAGCACAATTCAGAAATACCTCAAAGAGGCTAGTTCAAAGAGTCCGGGTTTGGATATGAAACAAGTAGGAACAAAAGAAAAAAAGAAAGAACTGTTGAAACAAAAGGGGGACAGGAGAGAGGCACAGGGAAGACCCGGAGCTGGAAGGAGCGTTTGCTGTCAGTGATATGGAGCAGCAAAAAAAATCGCACTAATCCCAACTAAGACAGAAATGCTGGAAATGTTCTCCAAACTTGAAAACTCTATAAAATCAGAAATATTAAATGTGCGGACGGATATGGGCCACTTGTTGCGCAGTGTTGAAGAGGCAGAAGAGGTGTCAGGAATCCAGGCTAAAGAGATTTTGTAACTATAAACGCAAATGAGGTAAATGCAGAGCGATTATCGCACACTGACATATAAACTGGAAGAACAAGAAAACCAAAGCCGCCGTCAAAACTTGCGGATTAGATCTCTTCCTAAACAACAGAACCAAGACTTGGGGAATAAAATGCAAAAAACTTTTAACCCTATCCTGGGAAGACGAGGTACTAAGGATTGATAGGGTGCATAGGATCAGAAAACCCTCAAATATGACACAAGACATACCCAGAGACGAAATAGTTAAATTCCACTCATATGAGGTTAAAGAGAAGATCTGGAATAACCTTCGGGGCGCTTCCCCAGTTCATTTTGAAAATAAAAACCTACAGATTTTCTCTGACCTGTCTGCAGGAATCCTGGCATGGAGAAGGCAACTTAGACCATTGCTTGATCAACTGAGAAGGTCTAATATAAAATATAGCTGGTTGTTTCCAACATCCCTGTTAGTAATGAAAGAGAGCAGATCATACAGGATGAGATGTCTGGAGGAGATTCAGGACTTTTGTGAAAGTCTGGGTATCCCCACCCCGGACATACCGTGTAAAGCGGGTCTCTTGAGAGGATATTGTGGACACTGAAATTAACTGAGGAACTTTTTTTTTTCTCTTCCTCTCAGGGGGGTCCGCTATAAGGCCTATTGCATCTCAAACTAAGGATTGTTTTGACTGGGGGAGGGGGGCAGGGGGGAGTGAAATGTGAAATTACTAAAGACAGAGGGTGCTGCTTCTGGTGCGGGGGGTCTTGGGGTAAATGATACTTAGGGTTGGTCTGCCCGTCTTGGTCCCTCCTGTCCCCCTTCCCGTCACTTTATGTGGTGGGTATGGGGACATCAGTGGCTGCTACCGGAGTCTCACCCTTAGAAAAGAAGCACGCAGTATGGGATCAAGTATGATTCTTACTTGCTGGCTTAGGGCTGGTGCGTGGCCGGGGGGGTGGGAGGGGATTGGGGGGGCGAGTGGCTGGGGGGGTCTTATCCTGCAGGGGAGGTTATAAATGAGCAGTGGATGATAGATGAGTTTGGGTAGATGATATTGAATTAAATGTTAGACTTAAATTTCTTATCTTATGACGTTAAGGGACTGAACTCACCGGCTAAAAGACATAAAATACTAAAGGAAGTCCAACATTATCGAGCTGATATAGTATTCCTCCAGGAAACTTATCTGGCCCTGGATTCTAATATTAAGTTGCATTCCCCAGCATTGCCCTCTTCGTTTTATAGCGATTCTCCCATAAGGAGATCTAAGGGAGTAGCAATCGGGTTTTCAAAGACATCAAAATTTTCATTGATAAATAGATTGACGGACCCAGACGGCCGATATCTCTTCCTAAAGGGCAACCTGGGGAATAAAATGTTCACCTTAGCAAACGTTTATTGCCCCAACAAAAACCCGACTGTATTTTTAAAACAGGTGTTGGCTAAATTAATGGAGTTCAGGGAAGGGGAGGTGGTCCTGGCAGGGGACTTTAATTTTGGTCTCGACCCCATCTTAGATAGTACGTCCTGGGCTCAGGGGACAAGTAGTCAATTAAGAACGATCAGGCGACGGCTGCACCAATGCCATCTGATGGATGTGTGGAGGGTGCAGCATGCAAAAGGAAACGATTACACCTTCTTCTCCCCTGTGCACGGGACGTACTCAAGATTGGATTACATACTGATGGACCATAGTCTACTGGACTTTGTGGAGGAAACTAGAATAGAAATTACATCGCTATCAGACCATTCCCCAGTCTCAATGAGGGTCAGGATTCCGGAGCTTCAAAGACAACCATTTTCATGGAAGTTGAATGAAAATTTACTAAAAGACAACAAAGTTTCAGAAAGGGTACAGGAAGAAATTGACTTTTTTTTTAAGGTCAACGACACAGGGGAAACCCCTCTGCCCATTCTCTGGGAAGCTCATAAAGCATGTATTAGGGGGGTCCTTATCTCTATCGGGGCTGGGGTAAAAAAAAAAAGAGAAAAGAAGAAAGGGAAAAACTCATTGAAGACATTTTTTTATTAGAACAGAACCACAAAAAGTTCAAGGGACAGAACCAGGAAAGCTTTCGCCAGTTAGCCTCCAAAAGGGAGGAGCTAAGGGATAACATGGAGCAGGACTCAAAAAGGGCTTTAAATAAAATAACAAGAGATAGATATTTCTGGGGAAATTAATCAAGCAAGCTCCTGGCTAGGTTATTGAAAAAGAAAAGAGACCTGAATTTCATTGAGAAAATACAAAATAAAAAAGGTGAGGTAGTAGCCACAACTAAAGGGATAGCGGAAGAATTTAAGAAGTACTATGAAGCTTTGTACTCTATTAGACAAAAGGGAGTGGTGGATCAAACTGAGAATAGGAAGGTGGAAGAATTCTTGAAGGGGGCAGGGGTGGCTGAGTTGTCTGAAGAGGACAGAGTAGTCCTGGACAGACCCATAACCAAAGATGAAATCCATGCAGCTTTGAATAATTCTCCTAAGGGGAAAAGTCCGGGCCCTGATGGGTTTACCACCCTTTACCTGAAACAATACAAACATACATTGGTGCCAAGGCTCTGCCACTACTGGAATGAACTGGGCTCCAATTGTATAATGGAGGGAGATGCCCTGTCAGCGACCATAACTTTGATATTAAAAGAAAGGAAAAACAATATGTTATGTTCTAGTTATAGACCCATTGCACTGTTAAATGCAGACGTTAAACTATACGCCAAGGTGTTGGCTAGTAGATTGAAGGACAAAATGACTATCTTGGTGCATCCAGACCAGGTAGGCTTTGTCCCGGGTAGACAGGGCAGGGACAATGGAGTGCAATCATTGCTCCTTCTAGAGTCCACTAAATTGGGGGGGCCCCAGTTCTATTCCTGTTAATGGACGCTGAAAAAGCATTTGACAGGGTAGACTGGGGGCTCATGATAAAAACTTTGAAAGTGATGGGAGTTGGCCCAAGATTTATCACTTGGGTGAAAATTCTTTATAATCACCCTTCGGCATCCGTGAAGGTGAACAGGGTTCTTTCCAGACCTTTTAGGATGGAGAATGGTACTAGGCAGGGGTGCCCTCTGTCCCCCATTTTATTTGTTCTGTCCTTAGAGCCCTTACTAGCTGCCATTCATAACAATCCAGATTGTAGAGGGGTGAGGATAGGATCATAAGAACATAAACTCGCGGCATTTGCCAACGACGTTATGTTCTATATTACAAACCCTAGGATTACAATTCCGAATTTGCTACAGATCTTGAAAAGGTACGGAGATATTTCAAACTTTAAAATAAATCTGAGCAAATCCGAAGTATTAAATATTAATGTGGTAAAACAAGAAGAAGAGAGTCTTTCAGGGGTTTTTCCCTTTCCTTGGAGAAAGGAAATCAAATATCTGGGAATTAAATTATCTAACACACTGAAAAAACTGTACCTTACTAATTACATCCCCTTGTTGGATGAAATTAGGTGAGAAACAAGAAGTCTGTCAATGCGGCCCCTCTCCTGGTTTGGACGCATCAATGCAGTAAAAATGATGCTAACTCCTAAAATACTGTATGAATTCCAGATGCTCCCAATCCCACTCCCACATTCATATCTGAGAGCCCTGCGAGGCCTAATTGCAAGGTTTGTCTGGTGCGGCAAAAAGCCATGAATTGCTTATTCAGTCCTGATCAGAGGGAAAAAAAAGGAGGACTCGCTCTTCCGGATTTTAATAAATACTACACCTCAGTAATACTTTCACGGGTTATGGAATGGTCAAAGGAGGTCTCGGACAGGAGATGGGTTAATATTGAACACAATTTGAGTAGTACAGATTTAGGCCACATTATTTGGGACCCTCCAAAATATAGAACACTGAGCACTAAAACAGCGTCTTTAACGCAAAACACTCTTAAATTATGGGATCAGATTCACGCACAGAATAAATGGTGTCACAATTCTCCTTTGATTTATATGAAAGACAACAAATTTTTTGAACCGGGGATGAGGGAGGTGGGAGGGAATTGGATAAAAATTGGAAGCACACAACTAAAAGATTTAATTAGAGAGGGGAAAATACGCACGTATCTCGACTTGAAAGCCGAGACAGATCTTATGGTGATTGATCCATGGAGGTACATCCAGTTGTCGCTCTTTATCGAGAAACTTCCGAAACCAATTAGAGGTGAGGAAGAGTATAGGTCGCTCAAACAGCTTTGCAAGAGAGATGAATCAGGAAATATTATTTCCCAACTCTATAAAATTCTGACCTCGATGGAAGAACTGGATGTACCTCCATATATCAAGAAATGGGAAAGGGAGTCAGGGTCACAGTGTAGTAAACTCACATTAGGAAAGATTTTGAAAATGATACATGGTTCTTCAGCTGATATTAAGAGGACAGAGATAAACTTTAAATGTCTTGCAAGATGGTATGCCACACCAGACAAAATAAGCAAATTTCACCCGGATAAATCTGAGAAATGTTGGAGAGGGTGTACAAATATAGGAACGATGGCCCACATATGGTGGGAGTGCTCCATTATAAAAACATATTGGAAAAAAATTATACAACTAACCAAGGAAATTACTAATAAAACTTTGTTGGAAGACCCATGGATGTGTCTATTCCACGGTACTGAGGAGCCTATTAAGCAATATCAAACATCTATTGTCCCTATATTATTGGATGCCGCTAAGAAACAGATTTCAAAGGAATGGTTGGATCCAGAGAGTCCAAAAATCTGTGACTGGCTCTTCTATGTAAATGAAATTTAAAATATAGAGTGTCTGGATAGTTTGAGAGCGGAACCAGATGAGGGGGACGCACGCATAGACAAATGGGCAGGGTGGCGAAGTTTTAAGAGTACATGGAGTTACCTAGAGGAGATTACAAGTTAAATCTGATGGGTTTGGGATCTGGGAAAGTATGGAAGGATATATGGATTACTGTCTGCCTTATTGTAATCACCTGCAGGAAGGAGGTGGGGAGGGTGGTATGGGAAGGGGGGGTTATAAATTCAAGAGGGATTTTCGTATCTCTCTCTCCATGATAACGTTTTTGTAAGCCTGTTTATGTATCTTGTATGGTTTTAGTTTTGTACTTATAAAATATAAATAAAGAATTAAAAAAAAAAACAGTCTGACAGCAAAATGACAATTCAAAGGAAAAAAAGTAATTTAAAACTACTCGCGGCTATTAATTAATTGTCAGTCCGACAATACATATAAAAGTTCATTGATAAAAACGGCATGGGATTTCCCCACAGGGGAACCCCTAACCAAAATAAAAACCCTGTGTGTTAGAGGAGGGCGGGGTCACCGGGTGGCCCCATCCTCCGTTATATAAGAAATGTCAGAAAAACAAAAGCGTCACACGGCGGAAGACTCCCACTGAGGCGGATCATGCGGACGGAGCGGAGAAGAAGCCTGGAGCAAGATGCGGGATGAGAAGAGCGGAGGAAGAAGAAGATGGAGAAGAAGAAGATGAAGAAGAAGATGGAGGAAGAAGAAGAACATCGAAGGAAGACCAGAAGAAAGAAAGAAGAAGAAATTAATAAAGGACTTATAAAAAACCTCTCTTGTGTTTTTTTTACCTTTTTGACACTTTTTTTGTGAAATGGTAGGGGTACATTTGTACCCTATTACCAATTCACACAGGGGGGGCGGGATCTGGGGGTCCTCTTGTTAAAGGGGGCTTCCAGATTCCAATAAGCCCCCTGCCTGCAGACCCCCACAACCACTGGGTAAGGGTTGTGGGGATGAGGCCCTTGTCCCCATCAACATGGGGACAAGGTGCTTTGGGGGGCTACTTCAAAGCACCCTCCCAATGTTGAGGGTATGTGGCCTGGTACGGTTCAGGAAGGGGGGCTCTCTCATCCCCCCTCTTTTCCTGCGGCCTGCCAGGTTGCGTGTTTGGATAAGGGTCTAGTATGGATTTTTGGGGGGACCCTACGCCATTTAAAAAAAAAAAAATTGGTGCGGGGTTCCCCTTAAAATCCATACCAGACCCTTCATGTCGCTGGCATGCCATCGTGGTATAAAGCCAAAATTATAAGGTTGTGCATCAACCAAATTCATAAAGAATAAGTTGGCTTTATACCACGATGGTATGCCAGCGACAATATCAGACATGTAACATGTAATCCTATTCCAACACCTTGCCCGAACACGTAAGATACCCATGCACCTCCTATCCCTCGATATAAGGAAGGCATTTGATACGGTCTCTTGGCCTTATTTACACTTTGTATTACAACGCTGGGGTTTTGGCCCAAACTTCCTGCAATGGATAAACTGCCTATACAACCAACCACAGGCTTATGTCAAATACTCAGAATTTCGCTCAGACTGTTTTCAAATACAACATGGTACCAGACAGGATTGCCCCCTCTCTCCCCTAGTTTTTGCTCTTGCAATCGAACCACTAGCTGCCCTGCTCAGGGCAAATCTGAATATTAAAGGCTTAGAAATAGCTTCCACATCCCATAAATTGTGTTTATTCACTGATGATGCGCTATTGTTCATCACTTCACCGCGCACAACTCCCCCAAATCTTATCCAGATCCTGGACAAATTTGCTTTAATAACAGGTCTAGAGGTTAACCAGCCCAAATCCAAAGCTCTCAACAAGTCTCTTCTGCAAAAGGAACTTGAACATTTACAAGAAGACTTCCCCTTCACCTGGTCCACTACATCAGTATCATACCTCAGTATAATACTTACTAGCGACCCAGCTCCCCTTTTTCAAACAAACTATCTCCCTATGTTAACGCACCTGACCTCCTTACTAGATACTTGGCGACCACTGTGCGTCTCGTGGCTTGGATGAGTTGCAGCAGTGAAGATGTCCCTACTCCCAAAACTTTTATATTTATACAGGGTCCTCCCGGTCCCAGTCCCACCTTACTTTCACAGAATTATTCAAACACGATTTTCCAAATACATATGGTGCTCCATCAGGCCTAGAGTGTCGAGGGCCATACTTCTCCATAGTAAACATAGTGGAGGGCTAGGGTTACCTAACTTATTAAGATATTATCATGCAGCCCAGCTGGCCCAGATCACCCTTCTACATGCAAAAACTGAGATACCTTTGTGGGTCAGTCTGGAAGCGATCGACCTTTACTCCCTCACTGTGACTAACTTACTATGGTTACCCTCTCTACCCGAGGCCCCATAACCAACCCCATAACATGGTACTCTCTCAAATTATGGGACAAATTACAGGGACTGTTTAAATTGATGTCTGCCCACTCCCCATTACTTTCCTTCCTGGACCACCCAAAGGTCTACCCAGCCTTTGCCGACCCAGGATCATTTCAGCTCCGGTCCCGAGCTGGACTGAACCGTATATGTGACCTTGTCACTGATGGCTCCATGAAGTCATTCTCAGCCCTACAAAATCACTCTGAACTCCCTTCAAAGGAGTATTTTAGATAACTCAAGATTGCCCACTTTGTTGGCACAATTATAGGCTCACACTCTTCACTAGATGATCTTTCCACGTTTGAAGGAATTTGCAACGCAGACCCCCATGCTCCGGGTATTATATCCCACCTTTATAATCACCTAACCTCACCTCCAGCTAACCTGCCAACTTACACTACACAGTGGTCCACAGATTTAGCAGTAGCACTTGATGCAGAAGACTGGTCAAATATATGGGCTAATACCAAAATATCATCCCACAATATAATTGCCCAGGAAGCGAACCATAAGGTTCTCATGGGGTGGTATCTAGTCCCGGCTAGGATCTCCAAATTTCTACCAAATTACCCCTCAGTATGCTTCCGAGGATGCGGTGAAAAGGGCACCCATGCCAATATATGGTGGTCATGCCCGATAGTACAGAAATTTTCGGTGACAATATTCCGCATGGCCTCCACTTTACTTCAAAGAACCATAGACCCTGACCGTCTTTAGCATTGCTGAATCATATCACAATAGAATGCACTAAATCCCAGACATGTCTCCTCCTTCAACTCACTACAGCGGCCAAACAGACAATAGCTAGGACCTGGAAAACTCTGAAATTAAACCTCACCGAAGTTAAGAATAGGGTTACCCAAGCCTTGATACATAGCAAAATTGAGGCTACAATTTTAGACAGAATTCCTCAAAATCTCGAAATATTGCACCCCTGGGTAGAGCACTTTCTACCCCCTGACTTTGACAAACATCTACTGGAACCTTAGCTTCTCGGTTGAGGTCTCAGATTCCAAACCGCAAATTTTAATGTCCTATGCGACCCCCCTGACCACCCTCCCTCAACCTTCTCTCACTTCTTTCCTCTCTCCTTTCCCCTCCTTTCCCTGTCTGATCTCCCTCTCTCTCCCCATTTACCAGCCTTACTCATAACCTCACTACTGGTAGTGTTACTTAGTGATTACACAAGTTTTACTAATTTCTGACCCTCAAGTTACTGAGGAAAGTTATCATCCCAAACACACAATCACACTGGGGTTTACCTCTCTTCCTTTAAATACTGTAACAAACCCGAAGCTTTCACATTTACTGCTATAATGATTATGCCCTGTACCTTCACATATAGCAAATGTTCCCTTTTTTCTTGTTAATATCTTGCTGTACAAAGAAATGTTGTGTAAGTTACTTGTCAGTTGTCATACAGAGATTACCTGACGATGTTTATGTCTTCCTTTTCAATAAAAAAGTTTGAACAGACAAAAGTATTTGTTGAAACTAATATTAGGAGATAGCGCAGCATAGTAATTTTCTATTTATATTGGTTTCACACAACTTTATGGAACGTGATCAGTGCTAGCAGCTGTCGATCATTATCACTCGTCCATTATATTTTGTTTTCTATATATTTTGTACTTTCAAAACAGGTAGCTCGCAAGATCCTCATAGTACGATTTATATAGCTCCAACAGTTTACACAGCCATTTACAATGTAGAGGGGGGGACAGCACAATTACAGTACAGTTCAATACAGCTGCTCGTAGAGCTTACATTCTAAAGGGAGGGGGTGGTGGTACAATCAATATAATAATATAAGTATAATCAATAACATAGTATTAATTAACCACTTGCCTACTGGGCACTTAAACCACCCTCTTGCCCAAACAAATTTTCAGCTTTTGGTGCTCTCACATTTTGAATGACAATTACTCAGTCATGTAATACTGTATCAAAATGAATTTTTTGTCCTTTTTTTCATACAAATAGAGCTTTCTTTTGGTGGTATTTGATCACCTCTGGGTTTTTTATTTTTTGCGCTACAAATGAAAAAAGACAGAAAATTTTGAAAAAAATGCATTTTTCTTAGTTTTTGTGATAACATTTTGCAAATTATTAATTTTAACCACTTGAGCCCCGGACCATTATGCTGCCTAAGGACCAGAGGTCTTTTTCCAATTTGGCACTGCGTCGCTTTAACTGCTAATTGCGCGGTCATGCAATGCTGTACCCAAACAAAATTTGCGTCCTTTTCTTCCCACAAATAGAGCTTTCTTTTGATGGTATTTGATCACCTCTGCAGTTTTTATTTTTTGCGCTATAAACGGAAAAATACCGAAAATTTTGAAAAAAAATGATATTTTCTACTTTTTGTTATAAAAAAAATCCAATAAACTAAATTTTAGTCATACATTTAGGCCAAAATGTATTCGCCACATGTCTTTGGTAAAAAAAAATGTCAATAAGCATATATTTATTGGTTTGCGCAAAAGTTATAGCGTCTACAAACTAGGGTACATTTTCTGTAATTTACACAGCTTTTAGTTTATGATTGCCTATGTCATTTCTTGAGGTGCTAAAATGGCAGGGCAGTACAAAACCCCCCCAAATGACCCCATTTTGGAAAGTAGACACCCCAAGGAAATTGCTGAGAGGCATGTTGAACCCATTGAATATTTATTTTTTTTGTCCCAAGTGATTGAATAATGACAAAAAAAAAAAAAAAAAAAAATTTACAAAAAGTTGTCACTAAATGATATATTGCTCACACAGGCCATGGGCATATGTGGAATTGCACCCCAAAATACATTCAGCTGCTTCTCCTGAGTATGGGGATACCACATGTGTGGGACTTTTTGGGAGCTTACGGGGCCCCGAAAACCCGCGTACGGGGCCCCGAAAACCAAGCACCGCCTTCAGGATTTCTAAGGGTGTAAATTTTTGATTTCACTCTTCACTGCCTATCACAGTTTCGGAGGCCATGGAATGCCCAGGTGGCACAAAACCCCCCCAAATGACCCCATTTTGGAAAGTAGACACCCCAAGCTATTTGCTGAGAGGCATATTGAGTCCATGGAATATTTTATATTTTGACACAAGTTGCGGGAAAGTGACACTTTTTTTTTTTTTTTTGCACAAAGTTGTCACTAAATGATATATTGCTCACACAGGCCATGGGCATATGTGGAATTGCACCCCAAAATACATTTAGCTGCTTCTCCTGAGTATGGGGATACCACATGTGTGGGACTTTTTGGGAGCCTAGCCGCGTACGGGGCCCCGAAAACCAAGCACCGCCTTCAGGATTTCTAAGGGTGAAAATTTTTGATTTAACTCCTCACTACCTATCACAGTTTCGGAGGCCATGGAATGCCCAGGTGGCACAAAACCCCCCCAAATGACCCCATTTTGGAAAGTAGACACCCCAAGCTATTTGCTGAGAGGCATGGTGAGTATTTTGCAGCTCTCATTTGTTTTTGAAAATGAAGAAAGACAAGAAAAAACTTTTTTTTTTTTCTTTTTTCAATTTTCAAAACTTTGTGACAAAAAGTGAGGTCTGCAAAATACTCACTATACCTCTCAGCAAATAACTTTGGGTGTCTACTTTCCAAAATGGGGTCATTTGGGGGGGTTTTGTGCCACCTGGGCTTTCCATGGCCTCCGAAACTGTGATAGGCAGTGAAGAGTGAAATCAAAAATTCACGCCCTTAGAAAGCCTGAAGGCGGTGCTTGGTTTTCGGGATCCCGTACGTGGCTAGGCTCCCAAAAAATCTCACACATGTGGTATCCCCGTACTCAGGAGAAGCAGCAGAATGTATTTTGGGGTGTAATTTCACATATTCCCATGGCATGTTTGAGCAATATATCATTTAGTGACAACTTTGTGCAAAAAAAAAAAAAAAAAATTTGTCTCTTTCCCGCAACTTGTGTCGCAATATAAAATATTCCATGGACTCGACATGCCTCTCAGAAAATAGCTTGGGGTGTCTACTTTCCAAAATGGGGTCATTTGGGGGGGGTTTTAACTGTCCTGGCATTTTATGCACAACATTTAGAAGCTTATGTCACACATCACCAACTCTTCTAACCACTTGAAGACAAAGCCCTTTCTGACACTCATTGTTTACATGAAAAAGTTATTTTTTTTTGCAAAAAAATTACTTTGAACCCCCAAACATTATATATTTTTTTAAAGCAAATGCCCTACAGATTAAAATGGTGGGTGTTTCATTTTTTTTTTTCACACAGTATTTGCGCAGCGATTTTTCAAATGCATTTTTTGGGGAAAAAACACACTTTTTAAAATTTTAATGCACTAAAACACACTATATTGCCCAAATGTTTGATGAAATAAAAAAGATGATCTTAGGCCGAGTACATGGATACCAAACATGACATGCTTTAAAATTGCGCACAAATGTGCAGTGGCAACAAAATAAATACATTTTTAAAAGCCTTTAAAAGCCTTTACAGGTTACCACTTTAGATTTACAGAGGAGGTCTACTGCAAAAATTACTGCCCTCGATCTGACCTTCGCGGCGATACCTCACATGCATGGTGCAATTGCTGTTTACGTTTGACGACAGACCGCCGCTTGCGTTCGCCTTAGCGCGAGAGCAGGGGGCGACAGGGGTGCTTTTTTTTTTTTTTTATTATTTTTTTTGCTTTTTTATCTTATTTTTAAACTGTTCCTTTCATTTTTTTTTTTTTTTTTTAATCATTTTTATTGTTATCTCGGGGAATGTAAATATCCCCTATGATAGCAATAGGTAGTGACAGGTACTCTTTTTTGAAAAAATTGGGGTCTATTAGACCCTAGATCTCTCCTCGGCCCTCAAAGCATCTGATGACACCAAGATCGGTGTGATAAAATGCTTCCCCAATTTCCCAATGGCGCTATTTACACCCGGCGAAATCTAAGTCATAAAATGCTCGTAGCTTCCGGTTTCTTAGGCCATAGAGATGTTTGGAGCCACTCTGGTCTCTGATCAGCTCTATGGTCAGCTGGCTGAATCACCGGCTGCATTCTCAGGTTCCCTGTTGAGACAAGAGAGCCAGAGAAAAACACGAAGACGGTGGGGGGGGCTTTCCCTCCCACGGCTTGTAAAAGCAGTCTAGAGGCTAATTAGCCACTAGGATTGCTTTTACATGAAAGCCGACCGCTGGCTGAAAAGAATGATACCAAGATGATACCTAAACCTGCAGGCATCATTCTGATATAACCATTCAAAGTCGTGAATGGCGTACCTGAAGACAAAAAAATGGTTAACAATAAAGCACAGTAAACGGTAAAGTATAAAAAATTGCATACCTGAAAAGCAAACATGATAAAACATAATAATAATAAAAC
Organism: Aquarana catesbeiana; assembly: GCF_042186555.1. NCBI lineage: Eukaryota > Metazoa > Chordata > Amphibia > Anura > Ranidae > Aquarana > Aquarana catesbeiana. The sequence goes on from NC_133325.1 coordinate 224,621,751, forward strand.
ATTGCAGAATAGAATACAGTAAAAAAGAGCAGAGCAAGAGAGAGAGAATAGAGAGAGAGAGAACAATAAAACGACAACTATTTTTTTTTATTTTATATATTTTTTTTTTTTTTCACTTTTTTTTTAACTAACTTTTATAACTGTAACCGGTTCCAGGTTCGGGTCTCTCAAAATGCGATGGCATCTTGGGAGACCCTGTGAAAGTGTGCCTAGTCTGTGCAATGCTGTACCCTACGCTAATACTCAACTAGTGTATGGTAGCGTTCAAAACATTCACCAATGCAAAGACCAGGATTGTCAGGACAGGAGGGACAATAATAGCAGGTGTCACGCCTATATTCGCGCTTGCTGCAGACACGACATCTTTTTTGGGGGTTCGTTGGGTAGGGGTACTCGGGAGGACATAAAGAAAATGCCTCTCATGCAGCCGACTGCATTTGGTTGGGGATGTGAATGGGGGAAGTACGGGCGCTGCAGAAGCGGTGGGTTCCCAATTAGGATTGGCGAATGCAGCAGGAAGGGCACTATGGACACGACGGGCCTGTGTTTGTCTTCTTGGTGGCAGCGGGACACTACTTGTGCTTGCCACCTCACCAGCTTGAACTGCACTTATGGGACTCGCCACGTCACCAAGTGTTACTGCAGTGCTGGTTTGACTACGACCGGGGTGTACTAGGCCGCTGGCGCTTGCCAGTTCAATAAAAAGCTACCAAAAAAACTGTTAGCGATCGCAGGGATCAGGCCTGACTCTGCGAACGCTGCAGTTATGCGTTAAGTGTTTTGTAAGTGACAGTGATCGATCGATACTGCACTTGGGTGGGCTGGGCCGGGCGGAGGGGCAAAATGCAGGTGCTAGCAGGTATCTGGGCTGATCCCGCTAACACTGCGTTTTTGGGAACCCTAAACTGCTGGGGACGCCAGTATAGATCTGATCGGATCAGATATTGATCCGTTCAGATACTATACCACTAAGGGAGGTGTACGGTGCGTGCGTGGGTGTTAGCGGTACTGGCGCTAATCTGACGCTGCTTGGGGCTGGTGCTTGCCAGTTCACCAAAATACTACCAAAAAAACTGTTAGCGATCGCAGGGATCAGGCCTGACTCTGCGAACGCTGCAGTTATGCATTTAGTGTTTTGTAAGTGTCAGTGATCGATCGATACTGCACTTGGGTGGGCTGGGCTGGGCCGGGCGGAGGGGCAAAACGCAGGTGCTAGCAGGTATCTGGGCTGATCCCGCTAACACTGCATTTTTGGGAACCCTAAACTGCTGGGGACGCCAGTATAGATCTGATCGGATCAGATATTGATCCGTTCAGATACTATACCACTAAGGGAGGTGTACGGTGCGTGCGTGGGTGTTAGCGGTACTGGCGCTAATCTGACGCTGCTTGGGGCTGGTGCTTGCCAGTTCACCAAAAATACTACCAAAAAAACTGTTAGCGATCGCAGGGATCAGGCCTGACTCTGCGAACGCTGCAGTTATGCATTTAGTGTTTTGTAAGTGTCAGTGATCGATCGATACTGCACTTGGGTGGGCTGGGCTGGGCCGGGCGGAGGGGCAAAACGCAGGTGCTAGCAGATATCTGGGCTGATCCCGCTAACACTGCGTTTTTGGGAACCCTAAACTGCTGGGGACGCCAGTATAGATCTGATCAGATCAGATATTGATCCGATCAGATACTATACCACTAAGGGAGCTGTACGGTGCGTGCGTGGGTGTTAGCGCTACTGGCGCTAACCTGACGCTGCCTGGGGCTGGTGCTTGCCAGTTCACCAAAATGCTACCAAAAAACCTGTTAGCGATCGCAGGGATCAGGCCTGACTCTGCGAACGCTGCAGTTATGCGTTTAGTGTTTTGTAAGTGACAGTGATCGATCGATACTGCACTTGGGTGGGCTGGGCGGAGGGGCAAAACGCAGGTGCTAGCAGGTATCTGGGCTGATCCCGCTAACACTGCGTTTTTGGGAACCCTAAACTGCTGGGGACGCTAGTATAGATCTGATCGGATCAGATATTGATCCGTACAGATACTATACCACTAAGGGAGGTGTATGCTGCGTGCGTGGGTGTTAGCGGTACTGGCGCTAATCTGACGCTGCCTGGGGCGACGCATATCACCACCGGGCGATCAGGGGGCTAAACCTTTATTCGGTAATAAACGGCGGGTGCCCTGACACTATAAAAAATAAACAAACTAACCAACGTCACCCGTAACAGTTATACGGTGATCAGTGGTGAAAGGGTTAACTAGGGGGCAATCAAGGGGTTAAAACATTTATTCGGTAGTATATGGGGGTCCCTGTCGCTATAAAACGCTGACGGCGAACCTAAATATTTAGGTCCCTAACTAGCGTCACCAGCGACACTAATACAGCGATCAGAAAAATGATCGCTTAGCGACACTGGTGACAGGGGGTGATCAAGGGGTTAAAACTTTATTAGGGGGGGTTAGGGGGGTATCCTAGACCTAAAGGGGGGTAATACTAACTGTCCCAACACTGTAACTGTCACAAACTGACACCAATGCAGTAATCAGAAAAAAAAAAAACTGCTGGTGTCAGTTTGTGACGGGGGGGGGTGATTGGGGGGGGATTGGGGGGCGATCGGGGGGGGGATCGGGGTGTTTAGTGTGCCTGGCATGTTCTACTGTATGTGTGTGTGTTTGTGCACTCACATACCTGTCTTCTCTCCTCGGGCCGGAACGGAAATTACCGAGCCGAGGAGAGATGACATCATTTCCTTTGCTGCTGTTTAGCATACAGCAGCAAAGGAATGAAGTGATTGGCGATCACGAGGGGGGGGCCACGAACGGATGGCCTCCCCCTCACCTCTGATCGCCGCTGGACAAAAGACGACCGCCTCGGGCACCGAGGGGGGGTCCGATCGGACCCCCCACCCGCGGAAGGCAAATCACGTATATGTACGTGATTTTGCCTGTCCGTGCCACCTTGCCGACGTAAATCGGCGTGAGGCGGTCGTCAAGTGGTTAATTCATACATTTTGGGTACAATTTATACTGCTACATATCTTTGGCAAAAATAACCCAAATTAGTGGATATTATTTAGTCTGTGTGAAAGTTAGAGAGTCTACAAGCTGTGGTGCAAATCATAAAAAATTGATCACACCTGATGTACTGGTGGCCTATCTCATTTCTTGCGAACCGAACAAGCCAGGAAAGTACAAATACCCCCCAAATGACCCCTTTTTTGAAAGCAGACATTCCGAGGTATTTAGTAAGATGCATGGTGATGTTTTTGATGTTGTCATTTTTTCCCACAATTCTTTGCAAAATTAAGATTTTTTTTCCACAAAATTGTCATTGTAATAGGTTATTTCTCTCACATGGCATGTGCATACCACAAATGAAGCCCCAAAATACATTCTGCTACTCCTTCTAAGTATGGCAATACCACATGTGTGGGGCTTTTTCACAGCCTAGCCACATAGAGATGCCCAACATGAAAGGAGCACCATCAGGTGTTCTAGGATCACAAATGAGACATCTAACTTGTTGACTACCTATTACACTTTTGAAGGCGCTGGAGCACCAGGACAATGGAAACACCCACAAAGTGACCCAATTTTGGAAAGCTAACACCCCAACGTATAATCTATGAGGCATAATAAGTTTTTTGAATGGTTCATGATTTAACCTTCTGTACAGAATTTAATAGACAACACAGACAAATAGAAAAGATAATTAAGACTCATTGGCCCATTACGCTCAGAGAACCCATGCTAGTCAAAACATTACCTAAACTACCAAAATTCATTTACAGACACCCAACGATATTGAAGGATAGAATTGTCAAAAGTATTTTTGATCCCCCTAAAAAGATGGTCATTTTTTTTTTGATAAGAGAGGATTTTTAAAATGTGGTAAATGCCTGACATGTAGAACGTGTAAAGGAGGAAAGAAGAAAACTACACATTTTCAATCTAAAACCACTGGACAGATATATGAAATACCTAAGTTCATCACATGCAGCGCCACACACGTTACATACCTTTTGGAATGTGGTGTCCAATATGTGGGTAGAACCACCAGAGAACTTAAAGTGAGACTACGAGAACACATCAATAATATTAAAAAGGGCTTCCACAAGCACAGCTTTTCATACCATGTAAGAAAATTCCATATAGAGACATTAGAGGGGCACCAATTAGAAACAGGCTATCTCACAAAATGAAATCCAAAGAATATACCAATTACAGTCATTAACATCGAAAGGGTTAAATGTGGACTTAGATGTAAATTGTTTTATAAGTAATTTTTTATATATGTTGATTTTATTTTTTTTATTTTTTTTTTTTTTGTTTCACAAAGGTTTTTTATTGATTGAACATGTAATTACATGGTAGCATTGTAATAGTACATTTGCATAAAAATGGTACATATGAGATTTGGTTTAAATATAGTAAAGGACGGTATATACATACAATATGGTTATAGAAAGTTACAAAAATGAACATTTTTATTTATGCCAAATATATTTTCAAGTAACATCATGGAAATCTTGAATTAGAGTTTTGGGTCATAAGTGACCCAGATTGTGGCTTTAAGGGAAAAAAAAAAAAAAAAAAAAAGGGGGGGGGGATAGGGGATTGTTTAAATGACCTGTTATTTTCGTTATGTTTTCTTAAACCTTCTTATGAAACCTATTAAATGTTGAGTGCTTTGTACGTCTGAGAATTTTTGAATTCTATCCATTTGTACCATGTTGAAGCAAAATAAGTTATTTTCTCCTGAGATATGCTTATGAGTTCTTCTATTTTTTCTATATTGTTTAATCTGCGGAACCATTCTTTTTTTGACGGTATAGAGTTAGAGCGCCAGTGGCATGGGATACAGTGTCTTGCAGCATTTACCATAAACATGGTTAGAGATTTTAGGTATTGTTTTTTGGGAATAGTATTGTAGTGTAATAGGTACTGTGCTGGGTTGAAACTTAAATTTACTGAGGTGATTGAAGTGATGGTTTCGTGAACCATTTTCCAAAAATTTTTGATTAGTGGGCAAGTCCACCAGATGTGTATCATCGAGCCTTCCTCCCGTTTGCATCTCCAACATCTGTTCGAGGTCTGGGGAAAGAATTTGTGCAATAGGGTGGGGGTTCTATACCATCTAGTGATGATTTTAAAGCCACATTCTTGAGTGGCAACGTTAAGAGAGCCTTTATGAGCGTATATAAAAATTCTTTCCCAGTTTTCTTTTGACAGAGTTAAGTTAAGATCTTGTTCCCAGGCTTGGCATGACGAGCTGGAGAATTCAGAATCACTCACAAAGAGCGAGTTATATAGAATAGATATGATATGTCTCTGTGGGGTTGTTTTAGTGCAGAGGTCTTCTAGAGTCGTAAGAGGTCTAGTCCAATGTTGGGTTTTCTCATTGCTGGTCAAGTAATGTTTAATTTGTATGTAATTCCATTGAGAGATCTGGGGAGGTTCGCTGTCTTTGTTTATTTCGTCTCTTGATAATAGTTTACTATTTTTGAAGAAGTGTTTGACAAGAATTTCTTTGTGTGGCCATGACTTAGATAGAAAATTTTTTTCTGTACCTGGGAGAAAGTCTGGATTATTCTTTAATGGTGTTAGAGGACTCATCCAAGGGAGTGGGTTGTTTTTTTTATAAGTATTGTTAAATGTTTCAAGTGTGGAACCGATAAGTGGGTGGGATTTAGTGTTTTTTGGGTGGTGCTTCGGACAGATCCATGGGAAGGATTTCAATTGGTGGGAGAAAAGGGATTGTTCTAAATTAACCCAGTCTTTAACTTTGTCGTGGATGTTCCAGTCTACTATTCTTGTCAGAAGGGTTGCTTGGTGGTATTTCTGTAAGTCCGGCAGAGCTATCCCCCCTTTATTTTTAGGTAGGTTTAGTCTGGAAAATTTTATTCTGGGAGGTTTGCTCCTCCAGATAAAGGAAGCGCATGCTTTACGGAAGGATTTAAAGAATGAGGATGGGAGTTTGATGGGGATCGTTTGCATTACATACAGAAACCTAGGAAGGATTGTCATCTTGATTAGAGAAGCTCTGCCAAACCAAGAAACATTTAGAGAATTCCATCTTTTTAAATCGTCCTGTGTCTCTTTTAGGATGGGTAGGTAATTGAGTTTGTAGAGATCATTTAAATTTGTAGGGATTTCAGTTCCAAGATATGTTATACTTTGATTGGCCCACGAGAAGGGAAAGTTTTTTTTACATAATTCTACTGATTTTGGGGGTAGTGTGATATTTAAGGCGCTAGATTTTGAATGGTTGATTTTCAAGTTTGAGAGTGATTGGAAATATTCTAGGTCTTGAATGACATTGGGTAGGGATATATGGGGTTCTGAAAGGAATAGAAGCATATCATCGGCGAATGCTGCAACTTTATACGTGCGTTTGTGGATATCGATACCCTTGATGTCTGGATTGGATCTAATTTTATTTAATAGTGGTTCTAATGTGAGGACGAACAATAGTGGTGAAAGGGGGCAACCCTGTCTTGTGCCATTACGAAGATTGAAGGCGTTTGACAGGTGGCCGTTTACTCTGACTCTTGCTGATGGATTTGAGTATAGTACTTTGATATAGGACCTCATTAAAGGTAGAATTCCTATATGTTTTAATGTAGCATCGATGAAGTCCCAGGCCACTCTGTCAAACGCCTTCTCGGCATCAAGGGAGAGGAAGAAACCCTGTTTCTTTTGGGTTGTTAGCCAGTGATTAATGTTTATTGCTTTGGTTGTGTTGTCTCGTCCTTCTCTTCCAGGGATAAAGCCTACTTGGTCTAAGGAAATGAGGGATGAGAGCAGGGGTAAGAGTCTATTTGCTAATATTTTGGCGTATATCTTAATATCGACGTTAATTAGGGAAATTGGTCTATAGTTAGTAACCTGAGTTGTATCTTTGCCTTCTTTTGGTATTACCGAAATATGTGTTTCCAAGAGTTGTTTGGGGGGATATTGTTCAGAGTGAAGAGACTGAAAGGCTTTTAAAAATCTTGGTTTTAGTATGTTGGTAAATGTTTTGTAATATTGAAGGGGTAATCCGTCTGGGCCTGGTGCTTTTCCAATTTTCATATCCTTTAAGGCTTTATCAAATTCTAGACCAGTTATGGGCATTTCTAGTTCTTGTGCTGAAATTTTCGAAATTTGAGGTGGGCAGTATTTTTCTAGGAACTCTTGAATAAGTTTTGTTCTCTCGTCTGAGTTTTGTGGGCATTTGGGGTTAGATGGGATGTTGTATAATGATTGGTAATAGAGCTCGAACTGTTTGGCAATCTCCTCATTCGAAGAGTGTAGTGCACCTTGTTTGTCTCTTATTTGATGAATTGTTGAAGCAACTTTCTTGTTTTGGACTGCTTTTGCGAGCAACCTTCCGCTTTTATTGCCTTGCTCATAATATATTTTATGTCTCAAGATATATTGTCTTTTAGTTTTCATGCTCAACTCTTCTGAGAGTAGCGTTCTTGCTTTAGTTAAGTCTTCAAATGTAGAGAGTGCCACAGTTCTTTTATGGGTTAGTTCTAATCTATGAATTTGTTCCAATAACGATCTTATTTTGGACTGTTTTTCCTTCTTTAGTTTAGCTAACTTATTTATGAACTCACCTCTCATAACACACTTGTGTGCTTCCCACTGAGTGATCAAAGATGTCTCGTCATTTCCATTTAGTGAAAAGTATTCATTTAGTTTGTCATTAAAGTGTATTACGTCTAAAGGGTCTTTCAGTACCGTTGTGTTTAGTCTCCAAGTTTTAGTTATGGTAGATTTTTCTGGGAAAGTTAATGTTATGGTGATCGGGTGATGGTCGGATAACGTCATGGTTTCAATTGCAGAGTCTGTCAGTAAGTCAAGGTCAGGTTGTGAGATCAGAAAGTAATCAATCCTAGAGTATTTTTGATGAATTGTGGAGAAGTAGGTGAAGTCTTTGGTTTGGGGGTTAAGGATTCTCCAGGTGTCATGTAACATTAGCTCTTGTAGTTGGATTTTAATTTGTTTCAGTGCTTTAAAAGGAAGGCTAGATGTACCATTCGAGGTGTCTATGAGCGGATTTAGTGGAATATTGAAATCTCCCCCTAAGATAATCATACCTGCCGCGAAGTTTGTTAAAAGGTCCTTTATTTTACGAAAGAAGGTTACCTGTTTTGAGTTAGGGGTGTATATGTTGGCAATTGTGATGGGATGAGGTCCCAGCTTCCCTTTAATGAATATGTATCTTCCCCCTGGATCAAGCATTGTGTCATGGACCTGAAGGGGAGTTTGTTTGGAAATCAAAATTGAGACTCCTTTGGATTTCCCCTCAGGATTGGTGGCATGATATGCAGTTGGAAATCTTTTATCTTGTAGTTTGGGAGCTTTATTAGTTTTAAAGTGAGTTTCTTGTATGCAAATGATATTAGCTTTGAGTTTATGAAATTCATTGAGGAATTTGGTTCGTTTTTCAGGGATGTTAAGTCCATTGGCATTTACTGAAATTAGCTTAAGTGTCGTTGAGACAGTTTGGTGTTTAGGAATAGGCATTTTTAGTGTATTCCTGTATCTGAAAGTAGGGGAGTTTGGGCTCAGGGTTATGAAAAGGTTTACTTTAAATGTGTGTCTTGTTTTAGGTCAGATACACGTTCTCTGGGGCTAAGTGGGGTTAGGGAAGTGGAAGAGGAGAAAGAGAAGAAAAAAAAAAAAAAGGGGGGGGGGAAGGGGGGATGTGGGTGGGGGAAGAAGTTTTCCTACCTCAAGGATAGGGTGGTAGAATGTACCGGAGGTAGATTTAGATCAACTAATCTACCCTGTTAAGAAGAGCCGGTAAGTTCAAAGAGTGAAAGTTATTTCACTCCTTGTGTGGGGGCAATGTCTAAGTAGGATCGGATGGATTTTAATTCGAGACTTTATGTTCTCTTTTCTTTTTCCTTTATTTAGTTTACTAAAATTCTTAGCACTTCGGGGCAACTACCTAATTGTAGTGATCAGATCTTACAGGATGTATGAAGGATATTTTGAGCATGGGAGAATATGAAATATTGTATGCAATTTGTGTGTGGATAGGGATTTGGGAGCGTTCTAATGATTATGTACAGAAACGTGTTGGTAATGGATCCTGTTTTTTTTTTTTTTTTTTATAGGATCCTTTTGAGCTTTGGGTTTTGATGTGGTTCCTGGGTGTATATAAGATATAATACCCCAGATAATTATATTCGTTAGCCACTGGGGGGAGACCTTGTCATAGGAATTAAGAGCGTCTTGTGTTTAAGGGGATCTGTATGTTATATGGAGAATCTTCGTGTACATTAATTAGTACCATAGCGTTTGCATATTCTATAAATCTTTAACTGTAACAAACAAACTTGGAAAAGAAAAACAAAACTCCTTTTTCAAAGGCAAGAAAATTTTTCCCTTAGATAGGGATTGCAGGTATAAGGCATTATGGTGGTCAACGTGACTTTTTTTTTTTTTTTTTTTTTTTTTTTCTTCCTTTTTTTCTCAAAAATAGCCAGATCCTATTTTACCAAAAAATTCGGCTGTTGTTAGGAGTGCTGTTTAACATTGTTAATTTCCTCCTATTTTACAAAATTTGGAAAAAATATTATATTTTTGTGTATGAAAGTGTCCTTATGTGGACGCAATTGAGGTATGTCTTGAGTGAACCACCATCATGCTTATTCCTTATGTTGAATATAAACATCTTCTGTAATTATCATAACCTTGGTTGGTTTAAGTTCAACCCTTTTTACGAAAATCAAGACGTTAATCAGCCATTTTAGATCTAATAAAGTCAATGATATTCAGTACCACAGTAACTTTTTGCGACTTTTGGTATTTATAAGAGCAGGTGTGTTAACAGTTCTATTATATTTAGAAGAATATATACATTTCTCTCTGAAATTCACCCCTCTCCCTCTCCCTCCCCCTCCCCTCCCCCCGCCCGCCCACCTCCCCTTATCCCTACCTCTACCCCCCCCCACTCCCCCCTCCCTCCCCCCTCCCTGAACCCGCCCCATCTTGTATTGCTTACTTGGTGTATTTTATATGTAACAAATTTTTGTAAAAGATTAATAGATTCACTGAGGATAATATCGATCGTGAAAGTTTAAGAATGGTTAATGGTTCGTAGTAAATGAAATAAAGGGTAAAGCCGTATCTTAATATGCTACAGGGTAAAGATGTAAATATTCTTTAGGTATCTTACTTACAAACATACATTTTTTAGTTTAAACATATCTATCATACCCTTGTGTTGATAGTTATGATCAGGATATCTGTATATATTTTCTTTGGCTTGGTTGTATTGATGTGCTTCTGATCTTGTACGGCCCCGTTGCTAAATAAGAGAGTAGATTGGAGAGTAGAAAAGGGGGATGAAAAGGGGGGAGAGAGAAGAGAGCAAGAAAAAGGAAAAATATAAAGATGAACAAGGGGGGGAAAAAAAGGAAAAAGATGCAAAATATAGGGGGGGGGGTGTGAAAGCCAACGATCTTTTAGCTTTTAAGCAAGAATTCTAATCTCTGTGGTTGAATAAGTTCTTATTGAGTGGTCTGAGGTTGTTCCCACTGAAGGTCCAATGGCTGACTTGATAGCTGGAGTTTGATTGAAGATATTCGTGCGTGGGGTGGTTTCTGCGGTTCTTATGGCTGAATGCAATTCAGGTGTCCATTTGGTCTTGTCTATCCATGCGATCTCTGCGTCTAGGAGGGGAGAGTCCTGGACTTCCTTGGTTATTTCCTCTTCTGTTTTGATGTGATGATGGTGATCTGCGACGTCTATCTCTGTTTCTTTGAGCTCTAGGAGTATAGTTGTTTGTTACTTCGATCCATGTTTCATTTAGCATAAATGTATTATACCAATCTGGCACTTCAGTTGGCGGGATGTTGAGTGTTTCACAGAATGATTGTAAGTCTTCGGGTGTGCGTAGCAGTGCTGTGTGACCTCTCCAGGTGGCTGATAGACAGAATGGGAACTTCCACCTGTATGGTATACCTCTGGTACGCAATTGGTCAAGTATCGGACGCAGAGCCCTGCGTTGTTGTAGTGTGATGTTTGATAAATCTTGATATAATTTTATCTCAGTTCCATTAAACAACACTCTATTTTTTTCTCTCGCCTTTTTTAAGATGGCTTCTTTCAGGGGGAAGTTTACCAAGCAACATATTATGTCCCTGGGGGGATCTGTGTCTCTTCCTCTCGGTCTGAGGGCTCTGTGAATCCTTTTGAAGTCAATAGGGGAATCTGGAAGTCTGTCTAATAAATCATTGAATATGGTCGTGGTAGTGTGTTCTACAGGGTTTTGGTCTGCTGTTTCTGGTACCCCTCTAATTCTTATGTTATGCCTTCTTCCTCTGTTATCGAGGTCTTCTAAGTGGCGATGCATCTCAATAATATGGTTTAGATGTATATCAGAAGATTTTTGTACCTGTCTTATTGCCTCTGCATGGCGTGATGAGGCCTGCTCCACCGATCCCATCCTTGTTGCAATGCCCTGCATCTCTGTCTTTAGATCCGTGATGGCTGCAGACAGCGTGGCTTTAATGTCCATAGCCACTGCTTGTAGGTCTGCCAGGCAGAGGGTTTGTGAGGCTGATGGGTTGCAGGGATGGGGAGAAGGGTGCTGGGTTGGAGGCTGAGGAGTGTGGCCTTGAGCGCCGATCGCGCCGTCCGTCGCAAGGCCGGAGCCGCCGGGCGGGCCGGGTGGTTTAGGCGAGGCCGCGGCTTTGAGGCCTTCTCCCTGCGGCGTCCGGAACATTGCTGGGATGTTGCCTTGAGACATCTGACTATGTTCCAGGGGTTCTCGGGCTGTTGAGGGGATCCGGTCACCCTTTCCCATGTTTGGGATTGCTTTAGTGTCTCCTGTATAGCAGTTTAGTTGCCCCTGTGTGCAGGAGAGAGTGGATTAAGCGTCCATTCAGGTCCGGAGTTAGGCCACGCCCCCCTTATTTTTTATTTTAACATAATAATATTTTTAATGTTGACCGATGCTTACTAATGTATATTAGAATATAATTGTTATCATTGGAAATATTTTGTAATCTGAGATAAGAGATCATTAAGGAGATATACATGTAGAATACAGCACTGTATTTATTGATTGTATAGTCCCAATTAGGAATATTTTTTAGACACTACCATTCATATCAGACTAGACAATATGTGTAGACAATATAAAATAACCGATAGACAAAATACAGCTATACTGAGAAGGAAACTTGTTGTGCAAATATTATAATTAAGTACAACATGCACACAATTTAAGGACGACATTGAGTATTAGAATGGTGACATCCACATTTCCTAAACACAGGAAGTGTTCACATACAAGGTAGTTACAGCAGTAGGTGTAATGTCTCAAAAAATGAGTACCAAGATGGTGATATGAACACATCCTGCGGAAGAATACTGCTCACACACTTAGTGGGATGTAGTGAGACCTAACAGGAAGCCACCGAATACAATATGCAAACCTTCTGACAGAGTCTATGGAAGTACCAATATGGCGGTAACAACGCTTCCGGTTCTGGTGGAAACAGGAAGTGATTGAAATTTTACTGCACACTCAGTGAGAGTAGTAGGAGTCACTGGGGTTAGTAGGCAGGACTTAACATATATAAGGCAACCAGTCACGGGTGCCACTAGCTCCTGAAGATGCCCAGTGGGAGGGGCGAAACGCATCAAGGTGAGGAGACCTAGTGATAGTTGTTTGCACGCCAAGGCGGCTTTTTTTGCATGGTTTTAAAGTTTGATGTAAGTGTAATGATTTTGGATTTTTATGAATAAAATTAGCAGTATTACACTATATATCCTTTTCTCTTCATTGCCACATGTCTAATATGGATATTCGATCACTGGAAAAGTTGGGAAGGTGATAGTTATATCTGGATATAGGATATACCTGATGTCTCTAATATATCGGTGGAAGGAAGGTGATATTTTTACCCACATACTGATTACATCCAGCAGCCCTAGCCGTTGACAGGAGGCGCCATTCTAAATTTAATACCAGGTGCATTTAAAGATTATTGCTGGTGAGTGGAGACCTAGGAGTGGGGACCCAGTATCATCAATAGCTATGTTATTGTTATTATTATACTGATGTAGGCACTTTATTATACATTGTATTATTGTTTGCTGTTAATTGGAGCATCACTGAATATAACATTCATATTCTTCACCAATGGACATAGACTTGTTGCAGTGTGCTACTCAGAGCAGTGGGGAGGCACAACGTAAAGCCCAACTGGCAGCAGGGCTAAAGACTTGAAAGGATATGGGGACTATGCATGTGCCTGCTTTAGTCCACAGAGTGCTGGAAAAGCTAAACTAGGGGTGACCAAAACTGTCCTTGTTCCATGTTCCCTAGTGCCAGGTGCTGCAGGGTTGCCTAGGGAAACTTCCAAGGAGCTCGCAGTGACGGAGCAGAGTTTCCCAGGTCAGCAATGGAGCTGCCCAAGGAGAAAAGGGTTCCCCTTTAAAGATAGAGGGTGCTATGAGGAGCGACTCACAGGCTGTGGTGGGTAAAAGACAGAGACAACCCACAAAAGTGGCAGTAATGTCTACATGCAATGAGAATGCTGGTTGCCATGCTGACAAGCATGTTACTAGTGGTAAATGTTATTGGTGCTAATGACATTGAAAAATGTGTGCCTGAGAATGTTGGTAATGTGGTCACTACCAATGAGGGGAGTAGTATATCTCCTGTAAGAGGCAGGGGCACAGGATTGTCCATGGAAGTCTCATGGGGTCTCCATGTGTTGGAGCCAGAGGCTGTCCAGGATGGCTGTGGCGCTACTTTGGTGGAACAAGGGGAAACTGAGTCACTGTCAGGTGAGTACTTACCGAGGCAGAGATGCCGAGAGCGGTTCGCCCTTGCCACTACATGCACCCCATCCCCTGGGGATGAAACAGGGAATGGGTGGCACTAAGGAACACGGGCCACCAGCAGGTATGGGTCCCTTGTGGGAAACTGCAGAGCCGGGTTTGGGGCTGCAGGAGTCCAGGAACTGGTGGAAGTCCCGTTGATGGGTGGAGCAGACAAACTGTAAGCAAGCAGACGGTCAAACACAGGCAATAAGCAAGACAAGACCGTAAGATAGGCCGGGGGTCAAACACTGGTATCAAGCAGAGAAAGTCCATTAATCAGGCCGGGGGTCAAACACTGGTATCAAGCAGAGGAAGTCCATTAATCAGGCCGGGGGTCAAACACTGGTATTAAGCACAGGAAGTCCGTTAATCAGGCTAGGGGTCAAACACTGGTATCAAGCAGAGGAAGTCCATTAATCAGGCCGGGGGTCAAACACTGGTATTAAGCATAGGAAGTCCATTATTCAGGCCAGGGGTCAAACACTGGTATTAAGCAGAGGAAGTCTGTTAATCAGGCCAGGGGTCAAACACTGGTATTAAGCAGAGAAAGTCCGTAAATCAGGCTGGGAGTCAATCCAGGAGAGAGGCAGCGTGGTAAGAGCAGTCCGGGTCACAATAGGAGATCAGGTAAGCATAAACAGGAAACAGGAAGTAACAGGAGCTGAAGACAAACCAGCAAGCAGTCTGGGTGCTGGAGCTGATTTAAATAGCCCCGCCAGAGTGTCACGGTGAGCGTGCATGAGTCACCGCACGCATGCGTGCCGCTCCATCGGGCCGCGCGCGTGCATGCGCCAAAGCGCCAATGCAGTGCGCATGTGCCCAGGGACAGGAAGAATGGGACTGGAGAAGACCCTTCTCTGACAGTGCCCCCCAAGGGACGGACTCCAGATGCCCAGACTAGACATCAATTCAGGATATTCCCGCTTGGATTAAACGTGAGGCATGGAGATTCCTAGCAGGCTCCCAGGAATTGTCTTCAGGTGGGTACCCCTTCCACTGAATTAGATATTGGAGCTGTCTGCCCCTCTTCCTGCAACTCAAAACAGACTCCACTTCAAATTTGTTCTCCCCATGCACTTCAATGGGTGGAGGAGGAAGTTCCTTTCTCCCAGGGAAAGGGCTGGCCACCACAGGCTTAAGCAGGGATGCATGGAAAACTGGGTGTATTCTATAAGATGTTGGTAGTGCCAGCTCAAATGCCACAGGGTTGACCAGCCTCTTGATTTTAAAAGGCCAGATGAATTTTGGCCCCAGCTTCCGTGAGGGCAGAGGTATTCTGAGATTTTGGTTGCCAACCAAACTTCCTCACCCACTTTGAAGATTGGATTTTCCTTCCTTCCTAGGTCATACTGTTTCTTATAATTGACCTGAGCTTTCCGTAGAGTGTCTTGGATCCTTTGGAAGTTAGATTGAATAGAGCCTATCCGGTCTTGTATGGCAGGAACAGACATTTCAGGGAGGATGTTAGGGAGGAAGGGAGGATGGAATCCAAAGTTTGCCCAGAAGGGTGTTTGGTTTGTTGCGGAGTGAACGGAGTTGTTATAGGCAAACTCAGCATATGGTAGGAGAGTCGCCCAATCATCCTGTGAACCAGAACAAAAACATCGGAGGTACTTGTCAAGTCTGTAGTGCGAGGCCGGGTTGCTGAGAGGGCCCCCTTGCGGCTGAGTGCAGCGCGTCCCTGGATTTGGGTACAGGGAATGTGATGCACAGAGGTGCACGGGTTGCCAGAGATACTGCAATCTGGCTGGTTGGCTGTAAGTAGCTAGAGTGCATTGTAGCAGCCGTGCGGAGAGAAGTCTTGAACGGTAACAGCAGGGTAAACCAGGAACAGGGTCCGCAGCCAGGCCAGAGGTCAGATACCAAAAGACAGTCCGAGAGAGGTACAGGAACAAGCCGGGTCATATACAGAGGGCAGAAGATCGGAGAGTAGTCAGCCAAGCCGGGGTCAGAGCGAGGAGATAAACAGGAACACAGGTCAAGCCGAGCAGAGGTCAAGCAGGGGTCTTCAAAGTATACAAGGCACAGGAACACAGGAGCTGTTTGATAATCCAGCAAACTGCAAGTGACAGTGGCAGGTTTAAATAGGCCGGGGGTGTGTGCCCACAAGATCAGGGCGTGCTCACTAGACTCGCCTGCCACCATGACGGTTACTGGCGGAATTGCCCACAACATCGCCATTTCCCTGACAGTGCCCCCCCAAGGGGCAACCTCCGGATGCCCAACAGGGCCCATCTTTCGGGGTAACAAACTCGGAATCTCTGCAAAAGTCTAGGAGCATGTATATTGGCTGCAGGTTCCCAAGAACTTTCTTCTGCTGGGTAACCCTTCCACTTTATAAGAAATTGAATGATCCTACCTCTCCGGTGGCAGTCCAGGATGGCCTCAACTTCATACTCTGTTTCATCTCCCACAGAAACTGGAGGTGGAGGATCTTCTTTCCTTCCTAAAAAAGGACTAGAGATAACAGCTTTAAGTAAGGAGACATGAAACACAGGGTGCACTTTATAAGAACTCGGGAGTGACAGTTCAAAAGCTACTGGATTAATCTCCCGTCTAATCTTGAATGGGCCAATCAATCTTGGCCCCGATTTCCGGGAGGGACAAGGAAGTTTAAGATTTGCCGAGGAGAGTCAAACCTCATCTCCAACCTTAAAGCTAGGGCTCTCCCCCCTCTTTTTGTCATATTGTTCCTTGTAGTCCTCTTGGGCCTTTTGCATGGTTAACCAGAGAGTTTGAAAGTTAGTCTGAATGGATTTTATCCTGTCTTGAACTGCTGGAACTGAGGTCTCTGGAATGACATTAGGTAGAAATGAAGGATGGAACCCATAGTTGGCCCAAAACGGTGATTGATCGGTGGTTGAGTGTACTGAGTTATTGTATGCGAACTCCGCACAGGGGAGTAACAAGGACCAGTCATCCTGGGAAGTGGAGCAAAAACAGCGCAAATATTGTTCTAAGGTCTGATTAGTCCTTTCTGACCGTTGCTCTGGGGGTGATAGGCAGAGGATAGGCAAACTTCAATAGACAAAACTTTGCAGAGCTCTTTCCAAAATCGGGAAGTAAATTGGACCCCTCTATCAGACACAATGCTGTCAGGAAGGCCGTGAAGTCTGACTATCTCTCTTATGAAGGCCTTTGCTGTGTCTGCAGCAGAAGGAGTACCTATCATAGGCACGAAGTGTGACATCTTGGACAGATGGTCTACAACAACTAGAATCGTTGTGAATCTTTCAGAGGGTGGCAGCTCTACTATGAAGTCCATAGATATATTCCTCCATGGTTGTTCTGGTACTGGCAAAGGACGTAGCAGACCCCAAGTCTTAATGTTGGACCCCTTGTTTCACTGGCAGGTAGTGCAGGAGCTTACATACTTTTTGATATCAGTTTTCAAGGTAGGCCACCAAAAGGATCACTGAATAAGATCCATAGTTTTCCGTACACCAAAGTGGCCAGCAAGTTGATGATCATGTAAAGTTTGTAAGACCTGGATTCTGGCTTGTTGTGGGACAAAGATTTTGTCCTGATACCAAAGATACCCCCCTGGCTTCTTAAAGAGGAAGTCTCTGGGGGCGCATGCGCGGACTCCTCCAAGATGGCAGCTTAAGCCCAGAGCTCGGCACTGCCCTGACCACCCAGCGCTCATAGCGGGAGAACCGGGAACCCCGTGGACCACAACACCCACCTTAAGGCAGATAGGAAGTGCTGGGGAACAAATCTATGCTGGTTGGATCGTCCAGGAGGGACCTGGAGCCACTATTCAGAGCCTCGGCGGAGCGGGCCGAATCCAAGATGGCGGGCGCCATGCTGCAAGGCACACAGACAGCTGCAGAGAGCCCAGGAGACAAACTTTCCTATGCCGCAGTGACCCGCTCTCTCCCTTCTGGGACCCCAGTGAGTACTCCTCAACTTATGGCACAGTTCACGGCTCTCTCAGAGCACCCTGCGGAACAGCCCATGACACCCCCCTCGCAGCCTCCTTCCCCGCACATTACAACAGGGCCTGAGATGGCGCTCGCTCCAGCCCACACTATCCTCACAGCCCCTGACCTCTTGTCCCAGTTATCAGCCCTGCTGGATAGAGGTCTGGCTCAAACTGCAGCCAAAATAACTGGCGACATTAGAGAGGACTTCCAGGCTCTGGGCTCCAGAATGGAGGCTATTGAAGATAAACTTGACCAGACCATTTCTAAAACCAGGCAGAACTCCAACCACATACAGGTCCTACAGGACCAACTGGACATTGCTCTTTCACGCATCGATGACCTTGAAAACAGGTCCAGAAGGGAAAACTTTAGACTTAGAGGTCTCCCAGAATCTATAACCGACTCCACGACGGTGGTCCAAGACTTCATTAAACAACTTATCCCTGACATTCCTCCACATAAGTTGGAAATTGAACGCGCTCACAGGACATTAGGACCCCCGAGGAAAGATGGCCTCCCCAGATATATCGTGGTCAAGCCATACTACTTCTCGGTTAAAGAAGAGGTGATGAAAAAGTGCAGATACCAACAGCCCCTCACGTGCAGAAGCCACGCCATACAAGTCTTTGCAGATATTTCACCTAACACAATACAAAAAAGGAGGGCGCTGAAGCCCCTACTCTTGGTGTTGGCACAACACGAAATCAAATATAAATGGGCCTTTCCATTTGCGCTCAAGTTTGATCACAGAGGCAAAACACACTCTTTCCGCAGCCTCCCTGAAGGAGAACGGATTCTGTTAGACCTCCGTCTCATCTCTCAAGAAACAGCTATGGACTTCAACAATTCTGCGGCGGGGTCCTACAAACGCCCATCCCCTGCAAGCCCCTTGCAACCCCTGTGGGAAAAACCTAAATACAAACGCTCCAAAGAAGCCAGACCTCCATGAGACCATGAGTCAAGAAGAAGTTTGATGGACTGTCCCTGATCTCTTTTTCCTTATGTAGGCTCCTACACGAACCCAGTTGACTTTTCTTTTTTAATTATTAATTTTTTCTACTTAATTATCCCAATACTAGATGGTCAGCTCTAGAAATCCTTTTTTTGATTGGGAGAGTGAGGGGGAGGGGACCTTATGTCCCTTTCTTTCTTCTCCCCCTCCTTATCTCTCTTTACCTTCTCCTAGTAAGAATGCCATACGCAAAACTCTCTAATCCAGTGCAGTCCCTTGGGGGTAACCCTATTGGGACTTACTCAGGTCTTTGTATTTTAATGTGAACCAACACGATCCTCTATACTAATTTAAGATCCAGATCTCCAAGGCACAGGGTAACAAAGTACGATCCCATGATTCTTCCTCAGGTAGTGCTTTAGTCACAAAAAAGAGTTTTATTTTGCATGGGCTATGGCCCAGGGAGCCCTCCCCACTCACCCGGGACCGTGGCCTGGGTGGGAGGGGATGAAGGTCGGTCAAAGGGTTGGTGTGGTCCCCTTCGGATCCCCAGGTCGGACTTGCTCGGATCAGTAGTTTTATTGTTCATTATTTCATTAAGGTGCGCCGAGGTCGCGGCAGTTAGGCTGCACCTCCATTAATCCCAAGGGCCAGGAGATACTGGTCTCCTGGGTTAGGAATCCACCCTGCTCGCAGGGTTCGGACACTTCCTCTACTGTGAGGGGTGAGGTGCTCCGTTGCCATTACTGCTCACTCAAGTTCCCGAGAGGACTTGGTTTACCCTTCTTCCCCTCCTCCTCTTATCTCTCCTCTACTCTCCTCTCTAACAATTTATTCTCTTGTAGTTGGCTGTCTGCTGGGCAATACCCACACTTCCAGTAAGATGCGAAAGGATGTTTTAGCGACCCAACTCCGGTTCCCACTCTCCAACTGGAACAGGTAAGCGCTGAGAGATGGGGGGTAGGACCCCTACTTCTGCTCCATGGCTGACACTGACAATTTGACCTCCCTATTAAGGGTGGCCACACACAATACCCAAGGGCTGAACTCCCCTTCTAAACGAAGGAAAGTACTCGATTTTATGAAATCCCGCAAGATTGATCTTCTATTTCTCCAAGAAACCCACTTCCCGATCCGGTACAAACCTAACTTTATCCTATTAGCTCAATTCCCATTGTTTTATTTAGCTAATGCGGAAGATAAGACCAGAGGGGTTGCTATCCTTATATCTAAAAATTGCAGATTCACACTACATAAGGTACAACAAGACCCAGAGGGTAGGTACATCCTAGTTAAGGGCTCTGTAGAGGGCAAACTATATTCCCTGGTATCTTACTACGCCCCAAACACAGGACAGCAAAAATTCTTTAGCTCAATGTTTAAGACACTTGGACCATTGCTAGAAGGCTCCATAATTTTTGGGGGAGACTCCAATGTAGCCTTTGACCAGGGCCTAGATAGATCTAAACCCCCCACCGCCCAAAACATCCATCCTACTAAAACCAGTTCGAAAATAGCTAAGTTGTTATATTCACAAGGACTCACTGACATTTGGAGGGAGTTAAACCCCACCAAAAAAGATTACACTCATTTCTCCCATGCCCACCAATCCTATGCCCGTCTAGACCATCTGCTAGTCTCGAATGACTTGATCCCGGCAGCCCAACGATCACAAATTATTGACACGGTATGGTCAGATCACTCCCTGTTAAGTGTTCTGATAAATAACCAAACCCCACACCACAAATATAACCTTTGGAGACTAAAAGAAAACATTCTTTCTGACCCCGCCTGGAAAGTAGAAATTGAAAAGGCCATAACTGAATATTTTAATCAAAATGACACTGCAGATGTCTCCGCGGACACCTTATGGGCAGCTCATAAGGCCACAATAAGGGGGAAATTAATACAAATAGCAGCCAAAATTAAAAAAGAACACGGGATAGACATAGTCAACCTAGAAAAGAATTTCCAAAAATTATGTGCGGAGCACAAGAGAGACCCTGCTTTAGTACCCGTATCCCAATTGGATGCGGCGCGCCTAGAATTAAACTTAGCTCTTACAGCTAAGGCGGAAAAAAGTTTATCATGGCTAGGAGCAAAATATTACTATCAGAAGGATAGGGCTGGATCTCTCTTGGCGTCCCGTCTCACACCGCGCCCTCGTTCCTATACCTTCCCTAAAATTAAACTAGCGGGCCAACCCCACACAACAAACCCATTGAAAGTTATGAAAGCTTTCCATGGCTTTTACGCAGATCTGTATAGCGAACATAAGGCAAGTAATCCCCAAACTCTGACTAAATTTCTAAATAATCTCCCGATTCCTACCCTTTCGGCGGAGCACAGAGACAGACTCGAAGCTCCAGTTTCCACCGCAGAAGTTCTAGCTGTTATCAAAAACCTTAAGAGGCGCTCGGCTCCGGGTCCAGATGGCTTCTCTGTACCATACTATAAAACTTTTGCAAACACCATAGCGCCTTACCTTAACTTCAAAACCAAGGGAGAGCCTCTGGATCCGCAAATGAACGCTGCTTTCATTACCGTGATACCAAAGCCAGACAAAGACCAGGGAGAAGTATCCAACTATAGACCCATATCCCTGATCAATAACGATCTGAAAATTATGACTAAAATTATGGCGGACCGTTTGGCCTCCTTTATTGGATCCTACATTCATAAGGACCAAGTGGGGTTCATCCCTGGAAGGCAAGGTCCTGACCAAATCAGAAGAACGGTGGATGTAGTCTCCCTCCTGCAATCAGGCTGGGATGGCAGTGGGGCCCAAAAGGGAATGTTGCTGTCCCTAGATCTACAAAAAGCGTTCGACTCTGTCTCTTGGTCTTACCTATTCTCAATTATACAACAATGGGGTTTTGGCCCACGGTTCACAGGGTTACTGCACTCCCTATACTCTTGCCCTGAAGCTAGAATTAAACTACAAGGACAACTCTCTGATCCTATTAAAATAGCAAGAGGGACCCGCCAGGGCTGCCCACTCTCGCCACTGATTTTTGCGATAGCGATTGAATCATTGGCAATTGCTATACGCACTAATCCGGACATAGCGGGGGTGCGCTGTGGGCCAACAACACATAAATGCGGTCTGTTTGCTGATGACCTCATTCTTTACCTCACGTCACCAGTAACCTCCTTCCCAGTGCTATGTAAGCTCCTAGAAGACTTTACACAGATCTCTGGATTAGGTGTTAACTACTCCAAGTCCCAGGCACTTAATGTGTCCCTCCCGTCAGCTCTAGTGTCTCGGCTGCAGGACGCGTTCCGCTTTTCGTGGAGCGAGTCCAGCATAAGATACCTTGGAGTCAATCTTACCCCCAAATTCGAACAGCTATACCAAGCAAATTATCCTCCCATATACAAAAAATTAGAATCCGATCTCAAACAATGGTCCCCACACCACATTTCCTGGCTAGGTAAAATAAACTCTGTAAAAATGACTCTGCTACCGCGTCTACTATATATTTTCAGAGCGCTTCTGATCGCTATACGGAAGGATCACCTCTCAGCATTCCAAAACAAGGTAGTAAAATTCATTTGGGGATCGAAGGGGCATCGTCTCCCGAGGCGCGCCCTATTCGATCTAAGAAATAAGGGAGGATTGGGACTTCCAAATCTTTTTTGGTACTACCAGGTGGCTAGACTAGCACAGATATCAATGGTTTACGCCAAAACAGCCAGACCTGATTGGGTAGAAATGGAAAGACAGGCAGTGCCAACATTCACAAATGACTTCCTCCTCTGGTGCCCACCAAAGGCTAGGCCCTCAGTCTTGTCTCCCGCCTTATCACAATCTTTGACGATATGGGACACCCTCAGAAAGAGCCCTTCTTTGGTATCGCAAAGCAAACCTCTATCCCACATTTTCCGTAATCCCGCGTTTCCCCCGGGTATGGACATAAAAGCTTTTCAGTGGTGGCTGGACAGGGGAATGTACCCGATCGGGAACTATTTTACCGCAGCTGGGCCGATTTCCCTCAACCACTGCGTTAAACATCTGAATCTCCCCAATTCGGAGCGGTTCAGGTTTTTTCAAATATCACATTTTCTCCAATCAACCTGGGTTGAGAAACCAGAACCACCGCAGTTCACCCCATACGAAATATGGTGTGGGGGACTCCTGGAGCAGAGGGGGGGAATCTCCTTAATCTACTCTTCGCTTGCTGCTACAGATAAGAAAGCAACG
This sequence comes from Aquarana catesbeiana, assembly GCF_042186555.1. Lineage (NCBI taxonomy): Eukaryota > Metazoa > Chordata > Amphibia > Anura > Ranidae > Aquarana > Aquarana catesbeiana. Next base: position 224,644,662 of record NC_133325.1, read on the forward strand.
TTCATGCTGGCGTGGGAGAGGGATTTACAGGTCACATGGGATCTAGATCACTGGCACACGACCTTCTTCCGATCCTTCAAGGGCATTTATAATATCTCCCTGATTGAAGCTAGCCTAAAGGTAATCACCAGATGGTACTTAACCCCCCTCCCGGCTTGCTATGATGCATCCCTCGGTTTCCCCCCTCTGCTTTCGCGGATGTCACATGAAAGGTTCCATGATACATATATGGTGGGAATGCCCTAAAATCAGGACCTTTTGGCAAAAAATATTTTACGCCATATCCAAAATAACAGGCAAGACCATTCCCAAGTCTCCTCTAACAGCTCTTCTCAACCAACCCATTTCAGGGATCTCAAAATCATCACAAAAATTAGTATTTTTCATTCTCCTGGGAGCCAAAATTACCCTTGCTATAGCATGGAAGAAGCCCTCAGTCTTTCTCATAGCAGCAAAACGGAAAGTGTCATGGATAATGGCCCAGGAGAAATTAGTAAGCTCTTTACTAGACACCTCAGCAAAGTTTGAGAAGATTTGGGAACCATGGTCCAAATACATAGGAATAAGGGAATATCCAAATTATTAGAAATAGACCCTCAATAGAAGTGGGAGTGCCTAGCAGACAGCTAAACTCTTCTCTTATCTGTACTTCACCTCTCTCCTCCTTACTCCTCTTTCTTCTCTCCTTCCCCAACCCATTTTTTTTCTTTTTTCTTCACATCTGGCAGGTAAAAATGGGACTCACACCTTCAGTTGGACTACACTGGAGTGATCTGTAGAAGAAAGTTTTACTTAGTAGTTTGTCCCTGTGGTTAAAATATAATTAATAGCATTTTTATGCTTCATGACTAAGCAGAGTCTTTGCCAGAGGGACTTTTATTATAAGTTTTAAATGTTATCCGTTTAGCAAGCTATTTTTTGCCACCAAGATTCATTTGGTCCTTTTTTTTACATTTTTTTACTTCGTTAATGCATCTCTCCGTCATTAGGCCATTAGTAGATGGAGCCCATTCCTCTCCCCAGCACAGTGTGTTCCCATGTAGGGGTGCTGGTGGATGAATTGGATAGAAATTCTAGGCCCAATCTTCAAGGCCAAAATGACACAGAAACTATAGGATCTGACACTAGGTATTACCTATTACAGCTATTATATGATGTAACTCTAGTGTATTAGTTGTTACCATGCAAAAACATACCACTGTATCATTGATATATAGTTCTCCTTTTATTTTTTTTAAGATATGACATGTAACTGTAGCTTGTCATTTTTTCAAAATCTAATAAAAATCATTTAAAACTGAAAAAAAAAAAAAAAAAAAAGAGGAAGTCTCTGGTTCCTGGCATTGGAGGGAGGCCTGTTCAAGAGAAGACCTTAGATCAGGTTGAATCAAAAGTTCTGTGGAGACAAGATCATACTGGATGTTGTTTCTTCTGGGGTATCAGGAAACATTCTGGATAAAGCATCGGCCTTGCCGTTCTTGGAGCCAGGGAGGTAGGTGATGTGAAAGTTGAATCGTGAAAAGAACAGAGCCCAGCGAGCTTGATGGGGTCTCAGGCGTTTGGCAGTGTGGAGGTACTTGAGGTTTCTGTGATCGGTGAATATCATTATTGGGTGCGTGGCTCCCTCAAGAAGGTATCTCCACTCTTCTAAGGCTGTCTTAATGGCCAGAAGCTCACAATCACCTATGTCGTAATTCCTCTCGGGCTGGCTCATTTTCCAGGAGGAAAAGGCCACAGGGTGAAGCAGAGACTTGGATCCCAGGCGCTGTGAAAGTACTGCTCCTGTAGCTACCTCTGAGGAATAGACCTCTAAAATATAGGGCAGGGCAGGATCAGGGTGTCGAAGAATTGGTGCAGAAGTAAACAAAGACTTCAGTTTCTCAAAGGCATATTGGGCTTCGGAGGACCACAGGAAGCGAGCATGTAGGCGGGTTACTTGGGTTATGGGCGAGATGATGGAAGAAAAGTTCCTTATAAACCTTCTATAGAAGTTTGCAAACCATACAAACCTTTGTACACCCTTCTTGTCTGAGGGAGTTGGCCAGTCTAGGATTGCCTGCACTTTCTGTGGATCGATAGCTACACCACCGGTAGAGATGATGAGCCCTAGGAATTGTATGGATTTCTTTTCAAAGTCACACCTTTCTGCTTTCGCATAAAGTCCGTGTTTTCTTAGTGTGAGTAATACTGTCTTTACGTGAGTCCGATGGAGTTCCAAGGTGGTTGAGAAGATAAGGATGTCATCCAGATAGATGATGACAAAGTAGTCAAGATATTCCTGGAAGATGTTGTTTACAAAGTGCTGGAAAGTAGCCGGGGCATTACAGAGCCCAAACAGCATCACCAAATACTCAAAGTGCCCGAACCTCGTTCTGAATGCCGTCTTCCACTCATTGCCCTCACGGGTGCGAACGAGGTTGTAGGCACCCCGGAGGTCGAGTTTGGTGAACAGTTGGGCTGAACAAAGTCTCTGGAAGAGTTTGGGGACCAGTGGGAGTGGATATCGGTTCTTTATAGTGATTTTATTTAATTCCCTATAGTCTACACATGGTCTTAGAGTCTTATCTTTTTTTCGACAAAGAAAATGCCGGCACCGGCAGGAAAAGAAGGACGGATAAAGCCCTTTGCCAAATTTTCGTCTATGTACTGTCGTAGTGTCCCCAATTCCACTTCAGAGAGGGGGAATATACGTCCAAATGGAACTTCGGCCCCTGGAAGCAGCTCGATAGGACAATCATATGGCCGATGTGGTGGTAGAACATCGGCCTTTTTCTTATCAAAAACGTCCAGGAATTCATGGTACGCCCGGTGTACATCCTGGTTAGTGGAGGATACCGACTGGACTGTCAAACAACTGGTGGTATCTCTGGATTCAGGGATGAGGCAATGTTGTTGGCAATAGGGGGAAGTGAACAGGACTTCCTTCTTGATCCAATTGATCTGGGGGTTATGGGCTTGGAGCCAAGGGACACCCAAGATAATTGGAGACATAGGTGAACTCAAAACGTCAAAACGTATGAATTCCCGATGGCCATCGGGAGAGGTAATAAGGAGAGGAGAAGTCTCTTGAGTAACAAGGCCGGAGTTAGGTAGGGTGCCATCTGCTAAATGGACTTCCAGACCCCGTTTCTTGTGGAGGAAGGGCAACCTAAGGTTCCTTGCCAAGTTCTAATCCATGAAGCAATTGCATGCTCCAGAGTCGATTATAGCCTGGAGCCAGATCTCTTCTTCTCCCAACTGCAGTGAAATGGGAAGAATGAGTTGTGAGGGAGAAGTCCCAGAAACCTGAAAAAATGCTGGAGAGTAGGTAGGTGGCTTCTTGAACTTCCTGGGACAGTAGCATAGAAAATGTCCATTTCTTCCACAATAGAGGCAAAGATTGGCTAGGATACGACAACGTCTTTCATCAGGAGTTAGTGCGGAACGTAACAGTCCAATCTGCTTGGGAACTGATCCAAAGGTGGGTGTACTGGCGGGTCTACAGGTTCGTGATCATTCGGACTGTCTCTCCCACAAACGTCGATCCAGTTGGATGGATAATTGGATGAGACCCTCGAGTGTAGTGGGAATCTCGATCCTGGCCAACTTGTCCTTGAGGGATTCGGAGAGTCCTAGGCGGAACTGGTGTAGTAAAGCTGCCTCATTCCAGGCTGTGTCTGTGGACCACCGCCGGAAGTCCAGGGTATAGTCCTCTACTGGTCGCCTACCCTACCCTGCTGCAGAGAGTGCAGAGCGGCTTCAGCGGTGGCAGTACGCTGGGGATCCTCATAAAGTTGTGCCATAGCTGCCAGGAATGCGTCCACCGTGCAAATGACTGGACTCTTTTGTTCCCATAAGTTATGGACCCAGGCCTGAGGTTCATCGGACAGCAAAGAGATGAGGAACCCGACTTTAACAGTCTCTAAAGCAAAAGTCCAGGGTTGCAGGGCTAGGTACAATAGGCAGGCAGTCTTGAAGGATCTGAACTTTTTCCGGTCTCCAGTGAATCGCCCAAGGGAGCCGCAGAGGATTGTTTTTGAGCAGATGACTCTGACAGGTGTTGCAACTTATCCATTAGTTGCAGATAACCTTCCTGTAATTTCTGAACTGCTTGGGTCAGAGTGGTGGCTTGTTGGCACAAAGTCTCTAATGGGGACGCACCACCGGCCTCAGTCATGGCTGGATTATACTGTCAAGTCTGTAGTGTGAGGCTGGGTTGCTGAGAGGGCGCCCCTTGCGGGTGAGCGCAGCACGTCCCTGGATTTGGGTACAGGGAATGTGATGCACAGAGGTGCACGGGTTGCCAGGGATACTGCAAGCTGGCTGGTTGGCTGTAAGTAGCTAGAGTGCGTTGTGGCAGCCGTGCGGAGAGAAGTCTTGAACGGTAACAGCAGGGCCATTTTCCCTGACAGTACTGCTCCAAGGTTTGATTTGTCCTCTCCGTCTGGCCATTGCTCTGGGGGTGGTATGCAGAGGAGAGGCACATTTCTAGGGTCTTGCATGGTACTAGGCACAGTGATCTGAGGAGTCTCAGAGAACATCCGAGAGAGCGCATCTGCTTTTCCATTCTTAGAGCCTGGTCAGTAGGATATATGAAAGTTACATTTAGAGAAGAGGGCCCAGCGGGCTTGTCTGGGCCTCAGCCATTTTGCTGTCCTGAGATACTCTAGATTCTTATGATCGGTGAAGATCATAACAGGATGAGACGCCCCTTCCAACAGATACCTCCACTCTTCTAAGGTGAACTTGATGGCCAGCAGCTCCCTGTCACCTACATCGTAATTGAGTTCTGGTGGACTCAGTTTCCGGGATGCAAAGGCTACAGGGTGAAGAATGGCCTTGGGTCCATGTCTCTGGGAGAGAATGGCTCCTGTAGCAGTTTCTGAAGCATCCACTTCTAACACAAATGGTAAATGGTAAAGGATGTCGTAAGATTGGTGCAGAAACAAACAAGGTTTTGAGCTTGGTAAATGCTTCCTGTGCTTGCTGTGACCATTGGAAACGGTCGTGTTTTCAGGTAAGTTGAGTGATAGGTGCCACAATGGATGAAAAGCCAATAATAAACCTTCTATAGAAGTTAGCAAACCCGATGAACCGTTGTACCCCTTTTTTGTCTGATGAAGCCGGCCATTCTTGAATTGTCTTGACCTTTTGTGGGTCCATTGCGACCCCATCGGTGGAGATGATGAATCTGAAACTGCACCACAGTCTTCTCGAATTTGCAAAAAAATTTTTTAATGTGGACTCGGTGAAGCTCAATGGTGGCAGAGAAGATGAGGATATCTTCTAGGCAGACGACTAAGAAATCATCAAGGTATTCTCGGAAGATGTCATTGATTAGATGTTGGAAAGTGGCCGGGGCATTGCATAACCCAAAAGGCATCACCAGGTACTCATAATGGCCAAACCTGGACCTAAAGGCTGTCTTCCACTTATCCCCGGCCCAAATCCTGATGAGATTGTAAGCACCCCGAAGATGCAGTTTAGAGAAGATCTGGGCCGACCGAAATCGTTGGAACAATTCGGGAATGAGTGGTAGTGGGTAACAGTTCTTTACCATTATGTTATTTAGTTGCCTGTAATCCACACACAGCCTTAAGGACCCATTTTTCTTCTCTACAAAAAAGATACCAGCTCCGGCTGGCGAAGAGGAAGGATGGAAGAAGCGTTTTTCTAAGTTTTCATCAATATAATCCTTCAGGACCTTCAGCTTGGTTTCTGCCAGTGGAAAAATGTGGCCAAACGGGACTTCTGAGCCAGGAAGGAGGTCAATGAGGCAATGGTAAGGCCGGTGAGGTGGTAAGAAGTCCACCTTTTGTTTGTCAAATACATCCCAGAACTCAAGATATTCTGAAGGGACGTGTTGGAGATTGTCAGGCATGGGTGAAATGGCTGAGCAAATACCAGGAGCTGGGGTGAAGCAGTGCTGGGAGCAGTATTGAGAGGAGAAGGATACTTCCTTGGTCTTCCAGTTAATTTGAGGTTCATGCGCCTTGAGCCAGGGCAGGGCTAAGATTACAGGAAAGATAGGTGAATGGATAAGGTCAAATCGTAGAAACTCTTGATGACCTGAGTCGGTGGAGGTAAGGATGGGCTTGGTTTCTCGGGTGATGGGTCCAGAACGAGGAAGAGACCCATCAGCCAAATGTACCAGGAGACTTTGAGCCTTAGCCTGAAGAGGGACATATAGATTTTGGGCCAGCGAGATGTCTAGGAAGCAGCTACAAGCTCCGGAATCAATTATTGCTGGCAGACGAGTTTCCTCTTCCGGTAGCTGTAGAGAGATAAGGAGAGAAACATAAATCTTGGGTATACCCATGGATCGGTAATTCACAGTGTCTTGCAGGTATGACTTACTAGGCCTCACTGGACAGCTGCGGAGGAAATGACCGGAACCTCCACAGTACAGGCACAGATTGGATTGGCGTCTGCGTTGCCTTTCTTCAGGAGTCAGTCTGAGTTGCATGGGCTCGGCTTCAGGAGTCGAGGAGGTAGCAGCAGTAGGAGGTGGAGTATGGATAGGCATTGGCCTGAAGGGGGTCCAACTAGGTCGTGGCCCCTGAAAACATTCTGCGCGCCGCTCACGTAAACACCTATCCAGCTTGGTGGCTGATTGGATTAGTTCCTCTAGAGAGGCTGGGGTTTCTATCCTAGCCAGTTCATCCTTAAGGCCCTCAGACAGACCTTGATGGTATTGGTACCTCAAAGCAGGCTCATTCCAACCTGTGTCGACTGCTCACTTGCGGAATTCCACTGTGTAATTCTCTATGGGCCTCTTTCCCTGGGAAAGGTTATGCAGGGTTGCTTCAGCTGTAGTAGTGCGTTGCGGATCGTCATAAATTTGAGCCATGCTCTCAAAGAAAGTATCAATAGAATTCAAGACAGGGCTCCTTTGTTCCATCAGACTGTGAGCCCAAGCTTGTGGCTCCTCAGCTAGAAGGGAGATAACAAACCTCACTTTTACTGCGTCAGAAGAAAAAGTCCTGGGCTGGAGGGCCAGATGGAGTGAGCAGGCATTCTTGAAGCGCTCAGGTGTAGGGACCCTGGGCTCAGGGAGTGCCATATCTACTGTTGAGCTTGCAGTGAGCTGAGGGGCGGAGCCTCCACTAGTAGGTGTGGGAGCTGTGGCTGCAGGTAGAGGCGGGCTGGATAGTTGCTGAAGGCGGCTGTCAATTTGGGTATAGCCCTCTTGTAGTTTCTGGACTGCATTAGTGAGGGCTGAGACCTGCTGGCACAGGATCTCTAAAGGAGAACATGCTCTGTCGGCCTCAGACATCTGGCTGGTTTGTACTGTCAGGTGAGTACTTACTGAGGCCGAGATGCTGAGAGCGGTTCGCCCTTGCCACTACGCACACCCCATCCCCTGGAGATGAAACAGGGAATGGGTGGCACTAAGGAGCACGGGCTACCAGCATGTATGGGTCCCTTGTGGGAAACTGCAGAGCCAGGTTTGGGGATGCAGGAGTCCAGGAACCGGTGGAAGTTCTGTTGCTGGGTGGAGCAGACAAACTGTAAGCAAGCAGAGGGTCAAACACAGGCAATACGCAAGACAAGTCCGTAAGACAGGCCGGGGGTCAAACACTGGTATCAAGCAGAGGAAGTCTGTTAATCAGGCCGGGGGTAAAACACTGGTATCAAGCAGAGGAAGTCCGTTAATGAGGCCGGGGGTCAAACACTGGTATTAAGCAGAGGAAGTCCTTTAATCAGGCCAGGGGTCAAACACTGGTATTAAGCAGAGGAAGTCCATTAATCAGGCCAGGGGTCAAACACTGGTATCAAGCAGAGGAAGTCCGTAAATCAGGCCAGGGGTCAATCCAGGAGGCAGCGTGGTAAGAGCAGTCCGGGTCACAACAGGAGATCAGGTAAGCATAAACAGGAAACAGGAAGTAACAGGAGCTGAAGACAAACCAGCAAGCAGTCTGGGTGCTGGAGCTGATTTAAATAGCCCCGCCAGAGTGTCACGGTGGGCGTGCATGAGTCACCGTGCGCACCCATGTGCTATCGCGCATGCGCGGGGCCGCTCCATCGGGCCGCGCACGTGCGGGGCCGCTCCATCGGGCCGCGCGCATGCATGCGCCGAAGCGCCAATCCAGCTCGCACACACCCAGGGACAGGGTGAATGTGACTGGAGAAGACCCTTCTCTGACAGTCACACAGTGAAAGTGTGTGGGTGCAGCCCCACAACCCTAAGTGTAACCCAGTTGGCAAGGGGTTAATTCAGCCTGCAAAAGCTGAAAGTGCAGAGCTGTGTGTGTCAGTAGTGCCACCTGACCAGGTAGGGCAAAAGCATGTATTACAGCCTGTCTTTTCAGATGATGTGTCATCTCAAGGGGATATGTGTAGAAATGACACAGGTGATGTTTTGGGTAGTGAATCCCAGGTTCCTGTGGGGCCTTCTAGAGCTGCTGATGAAGGGCTGTGGAGCGCCAGTGATGGAACCACAAGGGACTGGGATGATTGGTGTAAGGAAGCACTTGCGGCACTAGACATTGTAGAAATGAATTACAAAGTAATGATGTGTAACAAGGGTGTGGAGACAACAACTGCTATGCCAGACAGAGTAATAGCAGACGGGCCGGTGGTTCAGGGCGCTGGCGTGGCAGATGTGTTGTCCACAACCCAGCAGCTAAGTAATGGCAAGTGTCAAGGTGACAATGTGACTAATGCTGACCTGCAGAGGCTCATTGTGGTTGAGTTAGAGGGGAAGAGGAGACATGTGTCTGACAGCACTCCAGGGGAGAAACAGGCTGTGATGATGGGTACCTCCAAGAATGTGGAGGTCTCTTCAAAGGTCTCAACCTCTAAAACTGCAGTGGATGAGCCCCCCATGTCTCAGACAGGGGAAAGGTTCCTAAAGAGGTCACACATTTAGACATTGGATGTTTAGAGATGACAGAAACCTTACTTGAAATGCTGGTGTTGGTAAAAATACATTCACTGTACACTTGGGTGTTTCCACCACAGTCGGACCAGGTGGTACTGTGCAATACCAATGGGTGGAGCCAAGTAGTACAAACTGTGTGTAGTGATATTTATTATGAGAGGAACTGGTTGGTACCATGTTTATTGGCAGTGTGGCAAATAGTCTTGAGGTTCTCTGAGAGGGTGCTTCCAATTACTGATTGGTATGGAAGGTGCTCAGAAGAACTGTTGGAGACATCAGAGGTCTCTCCGTCTGATGCGGTGACTAGAAACATCTCTGCTTGTGTGGTCTGAGGTGCGGCTGAGCAGTGGTCAGTAGAGGGCGCATATACTGTCTCACCTGCTAAACCTCACAAAAAGGAAGGGCCCGGAATGGATGCGGCAGTAGCAGAGATGCTTTCTATCACTCAGAAGGAGGTACAAGTTAACCACTTCGCGCCCGCGCTATAGCCGAAAGACGGCTGCAGCGCGGACGCTATCTGCCGGGAGGGCGTCCCTGGACGTCCTCCTGTTTACTTCCGCGTTGCGCGCTCCCGCGGGCGCACATCGGGGAAGTTTTGTGCTGGCCGTGTCCCTTGGACACAGCCAGTCACAGATCGATGAAAACGGCCAATCATAGCGGCCGTTTTCAGCGCGATTGCTCTGCCAATGAGAGATGATCTCAAATGTAAACATTTGAGATCATCTCTCATTGCTGGCTCTCCCTCCTCACACAGAGACAGCGTGTGAGGAGGGAGAGCGATCTGTGTTACTGAGAAAGGCTTACTGTGAGTTACTGTGAGTAAAACACACACACTGTGCCAACATATCAGCCATCTGCCAGTGCCATCTGCCAGTGCCATCTGCCAGTGCCATCTGCCAGTGCCATCTGCCCGTGCCATCAGCCCGTGCCATCTGCCCGTGCCATCTGCCCGTGCCATCTTCCCGTGCCATCTGCCAGTGCCATCTGCCAGTGCCAGTGCCATCTGCCAGTGCCAGTACCTCTGTCAGTCCCATCTGTCAGTCCCATCTGTCAGTCAGATCTGCCCGTGCCATCTGCCCGTGCCATCTGCCCGTGCCATCTGCCAGTGCCATCTGCCCGTGCCATCTGCCAGTGCCATCTGCCAGTGCCATCTGCCAGTGCCAGTGCCATCTGCCAGTGCCAGTGCCTCTGTCAGTCCCATCTGTCAGTCAGATCTGCCCGTGCCATCTGCCCGTGCCATCTTCCCGTGCCATCTGCCAGTGCCATCTGCCAGTGCCAGTGCCATCTGCCAGTGCCATCTGCCAGTGCCTCTGTCAGTCCCATCTGTCAGTCCCATCTGTCAGTCAGATCTGCCTGTGCCATCTGCCAGTGCCATCTGCCAGTGCCATCTGCCAGTGCCATCTGCCTGTGCCATCTGCCTGAGCCACCTGCCAGTGCCATCTGCCAGTGCCATCTGCCAGTGCCATCTGCCAGTGCCTCTGTCAGTCCCATCTGTCAGTCAGATCTGCCAGTGCCATCTGCCAGTACCATCTGCCAGTACCACCTGCCGTCAGTGCCACCTGCCGTCAGTTCCACCTGCCGTCAGTTCCACCTGCCGTCAGTGCTACCTGTCAGTGCTACCTGTCAGTGCTACCTGTTAGTGCTACCTGTCAATACCATCTGTCAGTACCACCCATCAGTGCACGTGCTATCTGTTATCAGTGTCACCAGTGCCACGTAAGAGTGGCAGCTATCATCAGTGCCTTTTATCATCACCAACAATGGCTAGAAGAGTATATTCAGCTGAGGAGGCGTACAGTATTCTTGCGGGCGACGAGAGCAACGGGGAGCTCTCCGCTTCTGATTCCTCCTCATTTTCCGACTCTGAGTCTGACGTGGACTACGAGCCTGTCCTAACCAGTGGTACACTGACAGCCTCAGAGGAGGATGAGAGTCCGCCCGCCAGACGAAGGCGTATTGGTGAGGAGGCAGTGCCATCCACCAGCACCGCAGTGCCATCCACCAGCACCGCGGTGCCATCCACCAGCACCGCAGTACCTCGGCAAAGGCCACATACCAGTGGGGTGTCACCTCAGGCCCAAAGGTTTAGGTCCCATGCCAGCCTTCCCTATTCCCTTCAAAACCCCTTGTGGCTGCCACCCAATTCAGGGGAAGCTAACGTTCCCCCTTTCACTGCCCAGCCAGGAGTCCAGGTGGACACAGAAAATTTTTCCCCGATAGACTTTTTCCACCTTAGGACATGCTTGCATCTATTGTTGCCCAGTGCAACCTATATGCCCAACAATTTATTGCAAGCAACCCAACGTCCTCTTATGCCCGTCCCTACGAATGGAGAGCCCTAACAGTGGAGGAGTTTAAAATTTTTTTGGGCCTCACGTTCTGTATGGGACTAAACAGAAAAAATCAAATACGTTCGTATTGGTCTACCCTCCCCATCTACCACATGCCCATCTTTTCCTCAATAATGTCCAGGACCAGATATCTCATGATTATGAGATTCCTTCACTATAACGACAATACCCAGTGCCCTCCCCGAAATCACCCAAATTTTGACAAGCTTTTTAAAATTCGGCCCCTAATAAATTATTTTTCAGGAATCTTCCCCCAGTTGTTTACCCCAGGACAACACATATGTGTGGATGAGTCCCTTATCAAATTTTCTGGCAGGCTGGGCTTAAAACAATTTATTCCCACCAAAAGGGCCCGCTATGGGGTGAAGATGTACAAGTTGTGCGATCGTGCTACAGGGTATACCTATGCCTTCATGGTATACGAAGGGAAGGACACCCAGCTACATCCCCCTAATTGCCCAGAATATATCGAATCGAGTGGGAAAGTTGTTTGGCAACTCATAAACCCACTTCTGGAGAAAGGCTACCATCTATATGTGGACAATTTTTATTCTAGTCTGCCCCTGTTCCGAAACCTTCATAGCAAGAAGACTCCAGCATGCGGCACCGTAAGGACGAATTGGAAGGGCTTTCCTCAAAGCCTCGTCAACAAAAAGTTAAGAAGAGGGGAGGCGGCGAGCTTACGGAATGAGGAAATTCTGTCTGTGAAGTGGAGGGACAGAAGGGACGTCTACATGCTTTCTTCAATCCACAACAACACATTTGTTGAGATCAGCAGGAGGAATGGCCCAATTCAAAAGCCGACGTGTATCTATGAATACAACATGTATATGGGGGGTGTCGACTTCAACGACCAGATGCTCGAGCCCTACCTTTCCACCAGAAGAACATACCAGTGGTACAAAAAAGTTTTGATTTATTTATTTAATTTGGCCATTTACAACACCTATGTAATTTATCGCAACTCCACAGACAGACCCAAACCCTTCCTTGGCTACCAGGAGGAAATCACCACTGCCCTTATATACCCGAACGGCCCACCAGAAAACATTAGATCCGATGTAATTAGTAGACTCTCTGAATGCCACTTTCCCGATAAAATCCCTCCCAGACCAACAGGCCAAAAACGACAAAAAAAATGCCGGGTGTGCTCCAAACGAGGGGTGAAAAGAGACACCACTTATCATTGTGCCCAATGTCCTTCCCAACCAGGCCTCTGCATAGTTGACTATTTCCGCCGTTACCATACTTCACTAAATTATTAGTGAAGTATGGTAAACATAACACTCACTTCCTGCCTTCACACCCCTTATGCCTCTGCTTGCTCTGTAACTGACCCTGGCTTATTATTCAACCATGCTTCTGCCTACCGATTCTGTTTATATCTCTGCCTGATCTGGAACTGACCCCGGACTGTTATTCGACCACGCTTCTGCCTACCGATTCTGTACATACCTCTGCCTGATCTGGAACCGACCCTGGACTGTTATTCGACCATGCTTCTGCCTACCGATTCTGTTTATATCTCTGCCTGATCTGGAACTGACCCTGGACTGTTATTCGACCACGCTTCTGCCTACCGATTCTGTACATACCTCTGCCTGATCTGGAACCGACCCTGGACTGTTTGACCATGCCTCTTGCCTGCCTCTTGGACTGATCTTGTACCCTGCCAGTGGACTAGTGGGATTCAGAACACAGGGGTCTCACATATGTGAGGGGCTCCAGAATTGTTTTTCTGGATGAAGAAAACAATTTCATTTGTTTTCTCATTCCTAGATTAGGGTCTGGAGACTCGGAGGCTTCAAAGAGATTTGGGTGGGAGAAGCCTCTACCCCTGTCCCCATTCTGTCCTGAACGAGGCCCTACGTCTCCCTGCTGCCTGTAGGACCTATGCCATCATGCCTCTGCCTGTCACATGAACTGACCACACCACATGGACCTGCCTACTACCAGGACCAATATATTGGCACTGCTGACAATCTCTGCCTGCACTGACCCTGGACTATATATGGACAGTATCCCTGCCTGCTGCCTGTACTGACTATGGACAGTATTCCTGCCTGTTGCCTGGAAGATTGCGTTTGCTTTTGCTGACCAAGTCCCTGTCTGCTGCCTGGACCAGTGCTATCCTCCTGTGTACAACTGCGCTACTACAACCACAGGTAATCTTTTGTTTACTCTTTGCTCAGCATAATGTATTTTGGGGTGTAATTCTTGGTATGTGAATGCTATGTGTCCATAGAACACCTGATGGTGTTCCTTGCATGTTGGGCATCTGTATGTGGCCAGGCTGTGTAAAAGTCTCACACATGTTGTATCGCCATACTCAGGAGGAGTAGCAGAATGTATTTTGGGGTGTCATTTTTGCTATGTACATGCTATGTGTTGGAAATATCTTATAAATGCACAACTTTGCGTAAAAAAAATGCGTTTTCATTTTTTTTCCACATTTTCCAAAAACTTTTGGAAAAAAATGAACCGTTCAAAAGACTCATTATGCCTCATAGATTATACGTTGGGGTGTTAGCTTTCCAAAATGGGGTCACTTTGTGGGCGTTTCCATTGTCCTGGTGCTCCAGGGCCTACGAAAGTGTAATAGGGGGTTGAGAAATGAGATGTGTAATTTATGCTCCTAGAACGCCTGATGGTGCTATTTCAATATTGGGCCTCTGTATGTGGCCAGGCTGTGTAAAAGTCTCACACATTTGGTATTGAAATACTCAGGAGGAGTAGCAGAATGTATTTTGGGGTGTCATTTTTGCTATGTACATGCTATGTGTTGGAAATATCTTATAAATGCATAACTTTGCGTAAAAAAAATGCGTTTTTATTTTTTTTCCACATTTTCCAAAAACTTTTGGAAAAAAATGAACCGTTCAAAAGACTCATTATGCCTCATAGATTATACGTTGGGGTGTTAGCTTTCCAAAATGGGGTCACTTTGTGGGCGTTTCCATTGTCCTGGTGCTCCAGGGCCTTCAAAAGTGTAATAGGTGGTTGAGAAATGAGATGTGTAATTTATGCTCCTAGAACGCCTGATGGTGCTATTTCAATATTGGGCCTCTGTATGTGGCCAGGCTGTGTAAAAGTCTCACACATTTGGTATCGAAATACTCAGGAGGAGTAGCAGAATGTATTTTGGGGTGTCATTTTTGCTATGTACATGCTATGTGTTGGAAATATCTTATAAATGCACAACTTTGCGTAAAAAAAATGCGTTTTCATTTTTTTTCCACATTTTCCAAAAACTTTTGGAAAAAAATGAACCGTTCAAAAGACTCATTATGCCTCATAGATTATACGTTGGGGTGTTAGCTTTCCAAAATGGGGTCACTTTGTGGGCGTTTCCATTGTCCTGGTGCTCCAGGGCCTTCAAAAGTGTAATAGGTGGTTGAGAAATGAGATGTGTAATTTATGCTTCTAGAACGCCTGATGGTGCTATTTCAATATTGGGCCTATGTATGTGGCCAGGCTGTGTAAAAGTCTCACATATTTGGCATCGAAATACTCAGGAGTAGCAGCAGAATGTATTTTGGGAAGTCATTTGTGGTATACACATGCCATGTGAGAGAAATAACCTATTACAATGACAATTTTGTGGAAAAAAAAAAAAATCTTCATTTTGCAAAGAATTGTGGGAAAAAAATGACAACATCAAAAACCTCACAGTGCATCTTACTGAATACCTTGAATACCTTGGAATGTCTACTTTCAAAAAAGGGGTCATTTGGGGGGTATTTGTACTTTCCTGACTTGTTCGGGTCGCAAGAAATGAGATAGGCCGTCAGTACATCAGGTGTGATCAATTTTTTATGATTTGCACCATAACTTGTAAACTCTCTAACTTTCACAGAGACCAAATAATATTCACTAATTTGGGTTATTTTTACTAAAGATATGTAGCAGTATAAATTGTGGCCAAAATTTATGAAGAAAAATTACTAATTTGCAAAATTTTATCACAGAAACTAAAGAAAAATTCGTTTTTTTTCAAAATTTTCTGTCTTTTTTCATTTATAGCGCAAAAAATAAAAAACCCAGAGGTGATCAAATACCACCAAAAGAAAGCTCTATTTGTATGAAAAAAAGGACAAAAAATTCATTTGGGTACAGTGTTGCATGACTGAGTAATTGTCATTCAAAGTGTGACAGCACTGAAAGCTGAAAATTGGTCTGGGCAGGAGGGGGGTTTAAGTGCACAGTAAGCAAGTGGTTAAGGTACATGGAGACACTGTGGGGAAAAGTGTTACAGGTATTGGTTGCTGCAACAATGTGATATGTACACTAGGGATGAGCCCGATGTTCGAGTTGAGTGTAAGTTTGACTCGAACATCAGGTGTTGGCCTGCTCGCTGAATAGCGAACAATATGTGGCTTTTGCTGCAATTCGAAAATGAAATATTCCTTTAAATATCATGCCTGTGGGGTTTCCCTAGTATGCCTGTAAAGTAGCACATTTTTCCCGTGTTTATAACAGTACCACAGCAAAATGACATTTCTAAAGGAAAAAAAGTAATTTAAAACTGCTTGCGGCTGTTATGTATTGTCGAGTTCCGGCAATATAGATAAAAATCATTGAAAAAAACAGCATGGGTCCCCCCCTAGTCCATTACCAGGCCCTTTGGGTCTGGTATGGATATTACGGGGAACCCCACACCCAAATTAAAAAAAAAAAAATTGCGTGGGCCCTCAAGCTGTGTGTCCAAGGAGCCAGAAGCTGTGTGCATCCAAGATTGTGGCTCTGGAAGAGCTGCTGGTTTGAGGGACCAGTATCTATAACAGCAGTGCTGCTGAAGAGTAGCCAGGTGGGCTAGAATTTTTAGTTATGTGTGAATGATGTTTAAACCGCTGCGTGGAATTCCTGAGTGGACTTTTGTTTTGTTTAACCACTTGCCTACCAGGCACTAACACCCACTTCCTGCCCAAGACATTTTTCAGCTTTCAACGCTGTTGCACATTGAATGACAATTGCGCGGTCATACTACACTGTACCCTAACACATTTTTTATCATTTTCTTCACACAAATAGAGCTTTCTTTTGCTGGTATGTAATCCCTGCTGGGTTTTTTTTATTTTTTACAAAACAAAAAGACCAAAAATTTTGAAAAAAAAAAGTTTTTTTTACTTTTTTTTCTGTCAGTAAATTTTGTAACTAAGTAATTTTTCACCTTCACTGATGTGCGCTGATGAGGCGGCACTTATGGGCACTGATGAGGTGGCACTTATGGGCACTGATGAGGTGGCACTTATGGGCACTGATGAGGTGGCACTGATGACGAGGCACTAATATGCCACACTTATGGGCACTGATAGGTGGCATTGATATGTGGCATTGATAAGCACTGATAGGCGGCACTGATGGGCACTATTAGGTGGCACTGATGGGCACTAATAGGCGGCACTGGTGGACACTGATAGGCAGCAGTGGCAGGCACTGAGAGGCGGCACTGGTGGGCACGGATAGGCGGTACAGGTGGGCACTGATGGGCATTGATGGGTGGCACTGATGGGCGACACTAATGGGTAATGATGGACAGCAGTGATGGGCAATGATGGGCAGCACCGATAGGTGGCACTAATTGCCAACACTGACTGGCATGGCTAATGGGCACTGATTTTTGACACTTGTGGGCAGTGTGGGCACTGATTACTGCCACTGGTGGGCTCTGATCATTGGCATTGGTGGGCAGTGTATGCTGGCATTGGTGGGCATGTTTTTTTCTTAATTTGTGGCACTTTATTTATATCTTGTAATCAGGGCACTGGTGATCAGTGTCCTGATTACTTCCCTAGCTGTACCCCTGTGAGGAGATGCCGCTGATCGGCTCTCCTCTCCTCGCACTCTGTCAGTGTGAGGCGAGGAGAGATGATTACCGGCATCTCCATGTTTACATGTGACTGGCTATGATTGGACACAGCCGATCACATGGTTAAAGAGCCATGGACGCGGCTCTTTACACAGATCAGTGTTGCACCGTGTCCTAGCAACACAGTGCGGCCATGAACACCATGGTGCACGCCCCGTGGGTGCACGAGAGCGGCAGTTCTGTGCCGCTGTCATATGACGGTGGCCCAGAACAAGAGCTGCACAGCCCCGCCGTCATATGATGGTGGGCGGGCGGCAACTGGTTAATAAACGTGGGCTACCAGGCCCTTAACCATAAATGCCTGTCTGATGTGGACTCACTGCACAAAAATGTATCTATCATTGAGCTAAACGCCCCCCCATGTTGTTTATATATATATATATATATATATATATATATATATATATATATAGTGTTTAACATGAGGCTTATATTTTTAGCATGTAATATGTATAAAAAGGGATAGATCGAAAAGACGGTAATATGTATATGTAAAAAGAATATTTATAAGAGTTTCAGAGGGTTGTAGTGATAGAGTATAAGGATCAAGTAAAGGAAAAAAAAATATAAGCAGTAGATGTGAAAAAAATAGAAATAATGCTGGAGGGAATAGAAGTATTTTTCATTAAGAAACTTGGGTAGCAACTAATGCATAAGTACAGAGTGGAACTTTCAGCATCTGTTTTGCTCCCTGAGGATGCCCGAAGGTGAAACATGTAAGGGCAGAGCTAGCAGGTGCTGACATCACTTCCACCGCAAGTACAGAAGGACACAATATAGCTGGTATAGCACTGTATAATTAGTATATAAAAGTGCTGCCAGAGCACTTGGAAATGTGAGCCCAGTTATTTTAATTATAATGGTTTATATATAAAATAAAGGAATTTTAATCTATGAGTATTTTTGCATCTTCCCTATGGTCCATATATTAGAAATGTGTCCTGGAGTATGAGATGGTAATCGGGAGAGGGGAAAAGTAGAAGGAAACATCCTGTTCATCTAAAAATAGCGTGTTTTCACCCACTTGAAAAAACAAAAAGGGGGTTCAATTCCCTCTGGTGAGTTCTCATGGTCACAGGTGACACAGAGTGAAAGTTTGCTGTGGATAGGAGATTAAGGAGAAAAGGGGAGGTTGATTTAAAGAGTACTTTTGTTTGGCAAAGAGTGGAAAGCACTGTTTGAAGAGAACACAATGATATTTATCTTTGCAATTAACTTTATTTGCACTAGACACTTCAGAGGATTATAATAGGATTCAATGAACATGTTAATTTTATTTATTAATTAATAAATTGGAATTTGGAATTCATTGTATTTGCACTGGACACTTTAGAGCAGTGATCATCAACCCTGTCCTCAGGACCCACTAACAGGACAGGTTTTATATATTACCTTGGGGAGATCCAGACTAGAATACTGCAATCACTGAGCAGCAAATGATGTCACCTGTGATGTATTTCAGTTATCTTGCAAACCTGGCCTGTTAGTGGGCCTTGAGGACAGGGTTGATGACCACTGCTTTAGAGGATTGTAGAACGGAGTAAGCAATATTTTTATTTATTCATTCATTCATGAATGAATTGGCATGTATTATGACTGCACTGTATTAGTATATGAAATATGTATGTAATGTATTAGTATTAGTATAAGAAATTAGTATGTAATGTATATATTATATACATTAATTTATGCATTTATTTATTTGCCTATGGTGTAATGGAAATTTGATAGGCAGCACTGAATATTAAGATTTTTATCGTTTTTGCAAGTGTTTGCTTCAACAATGCAGGGCTCTTCCCATATTTTTCTCTTTATTTGGGGAGGTAAAATGACCCCTTGAAGCCTCCCACACATTTCCTCCTCCTCGCTGCCAGCACCTCAACCCTCTTCCTGACTAGCAGTATCCCTAGCACCCCCACCCTCCTGTTTGCAAGCACCCCAAATATCCTCCTCCACCCTGGTGGAGGCCAAGAATGGATTTCTGTGCAAAGTAATGGTGGCATGTGTATGGCCTTCTGTACAAAATAATGGTGGCTTAGTGTTTGATATTGTAGTATAGAACAGGCCACAAACTTGGATACATTTTTTTTTGGGCAAAGTTGGCGATGAAGATGCTGGGTATGGGGTGGTTTGGGGAAATGTTTTCTTTCTCTTTCACAGCAGAAATGCAGAGGTCTTAGGCCCCTTTCACACGGGGGGGGGCTGTTCTGCTCTTCTGATGTATTGTTGTTTTGAAATTCCAAGACTCCAAGCACAGCGATCACTTGCATTTGCACATTGCGATTAGCTGCATTTACTTGCGTTTACATGTGGATGCGTTTAGCTGTGGTGGAACATTCTTGCCATTTCTGATGTGCTTCTTCTTGTTTTTCTTTCCTTGTTGCCGCTGCTATACGCAGGTGAAATAGTACACTGCGATTACCTGCAGTTATGTGCAGATAGCTGCAATAAATTGGTCCTGGATGCAGTCAAATTTATTTTTTCTAACCGATGATGAAACCCTTAAATGCAGTGTGTGAATGGGGCCATAGGAAAGCATTGTCTTAGTTTAGCTGTGGTAGATAACTTGATCTATCCGCAGCTAAAAACTGAATTCTATCCAACCATGTGAAAGGGGCCTAAAACCTGATCCTGGGGAGAGCAGCCACAAAAACCATTAAATTATCATAGCCAGTTTCCAGGGATTTGTTGGATTTAGTGGGCAGGAAGAAAAAGGTCGCAAAATGTCAAGGGAGACTTTACGCAAAAAAACTCCAAAAAAGTATAATATAATAGTGGATCTTCCCCAAATTCTATATCAGGTGTTTGGGGTCTGGTATGAATTTTAAAGGGGAAAACCCATTCCACAAAACAAGAAAAAAATACACCCTATTTTGAGCCTGTAGCCTGGAAGGCCAGGAAAGGGGTGGACAAGTGTGTGCGCCAGCCCCCCCAAACTATACAAGGCCACATGTCTTGAACATGAAGGGGTAACGGTCAGGTGGGAACCCTTTAGCAAAGCACCTTGTCGCCATGATGATGAGGACAAGGGCTTCTTCCCAATAACCCTGGCCTAGAGGTTGAATTTGTCTGTGGGAGGTGGCTTATCAGAATCTGCAAGCCCCTTTTGACAATAAGAGGGCCCTAAGATACCACCCCCTACTCATTCACATAAAAGTGTGAAAAATAAATAAACATGCATACAGTTGTTGACAATTTCTTTAATAAAAAATAAATAAAAACCCCACAATGTAATTCTCCATCAATCACATCATCCAGCTTTCCCCATCAAGCTAATGTGTTTCCTCATGCATGTCATACCCAAATGGTTAGTATTATTACAATGACTTCTATTCTGCAGACAGAGGCTGAAGTCTACAACTCTGCTGTCAGCAGCAGATCTGTTAAAAAATACACACACTGCAGAGCATTAGTCAATTACTACCAAACACATACCTGAAGTCTATATTATGAATTTTTGGAAACATTTGAGGCTACAGGGATGGGTTTGGTCAATCTGGGGTTTTGGTCCTCTGTTATGACATTTTTATTTTCAATATTTCTTTATTAGGATTTTCAATAAAACTAACAAGGTGTACATTTGTTACAACAAGACAAATGTTCTGCCCGAAGCATATTAAACAAGGAGTAAGGAAATTCAGTTCTATTGTAGAATAACCAAACTTACAAATGTAGAAGATACACAGGTTGGATATGCTAAGATTATAGACTCCAGATGGGGAGGGATGGAGAGGATATGGGGGGGCACCAGCCAGGTGGGTAATTATGCTGTATAATAGTTAGAAGAATATGAAGAAGAGAAGAAAGATGGAGACAAGATGGATCCGTGGTATAGGGAACATCAAATAATTACAGTGCATTTTGGATGTGAGAACCAAGATGACTATTTAGCAATACATTTTTCCATACTTAGATTTTTTTCTAGCAATTAGTCTCTCCATCTCACACTGAAGGATCTGCAATTGCACTGGAAATGGAAGGGGATTCAGATGTTTTCCAGAGTTTGGTGATATTTAGTTTTGCCGCAAGTAGTAGATGTATTATTACCACCTGCGACCCGGGAGGGAATTTCTCTATCCCAAGATGAAGTATTGCTAGTGAAGGGTTTTAAGCGGTTGGAATATGCGATATTGAGGAGATCAGAGCAAATACCTGTCTCCAGTATGAGCTGTCTGATCTGCAAAACCACAGGGTGTGTGCTATGGTACCAGTACTTCCACAGGACCTCCAACAAGTGGTAGGATGTCCTGGGAAGAATTTTGAGAGACATTCCGTTGTCAGGTACCATCTGTGTATGTTTTTTTGGTAGGATTCCCAATGGTTGGAGGAGTGGGAGGCTGTGTAGGTAAGTTTGAAGGTTTGTGTCCACATGTCAAGGGTAACACTCAAATGTAGTTCCTCGACCCATTTCGAGAGTGTAATGATTTTGGAGTAGGGGCGATTGTCATTGAGGGCTGAGTAGATTGTGGAGATAACATGTATGGGGTATACTGTGCAGGTGTAGAAGCTATGAAGAGGTTCAGGTAAAGTAATCACAGGGGGGACATTAGATGTTTTAAGAAAGTGTGCGAACCTAGATATATTGGCCATCTAATATAAAGGTACAATTTATAACCAACCTCCAATGAAATTATTAATTTTGCCACCAGCCTTCAAGGGTATGATGCACTACCATACTGACCAGTAGGGATGAGCCGAACACCCCCCTGTTCGGTTCGCACCAGAACATGCAAAACATTTGTTTGAACACGTGAACACCGTTAAAGTCTATAGGACTCGAACATGAATAATCAAAAGTGCTAATTTTAAGGGATTATATGCAAGTTATTGTCATAAAAAGTGTTTGGGGACCTGGGTCCTGCCCCAGGGGACATGGATCAATGCAAAAAATTTTTTTAAAAACGGCCGTTTTTTCTGGAGCAGTGATTTTAATAATGCTTAAAGTGAAACAATAAAAGTGTAATATTACTTTAAAGTTCCTACCTGGGGGTGTCTATAGTATGCCTGTAAATGGGTGCATGTTTCCCGTGTTTAGAACAGTCTGACAGCAAAATGACATTTCAAAGGAAAAAAAGTCATTTAAAACTACTCGCGGCTATTAATGAATTGTTGGCCGACAATACACATAAAAGTTCATTGATAAAAATGACATGGGATTTCCCCACAGGGGAACCCCGAACAAAAACTAAAAAAAAAAATGGCGTGGGGGTCCCCCTAAATTCCTTACCAGGCCCTTCAGGTCTGGTATGAATATTAAGGGGAACCCCGCACCAACATTTAAAAAAAATGGAGTGGGGGTCCCCCTCAAAATCCATTCCAGACCCTTATCCAAGCACGCAACCTGGCAAGCCGCAGGAAAAGAGGGGAGGACAAGATAGCGCCCCCCCTCCTGAACCATACCACGCCACATGCCCTCAACATTGGGAGGGTGCACCTTGTCCCCATGTTGAAGGGGACAAGGGCCTCATCCCCACAACCCTTGCCCAGTGGTTGTGGGGGTCTGTGGGCGGGGGGATTATTGAAATCTGGAAGCCCCCTTTACAAGGGGACCCCCAGATCCCGGCCCCCCCTGTGTGAAATGGTAAGGGGGTACCCCTACCATTTTACAGAAAAAGTGTCAAAAATGTTAAAAATTACAAGAGACAGTTTTTGACAATTCCTTTATTTAAAGTCTTCTTCTTTCCATCTTCTTTCCACCTTCTTCCTTCTATCTTCCTTCAGTTTCTTCCACCATCTTCTTCTTTCTCTGGTTTTTCCTCCGATCCTCTGCTTCTTGCTCCTTGTGTTCTCATCGGGCATCTTTCTCTGCGGCGTCTTCTTCCCTTCTTCTTTCTCGGGCCGCTCCGCCTCCATGATGGGAGGCTCCCGCTGTGTGACCCTTCTCGCTGTGTGACACTTCTTAAATAATGGAAGGCAGGGCCACCCAGTGACCCCGCCCCCCTCTGACGCACGGGGACTTGACGGGTACTTCCTTATGGGTTTCCCCATGACGTCAGAGGGGGCGGGGTCACCCGTTACGTAACCGTTCCCCTGTGGGGAAATCCCATGCTGTTTTTATCAATGAACTTTTATGTGTATTGTTGGACCGACAATTCATTTATAGCCGTGAGTAATTTTAAATTACTTTTTTTCCTTTGAAATGTCATTTTGCTGTCAGACTGTTCTAAACATGGGAAACATGCGCCCCTTTACAGGCATACTATAGACACCCCCAGGTAGGAAATTTAAAGGAATATTACACTTTTATTGTTTCACTTTAAGCATTATTAAAATCACTGCTTCCGAAAAAACGGCCCTTTTTAAAAACTTTTTTTTTTTTAAACACTTTTTATGACAATACCATGCATATAAGCCTTTAAAATTAGCAATTATGATTTCTCCCATAGACTTTTAAAGGGTGTTCCGCGGCTTTCGAAATTTGCCGCCCAAAATTGTTCGCTGTTCGGCGAAGTGGCAAACAGCCGATGTTCGAGTCAAACATGAGTTCGACTTAAACTCAAAGCTTATCCCTACTGACCAGTAAAGTAACAACACACATAACATATCACCAAAATCAACAATGTAACAGCATACTGTACATCCCCACTGACTGCCTTTCTCAGTGTGGCCTTTATTTTCTTAAAGTGTATGTACAGTCAAAATGTATTTTTATTTTAAACGGTGTACACAGTATGGAAAGGTTTGGACTAGTGGTGCACCAAAATGAAATTTCTGGACAGAAACCGAAAATTCAGGATGCATTTGGCCAAAAACCGAAACCGACATGGTGTCAGAAACCATGAAATCAGACCGAGACAGAAGTACAGTTAAATCACACTTGTTTAGTAATAAAAGTAAAAAGAACAAACATAGTCAAAACATAGCCAAAGTTCAATAATCGGAATAGATAGTCAGCCAAGCCAAAAGTCAGGGATCAATGTAGTGGAACAGTAAGAAGGATCTTGAGCCAGAAGGGATGTCGGCACAGCCAGTCTTAAACCAGGAAAGCAGGCGATAGTTTCTTGTGATGTGACCAAGGCGAAGGCAGAGCTCTTCTGGACTGGACGGTTTAAGTAGGCAGGACTGACGAGCAGGATCATCAACAGCTGAGTAACTGTGGAGAGACCAACCCTGACATTACACCCTCCATAATGACCCCTCCCCCTCGGAGGACCATCAGGCTTGAGGGGAAAATGTCTATGGAAATCACGGAGGAGGACAGGGACATGTACGTCTGAGGATGAGACCCAAGAGCGTTCCTCCGGACCGTACCCTTTCCAATGCACCGGGTACTGTATGCGCCCATGGAACCTACGGGAGTCAACAATTGACTGCACTTCATACTCCTCATGGTTCTCAACTTGTACAGGGTGAGGACGTGGCACCGAGATGGTAAAGCGGTTGCAGACCAAAGGTTTTAATAAGGTTTTAATAAGGAGACATGAAATACATTTGAAATACGCATATTAGAAGGAAGGTCTAATGCATAGGCCACTGGGTTAATCCTGCAAAGAATACAGAAAGGCCAAATAAACCAAGGTATGAACTTCAGTGAGGGAACACAAAGACGGAGGTTGCGAGATGATAGCAAGACCCTGTCCCCAACCTGGTAGGAAGGCGCAGGCAGGCGTCTGCAGTCAGCATGTAGTCTGTTCCTATTAGTAGCATGACGTAAAGCCTCCTGGAATTGTGCCCAAGTGGAATGAAGACCACGGAGATGCTCCTCTAATGCAGGAATACTCTGCGGAACAAACGAGTCAGGCAACATGGAAGGTTGGAAACCATAATTTGCCATGGCACTGTTGTTAGCAAACTCTGCCCATGGTAATAGGTCTGACCAGTTGTTATGATGGTCAGAAATATAGCAAAGTAGGAATTGCTCCGAGGACTGATTGGCTCGTTCTGTGGCCCCATTAGTCTTGCGGGTGATACACAGAGGAGAAAGCAAGCTTAATTCCCAACTGTGCACAAAAGGCTCACCAGAACTGGGACACAAACTGACTACCCCTGTCTGAGACAATCACCTTGGGTAGCCCATGTAAGCGAAAGATCTCCCAAGCAAAAATGGAAGCCAGTTCCTTAGGTTCCTTAGAAGTGGGCAACTTCTTAAGTGGAATACGACACATCTTTGAGAACTGGTCAACCACCATAAGGATAACTGTGTTGCCTTGGGAGTTGGGCAACTCCACAATGAAATCCATAGACAGGTGGGTCCAGGGCCTCTCTCCATTGGGTATGGGTTGTAGGAGGCCCACTGGAAGGTGTCGTGGAGTCTTACTCTGAGCACGCATGGAATAGGCAGCTACGAAGGCAGTTACATCAGCACATAGGCTAGGCCACCAAAATTGTTGGGAAATGGTCCAAACAAGTTGATTCTTTCCAGGGTGGACAGCTGCCTTGGGAGAATGGTCTGGAGCACGGCAGTACAGAGACTCTTTGGGACAAAGCAGCGGTCACAAGGTTTCTCAGGAGGAGCATGGACCTGAGCACCAAGAATTTTGTCACCCAAAGGAGAAGTGAGACTGGTGTAAACCGTAGCCAGAATACGATCAGGAGGAATCACAGGAACTGGAACCAACTCCAACTTGGAAGTGGAGGAAAATTGTTGTGACAAGACCTCAGCCCTTGCATTCTTAGTACGGGGTAAGAATGAGACAATGTAATTGAAACTTGACAAGAAAAGAGCCCATCATGCCCTTCTGGGAGAGAGGCGTTTAACCTCAGACAAGAATGTGAGATTCTTATGGTCAGTAAGAATGAGAACCGGACAGTGGTACCTTCGAGGAGATGTCTCCATTCTTTCAGGGCTAAAATGATCGCCAACAGCGCTCTGTCACCAATCTCATAATTGCACTCCGCAGGTGACAATTTCTTGGAAAAGTAGCCACAAGGATGCATAGCACTCTCAGAGGTAGGACATTGAGACAGAACACCAGTCTCAAAAGCATCAACCTCAAGGATAAAAGGTAACGTAGGATAAGGATGTGCCAACACAGGAGCAGAAACAAAGGCAGCCTTGAGACTCTCAAAGGACTTAATGGACTCTGGAGACCAACTCTGTGGGTTACCGTCCTTTCTGCTCATATCAGTCAGGGGCTTGACCAGAGACGAGAAGTTACAAATAAACTTCTGATAATAGTTGCAAAGCCCAGGAAACGCTGCAGAGGATGTAAACCCATGGGTCTGGGCTAATGTAGGATTGCCGAAAGTTTCTCTGGGTCCATCAAAAAACCAGCAGCGGAAATGACATAGCCCAGGAATTTAACCTGTTCACGATGGAACTCATGCTTCTCCAGTTTACAATAGAGATAGTTCTCTCTTAGTTTCTGAAGCACACGACAGGCATCTGTGTGGTGGCTCTCCAGGGACTTGAAAAATTGGGGATATCATCGAGATAAACCACCACACATAACTGTAACAAATCTCGGAGGACATCGTTAATAAATTCCTGGAAAACTGTTGGGGTGTTACAAAGGCCAAAAGGCAATACGAGGTACTCATAATGACCTGTTCTGGTGTTAAACGCAGTTTTCCACTCATCGCCCTCCTTAATCCTCACAAGATTGTATGCCCCTCGCAAATCAAGCTTCGTGAAAACTATTGCTCCCTTGAGGCGGTCAAATAACTCTGTAATCAACGGAATCAGATCAGCACTCTTAATCGTGAAATGATTGAGACCCCTATAATCAATACAAGGTCCCAGTTCACCACTCTGCTTCTTCACAAAGAAGAAACCAGCACCAACAGGAGATGAGGATTTGCGGTTGAAACCTCGAGAAAGTGCGTGTGCAACATACTCCTCCATGGCCTTATACTCCAAGATCGACAAAGGGTAAACCCGGCCATGAGGGGGTATGGCACCAGGTTGAAGGTCAATTGTGCAATCATATGGCTGGTGTGGGGGCAAACTACCGGCTTGACCTTTGTCAAAGACATCACTAAAATCACGGTACTCCTCTGGCAGGGAGGAGAGTGAAGATGTGCACAGGACCTTGGCTACCTTCTGGAAGCATGTCTCACTGCGTTGTGGTGACCAGGAGAGAACCTCAGCATGGAGCCAATCAAAGAGGGGTTGTGCCTCTCTAACCAAGGATAACCAATAACCGGTGGAAACTTGGATGAGGAAATAACTTGGAATTGGATTATGTCATGGTGAAGAGCCCCTACTGCCATGGACAACGGAGCCATCTCATGAGTCACATGGGCAGACTGTAGAGGTCTCCCATCAAGAGCCTCAATGGCAAGTGGAGTGTCATGCAGCTGCAGTGGAATTGAGTGCTTCAATACAAAGGCAGCATCAATGAACAGGCCTGCAGCCCCAGAGTAGGTTAGAGCCTGTACCTCGACGGACAACTCAGCCCAAGAAATGGTGACTGAAACCAGGGCCTATCCTTCTGGATAATTGGGGATGAAACCACGCCACCTAAGATCTGTCCATGACAGGACCTCAAGGTTCGGGCATTCCCTGGATGGGTAGGACAGGACTTCAAAAAGTGACCTGCCTGGCCACAATAAAGGCACAATCTCTCCCTCCTCCTAAAGGTTCTCTCATCTGCAGAGAGACGCGTGAAACCCAAGTGCATGGGTTCACCTTCACTGCCCGACTCAGTACCAGGAGGAATGGGAGGTGAGGGAGGCACAGGTGGGACCTCAAAGCTCGGAGACCAACGTACAAGAGGCTTCTGCAAGCGCTCCTTAAATGAGAGCCTTTCTCTGAGTCTGGAGTCAGAGGATGGCAAACGTGATCAACTTCTCCAGCTCAGTGGGTATATCTTGGGCTGCTATCTCATCCTTGATGGTATCGGAGAGACCATGAGAAAAAGCAGCCATGGGGGCCTCATTGTTCCACGCAACATCTGTTGCCAGAGTACGGAATTCAATGGCGTAGTTGGCAACAGTTCTCGTACTGTGTTCGATGGACATGAGACACTTGGCAGCAGAAGCGGAGCGTGTGGGAACGTCAAATACCCTTTTAAACAAAGCCACAAACTCAGGGTAACTCAAGACAACTGGTTTTTGCGTCCCCCATATAGGGTTTGTCCAGGCCAAGGCTCTCTCAGAAAGCGAGGATATCACAAAACCTACTTTGCTTCTGTCCTATACCCTACACCTTTTAACCCCATCCAAAACTAAATATTAAAGTTTTGGCTATACATACACTTCAAAGGATATAATCACCTTTCGTAATATGTTGCATGTTACTGTACAACCATATTCAGGGTGTAACATGTTATGAACAGACCAGCCCCTGCACCTTCCCCATTCCCCAATCTGATGGTGGGGATCCCCCCTTCCACACTTCCCGCTAGCTGTCACAATTTAAAAAAAATGTGGCCAAGCGGGGCTCTGCCTGCCTGACCGTATCACTCATTCACTCAGTGTTCTGTGAAGGAAAACTACAAGGTGCGGCAGCCTTTGCTGCTGTCGGCTTGTAGTTTTCAATGAACACAGCGCTGTGGTAATTCATTCTCTCTTCCTGTCAGATTGTATCTGCTTCCCCGTATGGGATGTACAGGCACACATACATTGGCAGATCTGCTGAAGACCTACATGGCACCAGTGATCTGCTGATTGCTGATGCAATGCTTTACAGGCTCAAAACAAATAAATAAATAAATAAATAAATAAATAAATGCACATTTTTTTACCTGCAAAAAAATTGCATTTATTATTTTTTTCTAAAAAGAGAACTTATCCTTTAAGGACAAGCCACTGTTTGAACAAAATACTAGCATCAGAAAACATGCTTTGCCATCAAGTGCTGCAAAGCTACACAGCACACACCCTAGACCCTGTGTAATGTATACCATTCAGTATATGACATACTCTGAACCAAAGCACCCTGCATGTGTTGTACTGTATATGCTCTGGACTACTGCACCCTGCGTGATGTGCTGTACATTACATACTCTGGAAAACTGCACCCTATATGCTGTGCTGTAGGTTACATACTCTGGACAACTGTGGCCTGTTCCCATGCTGTACATTACCTACTCTGGACACCTGCACCCTGTGTTCTGTGCTGTACATTTCAAACTTTGGACTACTACACTATGCTGCTAATACATACACTCCACTGCCCACCATTACACATATGTACACATATCCTCCACCCAAAACCACTTTGCTGGCATACTTCTCAACTGACCACCAATATAATGGCACACTGGCTAATACAAACTACATCATTTTGTAAGCTGTGCTATGCATTACATTGCCCAGACTAATGAACTCTCCAAACTGTGCTGTACAATATTTTATCCTGTTGAATAAATGGTACATTTGCTCAGAGGTGAACTCAGCATATGTGGTTGGGAGAAGGGGAGCAACTTCTAATCAACTTTTATGTTTCTGTTTAAAGTCCAATTGAACCCTCAGTTTAAATAAAATAAATATCTTCCAGGTGCATCAAAACAAAAGCTATTCAATAACTTAATGTGTATGTGTCCCCTGCCAGCAACTGCAGAGTGGATCCTTTTCTCTTTCAGGGGAAGCAGTGATCTCATTGCAAAGATTTTTACTCACACAATACTCAGAGTAAGCGCTTTCCAATTAGCGGGGAGCATGAGCTTTGCTGATTGCAGTCCTATAGGTCTGATGCAGTAGGGGATGTGTCAGCAATCTGCAATGAGATCATTGCTTACCCACAGAGAACAAGGGTCTACTCTCTGCAGCTCCCCCCAGCAGGGGGCACACACCATAGCACAATATAATGCAAAGTGGTAATGGATGTGATTTAAGCAATGCTAAGTGTTTATGGGCCTTTAATGTTACTGTGTAAATGTGGGTGTGGAAAAGTGATGATAACATTTCTACTTACTCTTTATCTACGTAAAGAAATTTATATAGTTTATCATACTTATAACGCAACATTAAAATTCTGTAAGAAACATATACTAAATAAGGTTGATTAGGACAACCCCTTTTTCAAGGGCTGATGAAAAGTTTAGTGAAAAGGCAGAATTAAGTTACTGCTAATGTGCTTCAGAAATATATATTCCAATTTCCTACTTGAATTTTATTTAAAACTTTTTAATAATTAATGATGGGCTGAATTATTTTTGATGTTTAAAGTAACACTTTTGCAATAACTGCTTATTTCTTTCTTCTGTGAACATTTGCTTCAATTGATAGTGACATTACTTGAGAGAAAAGCTGTGAATATTTTATGCACCGTAGATAATTTTATATATAGGACATTTTCAGCAAATATGATTTCTATGTACTCAATAATGTGAACAAAATGATAATATGTATTTCACAATTCCGCAATGTTGTTTCTTACTACTATCTATTATACTAAGGTTGCAATCTGCATTGCTTTACATTAAGGTATATTTATTAGGCTATCATTTAGAGCACACTGACAACATTTTACATTAGTTTTCTTGTTGCTGCTTCTTTATGATGATAGATATAGAATTTCAAATATGGTAATCTGTTTTGCTTTTCTTTACTTTTTGTATTTAGAATTTATCAGTAAATGTTCTGCTTCCCTGGATAATGTTCGGTAGTTGAAATGTAAAACAATATATTTTGTGATTGGTGTGTAAGTGGTGGTGAACAAGATAGAAAGTTATTTTTATGGGTTAATTTTATGGATTTTGGCAAGCCTATCATGTGAAGAATCAATACAGGCTTTCTATGACTGATAAGTGACTATGTTAGGGTCCGCAAACATTTTATTACCCCCCCCCCCCAATGCAATTTCGCTTTTCACCTGCTCTGAGACATACAATAATTAATACATACAATAAATAGCAGACAGACTTAAAATCAGTTTACTGAATCTGATCAGGTAACAAATGGTGTGTGGTTGCCAGAGGTTACAGTGTATTATTATCACTTACTAACTGGCTGCTTGAGGTTACTGCACATGACTTCCACTGTGGATTGGTTGCTAGAGATTACTGTACATCAATACTGCTCAATGATTGGTTGCTAGGGATTACTGGACATCCTTACCACTCACTAATTGGTTGCTAGAGATTACTGCACATTATTACTGCTCACTGATTGGTTGCTAGAGGTTACTGCATATCCTTACCACTCACTGATTGATTGCGAGAGGTTAGTGCACATCATTACTGCTCACTGATTTGTTGCTAAAGGTTATAGCACATTATCTCCTTACTGCCTGCACACCACCTCCAATGACCACCAATGTTAGGGGGGGATTAACATTGACCACCAATATAAAGGGGAATTGACACTGGGGGATTTTACATCAACAACCAATAAAGGGGGATTTCTACAATGTTCACCAATGTAGGGGAGATTTACACTCACACCAATTTAAAGGGGGTTTCTACATGGACCACTAATGTAAGGGAGGATTTGAAACTGACCACAAATGCAAGTTTGGATTTTTTTAACCGATTACCAATATAAAGAATTGAGTTTCTACACTGGCCACCATGTAATGGGGATTTACACTGACCACCAATGTAATAGGAGCATTTACAGTAACCACCAATGTAAGACAGGTTTGCACTGACCACCAATGTAAGGGGGACCTTTACACCTTTACACTGGCCACTACTGTGAATGAAAGGATTGTACACCAAGCCCCGATGTAGTGAGAAGATTTACACTGACCACCAATGTAACTGAGACATTTAGCCTGCGTTCACATTTGTGTGTGTTGGGAACGCATGCAAAATCGTTTTCCTGACACCACAGAAACATGCTGCCCTTTAGTAGATACACAGCAGTGGCATCAATTGTTAATGACATTCTCACGCATCTGCTGAGATGTGCGTATTCACATGCACCAAAATTCAGGGTGCTGTAACACTATGTTATTTTGAATAAGGGTTCCACCTCCAATTTGCTTACTTTTGCAGGATGATCATAACAGGATGATGTTAGGCTTAATGACGACAGTTGTAGGCAAGACTTTCCAGCATGTCCCTTTATCTCCCCAGTGGGCAGCGTTCAGCAGAAGTGATGGTGAATATGACCTCAGGGAGTCATGATATACATATGAATGCAGCCTCTATTTTCATATTAATGCTGTTGGTCCAGAGCTATTTACATAATAATTCCACCGCTATTTACATATCAATTCAAGTTAATTACATGTAAACACGGAGTCTGCAGGTGAGTCATTTGTACACGACAATAGGGCAGAGCTGGGCAGCATCACTGAGATATCGGGAAACAGCACAGGACTAAAACTTCAAGGGACAAGGGAATTTAAACTGGGATGATTGGAAAGTATGATGCAGCTGCTTTTGGCCCCACAACAATGATGGGGCCCAAGGCAGCTGTCCCCTGCCCTGCCTTAAAAATGGTCCTGTCCACATATATTAGTTATCGATTTATATAAAAGGTTTTTTCAGCACTTCATTTTAGCAAGACAAATAGCAGGACATTCTTTTACCACTAAAAAATATGAAATTTCAGGGACACCAAGTATTCCTTCCTTAGACAGCAGTTACTCATGGCTGCCTAAGGAAGGGGTCTTTAGCATAATGTGGATTTTTGGGGTTTTTTTACACAACGTTGTATAAAAAAAATGTGTTTTCATTTTCTTTACACATTTGCCAAAAACTTGTAGAAAAAATGACACATTCAAAAGACTTGATATGCCTAATAGATTATACATCGGGTTGTTTTCTTTCCAAAATGGGGTCATTTTTGGGGGGTTTCCATTGTCTTGGTGCTCCAAGGCCTTCAAAAGTATAAGGGGTAGTCAACAATATATATGTGGCAAAAACGAAGGTGAAAGCTGCGCTCAAGGTGAAACAAAAAAAATTAAATATATACAGTGTAGTGAAATCCAAGCAGCCTGCATCGAGATCTAGTCTCCAAATCCCTCCAAAAGTGATAATACAAAAGAGATGTGGCGCTAAAACATATTATGAACCTGTGAAATAAATTAATAAAATAATCAAGGCTAATAGTACAAAGTGAGTATAAACAATATTATACTCTAATACCCCAATATTAATTAATTAAAGACAAATATTGAAAATAAATAAATGTATAAAGTCCAAAATAAATAAATGCATAGAGTCCAAAACCAAAGAAAAAGTCCGTGATAAATCAAGAAAAAGTGCCAGAAAGGGCCACAACAAAAATGAAGGTGCAGTGGGAAAAATCTTCTGTGGTTCCTCACACCCAAGGTGGTATATCAGATGTGCTTACCAGATCCCATTGACCGCTATTACAGCAGTCAAAAACGGCACAGGGAAATTACAGGGATCCCCACAACCTCAGCTTAGTGGTACCGATGGGCGACAGAAGGTATCTCAGGATTCAAAGAGAAAAAAACAATCCATCGCGTAATACAGTCTGCACAATCGTTTTATTAGAAGAGGAATTGCACTTACAAAGCTTCCATGTAGTGATCAGCATATCGCGTACAAATAACAATCAGTCAGCGTCTCCGTCTGCTGCCTCCGCCTTCCTAGTTCGTGTACAGCCCTACACAAGGACGGACGTGGTGACGTCGTAGGCTCCTCCCTACGCATTTCGTCACAAACGGACGTCGTCTGGGGATTGGCCAAGCTCGAGCGTCACCACGTGTGGGCATTATATACACTACGAGCGCCATCTTGACTAATGGCAAAGCGAGATTTAGCATTGGAAAGAGGCCCGGCTGTGTTAGATGCTGGCCATTAGTGAGTAGGAGCAAGCGGAGGAAAATCGAAAAAAAGGGGGAAAGAAAGAAACGCCATCTTGTGGCCAAAAAGAATACCGATACAAGACAGGAATGAATCTCTAATGGCGAGAACAAACTAAGAAGGGGTACAGCAGACGGCAGACCCAATACAACATTTGTAAAGCATATAAAGTGCAATGTATATAAAATACTGATAAAAAGTCTAAAACCTCAATAGCAATAGAATAAAATTAATATTCCCATATGGATAAAAAGAGAAAAATGGGACAATTAAAATTAATATTCAAAAATTTAAAAAAAATGTAAAAAAATTAAAAACTCAGGAATTGTTTATAAAACAGTTAATGTCCCAGTCAACGTTTAACCCATGGGGTACAAAAGATCTCATGTGAAAGATCCACCTAGTCATTCAATCCTTCATCACATGTACTACTAAATATGTAGTCTATCTTATTCAGTGCCCATGCTCCAAACAGTACATCGGTCGAACCAAACGTGAGTTGCATGTGCGATTATCAGAGCATATTGCCAATATTAAACGGGGTTACCCAAAACATAATCTATCCAGGCATTATGCCAAATACCATGATAAGAAACCAGATGGGACCCTTTTTATGGCAATTGACAAAATAAACCCACATTGGAGAGGGACAAATAAGGTCAGATCACTATCTAGGCTTGAGACTAGGTGGATCTTTCACATGAGATCTTTTGTACCCCATGGGTTAAACGTTGACTGGGACATTAACTGTTTTATAAACAATTCCTGAGTTCTTAATTTTTTTAAATTTTTTTTAAATTTTTGAATATTAATTTTAATTGTCCCATTTTTCTCTTTTTATCCATATGGGAATATTAATTTTATTCTATTGCTATTGAGGTTTTAGACTTTTTATCAGTATTTTATATACATTGCACTTTATATGCTTTACAAATGTTGTATTGGGTCTGCCGTCTGCTGTACTCCTTCTTAGTTTGTTCTCGCCATTAGAGATTCATTCCCGTCTTGTATCGGTATTCTTTTTGGCCACAAGATGGCGTTTCTTTCTTTCCCCCTTTTTTTCGATTTTCCTCCGCTTGCTCCTACTCACTAATGGCCGGCATCTAACACAGCCGGGCCTCTTTCCAATGCTAAATCTCGCTTTGCCATTAGTCAAGATGGCGCTCGTAGTGTATATAATGCCCACACGTGGTGACGCTCGAGCTTGGTCAATCCCCAGACGACGTCCGTTTGTGACGAAACGCGTAGGGAGGAGCCTACGACGTCACCATGTCCGTCCTTGTGTAGGGCTGTACACGAACTAGGAAGGCGGAGGCAGCAGACGGAGACGCTGACTGATTGTTATTTGTACGCGATATGCTGATCACTACATGGAAGCTTTGTAAGTGCAATTCCTCTTCTAATAAAACGATTGTGCAGACTGTATTACGCGATGGATTGTTTTTTTCTCTTTGAATCCTGAGATACCTTCTGTCGCCCATCGGTACCACTAAGCTGAGGTTGTGGGGATCCCTGTAATTTCCCTGTGCCGTTTTTGACTGCTGTAATAGCGGTCAATGGGATCTGGTAAGCACATCTGATATACCACCTTGGGTGTGAGGAACCACAGAAGATTTTTCCCACTGCACCTTCATTTTTGTTGTGGCCCTTTCTGGCACTTTTTCTTGATTTATCACGGACTTTTTCTTTGGTTTTGGACTCTATGCATTTATTTATTTTGGACTTTATACATTTATTTATTTTCAATATTTGTCTTTAATTAATTAATATTGGGGTATTAGAGTATAATATTGTTTATACTCACTTTGTACTATTAGCCTTGATTATTTGATTAATTTATTTCACAGGTTCATAATATGTTTTAGCGCCGCATCTCTTTTGTATTATCAACAATATATATGTGTAATTTATGCT
Organism: Aquarana catesbeiana; assembly: GCF_042186555.1. NCBI lineage: Eukaryota > Metazoa > Chordata > Amphibia > Anura > Ranidae > Aquarana > Aquarana catesbeiana. Next base: position 224,680,269 of record NC_133325.1, read on the forward strand.
TGAAGAACGCCTGATGGTGCTCCCTGCATGTTGGGCCTCTGTATGTGGCCAGGCTGTGTAAAAGTCTCACACATGTGGTATCGCCATACTCAGGAGGAATAGTAGAATGTGTTTTGGGGTATAATTTGTGCTATGCATATGCTGTGTGTGAGAAATAACCTACTAATATAACAATTTTGTGGAAAAAAAAGACAAAAAAATCTTGATTTGCAAAGAATTGTGGGAAAAAAATACAACTTCAAAAAACTCCCCATGCCTCTAACTAAATACCTTGGAATGTCTACTTTCCAAAAAGGGGTCATTTGGGGGGTATTTGTAGTAGCAGTATAAATTTTGTCCAAAATTTATGAAGAAAAATTACGAATTTGCAAAATGTTATAACAGAAACGAAGAAAAATGCATTTTTTTTACAGAATTTTCGGTCTTTCTTTTATAGCGCAAAAAATAAAAAACCCAGTGGTGATTAAATACCACCAAAAGAAAGCTCTATTTTTGTGAAAAAAAGGACAAACATTTCATAGGTACAGTGTTGCATGACTGAGTAATTGTCATTCAAAATGTGAGAGCACCGAAATCTGAAAACTGGTTGGTTAGGAAGGGGTTTTAAGTGCCCAGTGGGTAAGTGGTTAAATTACTTTTTTCCTTTAGAAATGCAATTTTGCTGTGGTACTGTTCTAAACATGGGAAAAATGCGCCACTTTACAGGCATACTATAGACACCCCCCAGGCACGATATTTAACCGCTTCAGCCTCAGAAGATTTTACCCCCTTCCTGACCAGAGCACTTTTTGTGATTTGGCACTGCATCGCTTTAACTGACAATTGCATGGTTGTGCAACGTTGCACCCAAACAAAATTGACGTCCTTTTTTTCCCACAAATAACGCTTTCTTTTGGTGGTATTTGATCTGCTGTGCGGTTTTTATTTTTTGCGCTATAAACAAAAAAAGAGTGACAATTTTGAAAAAAAGAACAAAAATTACAGCGTACACATGCAAAAAAGACATTTACCTCCAGCAAGGCTTATTTAAAACACCTAGACATTTTCAAAAAATATTATCAAAAAATATGGGGATTTGGTCACACCATATTGCTATATGGTGCTTAAGTCCACTTACTGCAACAAAGTACCCCATGATTAGTGGGTCCTACACTATCCATAGACTAGGAGATCCTGCTTCTCTGAACCATGGGAGCGATACACTGCTCTATATGGGAGAACTTGAGGTCTCCACCCATGACACAGGTGGACACTATTGGGAGGCACTTGATGGATTCACTCAAAAGGATTTGGTCAGAATCCATACAATAGACAAACAAGATATTTGGGGGGCACACCCTAAAAGATGCATTAAAGATACACTCATCAAGTGCCTCCCGTTAGTGTCCACCTGTGTCATGGGTGGAGATAGTGATCACGGAAGCCCGGCGGTGATCATGACTGCCAGGCACTCGCATCGGCTCCAGGGGAGAGCAGCGGTCCATAGGGCAAAGCGACATAACATCCTTTCAGCCAGCTGTGCCATTCTGCCACAGTAAAACTGCGGCGGCTGGTCGGCAAGTGGTTAAAGGAATATTTCATTTTTATTGTTTCACTTTAAGCATTATTAAAATCACTGCTCCCGAAAACACTGGAGTTTTTAAAACTTTTTTTTTGCATTGATACATGTCCCCTGGGGTAGGACCCGGGTCCCCAAACACTTTTTTATGACAATAACTTGAATATAAGCCTTTAAAATTAGCACTTTTGATTTCTCCCATAGACTTTTAAAGGGTGTTATCATTATCAATTATTTTTCATATTAGTGTACCATGGACTTTAACGATGTTCCACGGCTTTCAAATTTGCCACGAACACCGCATATTGTTCGGTGTTCGCCGAACATCCAAATAACCAAAGTTTGGCCCGAATTTATGCTCTGGCCGAACCGTTCGCCCATCGCTATTTAATATTTACTGTTGCTGGGAAGTAGGAAGAAAGCATCAGGAGTGACATGGACTGTGGGAAGGGAACACAGATTAGGGAGAGAGAAAATCAAAGCAAGAGAGATGACAAGACAAATTCTGCTGTAAAGGAGACACAAACAAGGTGAACTTAAAAGAACAGTGTCTTATCTCACAGTATCTACCTGATTCTCGGTACTTTCTCCCTTATGGGCAGCCTTTGAACATCAGCATTGTAGGGGTCATGCACACTGGGTATAAAAATTAGGCTTTTGGTGATTTTTTTTTTCAGCCTGTATAAGCAGCTTTATGTTAGCCTATTATTCCATGCACATTAGGGCATTTACAGGCATCTTTGCAGAGGAGCATTTTCAGGCAGAAAAAAAAACCCATCAGAATCACATTTTTTTGAGAGGAGCTTTTGGGTAGTAAAACATTTGATGCTCATAAACAGGCATACATGTGGTGTTTAGGAGCATTTAGCATTTTCAAGTGTACATTGATTATGGTGAAAAATGAGCAGAGGAGAATGATTTTGAAAAAAAAACTCATAACAGCAAATGCCCATAAACTCTCATAAACCCTTTTGCAATATGAACCACTATGAGCATTTTGTATGCTGCTTTTGCTATCAATGCTTTTTCAGCATTTTTCCAGCCGCTTAGTGTGCATGGACCTTAAAGCTTCCGTCAGCTCTCCTCTCTAGCTAATCCAATACATACAATAAAGACAGGAAATGTGCATATTTTAATTACAGAAAGTGACATTTGTTTTTGAGATCAAGGAGAGGGGGGAGAGTTTCCAATAAGGAAATGACTGTTCTGGGCTTTAAAAAAATGTCAGCCTCCAGCAACAAGACATAGAAGCATTCCTGGAGGCAATTTGCAGCACCCACTAAATCTGGTAGCATATAGCATTATTAATGTGTATGTTGTTTTGTTTAAGAACATTAATTGCTATCATACTATTATGAGTAATGCTTTGTTTTAAGATGTTAAATGAACTCTGGGCAAAAGTTTTTGCAGCAAGTTTACCTTTACAAATATGTAATTTATTTGATATTGATATTTAAATTCCTGCACACTGTACAGCCAGGAGAGTTCTTCTGTTTCTTGATGTAGCTTTGCCGCTTTTCTCATACTTACTTTTTGACCGATAAACAAACTGATGGAGGAGAGGTAATGAAGATGGCAGAGGTGTGCGAGTCACAAGATTATCTGTATTGCATTGCAAACCCCTTAAAAAGTAATACGGTTAAATGTCTTTGTTTCAAATGAGAATAAAGCTGTTTGCTAAAGTTCTGAGTTAAAGTGGAGTCCCACCCAAAAGTGGAACTTCCACTTTAAGGACTCCTGACCCCCTGACATACCACATTTGGCATGTCATTGTTTTTGGGGGGAGTGGGTACCTAGTTTTGACAGGTACCCAACTCCCACTTCCACTCATGGCGCTGTGGCACCGAGTGGATTTTCTGCTCTCCCTCTTCCCTCCCTGCAATCTTTTGGGACATGTCCCAGAAAATTGCCCGGCCATTCAGAACAAGCAGCGTCACTCAAGCATGCGCAGTGAGCACCTGGCTGTGAAGCTGCAAGTGCCCACACTTGCAATGCCTGCACAGTGGTGAAAAGAAGGAGAGAAGAGAGGCTCTAGGTGGCCGCATCGCTGGACCGTGGGACAGGTGAGTGTCTGTTTATTAAAAGTCAGCAGCTATACTTTTTGTAGCTGCCAACTTTTAACAAACACAGAAATGGGTGGAATTCTGCTTGGAGCTATTTATTGTATGTAGTGACATCCATAAAACATGGCAAATGTTGTCACTATAAGAATATGTCTATTCTAATGCCCATTCAGTAACAATGTAAATTCCCCAAATAAACTAGTTTCACAGTGTGTACACAGTGTTAAACTTATTACAGGCAGGTATTTTCATAGGAAGTGAGTCTCCAAAACTCCACTGATGAAAAGCGAGGGAGCAATAGGCAGCAATAGGGTTCTAATCCACTAGCAGGTATAGGACAAAATTATAAATTGGAAGATAATCTAAGGATATTGATTCTAGTGCATTAGGAGACCAAGTAGAAGGTAAAATTAAGGAAAATGCATAATATATGTTTGTTCAGTAGCCCTGAAAGAGAAAGAAAGCAAAAATTATATTGCAGAGTATTTTGCAATGACACAAAGTTGAGGGGCAATGACCTTCCTATTTTACAACTAGATGACTCCTCTAATACAATTACATTTCTAAGCACATTTCAAGACTTAAAATATGCAATATATTTTGGCTGCAGGACAAACCAGCAGAGCTTTCCCAGAATTTGCTGCAGTACTTATGCACATGAGCAGACTGAGGTAGATTAGACCCCAAATGTACTATTCAGTTATGTGCAAAACTACATGGTGCCAGGTGGAGCAATGATGTTTATGCATTGGTATCACTTCTATTAATAGTTGAGTGTTGAGAATGCAAAATGTACATTAATCCCATATATTATAATGAGTATCTATAGTCTATTAAATCTGACATCAGTTTATAAACATAATCTATTTTGGTAAATGCCAGAATAATTTTTGCTGAGCAATTTTCTTAAATACTCAACTTGCTTTCCCCTCTTCAGTCTGTCATGAATGCTGTTGCCAGACTCATCCATCTTACCAACCATTCAGTGCCTGTTACTCTATACTGCCAATCCCTCCACTGGCTTCCCCTCATGCAACAAATTCAATGAAAAATTCTAACAACAACTTACAAAGCCATTCACAACCTCCTGCTCTAGCTCCCTTGTCCCTTCTTCCCATGCTCACCTCTAAGACTTCTCCATAGCCTCCCCATCCTCTGAAACTCCCTACCCCAATCAGTCCTACTATCTCCCTCTCTGTTCACTTTTAGGTGATCCCTGAAAACCCTTCTCTTTGTAGAAGCCTATCCTGCCCCCACCTAACAACTGTACCTTTATTTTCTCCATAAGCTCACCCCTCACAGTTATTCCCTTTTGTATCACCCTCCCTTTTAGAATGTACTGACTCTTTCCTTTCTCTCCCCCTATCCTCTGTTTCCCTCTTCTCTGTCATTTTTACAACTTTCTAATTCCCACTAATTTTTCATTACTAGTGACCTATCTGTCATGGTTATGCAGTAATGTGTGTCTGTCAGCTCACCTTTCCTTCTGTGTTCACCTTTAGAGGCCAGCCACCCTCACCTGACTGTTTAAATAATCTTCCATCAGCATAGCTCCACCCCGGCCTCTAATTAGGAACATTATATTAACCTGGGTATTGCAAGCCAATCTTGCTGATCCACCATTGTGTATCGATTGTGTGTTTGGCTTCCTGTTTCCTGCTTGCCGTGTGCTCTTCATTTGTCTCTGTTACCGACCTTGACGTGTTCTTGACTATTCCTGTCTGCTCGTGACCCTGACCTTTTGGTGTGTCCCCGACTATCCCTGCTTGCCTGTGACCCTGAACCTTTGGCATGTAATCTGTTGTTCCTGTCTGCTAGTCGTCCTGACCTCTGCCTTATCCCTTTACTATTCTTGTTGTTCTAGCCTGCTGCTTCCTTCTCCTGTAGTCTACCATGGGCGTGAGCTGTGAGACCCTAGGGGCTGTGACCTGGAGCCAGATTGCAGCGCAGCCCATCCTCACCACTAGAGGCTCCGGTGAACACCTGCTGGCTCTTAGACTTTGTGCCCTGGGGAATCTATGCTCTAGCTCCCACTGGGATCTGTGTTAGTGATCCAGTAGACCTGCTTCCTGAACCTCCCTGGGCACTATCCACAGCAGTCAGTCCTAAGGTCCACAATCTTAGCAGTGCACTTCCGACTCCTACGGAGTGCATCTGTCACCTGGTCTCAGGTGACCTGACACTATCTCTCTAGCATTGGGTCACTAGTAGGTAAATGTTTGACAGGACATCATCCGCAATGACTCTACGACACCCATGGTCCATTTTAAAGGTGATAATCCCCCCATTACTCCGGCTTTAATAAAAAAAAAAAAAAAAATGGAAAAAAAATCACTGCTCCTGAAAAAAACAGCCGTTTTTAAAACTTATTTTACATTGATCCATGTCCCCTGGGGCAGAACCCAGGTCCCCAAACACTTTTTTTGACAATACCATGCACATAAGCCTTTAAAATTAGCACTTTTGATTTTTCTCATAGACTTTTAAAGGGTGTTCCGCGGCTTTCGAATTTGCCGCAAACACCCCAAATTGTTCGCTGTTCGGTGAACTGGAGAACAGCTGATGTTCGAGTCAAACATGAGTTTGACTCGAACTCGAAGCTCATCCCTACTGGAGACCCTAGTATCCTCAATTTTGCTTCACACTAGGTTTGCTCTCTCTTGAGCTTTAATTTGTGAGAGGTTACACAGCGATCCTGCTACATTATGTATCTGTAATTATGATACCGTTACTTATAGCCTTTTACATCTGTAAGAAATAAGATGTTGCATGATCCTCTTGCATGTATCGCCCCACAAACCTTATTCCACTAAGGGCTGCATCCCTGTATACTCATTCTATTCTTCAATAAAATGTTTGAACAGAATAAATAATAATAACGTGCAAAAAATGTAATTGCTGCTGCATTTGTCCATTTTTAAGTCACATTTGTAATTGTATGTCTTTACTGCATACTATATTCTTTATTTATGATGGTGTTATTTATATGCATGTTATAAATTAAACATTAATTTGGGGATGCATGTTCTATGTGAAAATCTTTTTCTATATAAAAAGGAGTGAAAAATTCACACAGTGTGAAAGTTTCAATAAATATCCTGAAACATATTCTAGTTCTGGCCCTAATTTGTTAAGGAAAAATAAAACACACAGGATGCATATTTCAATTTATTTTCCTCTATATGATTACACATAGAAAAGAAAATTGGAACCAACTGAATAAAAACTGAATCACATTGATTGGCAAAGCAATTAATTATTTTAAATACTAATGAGGTTTTTTTGTAACAGTGGAATAAAAAAATGATCTGGATCTACTGGTAATTAAAATGCCATGGGTCAGTCAGATGAATAAAATTTCAATCTTGTTCAAATGCAAAGCCATAAAACACTGTTGATCAGGGAAACCAATTAGCATTATTGCGAATAGGGGCATACTGCAAATGTTCTTGTGCTTGACATATTTATTTTTATTGTTGTAAGTTAACCTCAAACATATTGCTGAGCGTAACTATTGAAAAGCTATTTCTCATGTGTGCAAGATTTACATTAATTAGAAATGTACTTCATTTAGCAAGACTCTGGGAAGCATTAAAAATTACATTAACTATCTATTGCCATGAAAAACTCAGAAAAAAGTCAGAATTTGTTGATATACAATTCATATCTGCTTTGTGTACTAAGATCATGTGTGAAAGGTTTCTCTTATAACATTACTGCTACACCAATGTGGAATGTGTTTGTCAATGCCCACCACCTTCAATAAAGAGGAGTCTTTATTAAGATACTGTGAACAGTGCCTAGAAAGACTGTCCCTTTAAAGCAGGCTGAATGCTTGGATTAAGGGCCTGCTACTGATTTGAGGGGGACTCCATACCATTATTTTTTGCTCAGGGCTCCCCTTTAAAATCAGTACCAGATCCAAAGGATCTGGTATGGATTTTTGAGGGGACCTCATGTAATTTTTTTTTGTTTCTGTGTGGAGTTCTCCCTTAAAATCCTGCTGGACACAATTAAAGGGGTTGTAAAGGTAAACATTTTTTCACCTTAATGCATTCTATGCATTAGGGTGAAAAAACATCTGACAATACCGGCCCCCCCAGCCCCCCGTTTTACTTACCTGAGCCCTCGAAAGTCCCGCGCTCGCCCCCGACATCTCCTCTTGCGGGGAGGAGCTGAAACAGCCGCCGAGGGACCCCAGAAGACCAGGTTCGGGGCCACTCTGTGTAAAACTAGCTGCACAGTGGAGGTAAGTATAACATGTTTGTTATTTTTTTTTTTTTTTAATTATCTTTAGTGTTCCTTTAAATTAAGGAAACTTGCAGGGAAATTTGAATTAACTTAATTTTAAACAACTTTATAAACCTTTGCTATACTACTTTGTTTTCATAGTAGATATTCACCACTTCATGGCCAGGTTTTGAGGACCCCATATGCATTTTTTTTTTAAAGGGACAGTGCATTTTTATTGTTGAGCTTTAAGAATTAATACTGCTTTCTGAAAAATGGTATTTAATAGAAAATTGCATTGGTACATGTCCCCTGAGGCTGTGCCTATCCCCCATGCATTTTTTTATTTTACCAATCCCTTGGTTATTAGCCCTAAAATTTGAAAAAGTTGATTTTACAGATTTGGTTCCTGTTCACCTCAATGGGGCTTGGATTCAGCATCCAAACCTTTAAAAAGTTTGGCCAAACCTCCCCAAACCCGGGTGGGTTGATCCATATTGAAGGACTGGACAAGAGGGAGGAACAAGGAGAATACATTTACTTTCTTAAAAAGAAGAGTCAAACTCAGAGTTTTAACTGGTAATACAAAAATCCTTTTTTCGTGTTTTCATTCAAATGTTCCAAGGCTGAAGTCTGATATGTTAAAAAGCAATGTCATTTGTATGGAAAAACCCTACTCTTACCAAATGATAATATATATACTCTTTGCTAGGAGCCACTATGTAAGACTCTGGGAAAACAGGCTCTGGGAATATATAATTTGGTTTAGATTGTAGATGTGTATACAAATAAGCAGATTTTGCAGATAAGTAAAAAAATTATGTAGGAATATAAAATATAGAATAGTATCCAAGAATGATAAAGGTATTATGAAGCGTGGGATATGAGAAAAATATTCAGCAGACAAGCTTGACAGTGTAGTACTGTGTGCTTTGACAAATTATGGTTATGGAGTGAGGTTTTACAGAAACATTACTGTAGGAGTCATAACTGTCAATGTTAATGTCATTAGGGATTATTGTAGTTATTATAGAGTAAAGGAAGGGGTTTTATTCTAAGAAAAAAGGAGACTGCAAATAACAGAGAAGTGTAAAATTGGCCAGCACAAGACAATTTTAAATAGCAAGGGTAGGCCCAATTTACTAGTGACAAAAAGCACAAGCTTGACTGGACTGGACCATAAGAATTAAAATATTGCAAAGGACACAACAGTGTACAATTGGCAAGCAGCTAGAAATTTCAGTGAGGGAGAAATATCTGAAATATCAATGTTAATGTCATTAGGGATTGTTGTAGGTATGTAGGTGAGGCGATAACATATTTAGAAGCCAATAATGGGATACAAAAAAAGTAGTGGAAAATGTTTTGCTCCAAGAATAAAGAGACTGCAGATAACACAAAAGTTTAAAATTGTCCAGGAGCTGGACAATTTAATTAGAAAAGATAGGCCCAATTTACTGGAGAAAAAGAGCACAGGGCTTTACTACAAGATTAAGATTAAGATTCTTCAAAGGATATAGTAGTGATAGTGGCCAGCAGCAGGATGGGTTTAATCATAAATATTAGGTCTAAGTATGCTTACATTAAAGAGCTTGTAAAGGTACATTAAAAAAAATAACAAACATGTCCATACTTACCTGCTCTGTGCAATGCAAACCTCCTCTTCTTGGGTCCCCGCTGGTGCACCTGGCCCCTCCTTTCTGTCCAGTGCCCCATGGGAAACTGCTTCCCATGGGGGCACATGTGTGTGCTCGTTCCCGAGCCTCACTGCTGCATCCATGGCTTGGATTGACAGCAGTGGGAGCCAATGGCTCCCGGTGCCCCAGCAAAGCCAGTAATGCCGCGTACACACGAGCGGACTTTACGGCAGACTTTGCCCGGCGGACGGGATTTCATCGGACAATTCGATCGTGTGTGGGCTCCAGCGGACTTTGTTTTCTCAAAAGTTGGACGGACTTAGATTTGAAACATGTTTTAAATCTATCCATCGAACTCGAGTCTGGTCGAAAAGTCCGGTCGAAAAATCCGCTCGTCTGTATGCTAGTTCGACGGACAAAAAGCCACACTAAGGCAGCTATTGGCTACTGGCTATAAACTTCCTTGTTTTAGTCCGGTCGTACGTCATCACTTCGACGGACTTTGGTGGATTGTGTGTAGGCAAGTCCGTTCATTCGGAAAGTCCGTCATAAAGTCCGTTGAAAAGTCCGCCGGGCAAAGTCTGCCGTAAAGTCCGCTCGTGTGTACGCGGCATAAGACCCAAAAGTGAGGGGAGAAAAGAGCTGGGGCAGGTTTAGGAGGGGGTTAATTGTAGAGGATAGGTACTTCCTATTCAGGCCCGTTGGTTAACTAGCTAGTCAGAGGCTGATTGATGGCAGTTTTCCTGTCTGTAGTGAGGAGACCTGGATGTTGCCTGAAAGTCTTTGACCTGCTGGGTGAGCTTGCCTTTAACAGAGACTTTGAAATACTGTGTATGCTGTGGCTGGGACACTGAATCTGAAAACAAAACCTGTCACTTTTCAGTTTGCTGATAAATAAAGCAGATTTTAAGTTTATTGAACTGTCTAAAAGGATCCTGACAATTAATGGAGAAATGCAGTGAGTAGTATGAAGGGTGCTAGCCAGTCCCATGTCCTGGGTTACAGCTACACAGGCTGTAAAAACATGGCCATCATGAGAAGATCCTGGCACAGGCACAAGCCTGCCAGGAGCAGATCCTGACACATACAGTCGCTGCTTAACAAGAGACAAACCACTTATTTATTGAACAAATAGTAGGTTTATAGAAGGCAGTGACCCAGCAGGCTGAATTGGTGAGAGGTGGCCCCAGTATAAAGAGTGACCCGGGGGAGGCTGTGTAGCAGGCTCTACAAAAGATGACAGCCACAAATAACATTGAAGCTTACTTGCCACTTTTTGAGTAGATTACAACAAGAGAAGGACTGCCTAAGAAAGATTGGGCAGATCCCCAACTGGCATACTGTGACTTGGCCTCAGAATCTGCATGGGACACTAAACTGCTAAGGGCAGAAATACTAGCCAGGATGAGAGTGAATCGAGTTAATGACTGGAGCTTTGACAGGACTAAGCATGCCCATGCACAGCTGCATCATCTAATGCACCTGCTCCAGGACTGGCTGAAACCCGAGGAAATGACACCCCCTAAAATTGTGGAGAGTGTTGCCCAGGACCATTATCTGCCAGGTCTTCCCAAGTACCTGCAAGGATGGGTTGCTCAGTTGGAGCCCCAGTGCCTGGATGAGATGGCTGCCACAGTTGAACAATACAGCTGTGTAAAAAGCTTGCATGAACGCCCTTCTGCAACTCGAGAGATCGAACATTAAAAGGAGGCGTATTCTAGTGCCAAGATGGCACCTGTTGGGTGTATGGTGTCTGCTCAGGTGCATAACACTCCCACAAGGAGCACCCCAGCATAAAACCCTCCTGAGAGCTGGCAGGGGGGAAAATAACCCCATGAGGTTCGCTGTTGGTTCTGTCACCAACTTGGTCATATGATGGCCCAGTGTCCAAAGTGGGAGGAGACAAGGGAATGTGACATAAGGCAATGTCATTCTATATATGCTAATGCTGTACCCACTGCAAAAGGTCTGAATCCACATGAATGTGTTGTGTGAGTCAATGGACAAAGGGTTGTAACACTTCTTGACTCAGTGAGTGGGGTCACCTTGCTCCGAGCAGACAGGTTGCAAAGAAAGCTGATTCCAGGAGAACAGATTGAGGTGGTCTCTGTGCATGGTAAAGTCAAACAATATCCAGTGGTCCGTGTAACCCTGTCCACATCAGCAGGAACTGCTACCTTAGAAGTTGGGGTGATCTCAGGGTTGCCTCATAACTTGCTAATCTGGCATGACTGCCCCATATTTTGGCACTTGTATGAACAAATGTTCAAGGGTCCATGTTCCTCCTATAAAAAAAGAGGAAGCCCTCAGGTAAAGTAATTAATATTGCGCTTCAGTTTGTGAATAATGATGATATGTTTCAGGAGACTTGTGAACCTGCAGAAACTGACCCATGTCCCCTGGAGGTGTTTGCGGGTTTGAAAATGGAGAGTATTTCTTCTGAGCCAGACTTGTTAGATCTCAGGGGCTCCCAGGAAGATTTTCTTAGTGCTCAGAAGGACCCCACTTTAATCCCACAAGGGAACAGGTCATAGTGCTAAGTGGTGAGCTACAGCAACCTGGAGCAGTTCCCCCAATTTATGGATCATAACTTATGGTACAGAGTATGCCAAGGAAATTATAAAGTGACTGAACATTTCCACAGACCGCTGAGTCAAGTGGGTAGCCGGTCTACCAAGGTCAGAGTTTAAACTTGGAGATCGGGTTCTTGTGTAAGGGTCTACTGTGGAGAGCAAATATGTCACAAATTAGCATGGAGACAGTGATAAGGATAGGAAAGGATAGTTATAAGGTCTACCAGCCCACAAAGAGTAAACCCTGCCAGAGTTACCCTTGTAATCTTATCAGACCCCATAAAGAAAGAGAGGGGTTGATAGTCAAAAAGCCCAGGAATACCCAGATGCTCAGATGCTACTAAGAAAGTAATGCAAAGACCTGGTGGCATGCATCAGAATGTGGATGCCCTTTCCCAAGCCCATGGCAATTTTGTATGTAGTGTCCAGACCCCTGGCTTGGAACAGGGGGTGTATGTAGAGAGCTAGCTTGGGGAAGTTTTAGAAAGGGGTTAATTATAGAGGCTAGGTACTTCATCTTCTGGCCTATTTATTACCCAGCTGCTATTGGACTGTCTGCAAAGAGCCTGTTTAACCTTGGACTGGACTGAACTGAGCACCTGACTGCACTATTGTTTTGAACATCACTGGATCACAGCACTTTATCTTTGAACCGTTTTTATATGACATTCACCATTTCTACACTGGACTTTGTCATAGCCATTTACTGTGGAGAGTTTTAAAGTGATTACCACTGTTTCTATTTGTTTTTATTTTTAATGTACTCTTTTTTTGATTGCCTGTTTATCTTTTTGCACTTTATTTATTTATTTATTTATTTATTTATTTATTTATCGGTTTGCCAATTATTTATAATTGACATGTTATTTGATTGCAGGAATCTCTATGTGATTAATTTTTATCTAAATATTTTATTATGATTAACACCACTCCATTTATGGAATTTTATAGCCATTAAAATAAAATTGTCTATTCTAGTGATATTAGCACTTTAAAGCCTTGATGAGATTTCACTGATTGATTGAGTTTACATCTACTTTACCAAACTATGCTTTAAGTACTTTTAGGGCCGGTGTCTTGCCGAGAAAGTTCCCCCGGCGGATAAAGATGCCCCTGTACTGCGCATGCGCTGCGCTTGCGCAGTATGAATGACTACGAAGCCGGCGAAAATTGCCGAAGAAGAACAGCTGATCGTCAGCTTTATACGGCGCCTGCGCACTACATTCTGACCTAAGTCCACGTTAAAGCCCTACCATCAAAGTGGATATAGAGTTAGAATATTACAGTGACGAGCGCAGCGAGGCCGTGCCCGAAGCATGGCGAGTGTAGCGAGCCCATAGGGGCCTGTTACAAAGTGTTTTTTTTTACTATAGTCTTGACATACAGGCGCCGTGTACAGTTGACTGAGGTGTTCAGCTTCGGCTCTTTGTTCCTACTGCGCAAGAGCTGAGCCTGCGCACTACAGGGGGGTCATTATCCGCCGAGGGGAACTCTCTCAGCAGAACACCGGTTCACACTGGTGCCATGCCAGATATTGCATGTAATTCGCACCGCATTGTTGTGCAGATCACATGCGATGTCTGTGTGATGTGAATATAGTCATGCAAACTGTATGGCTGAATTTGCATCACATTCGGACCAAACTCATACAGGACCCTTTTTTGTCCGCACCAGAATTGGATTGCATGGGTGTACTTACAGTGTATGTGTGACACTACAAGGATTCGGCAGCATCCATTATTTACCTAATTTTTTCACAATTTTTTTATATTGATATCACCTTTATTTTCCACACACTTGGTAGCGCATTAGTATTTCTTAATATTCTATTTTAATGGCTAGCCTTCAAGAAAACAGCAGTTGGTGAAACTGAAATAAAGGTCCTTGTTTGAACATTTTGTGTTATGGAGGACAAAGCTCTGCCCCTCTATCCCACAATCTCTTGCCTGTAAATGAGTAGACTATAAGCTTCTGTGCTGATGCACATTGCACAGACATATTTTTAAATGGAGACAACAATGGACTAAGGCAGTCAGTAACAATTAAAAAATATGCCCTGTGGAAAATGCATGCAGCCTGTTATCAGTGTAGTGCATGTTGACAGGGAAACCCAATGAAAACAAATGATTGCAACCAGCAATTATTAAGAAATAAGTCCTGTGAAAAAAAGCACAGGACTTTTATGACTGTAATGCATGTAAACAGGGACAGGATTTAAAGAAACTGCAGGACATCTGCAACATTAAATTGGAAGATAAGAATAATACTAACTAATACTAACTATTCTCAAATGATAAGTTCACCTTTGGGAACATGTTTCATGTTCCATCCAATTTTAAGTAACATGTTCCCACTCATGCAGCCATTCCCTGACTAGCCACCTCTAGTGAGCCGAGGATCTTCTCCTAGAATTCACTGTCACAGCTTTTAAAAAAATGCGGCCATGCATGGCTCGGCCCACTTGGCCATGTCATTCATTCACAGAGTTCTGTGAATGAATTAACTACAAGTAGACAACGGAAGACACTCACATGAGTGTAGACAAATGGGCTGCACACCCCATGAAGTGTATAAAAAACTACGAAAGACCCCCTATCGGGGCTTTAAAGCAGCCAATAAAATTCAGTAGAAGTAGTCAAAACGGATTGATTTTATTGATACAAAAAATATATATATAATAAAATAAGTAAATTGATTCTGACTGTTCAAGTCAGGACATGAACTGTATGCATCATAAAAATTGCAACGGACAATACCCGTGGCTAGGATCAGTACAAATTGCAATGTGTTATGAGACAACCAAAGTTTCCTTAAGGGTATAATCCCCAAAGTATTGCAACAGACAGTGCCTAGGAATAAAAGCAATGTACAATACAATATATAGGACACCAAGAGTTGTAAGTGTAAATTCTGACGCGTTTCGACCCTCGCTGGGTCTTCTTCAGAGGATGGGTTGTCCACTGTGGAAATGCAAACATATATCGAGCATAGCATAAGACTCAACAATAGCAGACCCATCTGTATACAATATAACATATCTGCGTAAATTCCATAATTACCTATCACAAGATTCCTGGCAATACAGGATATTTAAGGTAATGTAGTTCCTCCTATGTCCTCTGTCTCCCCCGTGTCGGGCCAACTCCCTAGAGGACGGGTGGTAGACCAAATGTGCCTTGCGAGGGATCACGCCTACATGCCCCCCCACATGTGCAGGGGAGGGAAGGGGCTGCAAATAGACAAAATCTGCACCTGGAGGAATTCCCGTTGGCACTAAAAACAAAAGTAGAAAGTGAGGAGTCAGTTGACTCCTCAAATGTTTGAAAGTTTCCCTATCACGGGGCATTATATTAGGTCCATGGGTATGCAGGGAAACATATGCAGAAAGTGGAAGGAAGAAAGGAGACAAAAGGGGAGGGGAAGGAGGGGAAGGAATAAAGTAGGGAAGAAGGACAATGGGGGAAGGATGGGAAAAAAAAAAGGGGGGGGTTGAATAGGGGAGGAAAGAAGGGGAAAGGAAAAAAGGGGGGGAAGGGAGCAAAGGGGAAAAAGGAAAAAGAGGAAAAAAGAAAGTGTGAGGAGAGTATGAGAGGGTGAATGAATATCAATGCAAGAAAAAACAGTGAACCACACAGAGTAAAATGATGTGAAAGTGAGTGGGAGGAGTAGACAAACAAACAGCAAAGGCCCTGCTGCCCATCAAGGACCATATAGTAGTAAGAATATTGGATGGAAAGCAATGGGGTGACAGCACCACAAACCCACTGTAAGGTGACCATAAGTGAGGAAAGACCAACCAAGGTTGGATGGGGAGGGGAGAGGGAAAGGGGAAGAGAAAAGGGGGGGGGAGGGGGGGGGGGGAAAGGGGGAAAAAAGAGTGGGGAAATTAGGGATCGGGAGTGATAAAGTGGGAACAAAGTGCACAGTGGAGGGAAGGGAGGGGGGAAAAAAGGGGGGGAGGGGGAAGGTAGTGGATAGAGGGAGAAGGGGGAGGAAAGGAAAAAAGGGGAAAAAAGGGGGGAAAAAAAGGGTGGGAGTGGGGAGGGTAAGGGTGGGGATTGAAGTATGGACAGGGTGGGAACGGAGTGCACAGTGGTGTAGGGGAAGGGAATATGATGTGTGGACTTGAAAGTGAAAACACAGGATAAACACGAGCCCTCAACCAAAACAAACAACAACCGAATGCATGAAAAAACTATGATAAAGTGCATAGGTGGTCGCGGAGCTGTTTACCCAATTAGGCAAACCAAGATGGTTAGATATGATATTCCTGGTTCTAAGAAGTTGAAATACAAAAAGTCAGTCATAACAGAATAAGGAGATATACAAGGGAAGATGCTAGGAAGCATATCACGTGTACTTACCAATCACTCAGATCGGTGGGTGCATAGCCAGGTATCACACAGTTTGAAAAGATTAAGTAGTCTTCCCTTAAGGCTTGATGCATTTATAGGGAGTGTCATTTGACTGATTCCCATTAGGTGCAAGTATACTGACACATTCGCCCCTCCTCCCCCCCCACACGGCGGAAGAGCAGCACAGCTGTGTGCTCCAACGTGACCCCCCCCGGCGTTCAGGAGGAGTGTATACTCTCGGGCACCCCCGTCCCTTCCGCCGCAACTGCGCAGGCATATAAAGGTATATAGGTTTATAGGTTCTATATACCTTTATATGTTTATTTTTTGTATTATGCAATTTCCTTTTCCTTTTTTGTCAAATGTGTTATTTGATCACTAAATTGCAATAAGATGAGGCCAATATAACTAAAGATCCACCTTTTAGGCGATAGTGGCATGCAGATTACAAAGTACTAACTGCGGTCAGCTAAGGGTTAACTTTAGCTACACAGACCCTATGTACATTGCCCAGTGAGTGGGTGACGAGGATTGGCTGAGTTACATCCTAATGCTATAATGTATATTAAATTGTTGCCTGTTTTTATGTCCGTCATGTCTCCCCTAATGCCGGTTTTTTCCCTCTAGGGGGTGGTGGCGCACCATTTGTGCCTTCCTGCCAGGACAAGAGGGGAGACGCTTGGGCCCTGCGTCTCCTGTATACGCCCACCAGGTGTCAGCACCTGGTCCTGGGCGCCTCTTGCCTGCCTGCGGCATCCCGGATCCCTTCTGGATGCCGTGTTCACACGCGCACGACCTAGAGCGCATGCGCATTACGTAGCGGCGCCTGCGCAGTTGCGGCGGAAGGGACGGGGGTGCCCGAGAGTATACACTCCTCCTGAACGCCGGGGGGTCACGTTGGAGCGCACAGCTGTGCTGCTCTTCCCCCATGTGGGGGGGGGGGAGGGGCGAATGTGTCAGTATACTTGCACCTGATGGGAATCAGTCAAAAGACACTCCCTATAAATGCATCAAGCCTTAAGGGAAGACTACTGAATCTTCTCAAACTGTGTGATACCTGGCTATGCACCCACCGATCTGAGTGATTGGTAAGTACACTTGATATGCTTCCTAGCATCTTCCCTTGTATATCTCCTTATTCTGTTATGACTGACTTTTTGTATTTCAACTTCTTAGAACTAGGAATATCATATCTAACCATCTTGGTTCGCCTAATTGGGTAAACAGCTCCGCGACCACCTATGCACTTTATCATAGTTTTTTCACGCATACAGTTGTTGTTTGTTTTGGTTGAGGGTTCGTGTTTATCCTGTGTTTTCACTTTCAAGTCCACACATCATATTCCCTTCCCCTACACCACTGTGCACTCCGTTCCCACCCTGTCCATACTTCACTTCCCCACCCTTACCCTCCCCACTCCCCCCCTTTTTTTCCCCCCTTTTTTCCCCTTTTTTCCTTTCCTCCCCCTTCTCCTTCTATCCACTACCTCCCCCCCCCTTTCCCCCCCTCCCTTCCCTCCACTGTGCACTTTGTTCCCACTTTATCACTCCCGATCCCTAATTTCCCCACTCTTTTTTTTCCCCCTTCCCCCCCCCCTTCCCCCCCTTTTCTCTTCCCCTTTCCCTCTCCCCTCCCCATCCAACCTCGGTTGGTCTTTCCTCACTTATGGTCACCTCACAGTGGGTTTGTGGTGCTGTCACCCCATTTCTTTCCATCCAATATTCTTACTACTATATGGTCCTTGATGGGCAGCAGGGCCTTTGCTGTTTGTTCGTCTACTCCTCCCACTCACTTTCACATCATTTTACTCTGTGTGGTTCACTGTTTTTTCTTGCATTGATATTCATTCACCCTCTCATACTCTCCTCACACTTTCTTTTTTCCTCTTTTTCCTTTTTCCCCTTTGCTCCCTTCCCCCCCTTTTTTCCTGTCCCCTTCTTCCCTCCCCTATTCAACTCCCCCCCCCCCCTTTTTTTTTTTTTCCATCCTTCCCCCATTGTCCTTCTTCCCCACTTTATTCCTTCCCCTCCCCTTTTGTCTCCTTTCTTCCTTCCACTTTCTGCATATGTTTCCCTGCATACCCATGGACCTAATATAATGCCCCGTGATAGGGAAACTTTCAAACATTTGAGGAGTCAACTGACTCCTCACTTTCTACTTTTGTTTTTAGTGCCAACGGGAATTCCTCCAGGTGCAGATTTTGGCTATTTGCGGCCCCTTCCCTCCCCTGCACATGTGGGGGGCATGTAGGCGTGATCCCTTGCAAGGCACATTTGGTCTACCACCCGTCCTCTGGGGAGTTGGCCCGACACGGAGGAGATAGAGGACATAGGAGGAACTACATTACCTTAAATATCCTGTATTGCCAGGAATCTTGTGATAGGTAATTATGGAATTTACGCAGATATGTTATATTGTATACAGATGGGTCTGCTATTGTTGAGTCTTATGCTATGCTCGATATATGTTTCCATTTCCACAGTGGACAACCCATCCTCTGAAGAAGACCCAGCATGGGTCAAAACGCATCAGGATTCACACTTACAATTCTTGGTGTCCTATATATTGTATTGTACATTGCTTTTATTCCTAGGCACTGTCTGTTGCAATACTTTGGGGATTATACCCTTAAGGAAACTTTGGTTGTCTCATAACACATTGCAATTTGTACTGTTCCTAGCCACTGGTATTGTCCGTTGCAATTTTTATGATGCATACTAGGGATGAGCTTCGTGTTCGAGTCGAACCCATGTTCGACTCGAACATCGGCTGTTCGATCGTTCGTCGAATTGCGAACGATATGGGCCGTTCGCGCCAAATTCGTGTGGCGCGTCACGGCCCATAATTCACTGCGGCATCGCAGTGCATTGCTTGCTGATGATTGGCCAAGCATGCACTATGACCCGCATGCTTGGCCAATCACAGCGCCGCCTTAACAGAGAGCCGTAATTGGCCAAAGCCAAGGAGGCTTTAGCCAATTATGGCTCAGGGGATTTAGTACACGCCCCACACTATATAAGGCCGCCTGCACGGCGGCCCTGTGCAGTGTGTTCCGGTGTGCTGAGAAATAGAGAGAGAGAGAGAGACAGTGTCACTTCATTTGAGTTAGCTAGATTAGGCAGGACAGTCATTCAGTTAGCTGCACTTAAAGTGTATTGTCTATATATATGCATCTCAGGTGTTGCATATATATATATATATATATATATATATATATACACTGTATTCAGTTTAGCTAGATCCGTTCCTGTTATCTTCTAGACTATTTACATTTAGTGCAGTGCGTCCTGCTCACAGTGTTCAGCTAGATCCGTTCCTGTTATCTTCTTACTGACAGGCAGGCTTGTCTTGTTACAGTATTTTGAAGAAAATTACTGGTGTTCTTTTGATCCTATTAGTACCACAGTCAGGCAGCTAGACTATTTACATTTAGTGCAGTGCGTCCTGCTCACAGTGTTCAGCTAAACCTACAAGTTAGTGGGGTGCGTCCTGCTCACAGTGTTCAGCTAAACCTACAAGTTAGTGGGGTGCGTCCACCTCACAGTGTTCAGCTAAACCTACAAGCTAGTGGGGTGCGTCCTGCTCACAGTGTTCAGCTAGATCCGTTTCTGTTATCTTCTTACTGACAGGCAGGCTTGTCTTGTTACAGTAAATACAGCTACCTGAAGAAAATTGCTGGTGTTCTTTTGATCCTATTAGTACCACAGTCAGGCAGCTAGACTATTTACAGTTAGTGCAGTGCGTCCTGCTCACAGTGTTCAGCTAAACCTACAAGTTAGTGGGGTGCGTCCTGCTCACAGTGTTCAGCTAAACCTACAAGTTAGTGGGGTGCGTCCACCTCACAGTGTTCAGCTAAACCTACAAGCTAGTGGGGTGCGTCCTGCTCACAGTGTTCAGCTAGATCCGTTTCTGTTATCTTCTTACTGACAGGTAGGCTTGTCTTGTTACAGTAAATACAGCTACCTGAAGAAAATTGCTGGTGTTCTTTTGATCCTATTAGTACCACAGTCAGGCAGCTAGACTATTTACAGTTAGTGCAGTGCGTCCTGCTCACAGTGTTATGCTAAACCTACAAGTTAGTGGGGTGCGTCCACCTCACAGTGTTCAGCTAAACCTACAAGCTAGTGGGGTGCGTCCTGCTCAGTGTTCAGCTAGATCCGTTTCTGTTATCTTCTTACTGACAGGCAGGCTTGTCTTGTTACAGTAAATACAGCTACCTGAAGAAAATTGCTGGTGTTCTTTTGATCCTATTAGTACCACAGTCAGGCAGCTAGACTATTTACAGTTAGTGCAGTGCGTCCTGCTCACAGTGTTCTGCTAAACCTACAAGTTAGTGGGGTGCGTCCACCTCACAGTGTTCAGCTAAACCTACAAGCTAGTGGGGTGCGTCCTGCTCAGTGTTCAGCTAGATCCGTTTCTGTTATCTTCTTACTGACAGGCAGGCTTGTCTTGTTACAGTAAATACAGCTACCTGAAGAAAATTGCTGGTGTTCTTTTGATCCTATTAGTACCACAGTCAGGCAGCTAGACTATTTACAGTTAGTGCAGTGCGTCCTGCTCACAGTGTTCAGCTAAACCTACAAGTTAGTGGGGTGCGTCCACCTCACAGTGTTCAGGTAAAGCTACCTGTAGAAGGTTGGTGGTGTTCTCATACTACAGGCAGGCAGTTGATTTTGCTAGCTGCAGTATCAGTATATATATATATATATATATATATATATATATATATATATATATATCCCAGCTTAGTGCAGCTACAGGCCATTAGTATGTCTGGAAGGCCAAGAAGGAGAGGCAGACAGTCACAAGCCAATAAGAGAGGGCAAGCAGGCTATGTGTCTAGTGCTGGTCGTGGAGACGGTGCATCCTCATCAGCACGTGGCCATGGGACACGCTTGGCCTTTTTTTCGGCAGCTGGCCATGTTGAGCCGCAACATGCGGAAGACTTGGTCGAGTGGATGACCAAGCCGTCCTCATCCTCCTCATCCTCTCTCACCCATGCCCAGGGTACTTTGTCTGGCAAAGCAGCGGCCTCTTCCCTCGGCTCAATGTCATCAGTGACTCCTTCCCTAGCCCCACCATGTCCTCCTGAGGAGTCCCTCGAACTGTTTGACCACAGTGTTGGGTACATGCTCCAGGAGGATGCCCAGCGTTTGGAAGGCTCTGATGATGATACTGAGCTCGATGAAGGCAGTAACATGAGCACGGACAGAGGGGGTGCCCAAGAAGGACAGCAATCTGGCAGTCATGCTCCCCCTGCTGCAGCA
Organism: Aquarana catesbeiana; assembly: GCF_042186555.1. Taxonomy (NCBI): domain Eukaryota; kingdom Metazoa; phylum Chordata; class Amphibia; order Anura; family Ranidae; genus Aquarana; species Aquarana catesbeiana. The sequence continues at coordinate 224,701,952 of NC_133325.1, forward strand.
TACTGCCAGGTTTGCTCCAGTGATGAGGAGGGAGGGGATGATGAGGTCACTGACTCAACGTGGGTGCCTGATAGGAGAGAGGAGGAGGAGGAGGAGGCGGCACATCACCAACGAGGCAGGATGCCCTCCAGGGGCCAGCCTAAGGGCAGCACATTGACTGCATCACACCCCAAAGCTCCACATGTGCAGGGCGCTGCAGTCTCTGCGCGTTATTCAAAAAGTTCTTTGGTGTGGGCCTTTTTTGAGACGAGTGCATCAGATCGCACCGCTGCTATTTGCAACATATGTCTCAAGCGTATCTCGCGTGGCCAAAACATCTCCCGCTTGGGTACCACATGCTTGACCAGACATATGTTGACCTGCCATGCAGTTCGTTGGCAAGCGTATCTAAAAGACCCACACCAAAGAACAAAAAGGACCTCTCCTTGCTCCTCATCAGCTGAGATTTCCAACCCCACTAGACCTTCAGTCCTCTCTGAGACCTGCACTGAGAGGAATGAAGGTGGTAATGGACTGGGGGGTACCCATGCCGTTTGTCTCACTGATTTTCATCCATATTGCAAGGACCCGACATTACATTAAACCCGCAAGCAGTTTTAAATGAGATTTTTTCCTTTAAAAATGACATTTGGTGCAGGGACTGTTCTAAACACGGGAAACACTCGTCACTTTACAGGCATACTATAGACACCCCTCAGGTACGATATTTAAAGGAATATTTCACTTTTTTTTTTTTTTACTTTAAGCATCATTAAAATCACTGCTCCCGAAAAAACGTCCGTTTTTAAAAGTTTTTTTTGCATTGATAAATGTCCCCTGGGGTAGGACCCGGGTCCCCAAACCCTTTTTAGGACAATACCATGCAAATTAGTTTTTAAAATGAGCACTTTTGATTTCGAACGTTCGAGTCCCATAGACGTCAATGGGGTTCTAACGTTCGTGCGAACTTTCGGTCCGTTCGCAGGTTCTGGTGCGAACCGAACCGGGGGGGTGTTCGGCTCATCCCTAATGCATACAGTTCATGTCCTGTCTTGAACAGTCAGAATCAATTTACTTATTTGTATTATATATATATTTTTTGTATCAATAAAATCAATCCGTTTTGACTACTTCTACTGAATTTTATTGGCTGCTTTAAAGCCCCGATAGGGGGTCTTTCATAGTTTTTCGTAGAATTAACTACATGTACTGACAGATTTTGCAGTTGTTGCCTTGTAGTTCTCAATTAACTACTAATGCCGCATACACACGAGCAGAATTTCCGACAGAAAGAGTCCGATGGGAGCTTTTCATGGTATATTCCGACCATGTGTATGCCCCATCAGACTTTTTCTTGTCAAAAATTCAGAAGGACTTAGATAGAGAACATGTTCTATATTTTTCCAATGGAACAAATCGGAAAAAACGCTCGTCTGTATGCTGTTTCGATGCACCAAAAACGACGCATGCTCTGAAGCAAGTACGAGACAGAAACTATTGGCTACTGGCTATTGAACTTCTGTTTTCTAGTCCCGTCGTACGTGTTGAACGTCACCGCATTCTGGACGGTTGGAATTTGGTGTGACCGTGTGTATGCAAGACAGCTTAAGCGGAATTACATCAGAACTCCGTCAGAAAAACCTTCAGAGTTTATTCCAACAGCAAAACCGGTCATGTGTACAGGGCATTAGAGTGCTCAATAGCACCCTGGTAGCTCATTGAGAACTACAAGCCAACATCCGCAAAGGTTTCTTTCTGTCAGTGTGTAACTGCCTGCTCGTATGAGGTACGAGCAGACAGTTTATAGAGACAGTCTACAGAAGTCCTGGATTGCACCAGTGATCTGCTGATCACAAGTGCAATGCTTTGCAGGCTTGTATTAAAAAAATACAATTAAATGCACATTTTTTTTACCTGCAAGAAGATGTGCATTGATTTATTCATTTTTTACAATGATGAACTTATTCCCTCCTCTTACCCATCTTGCATACACTGTATAAAAAGATCTGTATACTTAGCTATTTTAAATTATCTCCATTCCACTCACATAATTCTGCAACTCTGGCCTCCCTCTATCAGGGAGTGGCTGCAGCAGGAGACATAAGGGAATGCTCACAATGACAGGGCCATGGGAGCCAGAGCTACAGGATCATGTTACCTGATTGTGAAAGATTAAAAAAGGGAAGTACACATCTTGTTTTGTACAGGGCATGTAGGAGTATAGTTAGTATCAGGGCTTTTTTCCTCAGAGAATAGGTGCAGGAACCCACCCTCCCCAGTGAACTCCCCGCCCCCTCACCACCCCACCCCTATTTCCACCTCCAATACCGCCATTCCTTGGGAAAGAGAAGTAAAGTGTTCTTTACCTTCTCCCTTCCTGTCCACAGCTCACCTCCCCATCCACAGGCGACCTTATCTTCTCTCATCCACAGCTAACCCCCCCACAGCTCACCCTCTCCCTCTCTCTTTACAGCTTACCCTCTCCCACACAGGTTACCTTCTCTTCTTTCGTACACAGTTCACCCCCCACAGCTCACCCTCTCTCTCTCTCTCTCTCTCTCCCTCTCTCTCTCTCCCTCCACAGCTCTCTCACCTGCATTAATATTAGAGCAGTGCAACAGCCTTCCGTTTTGTTCTGTCAGATCGGGCTTTTTTTTCCCTCAGCTTACTGTGCAGTCTCCTCCATGCAGCTCTGCTTGTCAGATCAGTGTAGCACAGAACCAAGGAGGAGTTTCAGAGCTTCACTCGGCTTCGTGCTACACAGATATGACAGATACACAGATATCCCCAGCAGGCGGGGATGACTGTCTCTGAAATCCCCCATTAATGCCAAAAGTTGTGGGTACCGATCAGTCAGCTTTGGAGCACATTCCCAGGATGCATAGCATACAGAAGCTGGTGGAGGAAGTGAATGTTATAGAAAATTTCCTCTACCAGCTTCTGTTTTATGTGACAGACTGCAGAGGAGAGAGCTGTCTGAGGTGTCGGCACTGCGTTCCGGCACGTTCCGGCAGAAAAAAAGCCCTGGTTAGTATTATTCTTTACTACCATTTAACAATATTACCTCCCCAAATGTCCACCCTCCCCAAGATACACAATATTTTGTTACTTACTTCACATTAAGTAATGATTTATATATATTTTAAAAGACTAACAGACTAGTGCCTACAAGACCTACACTAATATACCCTATTCACTTTATTAATTATGCTTCCTAAGCTTTCCCTATCAAAGCTAAGCACATTGTTAATATGGCAGCTGGGAACCCAACTTTTTATAAGGGGGGCTGGCTTATTCAAATACCACCTTACTACTACTTCTAGGCCATCTGATCTAAGGTCAGTTAATATATTTTTGATAGCTGGTTGGTATGGTGGAGAAATCACTCATTAGTCTGTGGGACCTGTGAACGAGCTAGGTTCCTCCTGAACACATGTTATTTCAGAACCAGATTCTTATCCCTACTCATATTCCTTAGGTATTGGGCCTAGAAGGTTGCAAGCGCCTACTTATTTCAAAGTTTTTACCAGGGATAATAAAATAAAAGTATGGGATCTAGAGGCACTAGCATTCAAGCTAAGGGTGCTCATGTAGCAGTATAAGCAGATGTAAGGCAGAAAAAGCCTGAGCTATGTCCTTCAAATTTTTATCGGTGATACTAAGATAAAAGGGAACATAGAGCAGCAAGGGCACAGTAATCAGTTTAAAATTATATTGCATAATCAATAGCATTACTTACATAAAGATTTGACTGTACCCAGTCTGAAGAGTGAAGAGCATAACATAGTCAAAAGCCAAGAAACCAATGTTGGAAGGCACTGGTGTTGATAAGCCCTAGTTACCGTAGCTCTAAGACCTGTTTCCCAGATGTTACACTTAGCAGTGTCTACAGCCATGCTCACACAAGCTATGGAGAACCAACAGAACATCAGAGGGAAGGGTGGGTGGCAGAATTTTTCAAGGGATTGAAAATGTGGTTGTGCCCTGTGTCACCACCCACCATCCCCTATAATGTTCTGTCTGTAATCAGTGGAGTGTTTGAAAATGGCTGTAGATACTGCCGAAGGTTACATATGAAAAGCGGGTCTTTGTACCATTGTAACTAGGGCTTACCAACAACAGTGCCCTCTGACATTGAGCTCCTATTGAGCTGTTCTGTTTTCTCTGCATGTCTGACTGGATCATTCCCATGATCTACTGAAAAGAGCTGCAGGAATAGTTTTTGTCCTTATTTTCAAGAGACTTTCTGATGGATTTATGATTTCTGTCTTTTCTATAACGCTGAAGCTATTCATGTCACTAAGTGATTATATGTAGATGGTTTTGTACATGTATAAGACAAAGGGGTGGGACGTATTGCAATGCTGGGGTGACTTGGTGTCTGATAGCTGCATCCTCATTTCCTTGGGGCTATTACTCATGGTACTGATGCTGATGGCCTGAAGACATGCAATAGCCCTCTTATAACTGCTGGTTACTAATGGCATCTGAAACAGATAATATGGAGGAGTTTAGTCAAACCATAAACTTCACTGCTGTTTCAGCCTATCCTGGGTGGATTGTTATGACATTAGCTTAATTTGTCTTTACCAAGTGCCCTGTAATAAACATCCCAGTGTTGCACTGTGTCTACATTTTAGTCAATCGTAAATGTAGGCCATGGTAAACCACATTGCTGTTCAGTTATTTTAAAGCAAGGGTTTGTGGTAAGGCTATACTGCTGCTTTATTAATCAGCCTTATAGTGTATGGTTTTATATATAGTTTGTATTTATCTGTTTACATGGGGCAATCACTTCTGCTTATTTTATAAGAAGGCTTTGCAAAAAGAGAAAAATCTGGTTTGTCAGTGAAATCAAAAGTAATCACAATAAAAACACTAGAAGTCTCAAATGTTTTGTACTATAACCGCTTACTCTTATATCAGTAATGGTGAACCTTGCCACCCCAGATGTTTTGGAACTACATTTCCCATGATAATCAACTACACTGCAGAGTGCATAAGCATCATGTGAAATGTAGTTCCAAAACATTTGGGGTGCCAGCGTTCGCCATCACTGTCCTATATCCGAAACTTACAGCTAACTTGAACCTTGACTAACTAAACTCCTAACACTGACCCCATTTATAATATCAATACCTAAAATTAACACACCCTTAAATTGATATAAAAAATATAATATGGCAGCACTAAACCCACTAAAAACAAAATGTGTGACACAAAAATCACAAATATATCATCATAAAAATTGGAAATAATGCAGCATAAAAACTACAAATTCATCAGTGATAATCAAAATTCATCCAAGATAATAAAAAAATCATCTTCATAAATTTCCTGTGCTTATGGGCAACATGTAACACAAATATGCGTGTGTGTCCAGGATAATAAAGTGTGCAGTGCTCAAAAAAGTGCTTCCAATATTATTTCTGTAATTTGTAGAAATCCAACCGAAGAGACCCATATGTTGCCAACATCCCAATTTGAATAATATTAGAAAAGGAGTACCCCCCCCCAAGAAATATTAAGGGACTTTAAAGGCAACTGATCAACAATTAAAGAAAAAAAATAGAACTTTATTAGTATAAAATTGTATAAAAAATACACGTGGTACATCTGACACTAAACAGGATTGCATATACAATATAGACAGAGTCATATAATATAAAACAACAGATCATTCAATACTGAGCCCAACGCATTTCTGGACCTTTTGTAGAGTCCTTTCTTCAGGGGTATTTCATACGGAGTACTGCTGATGTATTGATATTCTATAATGAGATAGAGTCACACATCAAAATCATATTCCTAGTTGCAGAAATGAGCATCGTTGAAGCCAAGTAAAAACAAACATACCAAGTTGAAAGAATACAAAAGAGAGGGGAAGAAACTGACACAATGGGTATGGCCAAGCGTGGAGACACATACGGCTGGTGCAGGGAGGTCTGGATGGTTGCAAGACTTAGGAAAGTATTATTCCTCCAGATGAAAGGGGGAAGTGTTTTGCAGGGGTGGTAAGCAAAAGAAAACTGCTTTTACACCCAACATGGAGACCCAACCAGTGCAATGCTGCTGTGTGGTAATATCTGCCAATACCCCTAAGGGAGAGCAGAGACCCTAAGAGGAAACAAATATATTCAATAAATAAAATGCCTGCAAGCACATAATGAGCCAATATTCACAAGGGAAGATGTTTAGTGTTCGATATTAATTGTTGTAATGATGCAGTGCTTGGACTAATATCTGTGACGTCAACAGAGAATGAACTTCAGCCCGCTCTCTGCTGAAAATGGGTCACAGGAGTGCAAAATGAATTGCACTCCTGTGATCCATAGGAGAAGCCCAACCAAATGAGCTTTGGCTGGACTTCTCCTTTAATCATTAAAGATATTGACTGGTACTCAAATAAACCAGCAAAACAGTGCCTTTTATTGAATTTCCCAATATGGAGTTTGTGGTTAGCAATTCCACTCTGATCCCACAGTGGCACACAGCAGTCAAATTCAGCAATTGGGTTTCACCCAGCTCACAATATACAGCAAGGGAGAGAGGGGAAATCCATTCATAGTGTATTATAGAAAACCACTTTTGTTAACTGCTTCCCGACTGCTGCAAGACGATATACATTGGCAGAATGGCATGGGTGCACAAAAGGGCGCACATGTACGTCCCCTTTAAGAAGCGGTGCTGCGGGCACACGTGTGCCCACCGCATTCTCCATGACCGCGGATCCTGTGAACTCGATGTCTGCTGGGTGCCCACGAACATGTCACGGAGAGGTAGAATGGGGGGATGCCATTGTAAACAAGGCATTTCTCCGTTCTGCCTTGTGACATGACAGAGATCACTGCTCCCTGTCATTTTTTTTTTTTTTAAATGGCGTGGGGTCCCCTCAAAAATCCATACCAGACCCTTATCCGAGCATGCAACCTGGCAGGCTGCAGGAAAAGGGGGGATGAGAGAGCGCTCCCCCTCCTGAACCGTAGCAGGCCACATGCCCTTAACATTGGGAGGGTGCTTTGGGGTCCCCCCAAAGCACCTTGTCCCCATGTTGATGAGGACAAGGGCCTCATCTCCACAACCCTTGCCCGGTGGTTGTGGGGGGCTGCGGGCGGGGAGCTTATCAGAATCTGGAAGCCCCCTTTAACAAGGGGACCCCCAGATCCCCCTGTGAAATGATAAGGGGGTACAAAAGTACCCCTACCATTTCACAAAAAAGTGTCAAAAATGTTAAAAATGACAAGAGGCAGTTTTTGACAATTCCTTTAAAGTCTTCTTCTTTTCATCTTCTTTCTTTTATCTTCTATCTTCTTTCTTCTTTCTTCTATCTTCTATCTTCCTTCAGTTTCTTCCTCCATCTTCTTCTTCTTCTTCCTCCAATCCTCTGCTTCTTGCTCCAGTGTTCTCGTCCGGCATCTTCCTCCGCGGTGTCTTCTTCCCTTCTTTGTTCTCGTGCCATGATGGGAGGCTTCCACTGTGTGACGCTTCTCGTCTTCTGACGGTTCTTAAATAATGGAGGGCGGGGCCACCTGGTGACTTCCCTGTCCGCCCCCATTGGGATGCACCAATACCATTATTATACATCGAGTATGAGTACCGATACTCTTTTTTTTTTTAGTACTCACCGATACCAATTACCGATACCTACCACAACTGTTTTGTTTACACTTCAGCTGTCAGCAATGGTAAACAGCAGTGAAAAGTTATTTCCAAATAAATGTCTTGTTTTTTACATTTTGTGCTTTTTTCAATGTAAACCATGTAAATACATGTTAAAGGTGTCAAAATATTAACCACTTAAGGATGGAGCCTCTTTTTGAGATTTGTTGTTTACACGTTAAAATGACCAAAACATTCCCCTAGAGCGGGACTTTTGAGGCACTACCATCAATGATGCAATGTAAGTAAAAAATATATAATTTTATTACAAAATTAAAATGACCAAAACATTCCCCTAGAGCGGGACTTTTGAGGTACTACCATCAATGATGCAATGTAAGTAAAAAATATATAATTTTATTACAAAATTCAAAAGTACAACAAAATATATATACAAAAATACAAATCAAACACAAATAATATATACAATGGGATACATCAAAAAGCAAGGACATATAATTTGGACACAACTGCATCACATTGAGAGGAAAACCAAAAGTGGAAATATAACAAGTCTCACTGAACCGACGCGTTTCGGGGAATCCTTCATCAGGGTTCATTAAGTGAGAGTTACCATCTAAGAAATTACAAAATTAAAAAGAAACATTAACATCACACACAAAAAACAGATAACATTCCCCCCACATCCAGTGAAGGTATGTGTGAGAGTCATATTCACTTCCAAAATACATGTGCTATAAAAGTATCCAAGGCATAAAATCAGCTTCACAACGGTCTCCCAGGCCATGTGCATACAAAGAGAGCCAGATTGCAGACCATGTAGAGTAAAATTGTAATGACTGGTGCATATAATGCAATCCCAATGGGTGCTGAAAACCGCCGCGCCTAAGATTTGGCACGGCGTTTGTGCGCGGGCTGGGGTCCAAAAATTAACCGGACCTGAAAACAAGGACAAGACCCCATAAATAATGATGATTTTGATAATCAATATAGACAATCATATCTCCTGGGATTGAAAATATATCAAATCCCAGGGTGTGTAAAAAACATGAGCACATAGATGTGGGGACTAGCCACAGGAAACATACCTGTAAGCTAGATCCAAACGAGGGAGACCTACAGGTTGTGATGTAGGGGGAAGGAGGAGGACTCGGGGTCCGGGCTGACAACCATAAAGCTGCAGATAGTAAAGGAGAGAGAGGGATCTAATTAAAAAAGGGAAACAAGGTTCTAATATGGATAACATATTTAAATGGTAAAAGCCAGACACTACTTAAGGTATGCAAAGAAGTGGAGATAACAGTAATCCAGGTTGCTGAGGTTACCTGTATAATCAGTCCAACAGCATAGTATCAACGAGGCATCCACACAAGATCAGAGTGAATGAACTCGGTATTTATAACACACACCTCACGGTTTTGGCTGATTACAATGCCGAACAGCTGAATCCAAGATCCGTCCCCTATGTTAATTCCTCCCACCTCCCAACAGCTGACTCATTGTCAACCTGAAGGGAAACACCCTACGTCAATTTGTTAATTCCCCTATGTTAATTCCTCCCACCTCCCAACAGCTGACTCATTGTCAGCCTGAAGGGATATACCCTACGTCAAGTCCTGTCGATGGGCCCCCTGAGTGTGGACCGCGCCACGCCTCCCCGCAAGCGCCGGCCCTGAGTCCATACCGCGCATGTGCGCCAGCCAAGCTGGAACGCAGGATAGCGGCGGACATCACGGCCGTGCCTTGGAGCTGCGCACCGCCGTCCACCCCCACTGGCACAGCAAGCCTGAGCTGGAAACAGCCATGCTGAACCAGATCAGGGATGGAGGAGCATCCGAGGAGGATCCCCTCAGTATGTCCCACAAAGGGGACATCCTTGCCGTGCCGGGTCCGCGCACCACAAAAACAGCAACCAACAGACTCAGGGACTCCATGCCATTCATAATGAAAAGGGAAAAAAAAAAAAAAATGTGATGACAGTCCGCGATGAGAAAACAGTAACAGTGTAATATATATATGCATGATTCTTGCATCAAACACCATTCAGTCAGAATGGCATATGAATTAAAAACAAATGCAATCACTACATGGGAGACTATTATGAAGCTGTCACACAGAGAGGAAAAGACTGTATAGCAGCCACAAAATGCACCAATGAGTTTTAAAACATGCTCAAATCCCAATCCTGGAGTGTGATCACATAGATGCCACAGTCCCCATTGGAGGCAGAGGCATAAGATTTAAGCTGGCCCCTTAGAAATTATATAAACCTTGTATTTGTGTCCTGCATGATATCTAATGTACCAGCAGGAACAAAAATTCAAAAAATAAAAAAGGGCGGTAAAAGTGCATTGGCCGGGAAACGAACCCAGGCCTCCCGCATGGCAGGCAAAAGTTCTACCACTAAACCACAGGGATAGATATGGGAACCAGAATTAAGTATGAGTCTCCTACAATCGACAATGTAACCTGGGGTGCTCACCGGAATGTACTTGACACTACCTCTCCATACCCCCGGAGTCAAAACCCTCCAGGAACGGTTTGAAACATGTAGTGTCATTGAGTCTGGGGGGCCTAGTCGCCCGAAAGTTGTAGATCCACCTCAGTTTGAGCTGGAGGAGATCCTTATTCCAATCTCCCCCCCCCCTCGAACTGGGGTGGACTCGATCCAAAATCAAAAATTTGATTCTTGGAAACAGTCCATGATGTACCAGGGCAGTGTGTCTCCCCAGTGGTAGATCGGGGTCACAGGTCTGCATGCTTCTGATGTGGCGGTATGCCCTATACCAGAATTCCAACTTGGTTTTCCCGACATAGAAGCATCCACAATCACACCATAGCATATACACCACTCCCTTAGTCTTGCAATTGGCAAAGTGTTTTGGCCTGAAGGTACTGCCATCGGGAGAGCATGAACAAGAATCGCTTCAATTTGAATTTTACCATGTCATCAAGTCGCAGTGAGATTGCATTTCTGGATGTCATGGTCTATAGGGGTCAGGATGGTGGACTCAGCAGTGGCCTCTATCGCAAGGCCACTGCTGGGAACACCTTCTTACATGCCTCCAGTTTCCATCCACCTAGTCTCATTAGGTCTATACCATACAGCCAGTACCTAAGGGTGCGCAGAAATTGCACTGACGAGGCGACCTTTAAAACCGAAGCAAATAATTTGCGTGCAAGACTCCTTGAGAGAGGTTATTCACACACCTCCCTCAAAAAGGCCTTTAGGCGGGCCACCACACATACCAGACAGGCTTTGATTTACTCGCAAAAGAACAAAAAACAGGATAACCATCTGCGCATTATTACCAAATACTGCAATCAACATGCTGAAGTTAAAAGAATTGTGTCCAAGTTCTGGCACATTCTTACCATGGACTCAAATTTGAATAGACTCCTCCCCGAGAGTCCGCTCTTTACTTTCAGGAGGGCTACTTCCTTATCCTCCAGATTGGTGAGGAGCGAATTCAAAGATGAAAATTTTGCCCAGCACTGTAAATATAGGGGCACATTTATGTGTGGGGCCTGTGGGTACTGTAAGTATATGTATACTACCAAAAATCCCACCTTACCCGATGGCAGTACCTTCAGGCCAAAACACTTTGCCAATTGCAAGACTAAAGGAGTGGTGTATATGTTATGGTGTGATTGCGGATGCTTCTATGTCGGGAAAACCAAGTTGGAATTCTGGCATAGGGCATACCGCCACATCAGAAGCATGCAGACCTGTGACCCCGATCTACCACTGGGGAGACACACTGCCCTGGTACATCAGGGACTGTTTCCAAGAATCAAATTTTTGATTTTGGATCGAGTCCACCCCAGTTTGAGGGGGGGATATTGGAATAAGGATCTCCTCCAGCTCGAACTGAGGTGGATCTACAACTTGCGGGCGACTAGGCCCCCCGGACTCAATGACACTTCATATTTCAAACCGTTCCTGGAGGGTTTTGACTCCGGGGGTATGGAGAGGTAGTGTTACCTCTCAGTACCTTCTGGTGAGCACCCCAGGTTACACTGTCGATTGTAGGAGGCTCATACTTAAGTCTGACGCCCGTATCTATCCCTGTGGTTCAGTGGTAGAATTTTCGCCTGCCATGCAGGAGGCCTGAGTTCGCTTCCTGGCCAATGCACCTTTACCACCCTTTTTTATTTTTTGAATTTTTGTTCCTGCTGGTACATTAGATATCATGCAGGACACAAATACAAGGTTTATATAATTTCTAAGGGGCCAGATTAAATCTTATGCCTCTGCCTCCAATGGGGACTGTGGCATCTATGGGATCAGACTCCAGGATTGGGATTTGAGCATGTTTTAAAACTCATTGGTGCATTTTGTGGCTGCTATACAGTCTTTTCCTCTCCGTGTGACAGCTTCATAATAGTCTCCCATGCAGTGATTGCATTTGTTTTTAATTCATATGCCATTCTGACTGAATGGTGTTTGATGCAAGAATCATGCATATATATATATTACACTGTTACTGTTTTCTCATCGAGGACTGTCATCACATTTTTTCTTTTTTTTTTTCCCTTTTCATTATGAATGGCATGGAGTCCCTGAGTCTGTTGGTTGCTGTTTTTGTAGTGCGCGGACTCGGCACGGCAAGGATGTCCCCTTTGTGGGACATACTGAGGGGATCCTCCTCGGATGCTCCTCCATCCCTGATCTGGTTCAGCATGGCTGTTTCCAGCTCAGGCTTGCAGTGCCGGTGGGGGTGGACGGCGGTGCGCAGCTCTGAGGTGAGGCCGTGATGTCTGCCGCTATCCTGCGTTCCAGCTTGGCTGGCACACATGCGTGGTACGGACTCAGGGCCAGCGCTTGCGGGGAGGCGTGGCGCGGTCCACACTCAGGGGGCCCATCAACAGGACTTGACGTAGGGTGTATCCCTTCAGGCTGACAATGAGTCAGCTGTTGGGAGGTGGGAGGAATTAACATAGGGGAATTAACAAATTGACGTAGGGTGTTTCCCTTCAGGTTGACAATGAGTCAGCTGTTGGGAGGTGGGAGGAATTAACATAGGGGACGGATCTTGGCTTCAGCTGTTCGATATTGTAATCAGCCGACACCGTGAGGTGTGTGTTATAAATACCGAGTTCATTCACTCTGATCTTGTGAGGATGCCTCGTTGATACTATGCTGTTGGACTGATTATACAGGTAACCTCAGCAACCTGGATTGCTGTTATCTCCACTTCTTTGCATACCTTAAGTGGTGTCTGGCTTTTACCATTTAAATATGTTTACCCATATTAGAACCTTGTTTCCCTTTTTTAATTAGATCCCTCTCTCTCCTTTACTATCTGCAGCTTTATGGTTGTCAGCCCGGACCCCGAGTCCTCCTCCTTCCCCCTACATCACAACCTGTAGGTCTCCCCCGTTTGGATCTAGCTTACAGGTATGTTTCCTGTGGCTAGTCCCCACATCTATGTGCTCATGTTTTTTACACACCCTGGGATTTGATATATTTTCAATCCCAGGAGATATGATTGTCTATATTGATTATCAAAATCATCATTATTTATGGGGTCTTGTCCTTGTTTTCAGGTCCGGTTAATTTTTGGACCCCAGCCCGCGCACAAACGCCGTGCCAAATCTTAGGCGCGGCGATTTTCAGCACCCATTGGGATTGCATTATATGCACCAGTCATTACAATTTTACTCTACATGGTCCGTGATCTGGCTCTCTTTGTGTGCACATGGCCTGGGAGACCGTTGTGAAGCTGATTTTATGCCTTGGATACTTTTATAGCACATGTATTTTGGAAGTGAGTATGACTCTCACACATACCTTCATTGGATGTGGGGGGAATGTTATCTGTTTTTTGTGTGTGATGTTAATGTTTCTTTTTAATTTTGTAATTTCTTAGATGGTAACTCTCACTTAATGAACCCTGATGAAGGATTCCCCGAAACGCGTCGGTTCAGTGAGACTTATTATATTTCCACTTTTGGTTTTCCTCTCAATGTGATGCAGTTGTGTCCAAATTATACGTCCTTGCTTTTTGATGTATCCCATTGTATATATTATTTGTGTTTGATTTGTATTTTTGTATATATATTTTGTTGTACTTTTGAATTTTGTAATAAAATTATATATTTTTTACTTACATTGCATCATTGATGGTAGTGCCTCAAAAGTCCCGCTCTAGGGGAATGCTTTGGTCTTTTTGGATTTTTGGGATGTGGCACACCCTCTGCTGAGTACTACTCCCTGTCAGAGACCTCTTTTTCTTTACACATTAAAACTGTTTGTTTTTTTTTTGCTAGAAAATTACTTAGAACCCCCAAACATTATATATTTTTTTTCTAACACCCTAGAGAATAAAATGGCGGGTTTGTTGCAATACTTTCTGTCACACCGTATTTGCGCAGCAGTCTTACAAGCGCACTTTAAAAAAAAAAAAAAAAACTTTTTTGAATTAAAAAAAACAACAGTAAAGTTAGCCTAATTTTTTTTATATTGTGAAAGATAATGTTACACAGAGCAAATTGATACCCAACATGTCACGCTTCAAAATTGCACCCGCTCGTGGAATGGAGACAAACTTTTACTCTTAAAAATCTCTATAGGCAACGTTTAAAAAATTCTACAAGTTGCATGTTTTGAGTTACAGAAGAAGTCTAGGGCTAGAATTATTGCTCTCACACTACCAATTGCCGCAATACCTTACATGTGTGGTTTGAACACCATTTTAATATGCAGGCGTTACTTTTTTTCTTATTTATTTTACCTTTTATTTTTTATTTTTACACTGTTCCTTAAAAAAAAAATTGTGTCACTTTTATTCCTATTACAAGGAATGTAAACATCACTTGTAATAGAAAAAAAGAATGACAGGACCTCTTAAATATGAGATCTGGCGTCAAAAAGACCTCAGATCTCATATTTACACTAAAATGGAATAAAAAAAATAAATTGTGTCATTTAAAATTATTTTAAAAAATGGCCCTTTAAGAGCTATGGGCGGAAGTGATGTTTTGACGTTGCTTCTGCCCTGAAATGGTATGGAGGCAGGTGGGGGCCATCTTCCCCTCACTCGTCTCCATACCCAGCAAGGAAGAGCATCCAATTGCCTCCGCCGCTGCCGACGGCCCCGGTAAGCAGCAGAGGGCACCGGAGCGCAGCAGGATTGGGACCCCTCTCCCGCCACCGATAAAAGTAATCTCGCGGTGAATCTGCCGCAGAGACCACTATTATCGGAAACCGAAGAAGAGGATACTGGGGTTATGGCAGCTAGCTGTTGCCATAACAACCATATTCCTGTTCAAAGTTAGGATGTATATTGGCATGCGGTGGTCCAGAAGTAGTTAAAAAACTAAGCAAGCAAAAAATGTTTTAACTTATTAATCGTTTATAAAATAGAAATGAACAAAAAAAAATCAGCAGGAAAATGATTTAAATGGCGACTAAGAAGGAGTTAATTAAGACTGATTAGAGTAAATTAAGGGTTAATAAGGGGTGAAAGAGAGGAACATTTAATACAAAACACACAAACAATGTATTTTATTTTACAGGTTGCTTTAAACTGACTTCATCTGCAGAGGGAAGTTCATCCCTTTCATCTGTAGATGAAGAAACAGAAAGATACAAACTTAACCACTTGACCACTGGGCACTTAAACCCCCTTCCTAACCAGACCAATTTTCAGCTTTCAGTGCTCTCACATTTTGAATGACAATTACTCAGTCATGCAACACTGTACCTATATGAAATTTGTGTCCTTTTTTTCACACAAATAGAGCTTTGTTTTCGTAATTTTTCTTCATAAATTTTGGACAAAATACAAATAGCCCCAAAATGACCCCTTTTTGGAAAGTAGATATTCCAAGGTATTTAGTAAGAGGCATGGTGAGTTTTTTGAAGTTGTAATTTTTTCCCACAATTCTTTGCAAAATCAAGATTTTTTTTATTTTTTTACGAAATTGTTATATTAGCAGGTTATTTCTCACACACAGCATATTCATAGCACAAATTACACCCCAAAACACAGTCTACTACTCCTCCTGTAGTAGATATTCCAAGGTATTTAGAAGTAGATATTCCAAGGTATTTAGTAAGAGGCATGGTGAGTTTTTTGAAGTTGTAATTTTTTCCCACAATTCTTTGCAAAATCAAGATTTTTTTAATTTTTTTTACGAAATTGTTATATTAGCAGGTTATTTCTCACACACAGCATATTCATAGCACAAATTACACCCCAAAACACAATCTACTACTCCTCCTGAGTATGGTGATACCACATGTGTGAGACTTTTACACAGCGTGGGCACATACAGAGGACCAACATACAGGGAGCACCATCAGGCATTCTTGGAGCATAAATTACACATATAATTTTTTGACTTCCTCTTACACTTTTGCAGGCCCTGGAACACCAGGACAATGGAAACACCCCAAAAATGACCCCATTTTGGAAAGAAAACAACCCAATGTATAATCTATGAAGCATAATGAGTCTTTTGAACATGTCATTTTTTTCTACAAGTTTTTCGAAAATGTGTAAAGAAAATGAAAACGCATTTTTTTTTTTCACAAAGTTGTCCATTTATACAATATTTCTAACATATAGCATGTACATAACAAAAATTACACCCCAAAATAGATTCTCCTACTCCTCCTGAGTACAGTGATACCACATGTGTGAGACTTTTACACAGCCTGGCTACATAGAGAGGCCAAACATGCAGGGAGTGCCATCAGGTGTTCTAGAGGCATAAGTTTCAAATATAATTTGACTACCTATTACACTTTTGTGAGGCACTCTAATGGCATGGATGTGGCATGGATAAGAACTGATGTGGCATGGATGAGCATGAATGGGAATGAATGAGCCGTGGATGGAGATGGCTGAGTATGGATGGGATGACTGAGCATGAATGAGTATGGCTGAGTACGGTTGAGTACGGCTCAGTATGGCTGAGTATAGATGGGACGGCTGGGTACGGCTGAGTATTGCTGAGTACAGCTGGGTATTGGATATGACTGAGTATGGATGGGGGTGGATAGAATGGCTGAGCATGTATGGATGGATGAGTATTGCTGATTAGGGATGGATGGCTGGGCATTGATGAGTATTGCTGATTAGAGGTGGCTGGCTGGATATGGATGGCTGGCTGAGTATGGATGTCTGGCAGAGTATGGATGAGTGCTGGAATGGGCACAGATCAGCACTGTGGGCACTACAGGTCCACCCCACAGCGCTGCAGCACCTGATCTCTCCCCTCTCCACTCACACTGTACCGATCGTTACAGAGAGGGGAGAGAGGAACCGGACATGACACCGGTTTGTTTACAAGTGATTGCTCCATCATTTGATGGAGAGATCACATGGTAAATGCCCGTTGTCAGCGGCCATTTACCATGATGCGTGTTCGTTATGTGGTTAAACAATGTTTCTTTTTATCTTTCTGTTTCAGCAGCTGAGCAGTGTTGTTGATAAACATTGCCCGGTTGCTTTTATTTGACAGATCCAATTGTCAGGACTTCTTTAACACTTCAGCTGTCAACAGCAGAACCCCACTGACATCTAAATGAGTCATCAGTTGTTAAGGGCATGGCAGCTCCCCTCCTTAACAATTGATAATTACTGGCTTTTTTTTTTTTTTTCTTTTTTTTACATTTCAGCTGCCAGTGGGGGAATTCCCCGGACAGCTGAAAGAAGAACCAAGCCCCAGAGTATCGTTTTCAGGTATCGGTGCATTTGCTCGAGTACCAATACTTAGTAGGCTTAGTATTGGCACCGATACTGGTATCAATGCAATCCCACATAGAACCCTATCGTGGGAGTATAGAAGTTATAAAAGCAAGAGTATAAATGAGTAGGATTCCCATAACATACCAGAGGCATCAATCCAGGCATTCCAGACTGTGTCAAACTTCCTCTGGCACCTCCTGCTCTCATAAGTCAGTTGATAAAGGGGCAGGATGGTATTAATAGAGGCATGCCAAGCAGAAAAAGTAGGTCAATTGGGTGACTTCCAGTCTCAAAGGATTTCCCTCCTGGTGTAAAAAGAGGGATAAAAAAACAAAAAAATTGACATATCTGCCAACTTCCATACCATCACGTATGCATAGTAAAATATCACAGGATCCAACCCCAGATTCAAATCATAGGCGATATTAATATCATCAACTACAGCCACCCAAATAGGGTGAATTAGTGGACAAGCTCACACTATATGGAAAAAAGTTCTGATCAACATTTGACATGTAAGGCACAAAGAGCTAGAGGTCAGATATATATTGGCTAGGCATTGTGAACTATAGCATGCCCTGTCTAGAAATTTAAGTTTACACAGTTATCCAATGGTACATGTATTTTAGAATGAATGTTAGAGATGAATGTCAGAAAATGTATTGTGAGTTCCAGCACAGTCCATGCTGTTGAAGGTTCTTGGATTCACTAGAGTTTTAAAAAATGACCCTAATTATGACAAAAAAGACTGGTTTTGTATAACAGTAAACTAGCAACTAGCATCCATACCTTGCTCAGAAAGGTTGGGTGGGTTTTCATATTTTTTACTACCATCATAAAGAACAAAATGATAATAAATGTAGCTCACATGTGAAATAATGCAATAAAAATGTAGCGGGTGGTCCAATAACAAAGCCAGTATGCTTTAGATTACCTATTAATTACAATTTACTTAAAAAAAGCAGTTTCTTTAGGCAAGGATGAAGAATATTCATACATAATCACATTGAAATGAATGGCTGTACATACAAAATAAAATTGAAAATAATCTAGCCCTGTAAGCAAAACAAATATCCCCAAGCTATAGTACATGATTGCAATTTAATTAAGGTTTGCATCCAAAGTTTTTATACACGCACTTAGTTTATAAAAGGATTTTGTTGAGTTTGTACCATCTGTCAGCTCATTAAAATTCAGTTCTGGAATTACCACAAATTAAATAACATAATTCTCTACAAATTTCATTGTAAACAGTTTTTATTCTAATTGTAAAATCTTATCAAACTTGGATCTCTGTAGACATTTTGAGGGGCATGCAGAAAAAGATGGGTACAAATAGTCACATAACAATTTTAAAAAGTTGTTAATTCACATATACGTTTTCTTGTCATTTCACTGAAGCAATGTTTGCAAATTGTAACTATCAATACCAAACATGTAGATATTTCTGTGGCAACATTATAACTGTAGGGACAGTTAGGTGATCAGCCACTGTGTTCTGATTATTCATCATGGATTTCCTGAACTTCATCCTTTTACTGAACAATAATCACCAGATATGTACTGTATGTCTTATGTGGACAGATGTGCATGTCCCAAAAAAAGTATACAGGTCATGAGGATTCACAATTTTACCAGCTGACTATTTGTCCTGGAACAGTGCATAAGCTGTACATATAGAACAAAAAAAAACAGCAATAGTAATCAGTACTAACAGTAGCAATCATATGCTAATCTTTTTAAATATTTATTTCTAATTACAATGCACAAAGAAACAGGTTCCCATCATAACTCATAAATTTACAGCTGATCTAGCACTAAGGAACATCAATCAGGATTAGAGTTGGGCTAAACACCTGGCTTGCAGCAGAACTCCTGAACAGGGGAAAAGGTCTTCCCCAAAACAATGAACTCCATTGAAGTCTATGGGAGCCAAACATGAGAAATCAAAAGTGCCCATTTTGTGAAGGCTTATATGCAAGTAATTGACCATAAAATGGGTAGGGGGGTCCAGGTCCTGCCCTGGGGGACATGTATCAATGCAAAAAATGTTTTTTAAAAACAATAATTTTTTTAGGAGCAGTGATTTTAATGATGCCCAAAGTGCAACAAAAAAATGAAAAATTCCTTTAAATATAGTGCCTGGGGGGTCCCCCTAGACGGCCTGTAAAGTGGAGCATCTGTAGCATATATAGAACATGCTGCAGCAAAAATTACATTTCTAAAGGAAAAAAACAAGCAAATCACATTTAAACTGACTTGTGGCTGCAATTGCCGACACCCATCTATTGAAAAAAAGAACAAAAAAAAACAGTGTGCCCCCCCGTCCATACTAGACCCTTTGGGTTCAGTATGGATTTTAAGGGGAACTCCATGCCAAAATGAAAAAAACAAACAGCGTGGGGTCCCAGCCAAAATCCATATCAGACCCTTATGCAATCACGCAGCCTGGCAGGTCAGGAAAGCGGGGGGTGAGCAAGCATCCCCCTCCTGAACCATACCAGGCCACATGCCCTCAACATGGGGGGGTACATTGGGCCGGGAGGGCTCTGTACAGTGTCAATTTAAGGGGCTCTGTACCTTAACATCTCCGTTATTTGTCATGGAGAGACAAATCACAATGATCACATAATGCAAACAGTGTGTGTTTACATCTGGAAGCCCTCCCCTTCCTCTTACAATGGAGAGAGGAGAGAAAACTCATGCTAATAAATTAATGGCTCATTCATTAGTTCCTGAACACAGTACAGTCATGACAGCAGCAGTTACAACAAAAGTTAAATACCACCAAAACAAATCTATATTTTTCACCAAAAAATTATAAAAGTATATAATGTGTGTGTGTGTGTGTGTGTGTGTGTGTGTGTGTGTGTGTATATATATATATATATATATATATATATATATACACACACACACAAAGCCACTTGCTTTTGGTATAGGTTTAGGTTTTTGCTTTTGGTATAAGTTTTGGTATGGATGTAGGTTTTTGATTTTGGTATAGGTTTTGGTATAGGTTTCATGGGCACAATTAACACCCAAAGACCATTTTTTCAGCACCTGTTTGGCAGGTGCATATCATTGCAATTTTTTACAGTAAGGCCAATTCTTGCTTTTATCAAGAGTACCTCTATAGGGTTATGGTGGGAAGGCGCCTCCAACACACAAAGACTAATTTTTCTGCATCTGTTTGACAGGTGCATATCATTGCAATTTTTACAGCAAGGCCAATTCTTGCTTTCATCAAGATTACCTCTATAAGATTATGGTGGGAAGGTGCCACCGACACCCAAAGACCAATTTGTACACACCCGTTACTTCTATCCAAAGTCAAAGTGACACCAGAATTAATCCAAAAAAATCTCTAATCTTGTTCCCAGTGCACTACATTGTGACCTACTCATGCAGCTTGCAGGGAAAATTTCATTTTTTTGGCTTTATAAATGCAACTATTGCTGCAACAGATTATAGACATGGAACAGATCTGCCACTTTACAGGTAGACTAAGGGGACCCCTCAGGCACTATATTGGAAGGATTTTTTTTTTTTTTTATGCTTTCACTTTTAAAATAAAAAAAAATCACTGCTCATTTAAAAATGACGTTTTTCACAAACTTTTTTTTTAATTGATACATGTCCCCCAAGGCAGGACCCGGACCCCTATAACCGTTGTATGCCCAATTACTTGCATATAAGCCTTCAAAACTGGCACTTTTGATTTTTGACGTTCGGGTCCCATTGACTTTAATGGGGTTCGTTATTCGGGTCCAAACTTTTGTGGTGGTCAAAAGTTCTGGTGCGAACCAAACAGGGGTCCCTACTTGTAAATAACAGATAAGTTATATATTAACCTAGTGTAAATATAAATATATATTACCTACAAACACATATTTTATTGATCAATGTAATTTCTTACCTGTGTGTGCATGAATCAGTAGACTGGGATTTTGTATTCATTATCCTTTTTTACATACCTCTTAACTACTTGAGCATGTATTACCCCTCTATTGCCAACCCGTTTGTCAGTTTTCATATATATAAATGAGCAGTGATTTTTTTTATTTTAAAAGTGAAAGCATAAAAATAAAAAAAAAATCCTTCCAATATAGTGCCTGAGGGGTCCCCTTAGTCTACCTGTAAAGTGGCAGATCTGTTCCATGTCTATAATCTGTTGCAGCAATAGTTGCATTTATAAAGCCAAAAAAATGACATTTTCCCTGCAAGCTGCATGATCAGGTCACAATGTAGTGCACTGGGAACAAGATTAGAGATTTTTTTTGGATTAATTCTGGTGTCACTTTGACTTTGGATAGAAGTAACGTGTGCGTACAAATTGGTCTTTGGGTGTCGGTGGCACCTTCCCACCATAATCTTATAGAGGTAATCTTGATGAAAGCAAGAATTGGCCTTGCTGTAAAAATTGCAATGATATGCACCTGTCAAACAGATGCAGAAAAATTAGTCTTTGGGTGTTGGGGGCGCCTTTCCACCATAACCCTATAGAGGTACTCTTGATAAAAGCAAGAATTGGCCTTGCTGTAAAAAATTGCAATGATATGCACCTGCCAAACAGGTGCTGAAAAAATGGTCTTTGGGTGTTAATTGTGCCCATGAAACCTATACCAAAACCTATACCAAAATCAAAAACCTATATCCAAACCAAAACCTATACCAAAAGAAAAAACCTAAACCTATACCAAAAGCAAGTGGCTGACGCTGTGGTCAAATAACTAAAGCTGGCTCCTCAATGGCTGATATTGGGGCTATGGCAGGAATAGATGTGGAAAAGGAGGCAGGTTTATCCACTCTGGCAACTGCAGGGGACTGCACACTTGTCTCTGCTTGCATGACAGAGGATGAGGTGGATGAAAAAGGTTTAGTAAGCCAATACACTACCTCCTCTGCATGCTGTGGCTGAATAGGACGGGCAAACTCACAAAACAGAGGAAATGATGGCCTGCCTGAGGACTGACCACCATGTCCACCTTTGCCTGTGGACACATTTGTTGCTGGCCCCCTTACAGAGCCAAGGGAATGTCTGCCTCTCCTTGTCCTCCCAGGCATTTTTGGGAGGGAGGGGGCAGTGCTTATAATCAAATGTAAATAAGAAGTTGAAATCTGAACGTAGATGCACTTTAATCAATATAGAGAGGTATTTGGTGCACTTTAATTTGAGTACTCACACTACACAGACACACTCCACGGATACACTATAATATACTGCAATATAATGCGCCAAACGTACCATGACGCTCAGAACTATATGGCATTAAACTGGCAGTAACACCCACAAAACTATATGGCGTTAAACTGGTAGTAACGCACACAGAAGTAAATGGCGTTAAACTGGCAGTAGTGCAATCAAATAGACGGTGTTCAACCTTTACTACACTGACGCTATCTGAACTGTCCCTAATATACACTAATGTCAAGATTACTGACACGGTCTCACTACACTACACTGAACCTATACGAGCTGGCCCTACTCCATTCTAATGTATGTATGAATGACGCTGTCTCACTACACTACAGTGAAACTATCTGAGCTGTCCCTACTCTAGCTGCACACTATGCAAAGCTGAATGATGGTCCCCCTCACTGGGGATGAGCCCGATGTTCGAGTCGAACTTATGTTACATACGCAAGCTTACGAACATCAGGTGTGTGCCTGTTCGCCAAATAGCGAACAATTTGAGGTGTTCGCGGCATATTTGAAAGCTGCGAACACCCTTTAAAAGTCTATGGGAGAAATCAAAAGTGCTAATTTTAAAGGCTTATATGCATGGTATTGTCATAAAAAGTGTTTGGGGACCTGAGTCCTGCCCCAGGGGACATGTATCAATGCAAAAAAAGTTTTAAAAACGGCTGTTTTTTTGGGTGCAGTGATTTTAATAATGCTTAAAGTGAAACAATAAAAATAAAATATTCCTTTAAATTTCATACCTGGGAGTGTCTATAATATGCCTGTAAAGTGGTGCATGTTTCCCATGTTTAGAACAGTCCGAGAGCAAAATTACATTTCTAAAGGAAAAAAAGTAATTTAAAAGGACTCGCGGCTATAATGAATTGTCGGTCCCGGCAATACACATAAAAATCATTGAAAAAATGGCATGGGATTCCTCCACAGTCCATTACCAGGCCCTTTGGGTCTGGTATGAATATTAAAGGGAACCCCGAACCAAGATTTAAAAAAATTGCGTGGGGGCCCCCCCAAATTCCATACCAGGCCCTTCAGGTCTGATATGGATATTAAGGGGAACCCCGCGCCAATTTTTTTTAAAAAATGGTGCGGGGTCTCCCCAAAAATCCATACCAGACCCTTATCCGGGTACGCAACCTGGCAAGCTGCAGGAAAAGGGGGGGATGAGAGAGTGCCCCGCTCCTGAACCATACCAGGCCACATGCCCTCAACATGAGGAGGGTGCTTTGGGATAGCGGCCCCCCAAAACACCTTGTCCCCATGTTGATGGGGACAAGGGCCTCATCCCCACAACCCTTGCCCGGTGGTTGTGGGGGTCTGCAGGCGGGGGACTTATCAGAATCTGGAAGCCCCCTTTAACAAGGGGACCCCCAGATCCCGGCCTCCCCCCTGTGTGAAATGGTAATGGGGGAAAAATGTACCCCAACCATTTCACAAAAAAGTGTGAAAATGGTAAAAATGACAATACACGCCTTGGGACAAGTCCTTTTTAAAGAATAAAAAAATAAAAGTGTCCCACAAAGTCCATTCATCGTCTTCTTCTCTTGCTCCGACAGACCCAAAAAGAAAAAAAAGCCGCACGCCGCCACCAATCTGCCTCCATGGGAGGCACCCGCCGTAATGACCGGCCTCTCAGGTGACAGCTCTTTTATAACTGAGGGCGGGGCCACACAATGACGAAGCCGGGTGACCCCACCCCCCTCTGACGCAAGGTGACATCCCTATGGATTCCCCATAGCATCAGAGGGGGCGGGGTCACTCAGTTATGTCACTGGGAGGCCCCGCCCCCCTCTGACGCTATGGGGAAGCCATAGGGATGTCCCCATGCGTCAGAGGGGGGTGGGGTCACCCAGCTTCGTCATTGTGTGGCCCCGCCCTCAGTTATAAAAGAGCTGTCACCTGAGAGGCCGGTCATTATAGTTCAGGAGGGGGGCGCTCTCTCCCCCCCTCTTTTCCTGCGGCCTGCCAGGTTGCATGCTCAGATAAGGGTCTGGTATGGATTTTTGGGGGACCCCCACGCCATTTTTTTTAAATGACCTGAAGGGCCTGGTATGGAATTTGGGGGGACCCCCAAGCAATTTTTTTTTTGATTTGGGGTTCCCCTTAATATTCATTCCAGACCCAAAGGGCCTGTGGGGGAATCCCATGCCATTTTTTCAATGACTTTTATGTGTATTCCCAGGGCCGACAATTCATTATAGCCGCGAGTACTGTTAAATGACTTTTTTCCTTTAGAAATCTCATTTTGCTCTCAGACTGTTCTAAACATGGGAAACATGCGCCACTTTACAGACATTCTATAGACACCCCCCCAGGTACAAAAGTTAAAGGAATATTTCACTTTTATTGTTTCACTTTAAGCATTATTAAAATCACTGCTCCTGAAAAAAGGGCCATTTTTAAAACTTTTTTTGCATTGATACATGTCCCCTGGGGCAGGACCCAGGTCCCCAAACACTTTTTATGACAATACCATGCATATAAGCCTTTAAAATGAGCACTTTTGATTTCTCCCATAGACAATTCATTATAGCCGCAAGTACTTTTAAATGACTTTTTTTCCTTTAGAAATGTCATTTTGTTCTTGGACTGTTCTAAACATGGGAAACATGTGCCACTTTGCAGGCATACTATTAACACCCCCAGGTATGAAATTTAAAGGAATATTTCACTTTTATTGTTTCACTTCAAGCATTATTAAAATCACTGCTCCCAAAACAACGTCTGTTTTTAAAACTTTTTTTGCATTGATACATGTCCCCTGGGGCAGGACCCAGGTCCCCAAACACTTTTTATGACAATACCATGCATAAAAGCCTTTAAAATTAGCACTTTTGATTATTCATGTTCGTGTCCCATAGACTTTAACGGTGTTCACGTGTTTGAACAAATTTTTTGCCTGTTCGCATGTTCTGCTGCGAACCGAACCGGGGGGTGTTCGGCTCATCCGTACTCCTCACTATACTCACATTATCACTAGACTGACTGACTATAGACAGAGCCCTCTCTATCTATCTCCATGCCAAAATCACACTGAAAATGACTGCCATTGAAAGAATACTTTTATACTGTGAGACGGGAATGAGCCATGGTTGGATAAAGCATGATGACAGTGTCCAGTCATGACTCTGACAGTGCTCTGTGCCCTGATTGGCTGAAGCTTTCACTGCTTGGAATGAACTGTTCAACGCCGCAATGCATTGTGTTCAGTTCGGGGGGACTATCAACACAATATAATTAGCATTGTCCCTTCATTCAGGGGGCAGGTGAATATGTGGAGGACCAGGAAAGACCAAATGACAAACAGATGACTCCAGATACCATGGGAGGATGTTGATCAATATTGGATAGTCATCACATCAAAAGGGGCTTGAGTTACCATCACATTATTTTCCTGAGAAGGATATGGTTGTGCTTTTTGGACCTATCAGAGATTTCTCAATGACAGACAATGAAAGAGACGCACACTGGGGAAGACCTGATGGAGATATGTGAGGGAGAGGCCTGACAAATAGTGTTGGCTCGAACGGTTCGGCCCGAGTGTAAATTTGGGCCAAACATTGTCTGTTTGCCCATTCGCAAACACCCAAATTGTCGGGGCATTTGACCATTTGTTCGGCCCACTGAGCACCCCACAATGCACTGCGCACTGTACAGTGCATTGGAAGCCCTGACTGGCTGAAGCAATGAAGGATTAGCCCAATCAGGGCACAGTACACTGTCAGAGCCATGATTAGAGAAAGTAATGATGATTGTGCCCAATCATGG
Source organism: Aquarana catesbeiana (assembly GCF_042186555.1). NCBI lineage: Eukaryota > Metazoa > Chordata > Amphibia > Anura > Ranidae > Aquarana > Aquarana catesbeiana. The sequence continues at coordinate 224,728,220 of NC_133325.1, forward strand.
ATCATTGTTCATAGACCCACCCCCTGCTATAAAAGGATCCTTCCCAGAGCAGACATTTGCAGTGTGATATTGGAGTGGAGATAGAACAGGGCTATGTTCATTGCTACTAGCAAGTTAGAGTGCTATAGTGTGCTATTGTGATTCTGTTGTGAGTGTAGAGTGTAAGTGTAGTGTGAAAATAGTGATAGTGCAGTGTGAGTATAGTGCAATCATTCATTTTTACTTTTGTGTTAGTTTAGTGTTTCAGGGCAGGTTACCTGCAGTATGTTGTGGTGTTAGTGCGTGTTTACTGCAGAATATTGAGGTGCGTTAGTGCATTTTTACCACAGTATATTGACATGCGTTTGTGCACGTTTACTGCAGTATATTGAACTGTGTTAGTGCACATTTACTGCAGTTTATTGAGGTGCGTTAGTGCATGTTTACTGCAGTATTTTTATGTGTATTAGTGCACATTTACTGCAGTATATTGCACTGCATTTGTCCACATTTACGGCAGTATATTGAAGTTTAGTGCACTTTTACAGCAGTATATTGAACTGCGTCAGTGCAGTTTTACTGCAGTATATTGTAGTGTGTCAGTGGAGTGTGTCTGTGTAGTGAGTACTCAAGTTAAAGTGCACCAAACACCACGTTCCATTGATTAAAGTGCATCCAAGTACACATTTTCCCTTCTCCATGGCATTTCGGTAAAAAGCACCCTCATCATGTCTGGGAGGCCAACAAGGAGAGGCAGACATTCCCATGGCACCGTGAGGGGGCCAGCAGCATCTGTGTCCACAGGCAAAGGTGGACATGGTCTGTCCTCGGGCAGGACACCATTTCCTTTGTTTAGTGATGTCGCCCATGCTATCCAGTCACAGCATGCAGAGGAGGTGGTGGACTGACTTACTAAACTAATAGCCCCAGCATCAGGCATGGAGGAGTCAGCTGAGTTATTTGAACACAGTGTCAGCCACTTGCCCCTTGACAATGCACAGGCATTACTTGATTCATCAAAAGTTCCTCTATAGGTTTACGGTGTGAAGGCACCACCAACACCCAAAGCACAATTTTTCCGCACCTGTTACTTCTATCCAAAGTCTGCGAAACAGACACCAGAATTTAACCAAAACATCTCTAATCTTGTTCCGAGTGCACTAAATTGTGGCCTTATCATACAAACTTATATTTAAAAGTGGTGTCGCACTCCCAAATGTTAATGTGTTAGTATACCTTTAAATCTGCTTGCATAGCACACATTAGCGTTTGGGAGTGCAGCACCACTTTTGAATAGAATTTTGCACATTGATACAGGTTTAGAGAGTGTGTACAGGTGTGAGCTATTCGCTTAGTAAGTTTTGTAGCCTTAGAGCACTCAATAACACAACATAGCAGCGCACAATTACACACATTTTTACTTATCATACAGACTGGCTCCCCAAGCCATTGTTTATAAAATAAAGAAAGCTTGCAGGGAAAATGTAATTTTTTTGGCTTTATAAATGTAATTTTTTGCTGAAGCAGGTTATATACATGGTACAAATGCTCCACTTTACAGGCGGGCTAAGGGGACCCCCAGACACCATATTTAACCACTTCAATACAGGGCATTTTCACCCCCTTCCTGCCCAGGCCAATTTTCAGATTTCAGCGCTGTCACATTTTGAATGACAATTGCATTGTCATGCAACACTTTACCCAAATAGAGCTTTCTTTTGGTGGTATTTGATCACCTCTGCGGTTTTTATTTTTTGCACTATAAACAAAAAAAGCATCAATTTTGAAAAAAACACAGTATTTTTTACTTTTTGCTATAATAAATATCCCAATTAAAAAAAACAAACAATTTTTTTCCTCAGTTTAACCACTTGACGACCGCCTCACGCCGATTTACGTCGGCAAGGTGGCACGGACAGGCAAAATCACGTACATATACGTGATTTGCCTTCCGCGGGTGGGGGGTCCGATCGGTCCCCCCCCGGTGCCCGAGGCGGTCGCCATTTCTTCCCGGGCGATGAGAGGTGAGGGGGAGGCCATCCATTGTTGGCCACCCCCTCCCGATCGCTCCCGGCGAATGAGAATGCTTCCTTTCCCTCTGTAATGTAAACAGAGGGAAAGGAAGTGATGTCATCCCTCCTTGAGTCGGTCTTTTTGATCCGGCGCCGAGGAGAGAAGACATCAAGTAAGTCTGCACAACACTACACTAACAGTAGAACACGCCAGGCACACTTGTCACCCCCCGATCACCCCCCGATCACCCCCCTGTACCCCCTGTCACTCTGACACCAATAGCAATTTTTTTTTTTTTTTGCATTGGTGTCAGTTTGTGTCAGTTACAAGTGTTAGGGCAGTTAGGTTAGCCCCCTTTAGGTCTAGGGTACCCCCCCTTAGGTCCAGGGTACCCCCCTAACCCCCCCTAATAAAAGTTAACCCCTTGATTACCCCCCGTCACCAGTGTCGCTAAGCGATCGTTTTTCTGATCGCTGTATTAGTGACACAGGTGACTCTAGTTAGGGAGGTAAGTATATAGGTTCGCTGTCAGTGTTTTATAGCGACAGGGACCCCCATATACTACCTGCTAAAGGTTTTAACCCCCTGATTGCCCCCTAGTTAACCCTTTCACCAGCGATCACCGTATAAGTGTTACGGGTGACGCTGGTTAGCTAGTTTGTTTTTTGTAGTTTATTACAGTTTATTACAGTTTATTATAGTTTTAGGGCACCCGCCGTTTATTACCCTATAAAGGTTTAACCCCCTAATTGCCCGGCGGTGATATAAATTACATTTTTAGGGTCAAATAAGGTCTGCGTCGCCCCAGGCAGCGTCAGGTTAGCGCCAGTACAGCTAAAACCCACGCACGCAGCATACACCTCCCTTAGTGCTATAGTATCTGAGCGGATCGATATCTGATCCGATCAGATCTATACTCCCCAGCAGTTTAGGGTTCCCTGAAACGCAGTGTTAGCGGGATCAGCCCAGATACCTGCTAGCACCTGCGTTTTGCTCCTCGGCCCAGCCCTGCCCAGCCCACCCAAGTGCAGTATCGATCGATAACTGACACTTACAAAACACTAAGCACACATAACTGCAGCGTTCGCAGAGTCAGGCCTGATCCCTGCGATCGCTAACAGTTTTTTGGTAGCGTTTTGATACAGTCGCTGACAGTCAGGAGCTTTTTTGCCTGTGAGCCTCACTAGTGTACCCCTAAATTTAGAGCCCAAAATGGCAAATCGAAGGTACACTAGTGAAGAGGCCTACACGTTTCTGAGTATGACAGATAGTGAAGAGGAAGTCACTCATCTGTCAAGTTCAGGCTCAGAATACGAACCTGTAGAGGACAGCGGCTCCATGACAGATAGCTCTGACGACAGAGTTGTGGTCCCTGCTAAGGTCAGGCGTACCAGACCCCAATCTTCTTCTGTCCTTGAAGTGCAAGAACTGCAGGGCTCTCGTATGGAGCAGAGAAGTACTAGCGCCGCTATTCCTTCTGGTGAACTGGCAAGCACCAGCGGCCTAGTACACCCTGGTCGTACATCCAGCACTGCAGTATCACGTGGTGACGTGGCGAGTCCCATAAGTGCAGTTCAAGCTGGCGAGGTGGCAAGCACTAGTAGTGTCCCGCTGCCACCAAGAAGACAAAGACAGGCCCGTCGTGCCCATAGTGCCCTTCCTGCTGCATTGGCCAATCCGAATTGGGAACCCTCCACTTCTGCAGCACCCGTACTTCCCCCTTTCACTGGCCAACCCGGAATTCAGGTGGAAACAGTTGACATTACGCCACTGGATTTTTATTCACTGTTTTTCACCGAAGATCTCTATAGATCTATTGTGGACCAAAGCAATTTATACGCTGGTCAACACATCGCCGCTAATCCCCAGTCCTCCCTTGCCAGAGATTGGAGACCAATTACGGTCTCCGAATTTAAGACCTTTCTGGGCCTTTCCCTCCTCATGGGGTTGAATAAAAAGAGTAAGTTGCGGTCATATTGGTCCACTGACCCAATTTACCATTCACCCTTGTTCTCTGCTTCCATGGCCAGGGCACGATACGAGCAGATTTTGCGGTTCATGCACTTCAACGACAATGAACTCTGTCGTCCTCGTGGAGACCCTGCATACGATCGGCTCTACAAAATTCGGCCCCTCGTAAACCACTTCAACCAACATTTTGCAGACTTGTTTACCCCCCATCAAGTTGTCTGCATTGATGAGTCCCTGATTAAATTTTCTGGCCACTTGTCATTCAAACAGTACCTTCCCAGCAAGCGTGCCAGATACGGGGTCAAGATGTATAAGCTCTGTGACAGGGCCACAGGCTATACATATAGTTTTATGGTTTACGAGGGCAAAGATAGTCACGTAGAGCCGACAAACTGCCCTGACTACATAGGAAGTGCTGGCAAGATAGTGTGGGACTTGGTGTCACCCTTATTCGGAAAGGGGTACCACTTGTACGTGGACAATTATTATACGAGCGTGCCACTTTTTAGTCACTTGTTTGATCAGCAGATTGGAGCATGTGGCACCGTGCGACCTAATCGCCGGGGCTTTCCCCAGCGGCTTGTAGATTCCCGTCTTAGGCTGGGGGAGAGAGCCTGCTTGAAGTATAATAATTTGCTCGCTATGAAGTGGAGGGATAAGAAGAATGTTTTCGTTCTCACCTCCCTTCATGCAGACACGACGACCCAAATTCCTACGGCGACTGGTGTTGTGGAGAAACCCCTCTGTGTCCACGAATACAACCTTAATATGGGAGGGGTGGACCTCAACGACCAGTTGTTGGCGCCGTACCTAGTTGCCCGTAAGGCCAGACGCTGGTACAAAAAAGTGTCTGTTTATTTATTTCATTTTATTTTTATTGGCTTTGCTGAACGCTCATGTGCTATACAGAGCTTCAGGACAGACTGGATCCTTCCTTAAATTCCAGGAAGAGATCGTCAGAGCCCTTCTGTTTCCAGACGGTGCTCTACCTCACCTTCCCCAACCAAATGCAGTAAGCCGGCTGCATGAGCGGCATTTTCTTTATGCCATCCCGAGTACCCCTACCCAACGAGCCCCCCAAAAAAGATGTCGTGTCTGCAGCAAGCGCGGATTTAGGCGTGACACCCGGTCTTATTGTCCCTCCTGTCCTGGCAATCCTGGTCTTTGCATGGGTGAATGCTTTGAACGCTACCATACATTAGTTGAGTATTAGCGTAGGGTTCAGCACTGCACAGACTAGGCACACTAACACAGGGTCTCCCAAGATGCCATTGCATTTTGAGAGACCCAAACCTGGAACGAGTTACAAAAGTTAAAAGTTACTAAAAAAAAGTGTAAAAAAAAATTAAAAAAAAATTAAAAAAAATAAAAACACAAAAAAATATAAAATAAAAAACCAAAAATAGTTGTTGTTTTATTGTTCTCTCTCTCTCTATTCTCTCTCTATTGTTCTGCTCTTTTTTACTCTATTCTATTCTGCAATGTTTTATTGTTATTATGTTTTACCATGTTTGCTTTTCAGATTTTTTATACTTTACCATTTACTGTGTTTTGTTGGTAACCATTTTATTGTTTTCAGGTACGCCATTCAGTTGCAGCGCGGATTTATTTATCTTGACAGCAACAGCGTTTGCTCCCACGATATATAAAGCCGTGACTCCAGCGCTGTCGGAGGTGATTTCACCACCACAGTTACATACTTCAGCATATATGCCGAAGCGTGGAGGCAGCAGTGGGTGGAGGAGCAATTTGCTCCTGCCTTTTGCGGGAGGATGCCCCCATGCTTCGGCATATATATATTTTAGGCACAGGTTGCGTTAAATGTTTTATTTTTTACTATGTTTTTTTTTTTTGTATTTGCTTTGCAGGTATGGTAAGTCTTACTGTTATACTGTAATGTTACTTTGGTTTATTGTTAACCATCATTTGCTTAGCAGGTACGCCATTCAGTTGCAGCGCGGATTTATTTATCTTGACAGCAACAGCGTTTGCTCCCACGATATATAAAGCCGTGACTCCAGCGCTGTCGGAGGTGATTTCACCACCACAGTTACATACTTCAGCATATATGCCGAAGCGTGGGGGCAGCAGTGGGTAGAGGAGCAATTTGCTCCTGCCTTTTGCGGGAGGATGCCCCCATGCTTCGGCATATATAAATGGTGCATGTATGCCCATCATTAGAAGTGGGTGGATGAAGGGAGGTATTCTAATGGTGGGCATACCCACCGATCAATATCTTTTTTTCATTCAGCCCACAGGCTGCATGAAAAAAAAGTTTACAATATATGCCTAACAAGGACCAGCAACGTACTGGTATGTTGCTGGACTTTGAGTGGTTATACCAGAATGATGCCTGCAGGTTTAGTTATCATCTTGGTATCATTCTTTTCAGCCAGCGGTCGGCTTTCATGTAAAAGCAATCCTAGCGGCTAATTAGCCTCTAGACTGCTTTTGCAAGCAGTGGGAGGGAATCCCCCCCCACCGTCTTCCATGTTTTTCTCTGGCTTTCCTGTCCCAACAGGGAACCTGAAAATGCAGCCGGTGATTCAGCCAGCTGACCATAGAGCTGATCAGAGACCAGAATGGCTCCAAACATCTCTATGGCCTAAGAAACCGGAAGCTACGAGCATTTCATGACTTAGATTTCGCCGGATGTAAACAGCGCCATTGGGAAATTGGGAAAGCATTTTATCACACCGATCTTGGTGTGGTCAGATGCTTTGAGGGCAGAGGAGAGATCTAGGGTCTAATAGAGCCCAATTTTTAAAAAAAAGAGTACCTGTCACTACCTATTGCTATCATAGGGGATATTTACATTCCCTGAGATAACAATAAAATTAATAAAAAAAAAAATAAAAATGAAAGGAACAGTTTAAAAATAAGATAAAAAAGCAAAAAAATAATAAAGAAAAAAAAAAAAAAAAAAGCACCCCTGTCTCCCCCTGCTCTCGCGCAAAGGTGAACGCAAGCGTCGGTCTGGCGTCAAATGTAAACAGCAATTGCACCATGCATGTGAGGTATCACCGCAAAGGACAGAATGAGGGCAGTAATTTTAGCAGTAGACCTCCTCTGTAAATCTAAAGTGGTAACCTGTAAAGGCTTTTAAAGGCTTTTAAAAATGTATTTATTTTGTCGCCGCTGCGCATTTGTGCGCAATTTTAAAGCATGTCATGTTTGGTATCCATGTACTCGGCCTAAGATCATCTTTTTTATTTCATCAAACATTTGGGCAATATAGTGTGTTTTAGTGCATTAAAATTTAAAAAAGTGTGTTTTTTCCCAAAAAAATGCGTTTGAAAAATCGCTGCGCAAATACTGTGTGAAAAAAAAATATGAAACACCCACCATTTCAATCTGTAGGGCATTTGCTTTAAAAAAATATATAATGTTTGGGGGTTCAAAGTAATTTTCTTGCAAAAAAAAATTATTTTTTCATGTAATCAAAAAGTGTCAGAAAGGGCTTTGTCTTCAAGTGGTTAGAAGAGTGGGTGATGTGTGACATAAGCTTCTAAATGTTGTGCATAAAATGCCAGGACAGTTCAAACCCCCCCCAAATGACCCCATTTTGGAAAGTAGACACCCCAAGCTATTTGCTGAGAGGCATGTCGAGTCCATGGAATATTTTATATTGTGACACAAGTTGCAGGAAAGAGACAAATCTTTTTTTTTTTTGCACAAAGTTGTCACTAAATGATATATTGCTCAAACATGCCATGGGAATATGTGAAATTACACCCCAAAATACATTCTGTTGCTTCTCCTAAGTATGAGGATACCACATGTGTGGGACTTTTTGGGTGCCTAGCCGCACACGGGGCCCCGAAAACCAAGCACCGCCTTCAGGCTTTCTAAGGGCGTAAATTTTTGATTTCACTCTTCACTGCCTAACACAGTTTCGGAGGCCATGGAATGCCCAGATGGCACAACCCCCCCCCCAAATGACCCCATTTTGGAAAATAGACACCCCAAGCTATTTGCTGAGAGGTATAGTGAGTATTTTGCAGACCTCACTTTTTGTCACAAACTTTCGAAAATTGAAAAAAGAAAAAAAAATACATTTTTCTTGTCTTTCTTCATTTTCAAAAACAAATGAGAGCTGCAAAATACTCACCATGCCTCTCAGCAAATAGCTTGGGGTGTCTACTTTCCAAAATGGGGTCATTTGGGGGGGGTTTTGTGCCATCTTGGCATTTTATGGCCTTCAAACCTGTGATAGGTAGTGAGGAGTGGAATCACAACTTAACGCCCTTAGAAATCCTGAAGGCGGTGCTTGGTTTTCGGGGCCCCGTACGCGGCTAGGCTCCCAAAAAGTCCCACACATGTGGTATCCCCATACTCAGGAGAAGCAGCTAAATGTATTTTGGGGTGCAATTCCACATATGCCCATGGCCTGTGTGAGAAATATATCATTTAGTGACAACTTTGTGCAAAAAAAAAAAAAATTGTCACTTTCCCGCAACTTGTGTCAAAAAAAAGTATTCCATGGACTCAACATGCCTCTCAGCAAATAGCTTGGGGTGTCTACTTTCCAAAATGGGGTCATTTGGGGGGGTTTTGTGCCATCTGGGCATTTTATGGTCTTCAAAACTGTGAAAGGTAGTGAGGTGTGAAATCAAAAATTTATGCCCTTAGAAATCCTGAAGGCGGTGATTGGTTTTTGGGGCCCCGTACGTGGCTAGGCTCCCAAAAAGTCCCACACATGTGGTATCCCCATACTCAGGAGAAGCAGCTGAATGTATTTTGGGGTGCAATTCCACATAGGCCCATGGCCTGTGTGAGCAATATATCATTTAGTGACAACTTTTTGTAAATATTGTTTTTTTTTTTTTTTGTCATTATTCAATCACTTGGGACAAAAAAAATAAATATTCAATGGGTTCAACATGCCTCTCAGCAATTTCCTTGGGGTGTCTACTTTCCAAAATGGGGTCATTTGGGGGGGTTTTGTACTGCCCTGCCATTTTAGCACCTCAAGAAATGACATAGGCAGTCATAAACTAAAAGCTATGTAAATTCCAGAAAATGTACCCTAGTTTGTAGACGCTATAACTTTTGTGCAAACCAATAAATATACGCTTATTGACATTTTTTTTACCAAAGACATGTGGCCGAATTAATTTTGGCCTAAATGTATGACTAAAATTGAGTTTATTGGATTTTTTTTACAACAAAAAGTAGAAAATATCATTTTTTTTCAAAATTTTCAGTCTTTTTCCGTTTATAGCGCAAAAAATAAAAACCGCAGAGGTGATCAAATGCCATCAAAAGAAAGCTCTATTTGTGGGAAGAAAAGGACGCAAATTTCGTTTGGGTACAGCATTGCATGACCGCGCAATTAAAAGTTAAAGCGACGCAGTGCCAAATTGGAAAAAGACCTCTGGTCCTTAGGCAGCATAATGGTCCGGGGCTCAAGTGGTTAAGCCAATATGTATTCTTCTACATATTTTTGGTAAAAAAAAATCGCAATAGGCATATATTGATTGGTTTGCGCAAAAGTTATAGCACCTAGAAAATAGGGGATAGTTTTATGGCACTGTTATTATTCATTTACTTTTTACTATTAATGGCGGCGATTTTTATCATGACTGCGACATTGTGGTGGACAGATCGGACACTTTTGACACTATTTTAGGACCAGTGACACTTATACAGTGATTAGTGCTATAAATATGCATTGATTACTGTATTAATATCACTGGCAGGGAAGGAGTTAACACTATGGGGCGTTCAAGGGGTTAACTGCATTACCTAGGGAGTGATTCTTAAGCTTCGTACACACGATCGGATTTTCACCAGGGAATTGTGTGATGAAAAGACTGTTTGCCTAAAATCCGACCGCTCCTTCAGACAATTGTTGTCCAACTTTCAGCCAACAAATGTTGGATGGCAGGCTAGTAAATTTTCAGTGGACAACGGTCTGTTTTCAGATTTTCATCTCATCTGTACACAAGTCCGTCACACAAAAGTCCAAAGGACAAACACGCATGCTCGGAAGCAAGGAGGAGTCGGAAGTGGTCAGTCTTTTAAACTAGCGTACGTAATGGAGAATTAACCTACGTGATGTGGCAAATTATGAAATTTAGAAATGCAGCGCACATTCTCTTCTTCTTTAATGGGATAATAATGAAGCTGCTTTGCTGGTGATACTGATGAAGTTCTGGCGAATGTATTTTCAAAAGTTTTCATTTTCTAGTGATATCAAGAATAATATTATTATGTTTGGTTTTTTTTCTGGGCCAAGTTACCACAACGCTATTATCCCGTAGCTTTTAATATCAAAGATACAACTATGTTGGTGTCCCTTGTTAATTTTACGTTGTATTTTTGAAATTGTACTGGCCTACTCCCAAACTGATATTTGAAGTAAAACACATAGCCAAGTATTATTCTACACAATTATTGTGCATTAAAAAAAGAAAACAATAAAAATTAGACATGCTATCTGCCAATAGAACTTAACCAAAAAGTGCATTCTATGCATCCTAAAATATATAAAATATAACAAATCAAATCATTATTCAATCAGAAAATAAACTAATAAATATTAAGCGGGGAAGTGGTGAAAATCCCCAGACCAGCGGCCTTGTTGGGTGTCTTGGGGCTGGTATTGCTTTTGACCATGCTGCTGTGGTGGATGGGGTTGCTGTGGTTGGTGGGGTGGCTGTGGTGGGTGGGTTGGCTGTGGAGGTTGTGTATGTGAGCCCACAAAATCACACAGGTGGGTGGTGGCATAGATCTCACCCGTCGCCCCCTGTTGAGGAGCTGCAGGATGATCTCCTCACACTTTCTCCTCTGGTCACTGGCCATCCCCTTTAACCTATTGGCTGTCACCACACCAAATCCCTCACACTCATCTGGTCAGTACAGATGGCAGTAGTGGCCTGGCTGAGGAAGGCAGCTGTGGACTCGTCCAGATTGCTGGCCCTTTTAGTAAGAGGGCATAGGGGAGAGATCTGGGACTCCGTCTGGCTGCTGGCCACGGGCTCCTCCTGACTGACACTTTCCTGAGTATGAAAATGGGTTTTGTCATCAATCACTCACAATTTCTCCTCACTGTTGCAAATTGAATGTGGACAAATAGCAAAGACTATCATTCTGATTCAGCATTTTTTATTCTTGTTCAAATCATTTTTGGCCACTACTTTCTATTGATATTGAAACCACTTTGTTAAGGCATAAATATTTTAACAATAGCGTCTAGTTATTATCATTGTATGTTTGGATACAAATATGTTCAATAATGCTATACCTGGGACAAGCTGGGCTCCTCCACATCTTCATCCTGTGCAGCAGGACCTGTGTGGACCTCAGGAGCTGTGACCTCAGCAGATGTCGAAGGGAGTGTAGACAGTGATGGTCTGGGTTCTGTCTAGTTGGTCAGAAACCGCAGGCTGTGGTAATACCACAGCCTGGGGACATATTGGACATCCGCTGATGCTCCAGATCTCTGTGAGTCCATGACCTTGTGCTCCCTTTTAAAAGTACTGCTCAGGTTTGATATTTTTGTCTTAACATAGTTGATGTCTGCCCTGGGGTAACTGGCTTCACCAACTCAAGCAGTTTCTCCATCGCTGCTTTCCTCAAGATTTTATTCAAGTAATCTTGACTCATGACCTTCCAGAGACAGGGTAGCTCCTAGTACAGGTCAATGAATTGAGGCAAAAAATCAGGCGCAGTAAATTTATTCATCATGATAAATGATATGATGCCTGCAAGACAGAACACAAGACAAAACATAATGTCTGACTTAACTCCTAAGCTGCTCCCAATCTAGGTCTCAATCTAAGCAGTATAGGCCACTAACCACCTATGCCCCAATTTCCAATTGTCCCTTCACTTTCTGGCTTCTTTCGTGTGCTGGCAACGGTGATTATTCGTCCTCCACTCCAAGATCGTTCCCACTCCAAGATCGTTCCTGGCTTTATTTACATTTGCGCATGTGTGAAACTCTGCTCTCAGTGCGTCATAACGCTGGGGTGTGACCATCCCTCTTCTGCATGCGACACACATGGAGGAACATTCAGGAGGGATAACATGGCAGATTCGTCGGATTCCAGGCAGCCCCGCGATGATGGCGCTCATAGGAGGCATAAAGCAAACCCCATGAGCAAGAATGAGATGGTGGAGATGGTGCGCATCCTAGGGAAGCACGACTACAACTTCAAGCTGCACAATTATGAAAGGCCCAACAGCTGAAAGGACAACATTTTGGAGAAGGTCATTATCGTTTTGCAGAGTGATTTTTCGGTGGAATGATCAAAGGACCAAATCAGAAAACGATGGCCTGATCTCAAACACTGTGAGCAAGACCAGATGGAGTACATACATCAGATCATAAAAAAGTAAGCAAGATTTGTATCTAACCAATGTGTATATGTGTAAATTAGCTGTCTGTATATGTTCTTTCTCCAAGTAGCTCTAGAGAATTATATATAAGGTTATCTAAAATCGTTGTATGACTTGGTATTCGAAAGATGAAGGTAAATATAAAGCAGATATGAACATTCTTATTTGGTCATGTTTTTGGACATTGCTATTTTTGTAACAAATGTTTTAATCTTCTTTCAACAGGGAGACACCAAAAAAGGAGGCATCAGCCAAGCCACCACAATGCAGGAAGGGAGGCTACCCTCACTTGGGCCCCAAAAGCGGAAGCAACAAGGGCATCTTCCCCCAAAAACATACGTGACAACTTAAAACACACTCATTTAGGCACAGATAAGGGTGCTTTTAGGTGGGCCAAAGACCATGGGCTTAGGTCAGAACTTAAGGGGTAAAGAACAATTTCTGGTTGCTGCCTGCTTCATCAGTGCCCATTAATGCAGCCTTGTCATTGTAGACATGGATAGAGGAGAGTCCCCGGGGATCACAGTCACACAGAGTTACACCTGCTAGGATGATCATCATATATCCCCTTTTCCATAGGAGACAAGAGGGGTGTGGGGGGGGGGTGTGGGGGGCAACTGCTGGACTTTGTAAATGTTACCACTTGTCCAGTTTTTGTCCTCTGTAAAATGACATCACCATCTCTTTTCTATACATTTTCCACAGGAAAACAACCAGAGTGCAGAATGGTGGAGACAACAAGTCAGGAGCAAACATTGACAACAGACCAAGTGCAAGATTGGAGACCCAGGCACCAGGGCCAAGATTAAAGAGTAGTTGCAGTGCGTAGATTCCTAGTAGTGTAGGTATCTAAAGGGCAAGCAGGTTGCAAGCAACAATAGACTGTGAAGCTAAGTATTTACTGAAATTGACCATAACTCACTATGTAGGGCTTCAGCCACTTGACCAGCGTTACATTAATACTTTTCTTGCTAGATCATGATCTTCCACGATGTACTATTGGCAGAATGAGTGCAGATATGTTGCATTGTTTGAAGGATCTGGAGCATTTAATGCATTGCAAGCCACTGCTTGCAATGCATTAAAAAGGGGATCAACTCCAGAGATAAAATGATAATTCTCCCACTCTACAAGACTCTTGTCCGGCCGCACCTAGAGTATGCTGTCCAGTTATGGGCACCAGTCCTCAGGAAGGATGTACTGGAAATGGAGCGAGTACAAAGAAGGGCAACAAAGCTAATAAAGGGTCTGGAGGAGCTTAGTTATGAGGAAAGGTTGCGAGCACTGAACTTATTCTCTCTGGAGAAGAGACGCTTGAGAGGGGATATGATTTCAATATACAAATACCGTACTGGTGACCGTACAATAGAAATAAAACTTTTTTGCAGAAGAGAGTTTAACAACACTTGAGGCCACTCGTTAAAATTAGAAGAAAAGAGGTTTAACCTTAAACTACGTAGAGGGTTCTTTACTGTAAAAGCGGCAAGTATGTGGAATTCCCTTCCACAGGCGGTGGTCTCAGTGGGGAGCATTGATAGCTTCAAAAAACTATTAGATAAGCACCTGAATGACCGCAACATACAGGGATATACAATGTAATATTGACTAATAATCACACACATAGGTTGGACTTGATGGACTTGTGTCTTTTTTCAACCTCACCTACTATGTAACTATATGTAACTATGCTTTACAGTGAAGAATCAGAGATTTTGTGGACATGCTTGCCAAATTTTAATTTCCTCTTGCCTGTTCTAAAGTTTTTTATTACACTTGTTGGCTCCTGTTTGCCCTTTTCTTTTTTAACATGTTTTACAGACTTGGAAATGTCAAAGTTTAGGGACAGAACTTGGTGTTTCTCCACTCCACTCTTCTAGGTGCACCACCAGGTCATGTTTTCTGTATTTTCCTCAGTCTAAAAACAACTGTGCGAATTACTAACAGTGAACGTGACAACATCACCTGTGCCAAATTCTACAAGTATAGAAAACATGACCTGGATTTGCATCTTGATGAGGAGAGTTGGGAAACACTGCCCTAACTAATGTGAATTGTAATTTGTGCCTTAAAATTCTTATTTCCCTCATGATCCCATGCCTAAAATGTGTGTCTTTCCATACATCTAGTTTGCCAAAAGCCACAAAACACAGTGTGTCAACATGTGCTATCTAACATTACTGGGTATGAATGAATGCGTTTTGGGGGTGCAACCCCTTTCTCATAACTAAAGAAGCTCAGAGGAGGTGGTTATGACTAAGGCCTTATAGGCTGAAATGCGTCAACTGTTCTTATTTGCGTTTGGTCACTGTGGCTTGTCAATAAATATTATACTTCTTAAGAGCAATCACCGGAGTTCGGATCATCTTTCCCTCATTTACCTACTCAGCCAGCGACTGTGGATGGAGCACCTGGGATCTCTGCTTTCTATGTGATGTATGGGTGATAGCACTGACTTTATTGTTTATATGCTCAGAGGAAGGGGTTTCACCCCAGAAAAACATCCATTGATAGCCCTTGATGGGAGCTAGCACACGTTGACACAAAAAATTGAAAAAAAATTTTGTAACTACACACATTTGTGGCATGGGATCATATGGGTAATTTGTTATGCCTCTCTGTGTACGTGGCTTCAAATTTTGGCTAAGAAAGGGGTGAGATCACCCCATATGAGGAAAGCAACAGCCACACAGTCTTGGGATACTAATGTCTCATTTGGCCTTCACTTTACCAAAATCAAACTTTGTAAGTTCCTGAGTTTGGGATGTGTATTTAATGTTTTGGAACATGCCTGTTTAGCCCCAAAAAAGGGGAAATAATGCAAAACATACATGTTATACACCAAAATGTTGGTTTGTTTTAAAACCTTAAAATGCATGTGTGAATGTGCTTTGAATAAATTGGTTTTTACTAAACAAAGTGTGGCTTATTATTTCAAAGCTCAATACCAGTGTATTTGTTAAATTGTAGTTACAGTGACAATGTGCTCTTAAATGTGGCCAACTCCTGCAATTTTTAGTCCTCCAAAAAATTATAAGCGTTGAAAAGGCATAATGTTTTTGAACTTCATGCATTAGATCCATTAAGAACAAAAACATTGTGTGCATGTAGCAGACTCCCAGCACACCATAATAGTTAGCTGAAGAAGATATTGTCAACTCATGTAGCAAATAAGGTACATTTGCACTATTGGAGCAAGTGGCCAAAATAAAGCCCATTTGTGAACATGATAGACAGATAAGAAACACAGACAACAGTAGTTCAAATGAAATATAAGTTTATGATCTCAAAATGATATTAGACATAATCAGCTACAATTTGCTGCCAAGCCACTGCTCCTCTACCCACAAAATAATCTAGGTATTTCTGCCGTAAATCTCTGGCAATTTGTGAGGGCAATTTCAAGAGCTGTCAGCACACCCACAGACGGCCTAGCTGCAGCCTCTTCAGCTGGCCCTGCAACTTCAGGGTCCACGTCACTTGGCAGTGAGGCAAGGTAGCTAGTGCATTCCTCCTTAAAAATTATGTGAAATACAACAGCACAGGACCACATGGTTCATCTTGTTGAGTGCCAGGTTGATTGGAGTCAATAACAGCCTGAAACGACTCGATAGGATACCAAAGGCGTTTTTGGCCACCCTTCTGGCACCAGAGAGCCTGTAATTGATTATTCTCTGATCTGGGGTGAGGTTCCTCATAGGAAATGCCTTCATCAGAACTTCCCCCAGAGCAAAGGCCTCATCTGCAACAAAAACAAAATTGAGGGGGCGTGGCTTGGAGCCGAACGAGCATGACTGCCTGATCTCCTCGCTCTGTCCCACGGAGGTCCTGTAAGCTGCCTAAAGGAGCCCAAATCGGCCGTTAATATGGGGAAACCGAAAGACAAACCACCCCAGTCTCGGTCCCGATCCCCCAGGGGCCCGGATCCGCTCGCCGGTCACAACATACCGGAAATCTTCCGGCCGCGATCACGCGAGGCCCCGGCTTCATCTCCGGCCTACTCCGGAACACGGGCCTCAAGCCTCAGCCCTGCCAGGAGAAGCTCACAGCGTGCAGAGAGCCCATCTACTACCCGACCACTTACCATAAATGATCTCATGTCGGTGGCAACAGATATAAAAGACTCCTTTGCTGCTGCCTTTACAGATCTCAGGAGGGAGATTCAATCGATGCACATGAGAATTGATGACCTAGAAACAACCACTACCCGCCATGATGCCGCCTTACAACAGCTAAAGCATTCGTCCCAGATCTGCAACAGCCAGCTCAGAGATCTACACAGGCATATGGAGGATCTGGACAACTGCGGACGCCGTCATAATGTAAGGGTAAGAGGCATACCTGAGTCCGTTGAGCAGAATCACATTATACAGGCCACAATCCAGATTTTCAATGACTTATTAGGAAGACCCCCCGAGACTCCCATTGAATACGAGCGTCTACACAGGGCTCTCAAACCCAGAAGCAGAGACACAGACCCTCCCAGAGATGTGATATGCTGCCTAGTAAATTTTAGATTGAAAGAAGACATACTGAGAAGAGCCAGAGAGCGCCGCAGCTTAATGTACCAGGGTGCTGAAATCAAGATCTTTCAAGATCTGTCCCCCATAACCCTACAAAACAGAAGAGACTTACGCCCGTTACTCGACCTACTCCGCCAAAAAGGGATCCAATATCGTTGGAAATTTCCCTTCTGCCTGTCTGCAACAAATGCTGGACGCACTGCAAATCTGAAAATCCCGGAAGATCTAAGGGGGTTCTGCAATACTCTGCAGATACCATTCATCGAACTCCCAGACTGGTATAGAGATTATCGCTCCCCCCAGCCCCAAAGAACCAACTCCATGGAAGCTATCCCGGTGAGAGATGAATTCCACATTAGAAGACGCAGATCATCCTCTCCAAGGCCATTTCCTCAGAGGGATCAGCTGGACAGAGACCGACAGAGCCCAACAGCGTCCCCAGCCCACAGGCGGGCTAGGCCAGATCAGCCGTAATCAATCCTGTCCAAATGTTTGAAAACAGTTCAACTCATGTTCAGAGTTGCAGTCTCTCTTGGGTCGCCACCTAAACCCTAGTTCCAGGAACATAGTACCCGGATTGAACAGCACTCCGATCGACACTTGAAATCCACCTGATAGCGGCTTACCTCAAACCGGACCCGAACTGGACCCATCAGATACAGATAGATAACAACACACTCATACAAGCTTAGGAATCCATGAAGACCCCGCGCTACTCACCTCCACAACAACCCAACTCCAGGACACTCTCCACGGGGAAACAGCCCTCTTTCAATGACTCCAGCAGAACTCAACCCACTCTCCTAAGTAGCAGAACCTGAGCTGCTTACACCATCAGTGGAATTCTGTCTGATTGAACAACAGGCCCCCACACAAGCCACCAACATCCTCATTCAACTGCCAGCTTCTACTGAGTCTAGGAATGACAGCTCGAGATGGTCCCCCCCCTTTTCAATACGGGGTCATCCACCACAACCCACTACTCAACCTGGGTATCCCCCACCATCCCCCCCTCTCCCCCCCTCTCCCCTTTCCCCCACCTTTCCACACACCCCAACCCCCCCCTCTTCTCAGGTACCTTCTTCAGAATGAAGACGACGCAACAAAGAGTTGAACTGAACCTCTGGAACCAAAACCAGCTAGATGTCTAACATACGGTACTCCACCGTGCTCCGAGATACATTTAGAATTCCCCCCCCCTTTTTCCTATCCCCCCCTCCTCTTTTTATTTCTTCAACTTTATTTACTGCTTTTGAAAATGCTTATGCCGAATGTTTTGATTTATTTATAGGGAAGAAGAGGAGCTCCTCCCACATGGATAAGGGCTCTTTCCCCTCCTGACATATTCCCACTTGCCTTACATTCGCCAGGGATATCAATGGGGGATGAGCTTCCTAATATTGGGCAGGTTATATTAAACCAACCACTCTAGGGCCACAGCCGTCGAGCTTTGTACAGTCAACTAGACACCTACCAAAGACCACCTCATTCCTAAGCTACCGCTAAATTTCGCTAGAAACTACCATAGACTGCTCCGGGAATGAGCAACTGCTCGAGGTACAGCCCTATCCTAACTCGATGTTAAGACCACACTTAGACTAGTTCTTACACGTAAGCATCGATGGATCCTTATTTACCTCCCCCCATAGTCAAATGCCCCCCCCAAGTTATAGTAAGCTAGCCTCTTAGAGGCCGAGCCATCTCACAACCCCCAGGTAGCCTTAATACTTACCACGAGCTCACGATTTGCACTAAACCCAACCTTTCCTCAAGATTATTGCTGCTACTAATATCAGTATTTTCTTTTTTTTTTATCTTTTTTCAAGATATTTATATAGATGGTCTAGCAAAGCCACTCTTCCTGAGCCTTGATGTTTACTGTTTGGGTGGCGACCTCCACATGTCTCCGAACATAGCTAGTTTAATTCTAGGACCACAGTTTAAGGTTCAATGTACCAAATGCCTATATTATTGATTATTGTTTGTTTTTGCTTTCACATCATCAATCTGAGATCTCTAACCACACTCTTTCCCCTTGATACATAAGCAGGCTCCCTCCTTACAAGTCGAATAGACCCAAGATGACCTCCCACGGACAGAACATATCTCGAACCTTTCTTCGAGCACCTTCCACTCCTCCACACAACAGGACAGTGACTATCCTAGTTGACCCACACCGGACGTTTCAACCCATAACAGGGTAAGGTAGCCGGACTACGTTTACCTCCGGTAAGTACATCTTACTGCCCGTTACTAAACCCCACTTGTTCAACCCCCCCTCCCTTTTCCTCTCTCTCCCCCCCTTTCTATACACTCTCCTTCCCCCCTCCCCCCTCCCCCCTCCCGCCTTTACTTATCTGGGCCTCTCTCCCTCCCTGGTCTCCACCGTAGCATTATCCACTATAAAGCCTAAATACCCTTGAAGAGCGTACACCTCTCCACAGATTACTCTCACCCACATCGGCCATATCGGTAAATTACACCCCTTCCCCGTATCTTATATACCAACTAGACTATACCCAACGATCATGGACCCCCTACACTCAACTACACAACACAACACGTTTAAAGTTGTCTCTCAAAATGTCAAAGGACTAAACATCCCTGAGAAGCGTAGTCAAATTCTCAGCATGATGAGTAAATTAAAAGCAGATGTGGTGTTTCTGCAAGAAACCCACTTTCGCACGAACAATACCCCTAAACTGACAAGCCGCAGGTACCCCACCTCCTTCCATGCCACGAACCCCCTAGCCAAAACAAAAGGGGTTACAATTTTGATTTCTAAAAATCTTCCATGGCAACTGATAGATTCCCTAGTAGATCCAGAAGGCCGCTATATATTCCTGAAGGGAACCATCCACAACCGGATGGTCACTTTAGCAAACATATACAGCCCCAATACTGCCCAGGTCAGCTTTTTCCGTTCCATCGCAACCATCCTTGCAGGCTTTCAAGCGGGGACTACAATTCTTGGAGGTGACTTTAATGTGACACTTCAGCCAACCCTAGATTCCTCATCGGGGTCTTCCACCCTTCCTTACAGAGCACTGAGACAAATCAAAATACAAATACAGGAACTTCTTTTACACGACACATGGCGTACACTACACCCGAATGGGAAAGATTACTCCTTTTTCTCTGCACCTCACAATAGGTACTCTAGGCTTGATTACCTCTTCCTCTCCCAAAAAGATCTCCCCTTTCTAAAGTCTGCTACCATTGAACCCCTACTCATCTCAGATCATCACCCGATCACCCTCTCCCTATCCTTCCCGGAAAGAAACTCGGCCACAAAGATATGGCGTCTTGACCCATCTCTCCTCACCTCAGAAATCGACACTAACCACATCCGCACCAGCCTAAGCAACTACTTCAGGGAGAACGACAACTCCGACACAGCACCCCTGTCCCTCTGGGAGGCACATAAGTGCGTTATCCGAGGGGAATTTCTCACACTTCAGGCCAACCGGAAAAAAACACAACAAATAACCTTACGGGAACTCACCAACAAAATAAAAAGACTAGAAATACTTCACAAGCAGTCTCAAGCACAAGACACATACCTAGAACTTACTCAAACCAGGAAACTTCTGCTGGAAGCCCTCAACCGTAAAACCCGACGCAAATTTATATTAAACCAAAAGCTATTTTATGAACAAGGGAACAAGTGCGGAAAGCTACTAGCCAGAGCGATACAATCTAAGAAAGCTAGCACCAACATTCACACCATTAAAGATCCTCTAGGTAACTCAAGTTCAAACTCCACAGACATAGCATCTCAATTTGAACGCTACTACACAGAACTTTACAACATACCACTACAACCCGACACAACCATAGGCCAAAACTCTAGAAAAGCCATTATCGCAGACTTCCTCAAAAAATATAGCCCCAAACCCATACCCCGGGAAGAGGCTCACGATTTAGACAGCCCCATATCCGAGGAGGAACTTAAGAGAGCAATTAAACATCTAAAAGCAGGCAAAAGCCCAGGCCCCGACGGCTTTTCAGCACCTTATTATAAGACCTTTATAGACATACTATCAGCCCCTTTCCTAAAGACTTTCAACTCCCTAACCTCATCAAATTTACCTTTTCACAGACTACTTGAAGCGCATATCACGGTCATCCCGAAGGAGGGGAAGGACGCCACCTCAGTCACTAGTTATAGACCAATCTCCCTACTCAATGTAGATATTAAATTATTCGCAAAAATCCTAGCAAACCGACTCCTTCCCCTCCTTCCTACAATAATAGGGAAAGACCAGGTGGGTTTTGTTCCTGGCAGAGAGGCCAGGGACAACACCATAAAGGCAATTAACTTAAACCATTGGCTAACCTCCCATAAACAAAGAGGCTTCTTTCTTTCCCTGGATGCTGAGAAGGCGTTTGACAGGCTGGCCTGGGACTACCTGGGGGCGGTTTTACGCCACCTAGGTCTGCAGAACCGAATGTTCAACCTAATTATGTCCCTATATACCACTCCAACAGCAAGAGTCAAAGTCAACGGCCACCTGTCAGACGCCTTCTCCATCCGGAATGGAACGAGACAAGGATGTCCATTGTCCCCTATCCTTTTTATCTTAACTCTAGAACCACTACTATGCTGCCTACGATCAAATGAGAACATCAAGGGTATTCCCATCGCAGGACGTACGTATAAAATAGCGGCTTATGCCGATGATATTTTGCTATTTCTAAGTGACCCACTTACCTCGATCCCAAACCTCCTCAGAGATTTTAACCTATTTCGTCAAATATCCAACCTAAAGATCAACTTCTCAAAATCCCATGCCCTCAACATCTCCCTCCCGGAAGACCTAGTATCCCAATGCCAAGATAATTTCCCCTTTGTTTGGAAACAAAACGCCATCACTTATCTGGGAATCCAATTGACCACACGCCTGTCGGACTTGTACACTAAAAACTTCACCCCGCTGATCCGCACAATCTCCGAGGACCTTCGCAGGTGGGACAAACCCCACTTTTCTTGGTTCGGCCGCGCAGCCATCCTAAAGATGAACGTGCTCCCACGTGTCCTATATCTGCTACAAACAATACCCATCAAACTCCCTGTAGCCTTCTTTCACACGATCAAACAAAAATCTCTGCAGTTTCTTTGGAAACACAAGCGCCCGAGGATAAGCTACTCCCAACTCTCGAAACCCAAAAACAAAGGGGGTATTGGGCTACCAGATTTACAGAATTATTCCAGAGCTTGCCATCTGGGAAGAATTGTAGACTGGGCAGTACACGAAGGGGTTAAAGACTGGGTAAGACTAGAAGGCTCGTTCTCTCACTTGCCCATTAGAAGCACCCCATGGATTCTCCAATGCCACATCCCCAAAACCCTAAAAGAACACCCCCTAATAGAGGCCACCCTCAGAACCTTTAGGGAAGTATGTAAAAAATTCCAAATCTCCTCTAACCCAGGGCCCCTTACGCCTATCCGCCTCAACCCAGCCTTTGTCCCGGGAATGTCCGAGAACTGTCTTAAAGATACCTGGCCACACAAAGACATACTAGCCCAACACTTCTTTAGAGAAGGTAATTTCATAAACCGTGAGGCACTTCCCATAAATACGGGGGGTGAACCCTTCCCGCTATGGACTTACTTTCAGATTCGCCATTTTCTTGCAACAACACACAGAAACATGTCTGTATCTAGAAACTTCACCCCATTTGAAAACTTATGCTCCCAAACCACACCGCAACAACACCTGATTGCAAATACCCACTCCATGCTCTTTGCCCTAACTTCCCCCAAAGACACCAAAGCTTGCCAGGCGTGGGAAAGGGAGCTGCAAATAGACCTAACGGAAGAGAACTGGGACCGAATTTTCACAATAGCACACAAAGGCTCCCTCAATGTCACGACACAAGAGAATAATTACAAGACCCTATGCCGTTGGTACCGTACACCTGAACTTCTAAACAAATTTAATCATGATAAATCAAACAAATGTTGGAGATGCCTCAATGATATAGGCACATTTTTACACATCTGGTGGTCCTGCCCTCTTCTCCAGACTTTCTGGAAACAGGTTCATGATATCACGTCCCAGGTAACCACATACTCCCTGGATTATACTCCTACCAGACTCATTTTACACCATTCCTCCACCTCAGCCCACTCATACAGAAAGTCCCTGGGAATGCATATGATCAACGCAGCCAAATTATGCATCTCAGCCAAATGGAGATCCCCCTGTAGCCCAACTATGTCTGAATGGTTTTCCCGTGTGGACAAAATCGCTGAGATGGAGGAATTAATCCACATTGCAAAAGATACACCTTTAAAATACTCCCAAACGTGGGCTTGTTGGACCCACTTCTGCACCACAGAGAGATATTTCTCCATCATGAAGACAAACCGTTCCGACACCTCCTACAACGACTGATTGAAATAAGCCAAAAACCCCCTTGAGTCATACACCTACTCACTCCTGCTCTTATGTGGATCCTGGGGGGAACCCCCCTTCAGACAGGGACCCACGCACGAGAACGTCCATGCTCTTGAAGCCCGGTGGAGACTGGGGAGAAGACACCCCAGTTCCTATCTTACCCCCCCACCTACCTCTATCTTCCACTTCATCCCCCAATCCCATTCACGTCTATCTCTTCCTCCTTTCCTATTCCCATACCCCAATTGAACCGACGACGACAACCATCTACTTCCTCCCATGACTAACCTAACTCCGTGATGTAATTCGCCATCTAATCCTCACCTTTCAAAAATTGACGAGACTAACGTACCATACAGACAGACCCCACCCTACAAGCCCGACACATCCACACGTGTTCAGGAACAAACATATGGACTCATAGTTGACTACATTTGTCCATTTCCTCAACTAGCCCCTAAATTCTGAAATTACATTCAAGGCGATGCTCCCGCCTAAGATGGTTCCGGATCTCAGATGATGAGGTAAACCTCGAGTTCGAGGCTTTCTTACTCTGTTAAGCGTCTGTTTGACTTACAGTTGAATACATAACCGACTCGCTTCACTGTAGCGAAATAAGTCATGTTAATAAGAACCATGTTGTCTTTCCACTTATTGTTTGTAAAAACCGTGTAACATTTTTTGTTCACAATAAAATATTTATGGAAAAAACAAAAAAAACAAAATTGAGGCCCTCAACATTCTCCTCAGCAGGTGGCAAGTTTAAGGTGCCATTCTGGAGCCACTTGTAGAACTCTGTCTGCATAATCACTCCTCCATCAGAGTTTCGGCCATTCTTCCCAGCATCCAGATACAAAAACTCATAGCTGAACAATGTAAATATATGAAAAGCCTATGAGCTACCCTAAAAAACCTCCTAGTGTCAGGTGCGGTTGATTCAAGAAAAGAGTGAAAAGTGCCAATTCACAGCTGCTATGCATCAATCACAATCCCATATTGTGTGAAAACATATATAAAACTAACAAAGAAAATGCAGCGCTGTGCAATTATACCCTTATTAGTACAAGGATACTAAAGCTTCAGCATCAATAATACATTGTATAATATAAAAAAATGCAATAAAAAAACTGTGTATCAAGCAAGTTCAAAGTGAAAAAGTCTTTGTCAAAAAAAGGCTTTATCTTCATAAATCCTCAAATCCACAAATGTTAAATTGCATATGTGCAATAATATTCCATACGGTGACTTTTGTGATGTTAAAATCCTGGTTAGTAAGAGGGTGACTTTACACACGGGCTCCCTCCATGTAGCTGCGCGTACCTCAAGCTGTGTGACCACACAACTAAGTTTGGTCCACATAAACTGTTGAGTCACTCCTTGGCTCTGGGTAAAGGTAATTTCAGCAGGATCCCACAGTAAAATCCAGAGAAGATATCCTCAATGTTAAAGATAAAAGAGGCTGGATAGTGCATTATCCTTTTGTTTGTAAATTTATTTAGAGAAAAGAACGTCAGTGTACTCACATTTCATTGGTGCTTCCAGCACACCAAATTATAAAATACATTAAGTAGCAAAATCCTCTCCCAAGTGCCTGCAAATCTTGTGTGTGCCAGTAGTTTGCTCAAACGAGCGTGAAACTGTTTCCTCCACAGTCCTGGCCCCTCCCCTACACATGACGACACACAAGGTTTATCACGTGTCTTCCTCAGGGGGATCTGATTGGATGGTGGAGATTGCTGGAATATATACTGTGTTAGAGGCCATTAAAGTGAATCCGCGGTTAGCACCATTTTGTTGTGGATCCACACAAATGATAAACCACAACCGTGGCCATGTTTGTATAGCCGCAGACAATCATATTGTCCTCCATTAGTTGTAGATAACACCCACAGTAGTAGAGGTGATAACTTTAGGCATGATCACTAATATTAGATATAGTAAATATGATAATTACATCATATGCAGAGTGGGGAGGACACACAAGAATGAAGCCCCCCTAAGGGATGAGATAAAAAACAATCCACATTCATTAACCCTTAACTAAATTACGAGTTCAATGTAGGCATATGGATCCTTCTTTCTGTCTTTCCTTTTTTTCTTTATTATTTTTTAGTAATCTACCTGCCTTCTATATTTGGTCACCTGTCAGTATATATATTTGTTGTGAATGACCCTCCCAGGGGGTGTTTCAATTATTATTAATAATATGCACACATGCACTTTAACATTTGTGGATTTGAGGATGAAACCTTTTTTTTGGACACTTGCTACTAAGGCAAAGACTTTTTCACTGTGAACTTGCTTGATTTTTTTGTTTAATTGCAATTTTTTTATATTATACAATGTATTATTGATGCCATAGCTTTAGTATCCTTGTACTAGTAAGGATAAAATTGCACAGCGCTGAATTTTCTTAGCTATTTTTTACAAAAACTCATAATTGGCAGACACTATTATGACTATGACTATGCTGCAAAAACCCTTATAATTAAAATAATAGGAGCCAGAGTTGGTGGTGGGACAATCTGAACATGCTTGCCATCAATAGCACCATGACAGCTGGGAAAATCCCAATGATGGTGGAACTAGGCTGCAATGTCCTGCCATTGCTGTGGGTTGGAAGGAAATTCTGGATTAAAAAAAATAAATACTACTTCTACAAATAACATTGTAAGCAGATTTGACAAAACATAAGGAGAACACTTAAATGAGTATTTAAAGACAAAAGGCTAAGGTCAACTTATCTGATTGATCTCCCCCTCTGGTGGGGGGGAGGAAATGGGTAAATGTTTTGGACAGGTAACTCTCTCTACTTCCATGAGAGCTGTTTTCATAAATAATCTGGGATACTTTAGCCAGCCCCTCCTTACTTACACTATTGGCAGCCCAGTGGAAGGTAAGAAGTGTCATAATCTAAAAATATGGATCCACACTGTCCAAATTGCAGCACATTTTGATATTCTGAAAATACCTATCTATATAATAGGAGACAAGAACTTTCTACGTTACAATTTGTAGGTAATCAGGCAGGCCCCTGCACTACATGGTTTGGTGAATTTATACAGAAATTTAAACACGAAAGAGGGATAGTGTGTATGGATTTGGCAAAGTCAGCAGATAGAGTATTTGTATCTTATGAATTTTGCATTTTTTTGGGGTGGTTCCAAATGAGTTTGTGCCCCAAAAATGTTCTCTTGCACTCTGCCTGAATTTGAGGACAACAATAATGTTTGTACACATTTTAGGGGTTGTTTAGGGTAAGCCAAAATGTAGATGACAAAAAACATTGTGAAGTTACTAGGCTAGGTGTGTATGGGCCCAGGATAGCATGCTGGGGAGGTTAGTTAGAGAAAATATGCATGTAGGCCAACAAAGGAGCAGGAAAAGCTTACAGCATTAATGATGAGGACATTTACAGCATATTGCAATATTGATAACTATATAATCAACAAATTAATACAATACATTGGCAAACATTAATACATAGAATGTGATCTTAAAGGGAAAAACTTACCCGAATATAGTCCTTCTTTAGTACTTAAAGAATGGCTGAGCAGGTGTCTGGAATAATGAGTCCCAGAGCCTGGGGGGATCCTAGTGGTAAAGTTGAGGTCCGGGAGACTTCTCCCCATCGCCAAGTAATGCAAGGTGGCTATGAGCCTTTGCTCTGGATTGATGGCAAGCCTCATGCATGTGTCCTGCTTCTTAATATAGGGGGTCACCAATGCCAAAAATTGGTGAAAGCAGGGGTCTGTCATCCAGAGATAATTCCAAAAATCATCCATATTATTCTCCTGGAGCTCACACAGCAATGGCATATGACCTAATTGGTCACAATTAAGCAACCAATTTTTGGTCCAAGAACTCCTCCTGTTCCTGGACTGTACTTGGGTCAAAGCAATAACTCCAAGCCCAATAATAGCACATTCTCTCCTCTGATTCCGCAACATGGCTGTTTGACGAACGGCCGTTCAGAAATGAACTGAAAAGCATGAACTGAAAAGCGTGAATCAACAGTCACCAAACTTCTACTAACACAAAATTAGCAGAAGGAGCCCAAAGGGTGGCGCCTGACAACCGAACTCCTTCTTTATTGGTTCATAGTACGTCTAGTACGTCACCACGTTTGTGTTTGTTGGCCGACAATTGTGTACCGTTTGTATGCAAGACAAGTTCCTGGCACATGCCCTTCAGAAAAAAGCCTGACGCTCTGTTGGCCAACAATTGAATTGTGTGTACGAGGCTTAACTGTGGGGGGAGGGTACTGGCTAGGGGAGGAGACCGATCGGTGTTCCTATATACTAGGAACACACGACCTGCCTCCTCTCCCCTGACAGGATGTTTACACACACAGATCCATGTTCCTGTTCTGTCACCAGCAATCGCGGGTGCCCGGCGGACATCGCGGTCACTGGGCACACGCATTGGCTCCCGAGTGACACGGCACGCGCCCCCATACCACCGGAAATCCAAGGACGTTATATGACCCCCGCCCGGAGGGACAAAGTCTTCCTCTGGAGTTCATATAACAATGGGCGGGTAGGGAAGTGGTTAAAGGAATTTTTCATTTATATTGTTTCACTTTAAGTATATGTAAATCACTGCTCATTTAAAAATGATGATGTGGAAACCCTGTATTCCTCTATCCCACATGAACTTGGCTTGAAAACAGTTGCTAGATTTTTGAATGAAAGAGGACCCACCTTTTTGGACCTTAATGGCTTCCTACTGCAACTCCTATCACATATCCTTACAAAAATTTTTTTTTATTTTGATGGGTCCCACTTCCTCCAGGTACAGGGGGTCCCTATAGACACATGCTGTGCACCCTCTTATGCGAACCTGTACCTGGGGGGGTGGGAGCGGGATCTTTTTGCCAATGATACGCATTTCAACTTTTTCTCTTAAGTGCTGCGCTGGTTCCGCTATATAGATGACATTTTGTTACTATGGGCGGGACCACCAGCAGCACCTAATGACTTTAATTCGAAGTTCACTATGCAGCATAGCCCCACTATTATCACATTTGTAAATATCACTATTAAGATCAATCATGAGGGCCAAATCAATGCATCATTTTTTCAAAAACCCACAGTGGGAAACACAATACTACATGCGCATAGCGCACATCCACGACCTCTTGTTCAAAGTATTCCTTTTAGTCAGTATATGCACTTAAAACGTAACTGCTCAACGGATACTGATTTCACCTGATATCCTTCTCACGATCAGCTGTAGCTGATAGTCTTTCTATCTGCTTTGAATTTGTTGTGCAGTGGATTGCTGTCTCCCAGGGGCTTACCTCTTTACAAAAATCCTGATTGTAAGTACTCAGCCTTTTGATATTTATTACTGAGCTCTAGCCTTCTACATGCTTGTCTAGATGTCTCTTAATTTTACATTGACTCTATTTTATGTCATGTCCATAGACACAGCGTTATGCTGTCAGGCTCTATACAGCCATCAGCACTGCTGAAATTGAACTAAGGACTTATCATTGGATGCCTTCCGGCCCCCCTTTTTCCTACCTTTTATAGATCAGGAATAGTAAATTTTCATCTGCTCCTGCCTATCTACCCAACCACATCGTATCTAGTAAGTTTATATGCTTAAAATTCTGTACCACCTTGCTGTAAAACATACTCCATCTTACTGAGACTGGCTGTATTTGTTCTTTTTCTAGCTTATAGTTTCTAAACACATCACTCAGCTTATCATGGCTATATATGACACTATATTCCAAACTAAGGTACCTATTTGATGTCCGCCTCTGATCTCTGCATTCACAAGTGCCCACCGCATGATTTTTATTTTGAACAGTTTTTGTATGATCTGTGTTTTAATAGAATTGTATCTCTGTCATGTACCTGGTGATGGAGCCTGATAAGCAGAGGATGGCCTCTCTAACAACTCTGATTTGGAGCCCCTGATAGAGCTGACAGGAAGCACCGAGATGCAGAGTCGCACGAGTGCCTGGCGGGATCACTGAACCTGGAGCTGGATCGGAGCACTCGGCCGGGCTGTAGAGGTGTCTGTAGGAATCCCAGAGCAGTGGTAGGCAGGTAGCTGGAGCGAGTAGACAACCAGTCCCCACAGGCAGAAGTGCAGGTGCAGCAGAAGGGATGGTAGCGCCCTCGAGGCTGAAGAGAAGGCAGGTACAGGCAGGCTGGGTCATACACAAACGGGCACGTCAGGAACAGAGGCTGAAGTGGAATTAGATTACAGGCTGGGTCGTCAGCAGACTGGCAGTGAAGTGGCAGAAGGAGCAGGCAGGTGCGGAGTAGAGGACAAGCCGGGGTCGGATGCAGGCAGGAAACAGGAACGTCAGGAAGCAAGCCGGGTCACAACAGGAACGGAAGTCAGGTAGGTAATTGCAGGATACACAGGGAACGCTGTAGAGCAGATAGCACTGAGTCTGGAAACTGACTGAGTTTAAGTAGCCTGTTTGGGTGTCAAAAGCTATCACAGGGTGCGTGTGCACCAATGGCATTCAGACAGGGGCAGAGGTAACAGGTCATCTTCTTCAGCAGCCATCTTGGGTGCTGGCATGCCCTTCCTGACAGGCAGAGGTAACAGGTCATCTTCTTCGGCAGCCATCTTGGGTGCTGGCATGCCCTTCCTGACAATCTTGTTTCAGTTAGAGAAACATATTCTCTTATCTGTTCCGTCTGTGAACCTTGGCCTGTGTCTCCTGAAGAAGCTTAGCGGCGAAATGCGTAGACATACAAGGACTCACTGCACAAATATAATATAGATGCATTCTTATTCGTAATTTTTTTGTATACTGTTAACTTTAATAAATTTATTGTTTATAAATTATTTTTTCTCATTGTTTCTTAGCCATTAAAGTCCGCCTTTTTGGTAATACTTAGTACTACCCTATTTTTTTCACCTCAATAATTACGGACGTGGCTGCCCTTTCTGCACTTTCCCTTTTCAGTTTTTTTACAAACTTTTTTTGCATTGATACATGTCCCTCAGGGCAGTACCCGGGCCCCCATACCCTTTGTATGCCAAATAACTTGCATCTAAGCCCTCAAAATGGGCACTTTTGATTTTTCCAGTTCAAGTCCTATAAACTTTAATGGGGTTTGTAATTTGGTTCCGAACTTTCTTGATGTTCGAGAGTTCTGGGGCGAACCGTACAGAGGGGTCATTCGACCCATCATTCTCTACTGACAAAGAGACACCTGGGGCTTACTTGGAAGTCAGGCTAGTTAAGGTCTGAAAGATCAAAATTGATATAATTTTTTTCACACAAACAGAGCTTTCTACTGGTGGTATTTGATCACCTAAGCATTTTTTATTTTTTGCGATATAAACAAAAAAAGACCAAACATTTTGAAAAAAAAACAACTTTCTTTTACTTTCTGCTATAAAACATATCCAATGAAAAAATTAATTTAATCATTGGTTTGCATGAAAGTTATGGCGCCTACAAACTATGGTATATATACTGGAATTTGCATTTTTTTATACTACTAATGGCAGTGATCAGCTGTTTTCCACTTATAATAGGACTGTGATAGTGCGGCGGGAATCTGACACTAACTGACCCTGGAGGGGACTAACTGTCACTGACATCACCAATGACATTAATACAGTGATCAGTGATAATACTACACACTGTCACTGTACTAATGACACTGTACTAATGGCTGGGAAGGGGTTAAAGCGAGATTCCCATAAAAAATAAATAAATAAAAGTCAGCAGCTACAAATACTGCAGCTGCTGACTTTTAATCGGACACTTACCTGTCCCAGGGTCCAGTGATGCGGGGGATCAAAGCCCCGCTTGTCCCTCCCTCTGCTCGGCAGCGGCAGCATTTTAGCTGTGGGCGCCCGGCTGTGGCTTCACAGCCGGGCACCCACTGCGCATGCCCGCAATGCATGCCGTCACTGGCCCTGCAATCATCTAGGACCAGTCACGTGTCCCAGATGTTTGACAAGAGGGAGGGTGGAGAGGCGATCTTCCTGCGCCAAGAGAAGTGACGTCAGGAGCCTAGGCACCGAAGGAGGCAGACTACGAGGAACCCCCTAGCAACAGGCATTTAGAGGTGAGTAAAAAAAAATTTTTCTCCAAATTTTTTTTTTTTTTTTTTAAGCACGTTACTAATTTTTTTTTGGGTGGAACTCCACTTTAATATCTAGGGTGATTAAGGGGTTAAATATGTGCCTAACTATGTTTATAGTGTGCTGTTTTTACTAAGAGATCTTTCAGTTTTCTCATCACTGCTTTGCTTTGCAGTGATGAGATGAGATGAGCAGTGTAAGTATAGCAATAGTTATGTTCCTGGCACTCAGTAAAAATATAAATTATAAATTAAAGTGATAAGTCCACAAGGTGGCATGCACCTCCTTGGACTTAACCCCTAGTATTTTGCGCATAAGGGGAATACCTGAAACTGTGACAGACCTGCAATCTACTATTACTGCTCTATTACAAGAACTAAAGCCAGATATCCCTATTGAACATTTAGAACTGGACAGAGTACACAGAGCCCTCACAGCCAAAAAGAAAGATGGACCCCCACGTGATATAATCACAAAATGTAATTACTACAGAACAAAAGAACAAATACTAATTGCTGCAAGAGAAAAAAAGGAACTTAATTTTCAAGGACACAATTATCAAATTTTTGCTGACCTATCCCAACTTACTATTACTAAAAGACGATCCATGAAACCCCAACTAATGGAACTGCAACGCCACAACATTATGTATCAATGGGGTTTCCCCTTTTCAGTCAGATTTAACTACCAAGGTACAATTTACAGAAGCAGATCAGCAGATGAACTACAACAAACCCTTTTAAAATTAAATCTGACAGAACCCACAAGCAGCAACACTCCCACACGCAGAAGAATGGCATCATCTTCACCTTCAGGCAGCACCCAGAAAATATCAGAACAAAATGGGAATCATCATTCCCACAAAAGAGGCCGTTATGCCACATCATCCATGGACCAAGAAGATTCAATGGACTGACATCCTATTTCCTGATATCTCTTCATTTATTATACTAAGAGATGGTTCTCTATAAAAAACCTGTATTTATAACTGAATGTAACTGCATTCTGATAGTCACACACTGTGTGGGATCATGTTACATTCCAGTTATATTTCTTATTACTTCTGATTCATATAGCCTTAGAATATATAAGTGAAACAAGGGGGGGGCGTGGCTTGGAGCCGAACGAGCATGGCTGCCTGATCTCCTTGCTCTGTCCCACGGAGGTCCTGTAAACTGCCTAAAGGAGCCCTTACCTGCCGCCAACATGGGGAAATCGAAGGACAAAACATCCCAGTCCCGGTCCCGATCCCCTAGGGGCACGGATCCGCTTTCCGGACACAACATCCCGGAAATCTTCCGGCCGCGATCACGCGAGGCCCCGGCTTCATCTCCGGCCTACTCCGGAACCCGCGCCTCAAGCCTCAGCCCTGCCAGGAGAAGCTCACAGCGTGCAGAGAGCCCATCTGCTGCCCGACCACTTAACATGAGTGATCTCATGTCGGTGGCAACAGATATAAAAGACTCCTTTGCTGCTGCCTTCACAGATCTCAGGAGGGATATTCAATCGATGCACATGCGAATTGATGACCTAGAAACAACCACCACCCGCCATGATGCTGCATTACAACAGCTACAGCATTCATCTCAGATATACAACAGCCAGCTCAGAGATTTACACAGACATATGGAGGATCTGGACAATCGCGGACGCCGCCATAATGTAAGGGTAAGAGGCATACCTGAGTCCGTTGAGCAGAATCACATCATACAGGCCACAATCCAGATCTTCAATGATTTACTGGGAAGACCCCCACAGCATTCATCTCAGATATACAACAGCCAGCTCAGAGATTTACACAGACATATGGAGGATCTGGACAATCGCGGACGCCGCCATAATGTAAGGGTAAGAGGCATACCTGAGTCCGTTGAGCAGAATCACATCATACAGGCCACAATCCAGATCTTCAATGATTTACTGGGAAGACCCCCTGAGATCCCCATTGAGTATGAGCGTCTACACAGAGCTCTTAAACCCAGAGGCAGAGATTCAGACCCTCCCAGAGACGTGATATGTTGCCTAATAAATTTCAGACTGAAGGAAGACATACTGAGAAGAGCCAGAGAGCGCCGCAGCTTAATGTACCAGGGTGCAGAAATAAAAATTTTTCAGGATCTATCCCCCATAACCCTACAAAACAGAAGAGACCTGCGCACGCTGCTCGACCTACTACGCCAAAAAGGGATCCAATATCGCTGGAAATTTTTCTTCTGCCTGTCTGCAACAAATGCTGGACGCACTGCCAATCTGAAAGTCCCGGAAGATCTCAGGGGGTTCTGCAACACTCTCCAGATACCATTCATCAAACTCCCAGACTGGTATAGAGCTTTTCGCTCCCCCCAGCTCCAAAGAACCAACTCCATGGAAGCTATCCCGGTAAGAGATGAATTCCACATTAGAAGGCGCAGATCATCCTCTCCAAGACCATTTCCTCAGAGGGATCAGCTGGACAGAGACCGACAAAGTCCAACAGCGTCTCCAGCCCACAGGCGGGCTAGGCCAGATCAGCCTTAATCAATCCTGTCCAAATGCTTGAAAACAGTACAACTCATGTTCAGAGTTGCAGTCTTTCTCAGGTCGCCACCCCAACCCAAGTTCCAGGGCAATTGAATTAAGACAGAACAACGAACCGACCGATACTTGAAATCCACCCGACAGCGGCCTATTTTAAACCTGACCCGAACTGAATCCACCAGATACAGATAGACAATGACACATTCCTACAAGTTTAGAAACCCATGAAGATCCCGCGCTATATACCTCCACATCAATTCAACTCCAAGACTTCCTTCCTGGGGAAATATCCCTCTTCCACAGACCCCAACAGAACTCAATCCACCCTCCTAAGTACCAGAACTCAAGCCGCATACAGCACCAGTGGAATATTGTCTGGCTGAACAACAGGCCATCGCACAAGCTACCAACACCCTTACTCAACTGCCAGCCTTTACTGAGCCCAGGACTGGATGCTCGAGATGGACCCCCCCCTTCAATATGGTGTCATCCACCACAGCTCTCAACACTACTGGGATCTCCCCTGGCCATTTCCCCCTCTCCCCTTCCTCCCACTTCCCTACCCACCCCAACCCCCCCCCTATTTTCAGGTACCTTCTCCAGATTGAAGACGACGCAACGAAGAGACGAACTGAACTTCCGAAACCAATACAAGTTAGATGCTCAAATCACGGTATTCCACCGTGCTCCGAGATACATTTAGAGTTCTCTCTTTTTTTTTGACCCCCCCCCTTTTTTTTTTTTTTTTTTTTTTTTCTTTTTTCTTTTTTTCCCCCTTGTGTTTTCCATCAACTTTATTTCTTGCCTTTGAACATATTTATGCTGAATGTCTTGATATATTTATTGGGAAGAAGGGGGGCTCATCCCGCATGGAAAAGGGCTCTTTCCCTACCCGGCACACTCCTACTAGCTTTACACTCGCCAGGGGCGTCCATGGGGGATGAGCTTCCTACTGATGGGCAGGTTGTACTAAACGAACCACTCTAGGGCCATAGCCGCTGAGTTTTGTACCGTAAATTTAATACCTACTACAGAACACTTCATATCTAATATACTGCTAAATTTTGCCAGGAACAATTATAGACCACTTTGGAAATGAGCAACTGACCGAGGTACAGCTCTATCCTAACCCGGTCACGAGACCACACCTAGACTAATCCCTACACTTAAACATCAATGGATCCTTATTTATTTTCCCCCCCATAGCCAAATACCCCCCCAAATTATAGTGAGCTAGCCTCTTGAGGCTGCGCCACCTCACGCCCCCATATAGCCTCCATATTTATCAAGGGATCATACTTTGCACTAAACCTAACCTATCCTTAAGATTATTGCTGCTACTAGTATCAGTATTATTTCTAAGATATATCTATAGATGGTTTAGCAACGCCACTCTTCCTGTGCCATGGCACTTGC
The DNA here is from genome assembly GCF_042186555.1 of Aquarana catesbeiana. Classification (NCBI taxonomy): domain Eukaryota; kingdom Metazoa; phylum Chordata; class Amphibia; order Anura; family Ranidae; genus Aquarana; species Aquarana catesbeiana. Next base: position 224,763,459 of record NC_133325.1, read on the forward strand.
TGTTTAGGTGGCGACCTCCCCATGTTTCCTAACGTAGCGAGAATATTCCTAGGAACATAGTTTAAAGTTTAAAGTTCAAAGTTTCAATTGTCTATATTACTGATTGTTATTATTATTACATCATCAATCTGAGATCTTTAACCACACATTCTCCCCTTGATACGTAAGCAGGCTCCCTCCATACAAGTCGAATAGACCCAGGACGACCTCCCACGGACAGAACATCCTTCGAACCTTTCTTCGAGCACCTTCCACCCCTCCACACAACAGGACAGTGACTATCCTAGTTGACCCACACCGGACGTTTCAACCCATAACAGGGTAAGGTAGCCAGACTACGTTTACCTCCGGTAAGTACATCTTACTCCCCGATACTAAATCCCATTTGACTAATTTCTCCCCCCCTCTCTCCCAACTCTCCCCCCTTTCTATACGCTCTCTTTCCCCCCCTTCCCCCTCCCGCTTTATATATCTGTGTTTCTCCCCCTCCCTAGTCTCCACCGTAGCATTTCCCACTGTAACGCTTAAATACCTTTGAAGAGCGTACCACTCTCCACGGATTACACTCACCCACATCGGCCACATCGGCAAATTGCACCCCCTCCCCGTACCTAATACACCAACTAGACTATACCCAACTACCATGGACTCCCTACATTCTACTACGCAACACAACACGCTCAAAGTAGTCTCTCAAAATGTCAAAGGACTAAATATCCCTGAGAAGCATAGCCAAATCCTCAGTATGATGAGTAAATTAAAAGCAGATGTAGTATTTCTGCAAGAAACCCACTTTCGCACGAACAATACCCCTAAACTAGCAAGCCGCAGGTTCCCTACCTCCTTCCATGCTACAAACCCTCTAGCCAAAACAAAAGGGGTCTCAATCTTGCTCTCTAAAAATCTTCCATGGCAACTGATAGATTCCCTAGTAGACCCAGAGGGCCGCTATATATTCCTAAAGGGAACCATCCATAATCGGATCATCACTTTAGTAAACATATACAGCCCCAATACTGCCCAGGTCAGCTTCTTCCGTTCTATCGCAACCACCCTTGCAGGCTTTCAAGCTGGGATTACAATCCTTGGAGGCGATTTTAATGTGACACTTCAGCCCATCCTAGATTCCTCATTGGGGTCTTCCACCCTACCTTACAGAGCACTGAGACAAATTAAGATACAAATCCAGGAACTCCTTTTACACGACACATGGCGTACCCTACACCCGAATGGGAAAGATTACTCCTTTTTCTCCGCACCCCACAATAGGTACTCTAGGCTAGATTACCTGTTCCTCTCCCAAAAAGATCTCCCCTTCCTAAAATCTGCTACCATTGAACCCCTACTCATCTCAGATCACCACCCGATCACCCTCTCCCTTTCCTTCCCGGAAAGAAACTTGGTCACAAAGATATGGCGTCTTGACCCATCTCTCCTTACTTCAGAAATTGACACTAATCATATCCGCACCAGCCTGAGCAATTACTTCAGGGAAAATGATAATCCCGAAACAGCACCCCTATCCCTCTGGGAGGCACATAAGTGCGTCATCCGAGGGGAATTTCTCACACTTCAGGCCAACCGGAAAAAGACACAACAAATAACTTTAAGGGAACTAACTAACAAAATAAAGAGACTAGAAATACTTCACAAGCAATCTCAATCACAAGACACATACCTAGAACTTACTCAAACCAGGAAACTTCTGTTGGAAGTTTTCAACCGCAAAACCCGACGCAAATTTATATTAAATCAAAAGCTATTTTACGAACAGGGGAACAAGTGCGGGAAGCTACTAGCCAGAGCGATACAATCTAAAAAAGCTAGTACCAACATCCACACCATAAAAGACCCTTTAGGTAACTCAAGCTCAAACTCCGCAGACATAGCATCTCAATTTGAACGCTACTACACAGAACTTTATAACATACCTCAGCAACCCGAAACAACTGTAGGCCAAACCTCGAGAAAAGCCATTATCACAGACTTCCTCAAAAAATTCAGCCCCAAACCCATACCCCGAGAAGAAGCTCGCGATTTAGACAACCCCATATCCGAAGAGGAACTTAAGAGAGCGATTAAACAACTAAAAACGGGCAAAAGCCCAGGCCCAGACGGCTTTTCAGCACCTTATTATAAGACCTTTATGGACATACTCTCAGCCCCGTTTCTGAAGACATTCAACTCGTTAACCTCATCAAAGTTACCTTTTCACAGACTACTTGAAGCGCATATCACGGTCATCCCGAAGGAGGGGAAGGATGCCACTTCAGTCACTAGTTACAGACCAATCTCCCTACTCAACGTAGATCTTAAATTATTTGCTAAAATTTTAGCAAACCGACTCCTTCCCCTCCTTCCTACAATAATAGAGAAAGACCAGGTTGGATTTGTCCCTGGCAGAGAGGCCAGGGACAACACCATCAAGGCAATTAACTTAAACCATTGGCTAACTTCCCAAAAACAAAGAGGCTTCTTTCTATCCCTGGATGCTGAGAAGGCGTTTGACAGGCTGGCCTGGGACTACCTGGGGAAGGTTTTACGCCACCCAGGTTTACAGAACCGAATGTTCAACTTAATTATGTCCCTATACACCACACCAACAGCAAAAAGTCAAAGTCAACGGCCGCCTGTCAGACGCCTTCTCCATCCGGAATGGAACGAGACAAGGATGTCCATTGTCCCCTATTCTTTTTATTTTAACTCTAGAACCCCTATTACGTTGCCTGCGACCGAACGAGAATATCAAGGGTATTCCCATTGAAGGACATACGTATAAAATAGCGGCGTTTGCCGATGACATTCTGCTATTTCTAAGTGACCCACTTACCTCGATCCCAAACCTCCTCAGAGATTTTGACCTATTTCGACAAATATCCAACCTAAAGATTAACTTCTCAAAATCCCATGTCCTCAACATATCCCTCCCGAAAGACCTAGTCTCCCAATGCCAAGATCATTTTCCCTTTGTCTGGAAACAAAACGCCATCACCTATCTGGGAATCCAATTGACCACACACCTGTCGGATTTGTACTCTAAAAATTTCACCCCGCTGATTCGCACAATCTCCGAGGACCTACGCAGATGGGACAAACCCCATTTTTCTTGGTTCGGCCGAGCGGCCATCCTAAAGATGAATGTGCTCCCGCGTGTCCTATATCTGCTACAAACAATACCCATCAAACTCCCTGCAGCTTTCTTTCACACAATCAAACAACAATCTCTAAAGTTTCTCTGGAAACGCAAGCGTCCTACGATAAGCTACACCCAACTCTCGAAACCCAAAAACAAAGGGGGTATTGGGCTACCAAATTTGCAGAACTATTCCAGAGCTTGCCATCTGGGAAGAATTGTAGACTGGGCAGTACACGGAGGGGTTAAGGACTGGGTGAGACTAGAAGGCTCTTTCTCACACTTGCCCATTAGAAGCACCCCTTGGATTCTCCAATGCCACATTCCCAAAACCCTAAAAGAACACCCCCTAATAGAGGCTACCCTCAGGAGCTTTAGGGAAGTATGTAAAAAATTCAAAATCTCCTCTAACCCTGGACCCCTTACGCCTATCCGTCTTAACCCAGCCTTTGTCCCGGGGATGTCCAACACCTTCCTTAAAGATACTTGGCCGCACAAAGACATACTAGCCCAACACTTCTTTAGAGATGGTAATTTCATAAACCGTGATGCACTTCCCACAAATTCAGGAGGCGAACCCCTCCCGCTATGGACCTACTTCCAGATTCGCCATTTTCTTACAACAACACACCGAAACGCCTCTGTATCTAGAAACTTAACCCCATTTGAAAATTTATGCTCCCAAACCACACCGCAACAACACTTGATTGCAAATACCCACTCCATGCTCTTTGCCATGACTTCCCCCAAAGATACCAAAGCTTGCCAGGCTTGGGAAAGAGAACTTCAAATAGACCTAACGGAAGAGAACTGGGAACGAATTTTCACAATAGCACACAAGGGTTCCCTTAATGTCACGATACAAGAGAATAATTACAAAACCCTAGCCCGATGGTACCGTACACCTGAATTACTAAACAAATTTATTCCTGACACGTCAAACAAATGTTGGAGATGCCTCAATGATATAGGCACATTTCTACACATCTGGTGGTCCTGCCCACTTCTCCAGACTTTCTGGAAACAGGTTCATGACATCACTTCCCAGGTAACCACATACCCCCTGGACTATACTCCTGCCAGACTCATTCTCCACCATTCCTCCACTTCAGCCCACACATACAGAAAGTCTCTGGGAATACATATGATCAACGCAGCCAAATTATGCATCTCAGCCCACTGAAGATCCCCCTGTATCCCAACTATGTCTGAATGGTTCTCCCGTGTGGGCAAAGTGGCTGAAATGGAGGAATTAATCCACACTGCAAAAGATACGCCTTCTAAATACTCCCGAACGTGGGCATGTTGGACCCACTTCTGCACTACAGAGAGATATACCTCCATTATGAGGCCAATTCGTCCCGAATCCTCCCACAACGACTGACTGAAACAAGCCAAATAACACCTTTGAGACACACACCTATTCATCAAAACTCGCTGATTCGCTCACTCCCGCTTTAATGCGGATCCCGGGGGAATCCCCCTTCAGACAGGGATCCGCCCACGAAAACATCCATGCTCTTGAAGCCCGGTGGAGACTGGGGAGGGGATGCCCTAGTCTTTCACTTTATCCCTCAATCCCATTCATGTCTATGTCTATCCCCCTTTCTATACCCATACCCCAACTGAACTGACGACGATAACCATCTACTTACTCCCATGACTACCCTAACTTTGGTGTATAATTCGCCATCTAATCCTCACATTCAAAAACCGACGAGACTAACTCACCATACAGACAGACCCCACTTTACAAGCCCGACACTTCCACACATGATCAGGAACAAACATGCGGACTCATAGTTAACTACACTCGACCATCCCTCCAATTAGCCCCTAATTTCTGAAGCCATACTCAAGGTGATACTCCTGCTCAAGATGGTTCCTGATCTCAGATGATGAGGTAAGCCTCAAATTCGAGGCTTTCTTACCCTTTTATATGTCTGTTTGATTTACAGTTGAACATATATCTGACTCGCTTTACTGTAGTGAAATAAGTCATGTTAATATGATTCATGTTGTCTATCCACCTATTGTTTGTAAAAACTGTGTAACAACATTTGTTCACAATAAAAACTTTTATGGGAAAAAAAAAAAAAAAAAGAAACAAGGAAATTTTTGTTCAGTTATATATTTTCAGGTAATAACAATAGATTTATTACTTTTTAGGACAAATATGTTCAATAATCCAGAAGTAATGGAAGCTTTTCCTTTCTTTTCTTAAAACAAATATATTATTACCTAACTAGTTCCTAGAACTATGTTTTTGTTTATTCTAATCTGAAGCAATACAACCTCAATTTTATGAGTTAACATATCTAAACAGTTACATTGAATAAAATATGTAATTGTTTACTCTAAAAGGGTTAAAATCCCAAAATAATTCAAACCATCTTCATCAATACCAAAGTTATTAACAGTACCTTTCTAACTGAATTATTTAGCCTAGGGCAAAACTAACCATATACAACCACCCTGGAATAAATAATTTCAACAAAAACTATATTCTGCACTCCAATTAAAGAATCATCATTTTGATGTCTTTTGACATAGCACTTCTCTCCTGTAAGCGGAAGATCCGTGTACCCCCATTAGCCCTCCTCATTCTCCCAACCATATTATGTGGTAGTGTGATGAAGGCACTTATTCCCCTGAGAGAAATATTTATTCTCTTTCACGGGTAAATTGTGATTACTTGCAAAAAATAATTTATACAATGTATCATCTAATCTCATATGTTTTTTGTTTACTCTTTACTCCAGAATTCACTGGTTTCTTTCCTATCTTTTCATCTCTTCAGTCCACACAGGTTGATCTGCGCAGTCAGCTCTGCATAACAAAAAGTAAGTCAAAACTATTTGATCTGTTACTATGGCACCACTGAATATACTTTCCCTGAATGTTCAGGCAATAAATGTCCCTCAAAAAAGGACCAAAGCCTTCCGTACTTTCCATAACAAGAAGGCTCACATAGTATGCCTCCAAGAAACACACTTCACCAAAGATTCTACTCCAAAATATATTTCTCCTTTTTATCAACAAATTTACACGGCTTCTGCCTGTACCAAACAAAGGGGTACTCTAATTGCATTTCACCGATCCACACCATTCACCTTATCATCAGAAATTAAAGACCCAGAAGGTAGATACCTGATACTCATGGGTTATATAATGGATACAGCAATCACGGTGATTTCCTACTACGCTCCTAACAAACAACCTACACCATTCCTCTCACATATATTACAAGTGATTAATACACACAAAATAGGAACAGTGATAATGTGCGGGGATTCGAACCAGGTCCTCCCCCCATTTCTAGATAAATCACCTTTTACACCATCTAAAATAACCTCTAGATTACCTTTTCCTCAACTTCTTTCCAAATACAATCTGGTAGATTCGTGGAGAGAAAGTAACCCAATGAAAAAGAAATTCACTTATTTCTCGCACCCTCATCAAACCTTCACCAGAATAGATCATATTTTTCTAACAATAGGAATGATACCAGAAATTATTGCATCAGATATAATTCCGATTCCGTGGTCTGACCATAATGCAGTATACACTACTATAGCCTCAGCCATACCAAAAGCGCATGACCCAACGTGGTACTTACCGGACATAATGCTCAAACACCCACTACATCAGATGGCCATTGAACAAGCTTTAAAGGAATACATAACAATTAATAATACAACAGACATTTCCCCAAAAACACTGTGGGAAGCTCATAAGCCTGTCTTGCGTGGTACAATACAAAGACAAATGGCACTATTTAAACGGGAACGCAAAAATCTAGCAAAAAAACTAGAACTCAATTTTAATGCAGCCTACATATCATTCCAAGATAATCCATCTCAGAGTACAAAATCTCATCTGGAAAAATCTAGATTGGAATACGAACTATTTCTCACTGAGTCAGTTGATAAATCCCTCAAACGCTCCAAACACAATTTCTACATGAATACAAACAAACCAGGCACATATTTGGCACGGGCATTAAATTCAACTAACAAATCTTTCAAACCAATACGTTTGAAATTATCAAAAAATGTTTATACTTGTAATCCAGTTAAAATAGTCCATAAATTTCACTCACACCTCGCAACCTTATACAAGACAAACAATGAATTTAATCCAACAGAGGCTGAATCCTTCTTCTCAAAAATAACCTTACCTGAGTTGTCTCAGAATCAAAAAAGCAGTTTGGATGAGCCTATAACTATAGATGAAGTTGCTAACGCCATAAAAGACCTAAAACTTAACAAAAGCCAGGCCCAGACGGCTACTCGGCTTTATACTATAAAACATTCTCAGAAATACTCTCTCCCATTCTCACTGAAACTTTTAACAAACTTCTAGAAGGACATTCTTTTCGGCAAGAAACATTAATGGCAATTGTTTGTATGATCCCAAAACCCCTTTCTGATGATACTTCCTGTGTGAATTATCGGCCTATCTCTCTGTTAAACCTTGATATTAAATTATTAGCAAAAATAATAGCAAAACGCCTCAATAGCATTATAGGAAAATTAATACATAGAGATCAAGTAGGCTTCATGCCAAATAGACAGGCAGGCGATAATATACGCAGGGCAGTGTTATTGGCACATATTGCTAAAAAACGGAAAATCCCTTTATGTTTTCTATCTCTCGATATTAAGAGGGCATTTGATACAGTATCCTGGCAATATATGCAATATTCATTACAAAAATGGGGTTTTGGACCCCACTTTTTAACATGGATCAAAGCATTATATAATAAACCCAAAGCCTATATAAAATATGCTGGATACAAATCTGATGCCTTTAATATCGAAAGAGGTACCCGACAGGGTTGCCCATTATCTCCCTTATTATTTGCCCTTATACTCGAACCCATGGCCTAATACATCAGAACAAACCAAACTATAACTGGCATTGAAGTAGGAGGTATTACACACAAATTATGTATATTTGCAGACGATATATTACTTTTTCTATCATCACCACAGGTCTCTGGTCCTAACTTAATATCAGCTCTTGATGGATTTGCAGCCCTATCCGGCCTTATGATTAATCCTAAGAAATGCCTAGTGCTTAATATTTCGCTCACAAACATGGAATTGATCCCGGCTAGGGCTGCACTCCCATTCACATGGGCAGAAAAATCAATCCCATATCTTGGAATTAATTTAACAGCATCTCATTCTGACTTATTCTCAACCAATTATCCTCCTGTATTAAGACAGATCACAAATCTAATAAAACAATGGTCGTAACTTCCTTTATCCTGGATAGGGAAGATTAATGCAATCAAAATGACTATTCTACCCAAATTGCTTTATCTATTCAGAGTCCTCCCTATTCCAATTCCTTCCTATTTTTTGAGAATAGTACAAAAAAGAGCAACTTCGTTTATATGGGGCTCTTCTAAACCACGTATACCTATACACAAACTACATCTTCCCAAAAATAAAGGAGGCCTGGGATACCCCAATTTTACTAACTACTACAGAGCAGCACATTTGGCCAGTCTGTCCAAATACCATGCAAAACAGGAAATCCCATTATGGGTATTTATAGAGGCTTCAGAAAATGACCCTCTATTAATATCAAACTTGTTATGGCTTGATCCTAAAGACCGCTTTAAAATTCATAATCCCATAACTAAACACTTCTTATCTCTCTGGGATAAACTAAAAACCAAATATCAGTTACAATCTCCACACAATCCTCTCCTTTCTTTTATCAGAAATCCGGCCTTTTATCTGGCATGGATCTACCCAAATTCTTTTAAAGCTTGGACAACATCAGGCATTCAGACACTAAATAATTTCATAGCATCTAAATCATTCCTTTCATTCCCATCGCTTAGAGAAAAATATGATCTACCAAACTCTGAGATATTTAGATATCTCCAAATTAAAAATTTCTATACACCATTCCTAAAGGAGGATACACCATTATCCCAATTATCCATTTTTGAATCAATCTGTACAAAAGATCCATTTGCTAAAGGTACAATTTGATCACTTTATAATCAATTTTATGGAGTAGTAAATCTTAATAGACCCTCTTATGTTCAGAGGTGGGAGGAGGACCTGGGACGAACTTTAGAAGACACGGACTGGTCTAACATATGGCTCACATCTAAGTCATCTTCACCCAACATCTTAGCACTGGAGACAAATTATAAAGTCCTAACTCGCTGGTACCTTGTACCCGCTAGAGTGGCAAAATATTCACCTAATACCTCAGCTCTTTGTTTTCGAGGATTCCCAGAAATAGGCACACATTTACACATATGGTGGACGTGCCCAGTAATCCAAACCTTCTGGAAGGAAGTCTTCATGATTGCATCTAAAATATTTTAAAAAATAATACAACCAGATCCATATATAACTTTACTTAATCTAAAACCGGAATGGTTAACACTCTCTCAATTCAAACTTATGATCCAACTAATAACGGCTGCAAAACAAACAGTGGCCAAGGCATGGAAATCTCCTACATTGGTACTAGCAGAAACAATTCACAGAATGAATAATACAATGTCCCATGCTAAGATGGTAGCCATCGATTAAAATCAAATTCCAAAATTTGAAAAACTTTGGCATCCTTGGATAAAACAACAGTTCCTGTCAAATTTCAATGACTCTGTCCTGTTGCCATGGTAACAGATTAAATTACTTACAGAGATACCCATTCTAAGGCTTCAAAGAGAACTAAAAAGAATAATAAACTGACAAGCGGGACAACCATGTGGACCATACCTCTACCTTTCTACCCTTTTTCTTCTTTTTCTTTCCTTTTCTCCACCTTACGATTAAAGCTCATTATCAGAATTTATTTGACCTATATACACTCTACCTGTAAACAATATGTATAGTAGATATAAATCATTTAAACACCTACAAAAGTAACTAAGGAAATGTTATATATCTTTAATTTAGGTTTACGTGAACCCAATGTTTAATATTTGAAATTTCATGATATTTACCTATATAAACCCTACTGTAAAACAATGAGCTTACTTTATAGATCCTTGTAAACTTACTTTATGTATCTTTATAATATTGTACACTCAATAAACTTCTTTTGACAAGAAAAATAAAAAATGCATTGGTGATCAATTACCACCAGTAGAAAGCTCTGTTTGTGTGAAAAAAATTATATAAATGTCTTCTTCCCTTTTGGGAAGGGAAGAGGAGGCTGGATTTAGAATTTATGTTTAAAGTTAAAGTAAGGTTAAGGTAAGGGTAAGAGGTTACGTTTAGGGCCCTTTCAGACTTATTAATTGAGGCAACATGTGGTAAAATGCACATTATCAAAACACACAGCTAATGCCATTTGAATTTCATCCTAATGCGCAATTACAGTAGCAGGTGATTCAGTGCACCACAATGCAAATGTCATGTGTTGTGTTCCACTGTGTTCAAAAAGTAAGGTCATAAAAAATGGACTACCCCAAAGCTGAACTCCAGAAATTCAGACAAATTGTACAGTGTGCTGGATTACTAGGGGTTAATTCTAAGAAGGTGCATGCCACCTTGTGGACTTATCACATTAATTTATCATTTATATTTTTACTGAGTGCCAGGAACATAGCTATTGCTATACTTACACTGCTCTGATGTTCTTTATATTGTGTGAATTCATTTACAAAATAAAAAGCTTTCTGTGGATGAACAATAGAAGGGAAGGGGGTGGGGGGCAGAGCTGCTGCTGTATGCGAAAGCAGAATCTCCTCTGTCAGAGTCCCTGGAGTGTAATGATAGCTCCTGGCTTGCCATAAAATTGTCAGATGTAAATAAAACAGAGACGTCCATGAGGTGGATGCACCTCTTTGGACTTAACTCATAGTATGCCAGCACATTTTACAAAGTGGCAGGATTTTCGGAGTTCAGCTTTAATGCAATGCAGGCAATGTGTTACATAGAGATTTGAATTCAGTCATAGATAGGATTTATGTGTTTATTTTGAATGTTGCGTGGTATAACAATTTGTTTCCAAATTTTTATTTCTGCAACAACTTGCAATTATATAAATTAGGGTTTTATCCTTTTTATTTGAAATATAGAAACATTTCAAAAACTAGAGTAAAAGGCTTAACAAGAACATATACTAAATTATTGCAAAATAATTTGTATAGTTGCTGTTTTACCTACCAAAATATTTATGTGCTGCAATTATTTTTCCCAAGTTACTTTAACAAAGTTTCAAGGTCACCTTTTCTTTATGTGTAAGTCTGTCTAGCTACCAAAATGTTATAGTGAAAGCCTGTGGGCAGAATTTCAGTTAACACTAGGCATCTAAATCACATCAATTCAGCTCCTTATCGTGTCTACATTTATCACTACTATACAGAGCAGCTGAGATTACACAGTTATGCTTAACATAATCATAGTTTCTATTTCAAGGATAGTAGGATGCTTAAATTGTTATCAATAATAAATCTGCAACCGAATGTCAAAATTCTTTTTCAAATTGTTTTGTTATTCTAGACAAATATTAAACCAGTAATTTCTTGTACTATTGTCATTTTGAAGAATGTGGAAAGTATGTAATAATTTATGCAATTAGGACATTCACATCTGGAGGGTGTGGGGATTCAGTGCTACAAATAAAGTTACATTTCACAACAAAGTAATTATAACATGCATATTGTTTGGGAATTAACTAATCTCATCATTTTACTTTTAATAAGGCAACTGGAGTTTTGTAAGAACTTGTCATTATAAAAAATTGTTATGGAAAAACTCCAGAAAAGATAATATCACTAGTAAAATCACATTATATTAGGTTGTATGGTTTTGCTATTTCTTTCTTTTATTGTAAACTGCAGCCGTACATTCGCACTATAGGATTAAAATATTTAAGTGACTAAAAGCTTACATATAATTTTACTGTGTAAATCTTTTAACCCCTCCCAAGCAGCCCTGGCCTTCATTTAACAGGGTCATTTTGCCCAGGGGGCAGGAAGAAATAGCTAATCATGTGACCACTGTCATTGGCTGTTAAAGTGGTTACATGATTGGTAGCTGGTTTTGCCAGCTCCCAATCATTACTAGAGACCAGGTGCTATCTATGCTAGCTCAGTCTCTGTGCTGGGAGTGCCCAGTGAGTGGCCTCACATGGATGCATATATTATGCTGTGTTTAAACATTAAAGTCCATCCTTTGTGTTGCTGCACATATGCATTACATGGGCGGCAAAAGGTTAACATACATACAGATCTGGAAAATCTGACTGGTATCAAATGCCAGCAAATTATTATTATTTTGCTTATTTTTGTGTATGTAGCACAAATCAGAGGCTAGTGGAAGGTGAGGTTAAACTTACCTTCTGATAGGGGAGCTGGGATTTATGGGGTGAGAATACTAAACAAAAACAACATTTAATTAGCCAAGTGAAGAAACTTCAAGTGTTCAGTCATGGGCAAGAGAAATTTTATTTTTTAATTGATTAATTATGTCAAAATTATTAGGCATTGGAGTGAACATAATTCACTAGGTTAAGTGAATTCCCTACTCCTTTAGTAGGGTTGATTTACTAAGACTGGAGCGTGCAAAATCTGGTGCAGCTGTTCCTGGTAGCCGATCATCTTCTAACTTTGGCTTGTTCAATTAAGCTTTGACAAAAAATAAACTGGAAGCTGATCTGTTTCTCTGCAGAACTGGACCAGATTTTGAACTCTCAAGTTTTAGTAAATCAACCCCTGCAAAAGTAACCAAACAGCTAATGAAACAGATAAAAAATAAACTGAACTATCATAGTTTAGTTTCACTCAGACCTATTTTGAGCCTAAATTGGTGATGAATTTCCTATCCTTTCCCTCTTTCCAGCACGTATCTCTCCAACTATGCTGTGTGACACCGGATGGAAAAAATTGTGGGGTTGATTTACTGAAACTGGAGAGTGCAAAATCAGGTGCAGAAAAAACTAAGAGATATATATAGTTCTCTTAAGAGGGCAAAAAGAACCGAACACTATGGAAAAAACAAAATAATTTTATTGATACAAAATATTCATCACCACGCTAATAAGGCAGTTATAGAAAAAAAGGGGGCAAAGATAAGTGACTATCAAGGAACCATTAAAATAAAGACAACGTTGTCTGTAAAGACTAAATACAAGGGAGCTGCGGCTAGCATCACACATACATACCACAATCACCACTCACAGACACTGATGACATCAGGATAAGAAATAATGAATTCATAGAACAAATATTAATGAAATGAGTCCTGTATATCAGAAATCATTGATGTGGTATAATTAGGTATGTGGATGAATGGGTGGAGCGTTCTAGTAGAAGCCCATTGGGTGTGTTGGTTCAGTATGGTCAATAAAAACATTTAGACCCAGACCATATTGTATGAGCAGGATAAACAGCAGATACAGCTGGCAAAGCTTACTTAAATGATGTTAGATAGATAGCAGAGGGGAGCTGGCATGCATAGTAATGGCAGAAGCAGCAGGGGGAGTGCTAATGGCTGGGAGAGCGTATCCAAGTATGCAGATATAAACTGGATCAATACATCTCTCACCGGTTAGAGGGTGTCCATCGTCCTCACATAGCAATACTCTACCCCAGGAAGATTGTAGCTGATGATATTATTCCATCTTGGGCCATGTTCCTGCCAGAAGGTCAGAGCCCTCACTGTATGTTAGTTACCGTGCTTAAGATTGCGCGACCGTCCAGGGAAGAAAAAGCCATTTGTCAGCTGTTCATTTCTTGCTGACACTCCATCCAGTGAGCACACGGTTCCGGAGTGACGTGCTGATGTCATGTTGCTGGCGCGTTTCGCCAGCCAATGAATGCTGGTTTCTTCAGAGCAAGGAGGAGTCCGTGGGGTGGATTTAAGTAGACATAAGCTAGTGATGTAATTACTAATTATTACCACCAGATGTCATCCAAGGTCACCTCTCATTACGATCATTCAGCAAAGATACATAAAAGATGCAGATGGCTATATATGATCTCATTCATATTTAGTTGAAAACTTTTTATTAGAGGAGCGGCACATGGTGGAGAAAAAGAGAAAAAGGGGGAAGAAAGGAGAGGGGAACCCGATAAGGAACCAATTCAGATATAGATAAATAATGCAGGAACATGCATTAAACAGAACTAGGAAAATACAATCAACCAGAATAGTATATACTCAAAAGCAGAAAAAATGTGGACAGGGTAATTACCTTTCCAAGAAAGGCTGTAAACTACATTCAGTATTTAACCCTTTGGGGACCATAGAGTCCAAGTAATATGTCCACATTTTTTCTTTTTGGAGAAGGATTCTATCAAAGTCTCCACGTCTGGGAGGCAGGTTAAGCATATAAATTCACTTTACAGTCAAGCCCTTTGGATCACGATTGTGGAATTTGGCAAAGTGCAGAGGGATCGGGCATTCATCATCCTTCTTCTTAATACCAGCAAAGTGTTCACCAATCCTAATGCAGAGTGCACGTTTGGTTTTGCCTATATATATTTTATTACATGGACATGTAAGCATATAAATAATGCGAGTAGTTGAGCAGTTGATAAACTGTTTGATTTTGTAATTTTTTCCCCCGCATGGATTGGTGAACACGTCGGTCTGGTGTATATACTTGCAAATGCTGCAGTGTCCACAAGCGTACATACCTAAAGGAGGTCTAGACCTGGTGAGCTAATTCTCATTGGACGTCCATGTGTACTCTGAATGGACCAGGATACTTAAATCCAAGATTACGTGCCCTTCTGGCCATCATAAGAGGTCTGGGACTCACCAGATTGGTTATTAATGGGGCTGACTTTAGGATATGCCAATGTCTCTCAAGGATCTCTTGGACCATTTTCCACTGGGAACCAAATCTAGTAATAATCCTAGGGAAATTCTGCTCATTTTTTTCCAAACTCATAGTCTTGGATGCAACAAGGAGCTCTTCACGTTTTCTCGTTGATGCTTTTTTTTGGGCCTTTTTAAGAGAGCGATGAGAATAGACTCTTTGTCTAAATCTCTGTTACATCTCACGTGCCTCTTTATGGAATTGCTCATCCTCAGAGCAATTCCGCCTAATTCGTAAGAACTGTCTGGTGGGTATCCCATTAATTAATGGCTTAGGGTGATGACTCTGGGCAAGGAGAACAGTATTGGCAGCTGTCTTTTTATGGAAGGTACTGGTAGTGATTCTACATCCCGATCGGCTAATTTGCAGATCAAGGAATGGAAGTGTCTCAGTATGGTGTGAGTAGGTCAGTCGTATGTTCCTATCATTAGTGTTCAGTTGGGACATAAAGTCCACAAGTTGTTCCACTGAACCCCCCACACCATAAAGACATCATCGATGTACCTCAGACACAACAAAGAGTGGCCGAGCTACATCGAGGACTTGTAGACTACTTCCTCTTCCCAAAGACCCAGGTGGAGGCATGCATATGATGTGCCCCCATACTTGTGCCTCTGACTTGTTGGTAATATTTGCCCAGAATTGAAAGAAGTTGTTATTTAACATGAATTCAAGTAACTTTCCAATAAACTAATTTTGGGTGCCCTGCAGAGGGTAATGAGGATCCAAAAAGAACATGGTGGCCCCGAGGCCCCACTGGTGGGGTATTGATGTGTATAGACTCTCCACATCAATCCCCACCAGTAAGGCGCCCACGGGAAGGACAAACTGTGACAGTTTAGCAAGGATATCTCGACTATCACGGACAAAAGATGGCAACGTGTTAAGATCTTTAATCATAGATTCCACGTATTTACCCACTCTCTCCAATGGGCCATTAATGGCCAACACAATAGGCCTGCCTGGAGGACGGGTTAAAGATTTATGCAGTTTAGGTATTATATAAAAAGTTGGAATGGTCATTTCCTCCACTCTGAGAAAAGAGTATTCCTTTTTGGTAAGAAGACAAGCTTCCATTCCTAGCTTTAGTTTGTTATTTAGAGTATTTACCAGAGAAGGGAAGGGAGTTAAGGGGAGTTTTTTATAGGTAGAGTTGTCACTGAGCAGCCTTAGAGTTTTCTCCTCATAGAGCCTCTCACTTAATAAAACCACATTTACCCCTTTGTCACTCTTTTTAATTACTAGGTTTGGTGTGTTTTCTAATTCACGTAGGGCCTGTCTCTCAGCATTAGTTAAGTTGTTGGGCCTGATCCAATCCCAATTAACCCTCCCCAGGTCCTGTTTTACCTGGCCCAAGAACACTTGGAGCCATTTGTGCTTAGATAAAGTGGGCATTTTTGTGGATTTAATTTTCAAATTGGAGGACCTTCTAAGTGGGTGGCATGAGTCTACTTCAGAATCACTATCACAGTTCCCATCCAGTAAGGATAGGAGGCTTTCAGTAGCCTCCCTCTCATCCTTATCCAAACTCTCTTCAGGGTTTTGCTGAATATTTACACTTCTAGTGTGCTATAATTTAAAAAGAACTTTCCTTAGGAAGAGGCTAATGTCTTTAAAGACTTCGAACTCATTCATGAGAGAAGTGGGAGAAAAGGAGAGTCCCTTTTTAAGAAGTTTAATATGTTCATCATTAAGTGGAAATTCTGAAAGGTTTACAACACTAAGGTCCATAGAAGGGACGATGATAGTGCTATTCAGCGTCTCCTCTGGCTTCTCAGTCTTCCTTCTGTGTTGCCTTTGCCTCCTTCTTTTGCCTGTTTGTTGTCCGCTAACGATTTTGGATCCTCTAGAGAGACTTTGCCCTCCAGCTCCTCTAAAAAAGAGACAGATTTCTGTGGGATATCCTTATCTAGATCGCTATCAGAAGAGGAACCTGTCCTACTTTTTCTTGAGCGTTACTGCTGTCTAGAGTTCTTAGAGAGAGACCTACTTCTGATTTGGGTAGTGGGGTTAAATATATCTCCACTTTCCCAATCTACCACATGCTGTCTAAATTTATCTTGCTTGGTGTGTTTAAGATTTTTTTTGGATTCTTTCTATCTCTTTTTTAATAAAGTCATTGTTTTTGTCAAACTCTGGTTCATGTTTATGAGGTTCCAGCAGTTTGGCACTAATTTTGAGTTCCTCACGGATCTCCTGCAGTTGAGCTTCTTCCTCGGCAACAATAAGTTTCATCAAGGTTAGACCTCTATTCAGGCATTCCTCCTTCCACACCTCCAGAAAGCTAGGGGTGTGGAGGTGTGCAGCAGGGACAACTCACTCCCTAAGGCCTCTGGGAATAATTTTATTGGAAATGTGCGATTTCAATGAGGCAATGTCCCATTTATGATTAAAAAATGTAATCATAAGTTTTTTGTGATTTTTAAACAATTTCCTAATTGGTTCCTTCTCATTTCTCGATTTTCTCCACCTAATGTAAAGGCCGTGTCAATCTCATTATCAAGATCAGGGTCGATCATATAAGCCATGTGTGCAATTACTATATTAGGTCAAATGAAAAGTCCACTTATCAATAGCCACAAATAGAGTAATATAAATATATGTGCATATATATATACAGATATTAGATCTGTGGTGGGGGGATCACTAAGGCAAGGAAGGGACAGTAGTCACAGAGAGCCTAACAAGAAATAAAGGTTTAATTGCCTGGATCAACCTTCAAAATAAATTAATCAGGTAAATTGTGTATATACCTTCATCCACACTAGAAAGTGGGATGCAGTTCGGGTTGCCCTAAGAGCATACAGAAAAAACTAAGAGAATATAGTTCTCTTAAGAGGACAAAAAGAACTGAACACTATGGAAAAAACAAAATAATTTTATTGATACAAAAAATTCATCACCATGCTAATAAGACAGTTATAGAAAAAAAGGGGGCAAAGATAAGTGACTATCAAGGAACCATTAAAATAAAGACAACGTTGTCAGTAAAGACTAAAAACAAAGGAGCTGCGGCTAGCATCACACATACATACCACAATCACCACTCACAGACACTGATGACATCAGGATAAGAAATAATGAATTCACAGAACAAATATTAACACAATATTAAAACAATGTAGATACCACATACTATACTATTGGTACGCTGCAATATATTAACTGTTTGCCAACCGCGCCATAGCCAAATGATGGCTACAGCGCGGCTCCATAACTCTGGGAGAGCGTACATGGAAGTCCTCCTAGAATCTTGCTCCTGTGCGCCCCCTTGGGCACGCACCCGGGAACACTCGTGACCGGACCTGGCGCATCACGGATCACGGTAAATGGCCACTGACAGCGGCCGTTTACCAAGTGATTGCTCTGTAAAATGACAGAGCGATCACTTGTAAACAAACCCACGTCATATCCAGTTCCTCTTTCCCATCTCTGTAGTGATTGGTACAGTGTGAGAGGAGAGGAGAGAAATCAGATGCTGCAGCCCTGTGGGCTGGATGTGTAGTGCCCACAGCACTGATATGTGACAATTCCTGCCTCGTCCAGCCATCCATCCATCCATGCTCAGCCATCCCATCTATCCCCATCCATAATCATCAATACTCATCCATCCATCCATACTCATCCATTCATACTCAGCAATACTCATCCATGCTCATCCATCCAAACATACTCAGCAATACTCATCGATCCATCCATACTCAGCAATGTTCATCCATCCATCCATCCATGCTCAGTCATCCCATCCACCCCCATCCATACCCAGCCATACTCAGCCATACTCAGCCATACCCAGCCATACCCAGCAATACCCAGCCATACCCAGCCATACCCAGCTGTGCTCAGCCGTACCCAGCCGTACTCAGCCGCACCCAACCGTACTCAGCCGTACTCAGCCGTACTCAGCCGTACCCGGCCGTACTCAGCCATACTCATTCATGCTCAGTCATTCCATCCATACTCAGCCATCCCCATCCATGGTTCATCCATCCCCATTCATGGTCATCCATGCCACATCAGTTCTCATCCATGCCACATCCATGCCACTAGAGTGCCTCACAAAAGTGTAATAGGTAGTCAAATTAGATTTGACATTTATGCCCCTAGAACACCTGATGGTGCTCCCTGCATGTTGGGCCTCTCTATGTGGCCAGGCTGTCTAAAAGTCTGCCACATGTGGTATCGCCGTACTCAGGAGGAGTAGGAGAATCTATTTTGGAGTGTAATTTTTGGTATGTACATTATATGTGTTATAAATATTGTATAAATGGAGAATTTTGTGTAAAATAAAATGTGTTTTAATTTTCTTTACACATTTTCCAAAAACTTGTAGAAAAAAATGACATGTTCAAAAGACTCATTATGCCTCATAGATTATACATTGGGTTGTTTTCTTTCCAAAATGGGGTCATTTTTGGGGTGTTTCGGTTGTCCTGGTGCTCCAGGGCCTTCAAAAGTGTAAGAACACCTGATGGTGCTCCCTGCATGTTGCGCCTCTGTATGTGGCCACGCTGTGTAGAATTCTCAAACTTGTGTTATCGCCATACTGAAGAGGAGTAGCAGAATGTGTTTTGGGGTGTAATTTGTGCTATGCATATGCTGTGTGTGAGAAATAACCTGCTAATATAACAATTTTGTGAAAAAAAATGGATTTTGCAAAGAATTGTGGGAAAAAATTAACTTAAAAAAACTCATCATGCCTCTTCCTAAATACCTTGGAATTGGTCATTTGGGGGGTATTTGTATTGTCCTGGCTTGTTGGGGTCTCAAGAAATGAGATAGGCCATCAGTACATGAGGTGTGATTAATTTTCAGAGATTGGCACCATAGCCTGTGAACTCTATAACTTTTACAAAGACCAAATAATATACACCGATTTGGGTTATTTTTACCAAAGATATATAGAAATATAAATTTTGTCCAAAATTTATGAAGAAAAATTACTAATTTGCAAAATTTTATAACAGATACAAAGAAAAATGCATTTTTTTTACAGAATTTTTGCTCTTTTTTCTTTTATAGCGCAAAAAATTAAAAAAACAGAGGTGATTAAATACCACCAAAAGAAAGTTCTATTTGTGTGAAAAAAGGACAACAATTTCATATAGGTAGAGTGTTGCATGACTGAGTAATTGTCGTTCAAATTGTGAGAGCACCGAAAACTGAAAATTGGTCTGGTTAGGAAGGGGATTTAGGTGCCCAGTGGTCAAGTGGTTAAGTATCTGATTTTAGGTTCAGATTTGCTTTAAGGCATCCCCCAAACATGTTATTTAAAAGACTTGTATGTTTTTAATGTTGGTCTTTAAGCCTTGTTAAAAGAGCTGCTCCTCAGTGAATGGTATTTTTTTTTTAGTATTTTTTAGTAGCAGTGTCCAGCTTCCCATGCTTTTTGTTTTATAATCTGTTGCTGATCCTTGAAAATGGCTTTGTTTACAAATAGAACAAAGTGGCAAGGAAATGTCATGTAATAGCAAATGGTATTTTTTATCTTTCTAAATATCAGGTTTATTTTATTTCCTCTTACAGGTACATTACTTCGAAAGCTCAAGGCATCCCTAAGCATGTTATTTGAAGGATTTGTGCATTTTTTATGTTTTACTGTTAACCTTGTTTTCAACATCTCGTTCATTTGGTGATCCTTTGCCTTTTAGCTATAAAAAGTTTGAAATGTTTGTATTTTTTCCACGTTCACCAAAGATTCATGTGAATCAAACTTAAGCAGATACGCCCATCACAACCTGCTAAGGTAAACCCTGCAAAAATAGCTCAAACTTTGGGATCACTAAAACTATACTATACAACACTATGCTTTCTAAAAAGAAATGAAAAAATGTAGCGTATTAAATGGTACCACCTGAATGATAATATGATATTACAAGTTTAAATGTATAATTGCAATTACCACTGGGAGTCACAGGATTAGTAAATGTGTGTGCTGTATTCTCTTTGTCCAGGCTTTACATGCAGTGTTTAACTTATTCAGTAACAATATAAAACAGACAGCTGGACAGCAGAGCAAAGCAGCGAGGCTGTGTGATCAACCTTTATCTTCTTCCTTTATATGTGGCTTAAAGCTATTATGTCAAATATGATGAAGACACCTGTCTACTACTAAATTGAAAGACTTTAAACTACTAATGGCCTGCAACAGATTTGAATTGATACCCGGGAGCTCTATTATAATGAAAATGCTTTTCTATTATCTAAAATTTTCAAAATATATCATTATGCTGTCACAGTATAAATGGAATGCGCTACATGTGAAGAATCCAGTATAAGTGTTTTGTTTAAATAATTTTCTAATTTTGTTTTATTTAAGTAAAAAAATATATAAAACTAAACAGATGAAACCTGATAAGATTCCAGTTAGTAAAAAGGTAGTTAAAAAATTATGACAAATGCAATTACTGTTATTATTACCTGATTGTGAGCTGCTCAAATCCAATTTTTTCTGTCTAGGGGTTCTCTGGCAACTGATTTTAAAATTGTACTACCCCCCTCTATTCTTCTTCTCATACATAGTGACATAACAAAACTCTAGGATTTGAAAAGCATCTTTTTACATTAAAGAATAAAGTAGAGGATAGAGAGGTGCCCTGTTCGTTTTTGGGTTTTTTTTTTGCCATCTCTGTTCCCATTGGGAAGATTTCCTTTCATTTTCTGTCCTGTAGACCCCACAGGAGGAAAGGGGAGACTTTACAATAGTGTCCCCTCAGTCAGTTGTCACTGAAATAAGGGTGAGAAGGGACCCATTCTATTTTTATTCTAGTGATATTTTCAATATTTATATTTTTTCTCACATTCAGTCCCAATGACAATGATCACCAAAAAAAAAGACACTGGCAGCAATAAAACTTGTATAGACCTCTTATGCCCCGTACACACGGTTGGACATTGATCGGACATTCCGACAACAAAATCCTAGGATTTTTTTCCGACGGATGTTGGCTCAAACTTGTCTTGCACACAGTCACACAAAGTTGTCGGAAAATCCAATCATTCTGAATGCGGTGACGTAAAACACGTACGTTGGGACTATAAACGGGGCAGTAGCCAATAGCTTTCATCTCTTTATTTATTCTGAGCATGCGTGGCACTTTGTGCGTCGGATTTGTGCACACACGATCGGAAATTCCGACAACGGATTTTGTTGTCGGAAAATTTTATAGCCTGCTCTCAAACTTTGTGTGTCGGAAAATCCAATGGAAAATGTGTGATGGAGCCTGCACATGAATTTCCGACAACAAGGTCCTATCACACATTTTCCTTTGGAAAATCCGACCGTGTGTACGGGGCATTACTCTTGCCATAATATTTAAAAAGTTTAGTCTTTAGATGCACTTTAAATATAAGCCTTTGAATTAATTTCCTCTGTCCTCTTTCCTTCCCATTATTACCTCCTTTTAGTCTGATATATGCGTCTGCATAACTAACTGTAATATTTCACTAGAAAAAATCTTTGTGCTGCTCTTTAAACAATTGCCATTTTACAAGCTGTAAAAATTGAAAATAGTAACATTTTCTGGTTCTTGTTAAGCATAGCAATTGGTCAAACGATTGTTTTAATTTCTAACTTCCTGTAGGGAGTGATGGCGTTTGTTGTTATGATGAGCAGCACAATGTGTTCTTTTTTTTCCTCTAGGTATTAGTGAATTAAGAATTTTTTTTATAGCATTAGCTTTTTAAAGAGGATGTAAACCCTGATAGGTTTCACTTCCTCTTTTGATCCCCTCAAGGTCTGCAAATGAAAAGCATAATGGGCTAGTATGCATAGCATACTAGCCCATTATACGACACTTACCTGCAAACGACACCCGCGCTGTCCCCTGAGCAGGCCATGTCCATCTTTGCTCCTCTTCCTTCTGAGGGCCATGGACTCCGGCTCTTTGACTGACCGGAGTCCTGTGACGTCACTCCCGCGCATGCGGCATGCGCACGGGAGCCGTCAGTCACGGAACACGCCAGTGGAAGAAACGGTGCGGTGGTCCATTTCTTCACAGTGCATGCACCAATGAGGACATTGGCGCACTACAAGTGAGGTATCTCCTAAACAGCGCATGTTTAGGAGATAGTTTCACTACCTATAGGTAAGCCTTATTCTAGACTTACCTATAGATAAAAATCAACAAAAAGGGTTTACAACCACTTTAAATGATGTTGGTTGTTGATGGAAACAATGTTTCCTGTCGAGGTATAGGGGGGGAGGTGCTGCGCTAATCAGAAGAAAGCTGTAAATCTCTGTCTGTGGTCAATTAATAAAATGACATAAAATCGCATAATAAATCGCATAAATAAGTGTTGACACTAAAAAACATTCAAGTCTTAATAATCAGCATCATGTGTATGTGAAAAAAAGTGCATAAAAAATCCTTTTCAATTGGTATATACTAAAAAACAAAAAATTGCATGTTAAATCGCATAAATAAGTGTTGACACTAAAAACATATAAATCTAGATAATCACGTGTTGATGCACAAAGGGACATAAACACTACTTCATGTGAATAATTCTAAATAAAAATACATAGAATAAATCAGAAATAACCATCAAAAACATATCCTTATAAATGGTGCAAAACGTACAAAGTGCCAGTGCTTAAAGGTGATCTAGATATCGAAAATAAAACACATCAATCCAACGCAATATGGATAATAAATAATGTAAATAAATGTCCCAATAATAGTGATATAAAATATATTGTGCTGGCCTGCGAAACAAATGACCAATGACATGCCAGTAAGTGCAGCAAACTTAAAGTGCCAGTGTAAAAGTCATTGAAGATGCAAAAGCAAGTTCTGGTGTATTCAATAAAACAACAGTGGGGTGTCTGGGATGCAATTCACTCAGTGTCCTCTTAGTGCATAAAACACTAATGTAAGCAGTGGCCCCTTACCTAGCGGTGCTAGGTCAACCGCATGAATTGTAGCTAAAACACCAGGTCCTGAGCCTCAATCGCGTCCCTATATCCACGCTTGCCGGTGTTGGGTTATCCTAATGGCAGCTGATTACAAGTGGCTATGGTCCTATCAGGGGTCCTGGACCAGCGCGGATCCTAGCTCAGCCCCCACATCTCAGGTATGTATGTACAGGAATATGCAGGACAAAGGTACTTGATAGTGAAGTATGTATTAACCAGGTAATGCTTTATTAAAAATCTTTAAGTAGTGTAGTGTATGTACTCACATAAAAACAATGCAGAGCAAACCTCTCTCCTACGAGCAGCGAACTCGTTCTGTGTCTAGCAATGTGAAACAGCCTATTCCGTCCCTACGCGTGACATCACCGATCACGTGACTTCTTCAGGCTGTTTATATCACTATTATTGGGACATTTATTTACATTATTTATTATCCATATTGCGTTGGATTGATGTGTTTTATTTGCGATATATAGATCACCTTTAAGCACTGGCACTTTGTACGTTTTGCACCATTTATAAGGATACGTTTTTGATGGTTATTTCTGATTTATTCTATGTATTTTTATTTAGAATTATTCACATGAAGTAGTGTTTATGTCCCTTTGTGCACCAACACATGATTATCTAGATTTATATGTTTTTAGTGTCAACACTTATTTATGCGATTTAACATGATTTTTTGTTTTTTAGTATATACCAATTGAAAAGGATTTTTTATGCACTTTTTTTCACATACACATGATGCTGATTATTAAGACTTGAATGTTTTTTAGTGTCAACACTTATTTATGTGATTTATTATGCGATTTTATGTCATTTTATTAATTGACCACAGACAGAGATTTACAGCTTTCTTCTGGTTAGCGCAGCACCTCCCTCCTATACCTCAGTTTGATTTTGGGCTTATGTCTGACCCTTGCTTCGGTGCATGCAGTTGTCCAGTCGCATATGTGCGTTTTTACTATTTTTCTGAGTTTTTGTTTTCTTTTCTTTTTCCAATTGGGTAGCGCAGGAATATTCTTATTACATAATGTTTCCTGTCGCATCATGGCAGCATACAATTTGGGTTGTGACTCCGCCCCTCACAACCTGATAGGACCACATAGCTATACGTTGTAAAGATGGCCCCCACCCCAGTATTCTCTTATTTTTCCTCACCTGAAGGACTGAAGATGTCAGAAGCATCCCCTTACCGAATTCGCCCCAGCCAGATTCTAGCCTCTCCTGGGTGGAAGTCCTTGCCTGTACAGCCTCTAAATGAGCTAGATGGAAGGAACCCCACTCTGGTGATCTCAGGGGTATATGCGGCTTCAGTATAAGCCTTAAACAGGCTTTGTTGTGTGCAGTGGTCTCCATCTGCCTTTCCCATTTTTTGGTGCAGCTTGATGGGCATTGTGGTACTTCTCTGTCTCTCCCCTGTGCGGTCGGGCATCTCGGCGCTTCCGCGCATGCGCAGTGAGCGCTTTTAGGGCATCCTGGCACGTTCGCCAGGTTCCAAGATGGCGCCGAGCGCGGCTCGGCGCTACTGCGCATGTGCGGGCGGGACGTGACCCCGGCGGCCATGGCGGTCCTTTTAAAAGGCTCAGAATGTCAGTTTCTGATGCCTCCAGCTTCCTGAGCATTTCTGACGCTGCTGTCAACTCTGCTATCAGCTCTGCCTCACCTCTGATCGCTCCCTCCTTGGGGTAAGTGTTTCTCTCTTCCCTGGTACCTTTGATGGTTTTGCTTGCATGTTTATACTTGCCTGTATCCCTCCAGGGTATCACAGTTATCCTTTCCATGGAGACCGCTGCCCCAGCAGATCACCATCAGCCCAATAGGTAAGGGGGGGGATGTTCATGGTAAGTAGTGAAGATTGAAAAAGAGAGCAGGGTCGTACTAATGCTGCCTAATTGGTCAGCCCAACAGGTCATCAAGATTGTCTAAATCAAGGTGAAGAGAGACCTCACGCAGGAGGAGCCGCTCCAGCCATAGGCTAGGCATAGACATTCCCATTACAGAAGATCCCCTGCTCGTAGACGTCAGTCTCCTGCACATCCTTCCCATCCAGCGGGAAATGCTTGCTGGGTATGCAGGGCCACAGCCCTACCAGACAGATTAGCCTGCCGCAGATGTATGGATGAAGCCACCAGAGAAAAAGAGCTGGTCACTGTAGAACCTACCGGGGTCCCTGCTACGCATATCTAAACTCCAGTCGTGGAGACTACAGCCCTGAGCACCTCACCATCCCATCCCAGTACATCTAGGGAACAAGAATTCCCGTCAGATGAGGAAGAACTGGAGGCGGCAGCAGAGTTTGATTTTTCGCTCATAGGGCCCTTTGCAAAATTGGTCAAGGAAGCGATTAACTGGGAAGAACCTGAGGAGGTACAACAGAAACAAAGGAAGTATTTTCCGAATCTCAAGAAGGTGCCTGAAGCCTTTCCATTCATAGAGGAACTGGATGAGCTTATTAAAGAAGAATGGCAGAATCCAGAGAAGAAAGTTAGTCTTTCTAACAGACTTACCAAGTTATATCCTCTAAAAGAATCCAGGGTATCTCCCCTGGTTTCCCCTCCAGTGGTGGATGCCTCTTTGATGCACCTAGCCAGGCATGTGACACTTCCCATTGAGGACGCAGTGACGTTCAGGGATGTCCTGGACAGAAAGGTGGATACAGACCTTAAAAGGGCTTAAAGGGGGGTGCCTGCAGACCAGCAGTGGCACTGGCCGCCGTCGGGAAAGCTATTTCCGGTTGGTCATCAAACACCGCGAAACTCGTGGCCGAAGGTGCAGATCAAGACCAGATCGTTAAAGCCCTACAGGAACTCAGTCTTGCAGGAGATTTTGTGGTGGAAGCCTCTGTGAATACCATTAGGTCCACTTCGAGATCTATGTTAGCTACAGTAATGGCCAGGAGGGCGTTATGGCTTAAACCCTGGTCGGCCGACCCGGCCTCAAAGTCCAACTGGTGGATTCCATATGATGGAGTTAACCTCTTTGGTGCAAAGCTGGATACAGCAATATCCAAAGTGACAGGCGGGAAGTCTGGTCTTATCCCTTCAGACAGAAGACCAAAACAACAAAGAGCGCATCCCTTCAAGCGCAATCTCCCGGAAAGATACAGGGATGCAAAATCCTATAGACCTGGGAAGGAGTACAGGAGAACTTGGAAGAACCCTCAGACATCCTTCCTCAAATTTCAAAAAACCAAAACCCCTGCCTCCAATGAACAGAAACCTGTTTGAAGGTACTCCCGCCCGACCAGCGTTAGTGGGTGCCAGGCTCACAAGATTCAAGTTGGTTTGGGTGGAATTGATAAAAGACCCATGGACAGTATCCACCATCCGGGTCGGGCACAGGTGGTCGTTCAAGAACTGCCCCCCAAGGGGTCACTTCTGCGCAACCAAACTTCCTCCTTCCAGAGAGAAAAGGCTGTCCTTGGTCCAGTATATCCAGGATCTGTTAAGGAAACAAGCAATAGTGGAGGTCGCACCATCTCAAAGAGGTCAAGGTTTCTATTCCCCACTCTTTCTAGTAAGGAAAAAGTCAGGGGACTTTCGTCCTGTCCTGGACCTAAAGAAACTCAACCAGTCAATCCGGGTAGAAACATTCAGGATGGAGAGCCTTCAATCAATTCTCCAAGCGAAAAATCGGGGAGACTGGATGCTCTCGATCGATCTTCAAGACGCATACTTACATATCCCGATTCACGCAGAATTCCAGAGATTCCTCCGATTTACGATAAACAGCTGGCACTTCCAATTTCGAAGTCTTCCGTTTGGAATCTCCACCGCACCCAGGACGTTCACGAAGGTCCTATTGCCCGTGATAGCCCACTTGAGAGAGAGGGGATTGAGAGTCCACCATTACCTGGACAACATCCTGCTTCTTTCGGACAACAAGGAGTCTCTCATCCAGCATGGGGGAATCCTGGTCTCCACCTTACAGTCTCTAGGGTGGCTGATAAACTGGGAGAAAAGCAGTATTCATCCCACTCAGAAAATGGTCTTTTTAGGGGCTGAGCTGGACACGAGAGAGAACACGGTGGAGCTTCCAGGGGAGAAGATTCCTCCCCTGATTCAGAAGGTGAAGAAGGCTATCTCAGCCAAGAGACTACCAGCCAGAACATGCCTCAGTATCCTGGGCTCCTTGGCATCCACCATTCCGATGGTTCAGTGGGCGCAATGGAACTCGAGGCCTTTCCAAATTTCCTTCCTGCGCCAGTGGAACGGGATTTCAAAGTCCCAGTCGATTCACATCCCTCAGGAGGTGAAGCAATCATTGCTGTGGTGGACACGGCCTCGCAACTTAGAAAGCTGCAAGCACATTATCACCCCTCACCAGGAGACGGTGACCTCAGATGCCAGTCTGCAGGGGTGGGGAGCTCACCATCAGCACTTTGCGGCTCAAGGCCGCTGGCCATTCAGGGCACAGGACGCAGTGTCAAATGTGTTAGAAATTAGAGCAGCACTCCAGGCTCTCCTGTCCTTCAGCTCCCTCTTGAGAGGAAGACATGTTCTTCTGAGAATGGACAACAAGGTTGCGGTTGCCTATGTCAACAGGCAGGGGGGCACCAGAAGCAGGTCCATGATGCAGGAGGTCCTTCCTGTCCTAGAGTGGGCACAACTGAACCTGTTAAGCCTAAGGGCAGTCTATGTTCCGGGAGTCCAGAACGTGTTGGCCGACTCGTTGAGCAGGAATTTCACCTCCAAGCACGAGTGGTCTCTGAACCCACAGGCCTATGCCTTCATATCCCGGACTTGGGGTTCACCAGAGATAGACCTGGCGGCAACCCCAGAGAATGCGAAATGTCGGAGATTCCTAGCAAGAATACCATTTCCTTCGGTGGAGGGGACAGATTGTCTCCTGCACCCCTGGAACTTCCAGCTGGGATACATCTTCCCTCCAACTCCACTCATAGCGAGGTTTCTCCTGAGACTCAAGGAGTCATCGGCACTGGTGGTGGCAGTGATTCCCTTCTGGCCGAGGAGGCCATGGTTTACCACTCTGATGCAGCTGAATACGGCAGATCCCCTGCCCCTTACGTTGTCGCCCGACCTACTCTCCCAAGGTCATCTTCTTCACCCGAACCCGGAGAAGCTACATTTGATGGCTTGGAGACTGAAAGGGCTAGGTACCTAGAGCAAGGCTGTTCCCAGAGGGTAGTGGATACCCTACTCCAGGCCAGGAGGCCTACCACGAATAATACTTACAGGAGAGTCTGGGAGAAGTTTACCGCCTTCGCCCAACAGCAAGGTTGGAATTCATCCCCACCATTGGTGTCACAGGTCCTGGAGTTCCTCCAGCTAGGTCTAGAGAAAGGCCTTAGATCAAGTACCCTAAAGGTCCAAGTCTCGGCCCTGTCCGCCTTGACAGGAGTCAGATGGGCACAAGATCCCCTTGTGGTTCAGTTCCAACGGGCCTGTCTAAAGCTGGGACCACCTAGGAAACCTTCCTTCCCAGTCTGGGACCTCTCAGTCGTACTGGAAGCTCTCTAGAGAGCCCTTCTTTCCTAATGAGAACATATCCTTATGGGATCTGACGCTGAAAGTTTCATTCCTGATAGCCATAACATCGGCTAAAAGGGTGTCAGAGATGCAAGCCTTAATGGTCAGTGATCCATATCTGATTGTATTGCCAGACAGATTAGTCTTGAAACCTTCGGACCGGTTCATCCCCAAGGTATCCTCATCCTTTCACTTCAACCAGGAGATTAACCTTCCGGCTCTCAGTACGGAACAAGGCAATCCTCACCCTCTGGACGTCAAGGGTAATGTCCTGGAGTATCTTTCAGCTACCAGATCCATCAGGAAAACGGAAAGTAATCATTCCGCATGGATTCAGGAGAGGTCAAGCGGCATCCTCACGCACCATTGCGTCATGGCTGGTGAAGACCATCAAAAAGGCCTACTCACTGAGCAATCATCAAGTACCTGAGGGCTTAAGGGCACACTCCACTAGGGCAGTGGCAACCTCCTGGGCAGCATATTGTAGAGTCTCGGCGGGGACAATTTGCAGAGCGGCTACCTGGTCTTCCAGGAACACCTTTATGTCCCATTACAAGGTGGATTCCGCCTGCTTATCCACAGTGGGTTTCGGAAGATCCGTTATCCAGGCCAATTCTTCTGTTCTTTGTTAATAAACTTAGTTTGAATTCCCACCCAGTCTTTGCGAGTTACTCCCCAAAGTGTATACTCACCTTTCCGTAATTTTCCTTTCCTGTCCTATCTTCATGGCAGCATACAATCTCCCACCCGTCTGAGGTGATATATACGGAGAATACTGGGGCGGGGGCCATCTTTACAACTTATAGCTATGTGGTCCTATCAGGTTGTGAGGGGCGGAGTCACAACCCAAAGTGTATGCTGCCATGAAGATACGACAGGAAAGGAAAATTACAGAAAGGTGAGTATACAATTTTCCGTTATTCACGGAAAAACAGAATTTCAATGATGAGAGGATCTAGGAGGAATATTTTTGCAGCAACAGGCATGTACATATACTGTCATCTTCTTGTTGTTGCTGTTATTTTGATTAAAGCTGGCCATAGACAGATCACAATTTGGCTGTTTCAGCAGCCCCCCTCGGTTCATCAGAAGTTTTATTTGACTTTTGCCAAACAAACAAGTTGGAGGACTTTTCTCAATGAGCTGTTGCAGTCAATCACTGCTGTCAAAATACAAAGTTCCAAGGGAGGTAAATTCCTACTTTCATCATATTTGTGTGGATGATGGAATCTGTTGATTTTATTTAATTCAACCCACAGGCTTACTGAAAAAAAGCTAGCCATGTATAGCTTTAGTGGCAAATTTACTCTATCACTTCTACAGCCAGCAAGTGACTGGTAATGACATTATTTCTCCAGCAAGGTGATGACAGTATTACTACTATTATTTAAAGGTGGTCATCACCCAAACCCATTTGTTTGACCACACTCATAATAAAGCTTTGACAGTCTTGCTATTTATTTAATTTAAAAGGGCCTGATTATTATTTTTATCTTGCACAACTTTATTGAAAATAACGCACATGCACTAGTGAAATATACAATCTGACCCTTACATGAACAAGCATAAACACATGCACACCTTTTAACCACTGGCCTAACTGGTGGTAACTTCATACAGCTATGGACTCCTTAGTATATGTATAGTTCTTGCTTTGCAGTAAGGTTAGTTATGCTTTAACATATTTATTTTGGGTCTGTGGTAAAAGAAACCATGAACCGAGTTATGTCTACGAGCATGTTTTCCCATTTTAAAAATGGTAAAATTAGTATCTGTCACCTTTTAAAATCTATTTAAATTTTATGATTATGTTACAATGTAAAATAAAAGTTTGTTATTCCAAAATGCTGGAGGAGTTTCATCACAAAGGTTTAAAGATGATAAATATACCTGTTCTGTGATCTGCCATAATAGCTCTGAGCCATTCGGACCTTACTTAACAAAATGAAAGTCTAAAGGGGTGTCTTTATTTTTAACTTCAATATAAAAACACTTGTATTTTGAAATTACTTGTAAAGTCAAACACCAGAGGGAATTTTATGGAGAATCTTACGTATGTACCACTACAGTAAACTCCTGGCAGCAGTACTTATTTTCATATGCACTTAGCATATTGTCTGTGAATTTATTATCAAGGGCACGAAAACAGGTGAATATCTAATTCAAATGTAAATTTTTAGCAAACTGAAAACAGAATGGCTGCTTTACTAAAGCTGGGAAGTTTCCACTGGTGTGTCTATGCTAGTGGCCCCTTCACTTGATAACATATATTCTTTTTTTCTTAGAAACTCTTTTGCCTCAAATCTCTGATGCATATATTATAGGGGGGTTTCACTGACTGATCTTTACTACATTTCCAAGAGATGTTACATGTAACATGTACATAATACATTATTTTATTGAAGTTTTTTTCATAGAAAATAAATACAAAATATCTCCTATTCATAAAAAAGTAAGAACATTATATATATTACATAGTTACATAGTTACATAGAAGGTGAGGTTGAAAAAAGACACAAGTCCATCAAGTCCAACCTATGTGTATGATTATATGTCAGTATTACATTGATTATCCCTGTATGTTGGTCATTCAGGTGCTTATCTAATAGTTTCTCGAAACTATCAATGCCCCCCGCTGAGACCACCGCCTTTGGAAGGGAATTCCACATCCTTGCTGCTCTTACAGTAAAGAACCCTCTACGTAGTTTAAGTTAAACCTCTTTTCTTCTAATTTTAATGAGTGGTCACAAGTCTTGTTAAACTCCTATCTGCGAAAAAGTTTTATCCCTATTGTGGGGTCACCAGTATGGTATTTGTATATTGGAATCATATCCCCTCTCAAGCGTCTCTTCTCCAGAGAGAATAAGTTCAGTGCTTGCAACCTTTCCTCATAATTAATATCCTCCAGACCCTTTATTAGCTTTGTTGCCCTTCTTTGTACTCGCTCCATTTCCAGAACATCCTTCCTGAGGACTGGTGCCCAGAACTGGACAGCATACTCTAGGTGCGGCCGGACCAGAGTCTTGTAGAGCGGGAGAATTATCGTTTTATCTCTGGAGTTGATTCCCTTTTTAATGCATGTCAATATTCTGTTTGCTTTGTTAGCAGCAGCTTGGCATTGCATGCCATTGCTGAGTCTATGATCTACTAGGACCCCCAGGTCATTTTCCATCCTAGATTCCCCCAGAGGTTCTCCCCCCCAGTGTATAGATTGCATTCATATTTTTGCCACCCAAATGCATTATTTTACACTTTTCTACATTGAACCTCATTTGCCATGTAGTTGCCCACCCCATTAATTTGTTCAGATCTTTTTGCAAGGATTCTTCATGAACCCATGCTGATTACTACTAATGATACCATTCTCATTACTAAAATCTTGTATATAGTCCCTTATTATCCCCTCCAAGAGATTACATACTATTGATGTTAGGCTAACTGGTCTGTAATTCCCAGGGATGTATTTTGGGCCCTTTTTAAATATTGGTGCTACATTGGCTTTTCTCCAATCAGCTGGTACCATTCCAGTCAGTAGATTGTCAGTAAAAATTAGGAACAATGGTCTGCCAATTACTTGACTGAGTTCCCTAAGTACCCTCGGGTGCAAGCCATCTGGTCCCAGTGATTTAATAATTTTAAGTCTCCCAAGTCTAATTTTAATTATGTCCTCTGTTAACCATGGAGGTGCTTCCTGTGATGTGTCATGATGCCAGGGTGTACATGCCAGCAGACAAGTTCGTCCCTCTAAAAGAACTCTAAAGCACAGAAGAACACCTATTGCTTTTGCTCGTAGAAATCGAGAATTGGCACATAGAAGTTGTGCGCAAACAGAAGCTGTCGCGCATCCCCGTGCACACCAACGCTTGTGCATGCCCTTGCGCATCCGCGCACGCCCATGATTAATGCTGGCGTCAAAATAGCCCAGCTAGTGCCTGGCTCCAGTGCTACTTTGTCTTCAGCCCCTGTGTATCCTGTTACCCGTGAAACCTGTATCCTGATTCTTGTTACTACCGGGCTTGTCTTGACCATCCCTTGAACTCCACCTGCATTGACCTCGGCTTGTCCTATGACCCTTCTTCTGCCTGCTCCCTTGGCTCCTGTTGTACTCATCTGGTTCCAGACTTGGCTTGTCTCCTGACTAAGTTCCTGCCCTCACCCTGCATCTGACTGTCTTGCCGTGTATGACCCAGCCTGCCCGACCTTGCTATCTGTTGCCATCACCTGAACCAGCTGCCTACCTGTCAAGACCTTCCAGTATCTTCACCAGCCATCCAGGACATCCGCCCTGCTGCCTGCAAGATTCCTTGCAACTCTGTACTTCGGTGCCTTCTGTTTACATTACCAGAGACCCCGAGTCAGAGGTGTAAGGTAGGCCTTCCTCATCCAATCAGGCTCTACTACCAGGTACGTGATAGTACGAAGCAGCCATGTCCGAGCCTGGACGAGGGACCTCCCCGGTGGATCAGCTGTGCCATCACCTTACAGAACTTACACAAATGGTCAATGGTCTGCAGAAGGGGTACAGTCGGCTTGAGGAGCAAATCCATGGACTTTATTCCCCCACATCTATTTCCACCTCATCAGCATCCATGGAACCTCCTCCTGCACCAACTATAGTAATGCTGCCACCAGAACCCCGGGTACTGACCACAGAAAAGTTCTCAGGCAATCGCAGCAAGTTCAGGACATTTTATAATGCTTGTGAACTATACTTTTCATTACAACCCCAGACCTTTTCTCTTGAGGCTACTAAGGTGGGGTATGTAATTTCCCTATCTCAAGGAGAGCCTCAGTCCTGGGCCCACTGTTTGCTGGAGTAACCCTTGTCTGTCAAGTCTGTCTTCGTTCTTCAAAGCTATGGCTCAAGTGTATGAGGATCCCTTGCAAACTGCCACAGCCAAGGCAGCCATACATGCGCTCCATCAAGGCCCCAGAGCCACTGAGGACTATGTAACGGACTTTAGACGCTGGAGCACGGATGTCGAATGGAATAATGCTGCCCTCTATTACCAGTTTCGGCTAGGTTTATCTGAACCTCTCAAAGATGAACTGGCCCGTGTAGGAGTACCTGATTCCTTGGAAGTATTAATTAACCTGATTATCCTGATTGATAGACGTTTGAGAGAACGCAGGGCTGAGAAATCGGTAGGACAATTCCAGCCTTCGGGAATGTTGCCACAAGTACCCAGTCTACTAGGTTCAGCCCAGCTCGGCACATCCCACCCGTCTCTTTCTCCAGAGGAACGCCATTCCTGCCAACTGAATCACCTGTGTCTGTACTGTGGGAGAGGTGGCCATTATGTAAGGTCTTGTCCAGCCAAGGTTTGCAGATGCCTGACCTTCTCTTCTGCCAGCCAGCCCTCGTTACCTCACAAGTCTTCTCACCTGGCTATTTATATTTCACTGCAACTTTCAGAGAGAGTCATCCTAGTACCTGCTATTGTGGATTCAGGGGCTTGCAGCTGCTTTATTGACTTGACTTTTGCTCTACAACATATGGTTCCTCTGCAACCCAAGTCGCATGGACTTTCAATTCATCTGGCAGATGGGTCACGCATTAAATCAGGCCCTGTTACCCAAGAAACTGTTCCATTACCTGCCACCATTTCCGGGACTCACAGAGAACTGCTACGTCTGGATGCCATAGCTTCACCCTTGTTTCCTATCATTTTGAGTATGCCATGGCTCCAGGCGCACAATACTTGAATTCATTGGGATTCAGGAAAGATTGAGTTCCTATCTTCCTACTGCCAGCAACATTGCCTCTCCAAGCCACCCACTCGTCCATCTCCTCTACTGTGTATGAACTCTGATGTTGAGATTTGTTCTTCCATCCCTGCACCTTACCGAGACTTTGCTGATGTGTTTAGTAAGAAAGGAGCAGAGACTGTCCCTCCACATAGAAGAAAAAACAGAGAAAAAGTATCTCTCAAGAGGACAGAAAACCCTCAGGTACTGTCTGAAAAACCAAGCAAATTTTATTCGTAATTTAGAAAAAACACACCACGCAAAAAATGACAATTCAGAACAAATAGGGCTATAGTGAGTGACTATCACTGGCCTTAATCCTAAAAATTGACAACGTTGTCATTAAAAACAAGGGGAGCCATGGCCAAACATACCACGAACACACTCCATTCACCACTCATAAACTGATTATTATAGCAGAAGGCAGTGGAGCTAAAGTGACATAATTAGTGAATCACTTTTCAGGGGCATGGTATAACAGGTGTGTGGGTAGAAGTGGATGGAGACCGCATAAAAGTCCAGAGGCCAATACACCTGGTAGGAATAAACCAGAGCTGGCCAAAATGGATTCCAAGGGGAAAAAGCAAGAGTGACCGGCTGTGACTGACCGTTTATCTGTTTAGACAGGTAAGCATGTTATAATAGCAGCGTCAACAGCCGGTCACTCTTGCTGTGTCCCCTTGGAATCCATTTTGGTCAGCTCCGGTTTATTCCTACCAGGTGTATTGGCCTCTGGACTTTTATGCGGTCTCCATCCACTTCTACCCGCACACCTGTTATACCATGCCCCTGAAAAGTGATTCACTAATTATGTCACTTTAGCTCCACTGCCTTCTGCTATAATAATCAGTTTATGAGTGGTGAATGGAGTATGTTCATGGTATGTTTGGCCATGGCTCCCCTTGTTTTTAATGACAACGTTGTCAATTTTTATGATTAGGGCCAGTGATAGCCACTCACTATAGCCCTATTTGTTCTGAATTGTCATTTTTTGTGGGGTGTGTTTTTTCTAAATTACGAATAAAATTGGCTTGGTTTTTCAGACAGTGCTTGAGGGTTTTCTGTCCTCTTGAGAGATACTTTTTCTCTTTTTTTTCTTGTATGCTTTAGGACATCCCTGACCTGTATCCCGCATCCTTTATGTGGTTGATTGCCTGACATAAGCCTGTCTTTTTAAATAATAAACATTGGTAAAAGGGTTGATCCAGGCTAACTTCACCCATTTTTTGTCCCTCCACATAGGCCATAGGATTACCCCATCGAGTTCCTCCCTGGGGCCGAAATACCATTCGGGGAATCTTTCCTTTGACAGAACCTGAACTTTCCACTTTGAAGGAGTACATTGATGACAGCCTGAGAAAGGGTTTTATTCATCCCTCCACATCTCCAGCCGGAGCTGGAATTTTCTTTGTCCAGAAGAAGGATCATTCCCTTCTCCCGTGTGTGGACTATTGGGACCTCAATAAAATAACGATTGAAAATCGTTACCCCCTGCCTTTGTTGCCAGAGCTGTTTCAGAGACTCCGTTCTGCTGTCATCTTCACAAAATTGGACTTACGTGGGGCATATAACTTGGTACATATTTGCGAGGGTGACGAGTGGAAAATGAGCTTTTCGTACCCGATTTGGACATTTTGAGTGCTTAGTAATGCCTTTCAGACTTTGCAACGCCCCAGCAACTTTTCAGCACTTTATTAATGATGTCTTCTGGGACTACCTAGATCTATTTGTTATTTTGTACCTGAATGACATTTTAATATTTTCTTCTTCCTTAGAGGCTCATCAGGAACATGTCAGAAAAGTCCTGTCCCGACTCAGACAGCACAGCCTATACGCAAAACTTGAAAAATGCGAGTTCGAGCACCAAAGTATCCAGTTTCTGGGTTTTATCCTGTCCACAGACGGCATCAAGATGGATCCCCAGAAGGTCTCTGCTATCCTGGATTGGCCAGCTCCCATGGACAAGAAGGGAATACAGCGCTTTATAGGATTCGCAAATTTCTATAGGAAATTTATCAAGGGGTTCTCCGCAATAATTTCCCCCATTACCCAATAGACAAGACAGTCTGCATTTGAAACTCTGAAAAGACTTTTTACATCTGCACCTATACTCCGGAATTCATATCCTGCTCTACCATTTGTCTTAGTAGACGCTTCTGAGATGGCAGTAGGGGCAGTCCTGTCCCAATGTCAAGGGGTCAAAGCCTTATTACACCCTGTGGCGTTCTTTTCTCGCAAATTATCACCGGCAGAGAAGAATTATGATGTGGGCAACCGAGAACTCTTGGTGATTAAAGCTGCCCTTGAAGAGTGGAGATACTTGCTGGAAGGGGCAGCTCACCCAATCTTGATATTTATTGACCACCGAAACCTGGAATACTTACAAACTGCAAGACGTCTGAAACCTCGGCAGGCCAGGTGGGCACTATTTTTCACTAGATTTGTCTTCCACATCACCTACAGGCCAAGGTCGAAAAACACAAAGCCGGATGCTCTGTTCCGCATATTTGGTGTGTCAGAAGAACCTGCTCCTCCAGACACCATTCTTTCCCCTGGAAATTTTCTCTTGCTGCAAGAAGATTTCTTGTCCCAGATTAAACAAGCCTCCTTTGGTATCTCGTCTTCTTCTGGGATGGTGCTACAAGCAAGGGATGGCACAATGACAGAATCTTTGTACCTGAAAATGTGCGAGTTGCCGCCCTGGGTCTTTGCCATGACCATGCCCTTGCAGGGCATTTTGGAATCCGCAAGACGTCCAAACTCTTACAATGCACCTTTTGGTGGCCCAGTTTAAAAGAGGACTGTAAGAGGGACATAGAGTCTTGTCCTACCTGTGACAAGAATAAAACTAGCAGGACCAAGTCCTGGGGTCTGCTGAAGCCCTTGCCAATTCCAGATAGAACTTGGAAAATGCTTTCAATGGACTTCATTGTGGAACTTCCCCCTTCCGAAGGTCACTCTACCATCTTTGTGGTCATGGATCGTTTATTGAAGCTGGCGCACTTCCTACCCATGAAGGGTACACCATCAGCTTCAGAGACAGCACAGGTTTTTAAAGAAATTGTGAGGCTGCACGGACTTCCTGTTAATATAGTGTCTGACCGCGGAGTTCAGTTCATGTCCAGATTTTGGAGAGCCTTGTGTGAAGCCCTGAAGATCTAGTTGTCTTTTTCCTCAGCGTATCACCCACAGACCAATGGTCAAACTGAAAGGACCAACCAGATGCTGGAACAGCATTTGCGCTGTTTCTCTTCCTTTTAGCAAGATGATTGGGTGGCACTATTACCATTAGCAGAGTTCGCATACAACCCAGAACATTGTGCCTTCAAGCAATGCCCCTTTTTTTTGCCAACTACGGGTTTCACCCTTCATTCCTGACTACCATAGCCCCTGAATGTACCATTCCAGCAGTCCAAAATATAATGAATTTCTTCAGTTCTAACAACCAGCTGTTGCAAAAGACCATGGCCAAAGCACAGAAAGACTATAAGAAGTCTTTTGACAAGAAGAAACAGGGAGATCTGATCCTGGAACCTGGTGATCAGGTTTGGTTAGCTACAACTTATCTAAAATTTGCTTGCCCATCTAAAAAATTGGGCCCTAAATTTGTGTGTCCATTCGCAGTGAAGAAGAGAATTAACAATATGGCCTATGAATTGGCATTACCAGATTATTTTAAGATCCACCCAGTTTTTCAAATTGCTCTTCTGCAACCTGCCTGTCCAGACCCATTTCCTGAACAGAATAGTGCCCCCCAGAGCCTGTAATGGTAAATGGTGAAGAAGAATATGAAGTAGAGGCAATCATGGACTGCAGGAAGAGACAGAATCAAATCTAGTACTTGGTTAAATTGGGGGGGTATGGACCTGAGGAGAACTCTTGGGAACCTGAGGGTAATATTCATTCACTTATCCAAACCTTTTATCAGAATCATCCTGAAAAACTAGCCCAGTTGGGCATCAGGAGGCTGCCCGTTGGAGGGGGGCAATGTCAGGATGCACATGCCAGCAGACAAGTTAACCCCCCTAAAAAGAACTCTAAAGCGCAGAAGAACACCTATTCCTTTTGCTCGTAGGAATCGAGCATTGGCACATGCGCAAACTGGCGCGCAAACAGAAGCCGTCGCGCATCCCCGTGCACGTCAACGCTTGCGCGCACCTGTGCACGTCCGCGCGCGCCCGTGATTGATGCTGGCGCCAAAATAGCCTATTTAAACCCAGCTAGTGCCTGGCTCCAGTGCTGCTTAGTCTTCAGCTCCTGTGTATCCTGTTCCCCTTGAAACCTGTATCCTGATTCCTGTTACTAGCGGGCTTGTCTTGACCATCCCTAGAACTCCACCTGCATTGACCTCGGCTTGTCCTGTGACCCTTCTTCTGCCTGCTCCCTTGGCTCCTGTTGTACCCATCTGGTTCCAGACCTAGCTTGTCTCCTGACTGTCTTGCCATGTATGACCCACCTGCACCAGCTGCCTACCTGTCAAGACCTTCCGGTATCTTCACCAGCCATCCAGGACATCCGCCCTGCTGCCTGCAAGATTCCTTGGCACTCGTGTGACTCTGCACTTCGGTGTCTTCTGTTCACATTACCAGAGACCCCGAGTCAGAGGTGTAAGAGAGGCCTTCCTCGTCCAATCAGGCTCTACTACCAGGTACGCGATACATGAGGATAAACACTGCACTTTTAGTTACTGAAGCCCCTCGATTCCCTCGTGAAGACTGAGGAGAAGAATAAATTCAATACCTTCGCCATCTCCAAATACTTTGTAACCAGATGTCCTTCCTCATTCTTTATGGGGCCAATATGGTCTGTCCTCCCTTTTTTACTGTTTACATATTTAAAGAATTTCTTGGGATTTTTTTTGCTCTCCTCCACTATGTGTCTTTCAAGTTCTATCTTAGCTGTCCTTTTTGCACCCTTACATTTCTTGTTGTATTCTTTATAAAGTCTGAATGCTGATGATGATCTCTCAATCTTGTATTTTTTGAAGGCCTTCTCCCTTGCATTTATATGCATTTTTACATTGGAGTTAAGTCATCCAGGACTTTTGTTCACTCTTTTAAATTTATTACCCAATAGGATGCATTGGCTAATGCCCTTATTTAATATGCTCTTAAAGCTTAAAGGTTTCCTCCCACACTCCAAAGACATGCTGATATGTTAATCAGATCCTGTCTACAAATTGGCCCTAGTATGTGTATATGTGTATGTGTTTGTAAGCGCGTCGGTACCCTGCAGGGTAAAGGACCGTGCTATATCAAGATGCAACTCAACTCAACTCAGTCAGTAGACTGTCAGTAAAAATTAAGAACAATGGTCTGGCAATTACTTGACTGAGTTCTCTAAGTACCTTCGGATGCAAGCCATCTGGCCCCAGTGATTTATTAATGTTAAGTTAAGTCTAATTTTAATTCTGTCCTCTGTTAACAACAACTGTTACAGCAGGGGGTGCTTCCTGTGATGTGTCATAAGGATAAACACTGCAGTTTTGGTTACTGAAGCCCCTGATTACCTCATGAAGACTGAGGAGAAGCATAAATTCAATACCTTCCCCATTTCCCAATCATTTGTAACCAGACGTCCTTCCTCATTCTTTATGGGTCCAATATGGTCTGTCCTTCCTTTTTTACTGTTTACATAATTAAAGAAATTCTTGGGATTTTTTGTTTTGCTCTCCTCCGCTATGTGTCTTCTGTGTTCTATCTTAGCCACCCTAATTGCACCCTTACATTTCTTGTTGCATTCTTTATAAAGTCTGAATGGTGATGATGATCCCTCAACCTTGTATTTTTTGAAGGCCTTCTCCATTGCTTTTATATGCATTTTTACATTGGAGTTAAGCCATCCAGGACTTTTGTTCACTCTTTTAAATTTATTACCCAATGGGATGCATTGGCTAATGCCCTTATTTAATATGCTCTTAAGGCAAACCCATCTCTCCCCCGTGTTCTTTGTTCCTGAGATTTTATTCCAATTTATGCCTTCTAGCAAGGTTCGTAGTTTAGGGAAGTTGGCTCTTTTGAAATTCAGTGTCAGTGCATTCCCCTTATGTTTCCTATTTGTGTGATTTATACTGAAGCCAATTGACCTGTGATCGCTGTTTCCTAAATTGCCCCATATTTCCACGTCTGTGATCAGGTCTGTATTGTTGGTAATCAGTAGATTCAGTAACGCTTTTTTTCTAGTTGGTGCGTCTACCATCTGAACCATGATGAAAAAAGGAGGGGTGTGGAGGTGCCAACTGTGGTAGCTTGTTTATGCAAAAATAAAAGTTAGTGTAACAATTACACTTACTGGTTCACAGGGTGGAGGTGTTTCTTTGAGATGGAAAGTGTCCTGGGATGTGCTGTTATCTTGTTTCTGGCTCGGATTTCATTCCTTCAGACATCTGGGTGTGGTCAGCTACCCCAACACCAGCCTGGACGTTTGCCGTGCATCAGTGACGTCATTTCCTCTTCTGCGCTCCAGAGTGGTCCAGGCTGGTGTTGGGGATAATGCAGGGATAGTACAGCCTGTACTATCCCTACATTATCCCCAACACCAGCCTGGACATTTGCCGTGCATCAGTGACGTTTCCTCTTCCGCGCTCCAGAGTGGTCAGCGTGGAGCTTTCCATGCACTGGATGCAGCGGTTCAGCCTGTGTACAGACTCCACACCCAGATGCCTGAAGGAATGAAATCCGAGCCGGAAACAAGATAACAGCACATCCCAGGACACTTTCCATTTCAAAGAAACACCTCCACCCTGCGAACCAGTAAGTGTAATTGTTACACTAACTTTTATTTTTGAATAAACAAGTTACCACAGTTGGCGCCTCCACACCCCTCCTTTTTTCAACATT
The DNA here is from genome assembly GCF_042186555.1 of Aquarana catesbeiana. Lineage (NCBI taxonomy): Eukaryota > Metazoa > Chordata > Amphibia > Anura > Ranidae > Aquarana > Aquarana catesbeiana. The sequence continues at coordinate 224,805,402 of NC_133325.1, forward strand.
GATTATCAACAGAGGTAATGGACACCCTCTGAGGATGGCTGCCTCCTCATTCTAGAATTTACGTGCCTTATTTTAATGTGCTATTATAGCTACCATTGTACTATTTACCTTAGACATCACATGTTGCGTAGCGCCGGAAACCCCCCCTTTTTGTTTCATCTGAACCATGAAATTGTCCTGCAAGGCATTTAGGAACTGGTGAGCCTTAGACGAATGCGTGGTTCCCTCCGAACCAGTCTATGTCTGGATAATTAAAATTCCCCATTATGATAACACATCCCATCCTTGCTGCTAATCCAACTTGTGATAGGAGATCTGTCTCCCCTTCCTCCCTCCAGTTAGGGGGCCTATATCATACTCCCAGTACTATTTTCCCCTTAGCTTCATCCCTTTGGAGCTCTACCCATAAGGATTCCACCTCCTCCCTAGCTACCTTAGTGATGTCATTTTTCACATTCACTATCACATTTTTCTTGATATATAGGCATACCCCCCCTTTTTACCCTCTCTATCCCTGTGATAAAGAGTATACCCTTGAATGGTTGCCAGCCAATCATGAGAGCTGTTGAACCAGGTCTCTGAAATTCCCACAAAATCCAAATCCTCCTCGTACAACAGTATCTCTAGTTCACCCATCTTGTCCGCCAGGCTCCTGGCATTGGTGAACATGCCACATAGTTTAGACTGGTCACATACTATCCTCTTATTGGCTGTTCCGAGATTGCAACTAGGACTTGTTACTATACTTACCTTGGATTTATGTGCTTTAGTCAACCTACTAATAATAATACTACCCTCTGGAATATGTTCCGCACTGACTATCCCTACCTCTGGGCCCTCCCCCCGTCGCCTAGTTTAAAAACCCCTCTAACTTTTTGGCCATCTTTCCTCCCAGCTGATCTGCACCCTCCTCATTTAGGTGCAGTCTGTCCCTTCTATAGTACTGGTGATTGATTGAGAAGTCGGCCCAGTCCTCCAGGAACCCAAACCCCTCCTTACTACACCAGCTCTTCAACTACTTCTTTACTTCTCTAATCTCCCTCTGCCTTTCTGGTGTGGTTCAATGTACCGGTAATATTCCTGAGAATACTACCTTGGAGGTCCTTTTTCTCAATTTAGCTCCCAAGTCCCTAAAATTGTTCTTTAGGACACTATCTGCCTCTGACTTTGTCATTGGTGCCAATGTGCACCATGACAGCCGGGTCTTCCCCAGCCCCTCCCAATAATCTGTCCACCAGATCCGTGATGTGCTGAATCCAAGTGCCCTGTAGACAAAATACAGTTCGGCGATTCAGGTCTTTGTTACAGATTGCCCTTTCTGTCCTTCTAAGAATTGAGTCCCCTACCACTAGAATCTGTCTTTCCTTTCCCTTCACTTCTCCCCCATTCTCACTGGAGGAGTTCTTCCCCCAGAAGCAAGGAGAGTCCCTCAGCTCCAGCAGTGCTGGAGCGTACTTATTGGGATGCTCCAGCCCTGGATCAGCCTCCCTGGCACTTCCCCCTCTACCCTTCCTGACTGTCAGCCATCTACTCTTTCCTAGTGCCTGCACCTCTTTGTCTCCACCCGCTTCTGTGCTGGCCCCTGCTGGCACCTGCCATGTATGTTCCTGGCTCTCCTTTAGTATGGAGGGACTTCTCAGTGCTAACAGTTGCTTCCCCAGATTCAGAACCTGGGCTTCCAGGGGAACAATGTGCTTACATTTTGCACAGCAGTATTCACCCTTGATTGCATGATCAAGGAACGCATACATGCCGCAAGATGTATATCGAGTCACATCTCCACACCCACCGGGCATCGTACCTACTAATTTAATGAGGATTGGGGATTATATCCTGTCCAAATTACCTAACAACTAGCTTCCTGACACTAGTACAGACAATACACAGGTACTCAACAAGACAATACACAGGTACTCAACAAAACAATACACTGGTACTCGCTGACCAATGTGCACTCGCAGACCAATGTGCACTCGCTGACCAACATGCACTCACTGACCAATGTGCACTCACTGACCAACATGCACTCGCTGACCAATGTGCACTTGCAGACCAACGTGCACTTGCAGACCAGTGTGCACTCACTAAGCAATGTGCATTTACTGACCAACCTGCACTCGTGTGTGCTGTGTGTTAGAAATATCTTATTAATTGACAACTTTGTGTAAAAAAAAAAAAAAAAAAACATTTTTGGTTTCTTACCTGCATTTTCCAAAAACTTGTGGTGAAAAATAATATTATCACAAGATTCACTATGCTTTTTGGAAAATACGTTGGAGTGTTTGCTTCTTTCCAAAATAGGATCATTTTGTTGGTGTTTCCACTGTCCTGGTGCTCCAGGGCCTCTAAAGGTAGGTAGTCAGGAAATTTGATGGATAAAAGTAATTTATGCTCCTTGAAAGTATACAGGTGCTTAATCGATTTTGAGCCCCTCTATGCATCAAGGCTGTGAAAAAGTCTCACACATGTGTTATCCCCATACCTGGGTAGTGTAGCAGAATGTGTTTTGGTGTGTAACTGTAAGTATGCCTATGCTGTGTATGAGAAATAACTTATTAAAATGTCAACTTTGTGAGAAACAAAAAAAAAATATTTACTTCATGTTCCAAAAAATGTGTCAAAAAATGACAACTTAATACATTTCTCTATGCCACTTACTTAACCACTTGCCGACCACGGCATGTACATATACGTCGGCAGAATGGCACGGCTGGGCAAATGGGCATACAGGTATGTCCCTTTGAATTTGCTGCCGTGTGGTCACGTGGGCGCCGGCGGCGGTGCACGTGCAACCCTGCTGGGAGCTCCGTGAGTTGGATCGCAGGTCCGGCAAACTCGATCGCCGTGGGGATACCCGCGATCATCTCATGGAGCTAAATAACTAGGAGATGCTAATGTAAACAAGCATCTCCCCGTTCTGCCTAGTGACAATGTCACTGATCATAGCTCCCTGTGATCGGTAGTTATGATCAGTGAAGTGCCGTTCATAGCCCATCCCTCTAACAGTTAGAAACACTCCCCAGGACACACTTAACTCCTCCTAGCCCCTCTAGTGGTTAACCCCTTCACTGCCAGTGTCATTTTTACAGTAATTAATGCAATTTTATAGCACTGATTGCTGTAAAAATGACAATGGTCCCAAAAATGTGTCAAAAGTGTCCGATGTGTCCATCATAATGTTGCAGTCCCAATAAAAATTGCAGATCGCCGCCATTACTAGTAAAAAAAAAATATTAATAAAAATTCCATGAAACTAACCCCTATTTTGTATACGCTATAACTTTTGCGCAAACCATTCAATAAACGCTTATTGCGATTTTTTTTACCAAAAATATGTAGAAGAAATATGTATCGGCCTGAGGAAAAAAATAGTTTTTTTATATATGTTTTTGGGTGATATTTATTATAGCAAAAAGTAAAAAATAATGTGTTTTTTTCAAAATTGTCGCTCTATTTTTGTTTATAGTGCAAAAAATAAAAACCGCAGAGATGATCAAATACCACCAAAAGAAAGATCTATTTGTGGGAAAAAAAGGATGTCAATTTTGTTTGGTAGGCAAGTCACACAACTGTGCAATTGTCAGTTAAAGCGACGCAGTGCCGAATCGCAAAAAGTGCTCTGGTCTTTGGCCAGCGAAATGGTCCGGGGCTTAAGTGGTTTATACCTTGGACTGCCTACTTTCCAAAAAGGGGTCATTTGGGAAGTAACTGTACTGCCCTAGCATTTTAGGGCCTCAAGAAAGTGAGATAGGCAGTCAGTAAATCAGGATTGATCAATTTTCAAATATATACCATAGTATCACATACCTGGTGAAGACTGTAATGTTGTGGAGGCCTCTCTTGCACCTCCAGTCTAACATTCCTGAAGGTGGGGACAGAAAGTGTAAAGGCAAGGAGTGGCACGAGTGCTGTAGAAGCTGGCTGGTGATGTCCACTCTGTAGGTGGTTAGAGCTAGTAGTCACAGTCCACAGAAAAGGATGCAAGAGCAGCTTGGCACCAGAGCGTGGGACAGAAGCAGAACCAGGAGATGAGCAGCAGTCAGTGGCAACCGGGCAGTGAAATAACGAATCAGCAAAGGAAGTCCAGAAAATAGGCAAGGGTCAGTAACAGCCGGGCAATGCAGTGCAAGTCAGCAACACAAGTAAACAGGAACAGCAGATTAGGTCTTGGGAAGTCAGAAACAAGCTAAAGACCACCTAGCAATTGTTCACAGTGATAAAGCAGTTAAAATAGGCCTCTGGGTGCCAAGTGCTAATTGGCATGTGCACTTGTGCGCGCACGCGTTTATGGTGGCACAGTGGTGTAGTGGATAGCACTCTCACCTAGCAGTAAAAAGGGTCGTTGGTTTGAAACCCAACCAAGACACTACCTGCCTGGAGTTTGCATGTTCTCCCTGTGCCTGCGTGGGTTTCTACATGCTGGTAGGTAATTGGCTTCTGTCCAAAATTGGACCTAGTATATGAATGTGAGTTGGGGACTTTGGATTGTGGGCTCCTTGAGGGTAGGGACCGATGTGAGTGTGCCATGTATGTGTAAATTGACGGTGCTATATGGGTACCTTAAATAAAATAATATTAATGAGATGCAATGTACAGGGACAGGGATAATTGTAGACACGCACACTCACTCAGGTTGAACTGGATGGACTAGTGTCTTTATTCAACCTTACTAACTATGTATGAGTTGGCACATGCTCACAAATACTGGCACTGCAGAAATGACATTGGTCTTTGGCTTATAAATAAATAAATAAAATAAAAACAATGTAAAAAAAAAAAGAAAAGATAGTAAAAAAAATAAATAAATACAAAGAAAAATACAAAAAATAAAAAGATAGATAGATAGATAGATAGATAGATAGATAGATAGATAGATAGATAGATAGATAGATAGATAGATAGATAGATAGATAGATAGATAGATAGGTAGATAGATATAAATATACTATATAAATATACTATATTACCAAAAATATTGGGACACCTGCCTTTACACACACATGAACTTTAATGGAATCCCAGTCTTATGCCCCGTACACACGGTCCGATCGGAGCGTGTTGTCGGAAATTCCGACCGTGTGTGGGCGCCATCGGACATTTTCCATCGGATTTTCCGACACACAAAGTTGGACAGCAGGAGATAAAATTTTCCGACAACAAAATCCGATCGCGTCAATTCCGACCGTGTGTGGCCTGTTCTGACGCACAAAGTGCCACGCATGCTCAGAAGAAATTCCGACACGGGACAGCTCGTTCTGGTAAACTTAGCGTTCGCAATGGATACAGCACTTTCGTCACGCTGCAATGTAAAAAATGGTTTAATACAGAGCACTCTCTTCTTCTTTATAATGTGACAAGAATTAAGTAGTTTTGCTGCTCATATTCACACACACTTCTCACAAACTTTTATTTGTGTTTTTTTAGTGGGATTCCCTCAATATATTGTTATTAGTTGTCACATCTGACAGTTTTATATTTTTTATGTTTTTTTTATTTTGTTTTTAAGCCTTTTTTTTTCTTTAATGTTTGTATTTTTTCCAAGGCTGATCTTTGTTCAATGTTATTTTTATTTTTACTCCAGAATATTTTTGTGTGTGTTTTGTGTGGCAAGTTACCCCAACACCATTGATATCTTTTATTATTTAATCTCAAGGAGATTGTTTGGTGTTGGTGTCCCTTGTTCATTTCACATTGTATATTAGAAATGTACCTGAATCCTCACAAACAAACTGTCATTTTTGAAGTAAAACACATAGGAGAGTATAATTCAAAACAAAAATCCTTTATTAAGGGATCAGAACCAAACAAAGAGGGAGGCAACACTGGATCAACAGGAGAAATTAGCGAAGCCTGGGACCCCCACGGCAGACATCAATTCTTCAACATCAAAATTGGTGGCCTGAGGAGTCCATATGTAAGGGAGTGCAGTCTGGTCCAGAATTCGAAGAGATCCGGATAGCAGCAGATGACATCTGTGTCCCCAGGCTGTGGTACCACAAGAGGCTGCATTTTTTGGCCGACCAGACTGGACCCAGGGCAATCACTGTCTGGTCTTCCTTTCACACTTCCTTCCGGGCTGTGGCTGTGCAGTTGGAGATGTGGCAGGAGGAGGAGTAGGACCTGGAGGAGGAGGAGGACTGGGGGGACCTGGAGGAGGACTGGGAGGACCTGGAGGAGGACTGGGAGGACCTGGAGGAGAGGGAGGAGGAGGAGGACCATCCCAAAGCTGTGTGTGAGGTGTAATTTGGCCCCTCATACCTTTCTCCAGAGCCTCTGATATGAGGGCCTCACACATGGCTTTTTGGCCCTCCTCCATCCTCTGCATTTTATATGCTATGAAGGCAGCAATGTTCTCCTGCCTGGTCTGTGGTGCTCCCAGGACCTCTGTAGCCCTCCAAAAGAATCTGATAGCCGCCTCCTCTAGGGCACTCGTCCTACTGCCACTTTCTCTTTTCAGGGGGGGTGGAGGGACCTTGATATCAGCCAGCCGGCTCGGCCCAGCCACCTCCTGGCTGAGACTTCCCTGTGTATGAAAAAGGGACATAGTTGTAATGTTTTGCATCATCAATCACAATCCTAAATTAGTACTCCAAACTGACATCTAGTTAACATCATTGATTGGACAAGCAGAAATATTTAGAGGAATGCTATACCTGGCTCAATCTGGGCTCCTCCACATGCGGCCTGGAAGGCCCAGGTTGGGCGTCAGAAGCCTCAGCCGGGGGGGGGGAGGAAGCGTGGAAGGAAGACTGGAGAGGGATGACCTGGGTTCAGTCTGGCCTGCCAGAAAGTGCAGCCTGTCGTAGTACAACATCCTGGGGACATAGATGTCACCTGCTGCTCCGGATCTCTGTGAATCCAGGACTTTCTTGCGCTCCCTCAGATATGTGCTCCTCAGGCCACCAATGAAAATCTTTAAATAAGTGATGTCTGCCGTGGGGATCACCTGCTTCACAATTTCACACAATTGCTCCAGTGCTGCCTTCCTCTTTGCTTGGTTCTTGAAATGGGGGTGGGTAATCTCCCACAGACAGGGCAGCTCACTTAGCATATCAATGAATAGTGACATGAAGTCAGTATCTCTCATTAAGATATCCATGTTCACTGCAAGACACAACACAAGACAAAGCCTAATGTCAGACAAAACTCTCCTAATCTTGTTACAATATAGGCCTCAATCTAGAAGCAGTATAGGCACAAGTTTGTCTCTTACCTTCGTTCTTACGATCGGCGCGTCCAATGCTCCTTCCTCCGCTCACAGATCGTACGTAATACGCACGCGTGTTACGCTTTATACACACTGCGCATGCGTGTAACTCTGCCTGCCCCTGACGTTCTTTCTAGTGTATTCCCCGCCCCTTTTCGTTCGGCGCAGTGGGTGAAGAGCATGATGGCAGAGTTACAGCAGGTGCGGGCTAATTATAGCAACGAGGAGGAGGAGGAGGAAAGGCCGGATCCAGGCACGTCCCGATCCAGAAGGAGACGTTTTAAGGCCACAAATATGTCGTTTGGGGAGATGTTGGAGATGGTACACATCATGAGGAAGTCCGACTATGACGGAAAATATGGGCCTTACCCCAACCCCAACATCCGAAAGGCAAAAATCATTGGTAAAGTGGTCAGGAGTCTAGAGCGGAATTTCGGGGTACGAAGGTCTAAAGATCAGCTCAGGAAGCGGTGGTCGGACCTGAAGTTGAGAGAGCCAGAGCAGTACCGAAAGATCCGGAGAGTGCTGCAAAAAAGTAAGTAGTTGTGCTGTGTTCCTATTCTTTCTGTCTTTATTACGTTCGTTCTGCTCCATATGCTTTTATTAATTGTAACGTTTAAAAGGGCAACTTTAATGTTCATGGGCCCATTATTCGTTCGTATCAAACATTTTTATTTCGGCCTCTAGAACACCATTGTTTAGGCCATATGCATTTTCACACATTTTTTGGGGCCTACTTGGATGCCAAATATTTGTTTGTGTAGATGGGTTTGTTACTAGAATGAAATGACAACTAGATTGTGTGTAAAGAGAGGACACTGAGCAGCTGTTTTCACATCTGGACACTGGAGCACTAGTGTGGGACCCCAGAACACCATTTTTATTAGGGGGGCACACAGGTGCTCCAGTGTATACTATAGGGGGGGCTACATCTGTGAAGCTTGTACCAAACAGGTAAAGTATTGCAGCTTGACAAAGGGCAATAAAAAAAATATACATCTTGGAACTCGGCTAAAATAGACAATTGTACCCCACTTCCAAGCAATGTTTCCTATTTCTAGTTCTGCCATCAAATATCTGTGTGCTAATTATACCATTTTTGTTTTACATAGGGGAGAAAAGACTCGGAGGACAGCCCTCATCCGAGGAGACCACAGACCCCCCACCTATGGAAGAAGGTGAAATACCCCCAAACGAAGAAGAAGAGCAGGAGGAAGAAGAAGACGTGGTGGAGATTGGCACCACAACAGGTGAGTGTCTGCGACCACAGGCTCAGGTAAAAGAGATGGATGGTGGCAGATTTTTGAGACCTTTTTTTTGTTCTTTATCTCTTTTTAGGTGATCGTGATGTGAGGGATCCTGAACGCTTTACTTCAGAAAGTGCCCAGATACTTATCGGGGAGATCATGGGGTTTAATCTCCAATTGCAAAACATCCAGAACCAAATCAGTGATGTTATTAAAAAAAATAATAACATCATTGATGTTTTGGGACGAATTTAAACCCCACAAAATCACCTGTTTTCTTAATGTGGTCCAATCTTCAAAAAATTTTTAAAATGTTTAGAAAAGCCAAATTTGGAGGATGCACACAGTGTGCCAACATGTGCTATCTGCCATCACGGGAGATCAATGGGCGCGTTTTGGGGGTGCAACACCTTCCTCAATTATAAAGTCGCATTGAGGAAAGGCTTTCTCCCCCAAAACACGTCCCTTGATCCCCCCTGATGGCAGATAGCACATGTTGCCATTCGTAAATTGGTGTGCATCTTCCAAATTTGGCTTTTCCAGGGGTGATTTCCCCCCATCTGAACGCTAGATCAAACCCAGTTCCTAAATACTGATGTCTGATCTAGCCTTCAGGTTTTACCTAATGTGAACTTTGTAAGTTCAAGTTTTTTGGCTTTCTTGTTGGTTTTACACAGGCCTGTTTTATCTGAAATGGATATTTTGATTTTTCATAATGCTACTGCAAACATTGTTATACAACAAACATGTTGGTTTGTTTTAAAAACCTTTGGTAAATGCGCATGTGATTGTGCAGGTATAAAAAAGTGCCTTACTCAAGAATGTGTGGATTATTGTCTCAACACTACAACACTTTTGGGGTGATGTAATTGTTGTTTTATGCACAAATGGGGGTTATTTCCTAAGGGCAAATCCTCTTTGCACTACAAGTGCAGGTTCAGTGCAGTTGCAAGTGCACTTGTAGTGAAATGTGTTTTTGCATTTAGGAAGTACCAGCCAACACTGTTTTTTATAAGGTTACCCAATCACGACATTTTCTGCACTCAACACATTTCTGGCAGGGTCAGCTAAAACAAACACAAGCAGTAAATGTCCACCAAGAATTTCTTTTGGTTGTTTTTTATTTGAAAAAGGTGTCACAGATTGTCTGGCATATTGATAGCCCCCCTACCCGCAAAGAACTCCAGGTATCGTAACCGGACATCACGGGCATTCAGGGAGGGCAAGCCAGGACGGCCGCTTTCAAGTGCCATCATTGTTGATGTATTTGGGATTCCGGCCTCAGGCCCAACTGAGCCAGCATAGTTGGCTGAATGTTTTTGTAGAAAATTATGGAGAACACAGCAGGCAAGTATTATATGGTTCAGTTTATACTCCGCCATATGGATGGGTGTCATAAATAATCGGAACCGGCTGGCCAGGATTCCAAATGTGTTCTCCACCACTCTTCGGGCTCTGGCCAGCCGGTAATTAAAAACCCTCTGTTCCGGGGTGAGGGTCCTCATCGGGAATGGCCGCATCAGGTGGTCCCCCAGCGCAAATGCTTCATCAGCAACGAACACAAATGGGAGACCTTCAACATTGTCCTCTGGAGGTGGCAAGTCCAAGCTGCCATTCTGGAGACACCTGTAGAACTCCGTCTGGGCGATGACTCCACCATCGGACATCCGGCCATTCTTCCCCACGTCCACATACAAGAAGTCGTAATTAGCCGACACCACCGCCAACATCACTATACTATTAAACCCCTTGTAATTATAATAGTACGACCCCGAGTTGGGTGGTGGGACGATGTGGACGTGTTTCCCATCAATTGCCCCTCCACAGTTAGGAAAGTCCCACCGCTGGGCAAAGTGGGAGGCCACAGTCTGCCATTCCTGTGGCGTGGAAGGAAACTGTTGAGGAAAAAACAATAAACATTACTATTTTTTCACAGAAACCTGGCAAGCAGATTAGACACAAACATTATGGGTCAACCTCCAGATAGCATTTATTAAGGGGAATTTAACAACAACAAAGTATAAGGTACACCTATCATATTCCCCCTCCCCCCCTCATGGGCCATTTCTAACATTATAGGGGGGGGGAGAACTCTTGGACAGGTAACCCTCTTCACTTCATTGAGAGATGAATGCCTAAATACAGGGTATTACTTGGAACAGCCCCTCCTTAGTTACACTATTGGCAGCCCACTGGACAGGTAAGAAGTGTCATAATACAAAGATATAAATACACACTGTACACATTTGAGCACATTTGGACATTCTGCTATTACCTATCAAGATCATAATAGGATACAAGAACTTTAAACAGTACCATTGGAAAGTATACAGGCAGGCCCTTGCACTACATGCTTTGGGGAATTAATCCATAAATCTGAGCACTAAAGAGATGGGTATAGTGTGTATGGGTTTGGCAAAGTCAGCAGATAGATGATTGAAGATAGAGAATTGGGATCAGCTGACTTAGCAGTTGGGGGAGGGAGGGTTACAAAAAATTTGGGGACACCACAAAAAAAAGCCTCTGCCACTCTGCCTGAATTTAAATCAAAAATAACATTTCAAAACATTTTAGGGGGTGTTTGGGGTAAAGCACTACTATGGAGCTGATAAAATACATTGTTAAGTGACTACATGAGGTGAATATAGGCCAGGAGACACCATGCTGGGGAGGTTATTGAAGGGCAAATATGTATGAAGGACCTAAAATAATAATTACATAAAAATCCAGCATGCATGAGGACAAAGGGGACATTCACAGCATATTACAATCATGGTAATTATGGAATGAGGGAAGAAATACAATATATTATCAAACATTCAATACAATAAAATGTGATATAAAAGGATAAAAATCTTACCTTCATATACTCCTTCTGCAGGACCTGGATGATGGCAGAACAGGTCTCTGGGATAATGATCCCCAGAGCCTGGGGGGAGATGCCTGTCGAGAACTTCAAGTCCTGCAGACTTCTCCCTGTGGCCAAATACTGCAAGGTAGCGACCAACCTCTGCTCCGGAGTGATGGCTTGCCTCATGCAGGTATCCTGCCTGCTAATATAGGGGGTCAGCGAAGCCAACAAACGGTGAAATACGGGGTCCGTCATCCTGAGAAAGTTCCTGAAATCATCAGGATTATTCTCACGGATCTCACGGAGCAAAGGCATATGACAGAACTGGTCACGTTGAAGCAACCAATTCTTGGTCCATGAACTCCTCTCCACCCTGTTCATGGACTGGACTTGTGTCAAGGTCAGGACCCCAACACCAAGCCCCCGCACAGCACGAACTCTACGAGGAGTACGCATACGAAACATGGCTAGAAAACGGTCGGCTGCTCAGAACGAAGTAACAGAACGCACTGAAGAACAGCAAGGCCTGTGAAGAGCGACCTGAAAAACAGCAACGAGCGGACAAGATCGCACAGAAAACTCCAATATGAACTGACTGCACGCACTGAAGAGCAGATACAAACCCACAAGCACAAACTGAACGGCAGAAAACGATCTGAAAGCCACGAGTCTGAAAAAGCGCAAATCGTCTCTCACCAAACTTTTACTAACACGAGATTAGCAAAAGGAGCCCAAAGGGTGCCGCGCTTGGTTCTGAACTGGCCTTTTCTAGTCTCGTCATACGTGCTTGATGTCACCGCGTTCTTGCCGATCGGAAATTCCGACAACTTTGTGCGACCGTGTGTAGGCAAAACAAGTTTGAGCCAACATCCGTCGGAAAAAATCCTAGGATTTTGTTGTCGGAATGTCCGAACAAAGTCCGACCGTGTGTACGGGGCATTAGTCCATAGGGTTCAATATTGAGTTGGCCCACCCTTTGCAGCTATACAGTAACAGCTTCAACTCTTCTGGGAAGGCTGTCCACAAGGTTTAGGAGTGTGTCTATGGGAATGTTTGACCATTCTTCCAAAAATGCATTTGTTAGGTCAGGAACTGGTGTGGACGAGAAGACCTCTCCGCTCTAATTCATCCCAAAGGTGTTCTATCTGGTTGTGGTCAGGACCAGTCAAGTTCCTCCACCCCAAACTCGCTCATCCATGTCTTTATGCACCTTACTTTGTGCAAGAGAAAAAACAGTTGATTAAATACCTCCAAAAAAAAGCTTTATCTGTCTAAAAAAATAACAATTTAATTTGTGTACAGTGTTGCATGACTGAGTAACTGTCCTTCAAAGTGTGACAGTGCTGAAATCTGAAAATTTGCCTGGGTAGGAAGGAGGTGAAAGCGTCCAGTATTGAGGTGATTAATAATGGGCTTTTTAAAATGAGTGTGAATTTATTTTTTTCATGAATAGGTATTCAGAAGTACTATCTGATTATGTTAAAGGAAGCTTTCACATTCCAGTAAGTTGCCCCCCCCCCCCCCATCCCAGATCCCCATAACCACCATGCCAGAGATGTGTGGAAGAGACCCTTGTCCTTATCCAGTGGATATTTGGCCAGTGACCTGGTATGGTGCAGGAGGTGGGGCTGTACACTCACTTCTCCCTTTCCTGGCTAGCCAGGCTGCAAACCAAAATAAGGGTCTGGTGTGATTTTGGATGGACTCTTAATTCATTCTTGTTTTATGCATGGGGTTCCCCCTTAAAATTCATACCAGACCTGAAGGGTGTGATATTGAATTTGAGTTTGACCCCACAGTTTTTTTTTTGTAAAGGATAAGCGCCAGGTATGCATTTTTAGAGGCAACTCACGCATTTTTTTCCCTGGGGCTCAACCTTATTTTTTTTCTAACTTTATCACTTTATTGATTATAACTATAAGTGCATAAAGAGTAGTACCTTCTGAAGGAATAACATGCAAGTAATAGACAATATATTGTATCCTACATTTGTTATATAGACTTAGATGTTTAAGGTTACATAAAGTGCTGGTACAAAACACTGAGATAGATCTTAATTTATAAAAAATAGATCAAAAAGTTTTACCCCAATAGGGAGAGTTATATAAAAAATAAACAAATGAAATATTAGCTAGGAAGAAAAAATGATAACATTGTTATTATTATTATTATTATTATTAGTATTATTATTATTCAGAATTTATATAACACCAACAGTTTGGGCAGTGCTTTACAACATGAGGGCAGACAGGACAGTTACAATAAAATTCAATACAGGAGGAATCAGAGAGCCCTGACCGCTAGAGCTTGCAATCTAGAAGGGAGTGTCAATGTCAAGTGATACAAAAGGTAATAGCTATGGGGGATGAGAAACAAAAGTATGGTTGTTAGGTGGAAAAAGGGTTTTCAGAGATCCCCTACAGTTAGTTACATTCAGGGCCACTGTTAGAAATCACTGGGCCCCATACAGCATACCGAACGGGCCCCCCCATGCAAAAATTTAAAAATGAAAATCAACCCTCCTAGCACAAATCTCCCTCACCACAAAAAATCACCCGCCTAGCACATATTCTCTTTCTTCTCAAGCTTTCTATCCTGGCACAAATCTTCTCTCCCAAATCCCCCCTAATCCTTCCTATTAGTCCAAATTCCCCCACCCCCTCCTGGCACAAAATCTCCCCATCTCCCCTCCCAGCACAAATCTTCTTTCTTCAATCCCCCTCCTAGGACAAATTTCCACAAATTCCTCCTCCTAGCACAACCCCCTCTAAATCACCCTTCCCAGAACAAATTCTTCCTCCCTACTCAAAACCCCCAGCACTAACCCCCCACCCCCCACCTAACACAAACATTCCCTCTCCTTGCACAGATACCCCTCTCCTGGTTTAATCACTCTGTAACCCCCTCAAACACTCCTTATAGCACATATCCCCCCTCCCCAAATCCCCATTACAGATTGCTGCCCATCCACCTCCCTTAACTTACAGGGGGAAGCCACTAACAGCCAGGAGGAGGTGCACTGTGTCCTGCTCTCCCCCCCTATCAGAATAGCGCTGGTCTTTACAGTATATGAGACTGGATAGCTCTTACTGTAGATCGCATGGCACTGTACACACATGAATAGAGGGATAGGAATAGGAGGGAGAGGCCAGGAGCGGTGAAGAGGGACCCAAGGACAGGAGGATCCTGGCTGCCCTGTGCAAATTCACTGCACAGAGGAGGTAAGTATGACATGTTTGTTATTTATTTTATTTTTTTAAACAAGACTTTACAATCACTTTAAGGAAAGTAAAGGCCAATTTTGTGTTCTGTATTCCTAACTGTGACTCCTGATATTCAAGGATCAGAATGAATGAGTTGAGCCAGGGTTCCAAGATGAGGGCAAACATAAGAGGAGATAGGGGACGGCCTTGGCAAGGTTATTTGAAAAGGACTTTGACACTAGAACTGTATATAAGGCATTAATAGCTGAGTTTCTGCAACCTATTTATAAGAGACTTGGACTGAACTCTTATTGCCAAGGCAACAAAGCAGGAGCCATTCTAGTTAATCAACATAAATGACAATTGGCAAAATAAAAAATACCATTCCTTACCAACAAAGATGGCAAGAAACTGGTCAAGAAAACTTTCTGTGGATGGCTCCTTATAGGAGCCTTCTTATTTGTTCTGGAGGTTTCCCAAGGTCCATGGCTGTCTTTTTAGGTCCTTGGTCTTTCTATGCAATGATAGAAAAGAACGGAAGAAGAGAGAGAAAGCAGTCAGTACATGTTCTTTATCTGCAGATACTCCCCTGTGCCTCTCCTGAAGAAGCGAGAGTTGTCTTGTGAAACGTGTCAAGATAGTTGCACAGATTGATGGTGGTATCTTTATGGCATTTGTAGGTCCTATCAAAAAGGTTTTTTTCATGTGATACACTATTTATGCATTGATGTTCATTAAAAAGTTGTTATATAGTTGTTATGTAATGTATGCAAATAGGTGTGACTCTTTAAAAGTCCCGTGAGCTAAATATTTTTGTTGTGTGCATACTACTTTGGGACTGAGACACTACCTTTACCAATTTCAAATCAGCTCTTTTTGTATGTCTATTCTGTTTAAAGATATCTTTTGTGCCAGGACAGAGAACGGAAAATTGTATACTCATAATTTTATTTTCCTGTTTAGTTTTCTGCATCTTCATGGCAGCAGACACTGGGTTGTGGCTCTGCCCCTAACCTGCTAGGACTGGCTGTCTATAAATTTGAGAGGAGTGAAGATGCACAAAGAAACGAAAATTGCAGAAAGGTGAGTAAACAATTTTCCATTTTCCTGGGAACATACATGGGGAAATAACTCACCAGTTGGGAGGGAGCAGACACAAACAAATTAATGACAATAATCATATGTACACTCCCTCATAAAATATCTGCCAAGTTCCACTGTTGTCAATTGAACCAGATCATTTTTTTTTCTATTTTTTCATTGTAAATTTTCATTAAACATTATGTGTTCAAGTACAACTATATATAACAAATATACAGTATATGACATACATAAACATATATAACAGTCTGATAACATAGCTATAACTGTGTCAAATAGCAAAACGTTCTACACTTTCGTAAATCCAAAAATAAACTTGATTACTTGTAGCCTAACGGAAGCAATGTCAATAACATCATAGTGGTTAGCTGTCTCGCATAGGACAGGCGGAGAAAACTAACCTGATGTTTGGATGACTCTTAGCTAGTTAGTAATAAGACCTAGACCAGAATAATTATAAGTAAATTTTACAAAAAAAATGTGTCCGAACATCCTAGGATAGCAGAGGTAATCGGCCTCCAGATAAAACACAGGTCGAAAATAAAGATGATCGGAATGTCTTAGAAGCTTCTCTACAGCAAGAAGAAATGTAGGAAATCACCTGGTGATAATATATGAGATGCGTCTGGGGAAGATGAAATTTATTTGAAAGTTCTGCAAAGAGTTTTGGTTTCATAGTGTCCAAATGGAATAATTAAGTTACTTTAACCAGCCCTGCAGTGGGCCATATGTCATAGGCTTTGTGGTCTACTGCTTGAGGGAGCCTAGGATTTCTATGTAAAACTAGATGCCGTGAAATGTAAGGTGGGAGATTGAGTTTTTTCCTGATCTCTCTCCAAGCAATGACGGTGTCCTGAATCAAGATATGTTGCTGTAGATTCTTCGAGAGAGATTGGAATTTACTATGTAGCACCAATGAAAGTTGGTAAGGATGAGCTATATTAGTTTTTAGAGCATAATTAGCATAGACAGAGGATTGAGAGAGCCAGTCTAAACCATATCTAAGTAGGCAAGCTAAGTCATACATACTGATATCTGGTAAACTAGCCCCTCCTGTGCTCTTCGGAAGATGTAACTTGGACAGGGCAATATGTGGTCTTTCCCTGCGCCATAAAAAGGAGGACATTGATTTGTTAAGGCTTTGCACATCTTTTTTCAGGAGGATATTGTTTGTATAGGAGGTGAAGAAAGCTCACCATTTTAACCAGATGGCATATTCCGAAGAACGACAGAGGTAGAGTCAGTCAAACCTCCAGTTCCTTCCTAATTTTGCTAAACAACCTCGGAAAATTAAGGTGGTAAAGTGAGGAGGGTTCTTTTGCTATCTGAATGCCTAAATAAGTGATGTAATATTTTGCCAGTGGAAATAGGGGGGAAAGGTCACAAGAAGAATTAGAAGAGAAGACTAGCATGCCTATTTGAATACCACGAAGAGGGGCTGAGGTCAGTAAACTTATTGAAAGATGTTCCAGAGTGAGATTAAAAAGCATAGGGGATAATGGGCAACCCTGTCTGGTGCCTTTGTGTAGAGGTATATTTTCGGACATGCCTGCTGAGGTTATAATGCGTGCTGATGGGCCAGAGTACATAGTGGGTAAAAATTCTGCTATGCGACCTGTGACGCTGAATTTAGTCAGGTCTAATGCTGTGTACACACGACCGGTTTAGCCGTTGGAATAAACTCCAAAGGCTTCTCCGACGGAACTCTGATGGAATTCCATTTAATCGGTCTTGCCTACACACGGTCAATCCAAAGTCCGACCATCCAGAACGCGGTGGCGTACAGCACGTACGACGGGACTAGAAAAAGGAAGTTCAATAGCCAGTAGCCAATAGCTTCCTTTTTGTACTTGCTTCAGAGCAACCGTCGTTTTTAGTCTGTCAGAACAGCATACAGACAAGCGTTTTTTAGGAATTGGTTCCGTCGGAAATATTTAGAGCATGTTCTATTTCTAGGTCCGTCAGGATTTTCGAAAAAGGTAGTCCGATGAGGCCTACACACGATCGGAATAGATGATGAAAAGCTTTCGTCTGACTTTTTCTGTCGGACATTCTGCTCGTGTGTACAGGGCATGAGTAATGCCATTGGAGATTGACATTGTCAAAGGCTTTTTCTGGATCTAAGGTCCCAATAGCTAGATCTAATAAGAGGTGTGATTTGGCATATTCAAGGGCAGTTAATGCTTTACTAATATTTGATGTTACAGAGCGGTCCTTAACAAAGCCTGCCTGTGTGGGATGCATGAGAGAGGGAAGTATACGTGTTAGTCACGTCACAATAATTTTAGAAAGGATTTTGTCATCTATGTTTAACAGCGATATTTGTTTGTATGAACCTTGCAGCATTGGGCCTTTCCCCTTCTTGCCGAGTAGTTTAATAAAAGCATGAGAGCCAATCGGCATGTATCTATTCTTATCCCAAATTTCATTGTAAAGAGTTAGAAGGCGAGGTTGAATAGTTTCATTGACTACCTTGTAAAACTCCTCAGTATAGCCATCTGGGCCTGGGGCTTTATGGTTTGCTAGTGATTCAATTGTGCCTATTATTTCATTTGAAGATATAGATGCATTGAGTGTATCAAGTTGAGATGTTGTGAGGCTGGGAAGTGCCAAGCCATCTAAAAATGAGTGGCTTCTTGGTCAATAGAGTCCTTGGAATACAGAATTATCTAGTAGGCCTCTAAGATTTTAGTAATCTCCTTAGAGGGCTGAGTAATTTGGCCTGCTTTATCCTTCAGAGCCAAGATATGGGTCAGTTTGTATGGACCCTTGAAGAGCCTAGACATCAATTTGCCCCACTTGTTACCAAATTTGTGTAATTGCATATCTAAGTACAATCTTTTTATCATCTCTTGTTGTTCTGCCCAGGGATCAAATTGCCATTTGGCTTTCTGCCAGGCCTTCTTGTGATCTAGGGCATACAAATTTTGTTGGGCATGACATAGTGCTGTACTTCCCCGTGTGTACAGTAGTTTCGAAGGGAAGCTTTTTTTGAAAGTAGACGTATAAGCAATTATTTTGCCCCAGAGGACAGATTTACCTGCTTCTCAAAATAATATTGGGTAGCTTATATGTTCATGGTTACTGTATGTGTTATGTATTCTGCTTGGGTTGCATGTATGTTATGCAGAAAATCCTTATTTTGGATTAAATACATGGGGAACCTCCACAACCTGGGCGTTGTATGTGACTGGAGGAACACAAGGGATAAAGATGTGGGAGAATGGTCCTAGATGACTAATTCATGGATATTGGAATCCTGAATCATAGGAAGTAATGGGATGGTGCAGAATAGATAGTCTAGTCTGGCCAGAGAGTCATGGGGAGGGGAGTAAAAGGTATATTCCCTGTCTGTGGGATGACTAAGAAGCCAAGTGTCTGTCATATTCAGTGCTGACATCATGGATGACAGTGGAGATTCCCCAGGAAGAGATAATCTCCCAGGTTGAGTGCTGTTATTCTCATATTCTTTACAGTATAAAAATCACCACCTACAATGTGTAATGGCATAGGATGCTGCATGAGCCATTTTGGTGTTTCCTGGAAGAATGTATTTCCAGGGGAGTTGGGTGCATATAGATTGGAGATTTGTATATCATGAGAGGGAAATTGTAGACAAAGTTTATCCTTGCGCCCCTATGTTGTCATGAGCAACAGGTTGGACAGTGCATGGTAGGTTTTTATGAATTAGTATTATTACTCCTGCCTTGTGACCAGCAGTAGGTTCCTACTACAGTGAAATCAGTGGCTGGTAGGTGGGTCTCCTGTAGTAAGGCAATATCCACTTGTAATCATTTGAGATGCCGTAATGCCTTCATGTGCTTAGAAGGCGAGCATAGGCCGTTATGGCTTCATGATACTGATTTTATGGTGGCCATTGGGAGGAGTATGCAGATTTCAATGAAAAAAAAATATTGGCCTTAACTAACCAAATCTGTGCACAGTGGTGAATCAGCAATAACCTGTGTTTGACAAAGGGATATACAGAAAAATGGAGGAACCTGTAAACCTAAAGAGGGGTCTCATCTCTAACCACAGGGAAAGAGTAAAATAACCTATCCAGAAAACTACAAACAGTTGTAGCGTCACTTTTTTCCACATGGTGGGATGCAAGAAACAAAGTCTCATAAGCCCTTGTCTACCGCTAAGTAGAGAGAATGCGTGCCCAGGGCCAATTGAAGCAAATACCCTAAACAAGTCATGCGGCTGGGTAAAGCATCCCCTCTTCCTTCAGAAATAAGGGCTTATAAAAACAACTTGAACAGGTACTGTCATGAGCGTCTGCAGAACTTTTTTCGGGGGGGGGGCATTATCTTATGGTCACCCATGCTCCACCCCTTTTTGATGATGTCATTATCACATTATCACGGTCAGAGACTATGGACATAGTACAGGAGATGGTCAGAATCTCCTCTGTACTATGTCTGCGGCCTTGAAATGTAACCTTACCGTTGTCCATGAAATGCAGCCTGATCAGTGCCCATGAAATGCAGCCTTACCAGTACCCATAAAATGCAGCCTTACCAGTGCCAATAAAATGCAGCCTGATCAGTGCCCATGAAATGCAGCCTTACCAGAGTGCCCATGAAATGCAGCCTTACCAGAGTCAGGACCCATGAAATGCAGCCTGACCAGAGTGCCCATGAAATGCAGCCTTACCAGAGTGCCCATGAAATGCAGCCTGACCAGAGTCAGTGCCTATGAAATGCAGCCTTACCAGAGTGCCCATGAAAAGCAGCCTTACCAGAGTGCCCATGAAATGCAGCCCTACCAGAGTGCCCATGAAATGCAGCTTTACCAGAGCCAGGACCCATGAAATGCAGCCTTACCATAGTGTCCCTAATAGTGAAGACAGGAGACACAGGAGTACAGAGTGGCACGAGTGCCTGTAAGTCTTCATACAATCAAATGGAGCAGCGCTATATGTAAACACTTGGATATGTGAGCATGTGCCCCACTCCTGAACCACACCATACCACATGCCTTTGTTTACAAACACCAGCCAACAAGAGACCTGTCATTTGACAAAATTCCAGCTGATGTTTGTTTACAAACATCAGCTGGTATACAGGCATGAAAATAGGTCAGATATCAAATGCAAACTGACAAATTTTGAACAGCGATCAGGCTGGGTTTGGGTTGAACTCATGTTCAACCCAAACCTCAAGATCATCCCTACTCACCACTTGCTGCCAATTGATTTTCCTTTGTGAAACTGTTAAGTACACACAGACATGCTTTATGCTGCCACATTTAGGGGATCTATTGATAAAAAAATTAGTTGAACAAATGCAATAAGCATTTGCCCACCTATGACAAATTTTGACCACATTTTTCTTAATACTACAATTTCCTATGGTCATCAACACCATCTGTTGGCCATAATGTGATGCTTTTCTTTCTGAAAAAAATGTCAGGAAAATACAACACAATGGCCACTAGATGGAGCTGTCAGTTATGAGAAATCACTGTAGTAAGAAAAATATGGTCAGAAACCATTGCTGCTTGGTGAAATCTTGTCACATTCATCCCAAAAATGTTTGTATACATAGAACCCTTAGTCAATAAGTTCAATAACTAAGAGTGGTGGTACAAAACACATGAGTGTATTTCATAGTTGCAAAAATAAAGATATAAATTAGTAGAAAGTGCTTTGTGAGACATATAATACTATATATCTATATATATATATATATATATATATAGAGAGAGAGAGAGAGAGAGAGAGAGAGAGAGAGAGAGAGAGAGATCTAGAATATATATATATATATATATATATATATATATATATATATATATATATATATATCTATCTAGATATATATATATATATATATCTAGATATATATATATCTATATCTATATAGATATATAGATATATAGATATATCTATATATCTATATCTATATAGATATATAGATATATAGATATATCTATATATCTATATATAGATATAGATATATAGATATATATCTATATATCTATATATCTATATCTGTATATAGATATATAGATATATATATCTATATATAGATATAGATAGATATCTATATCTATATATAGATATATATATCCATATATATGTATAGATATATATCTATATATATATCTATATGTATATATAGATATACAATTCTGAAATAGAGCACTGATCAGGCTTGAACTGGGGCTGGAAATTGCTTTGTAGCAAGAAAGTGTCTGCTTGGAGTGGCTCTTATTTCTATAGATCTGAATAAATCAGTTTAAATATTTTATGTGACAAAATGTGTATCTATATATAGTGATACCTTTAATAAATGAACCAGCATGAGTTAGAAATAGAAATATTGTTGCGATAGAACCTCTTGCCTGCGCTATAAGAAATAACACAGATATTAAAGGATATCTCAAGGGTTCCAAAGAATACAAGCTAAGTCTCTACGCAGATGACGTGCTTTTGTTTATAACCGACCCTCTAATCTCCCTACCCAACCTAACTAAAACCCTTGCCATCTTCCACGACTTGACAGGTCTGGGTGTAAATCTATCTAAATGTACAGCTTTACCAATCAATATTCCCCCAGCCTTAATAGCTATACTTAAAGACAAATTCTCATTCAATTGGAATGTAGATTAATTTAGATTTCTAGGTATCCAAATTACACCTTCATATAAAACTTTTTACCAAGCAAACTACCCACCCTTATTTAACAGTATTAAAAATCTACTTAAACTTTGGTCATCATACCAGATTTCATTCTCGGGCAGAATAGTGGCGGTAAAAATGATGATATTACCCAAACTTTTTTTTATTTTAGAGCCCTTCCTCTTATTTTACATAAAAAAAACATTAGATTCTCTACAGAGAGAGATCAATAAATTCATATGGCTAAACAAGAAACCCAGATTTAGCTATTCCCTTATGTTTAGACCCCAAATAAAAGGAGGACTCAGCATCCCTAACCTTTGGCTTTATTATCTATCTGCCAGATTTACCCAATTGGCCCAATGGTATGCCCCTTCACTCCAAATCCCTTGGCTCCGGTTCGAAGAAGAATCTATCCTTCCCTACAATCTACAAGGACTTCTCTGGTCCAAGACTATATCACCACAAAAAATAAGAATCTTAAACCTCATCATCACTCACACCCTACAACTATGGAACAGACAAGTTTCTAAATTTAAGTTATCTTCTGACATTCCCCCCTTGGCTTCCTTTCTAGGTGACCCTCGTTTTCCCCTCCCATATAGGGCTCAAGATCAAAACTGTCTAATAAATTGGAAATCACATAACCTAACACATTTAAAATCGCTCTCCCACAACAATTCATTCCTCACTTTCTCCAGTATACAAATGAAATTTGATTTTCCACCTACTGAGCTAGAGAACTATAGAAATATTAGACAATTCTATCAAAAATATCACTCACTTACACTCCATCCCCCCTTTACACAATTTGAACAAATCTGTATCTCCTCCCCTCGTGATAGTGGTTTAATCTCCAGAATATATAAAAGTTTAAACGAGTCCAATATGCCTGAGAAATCACATCCCATGCTACAATGGGAATCAGATTTAAATACCTCATTTACTCTTGATCAATGGGATACTATTTTTACAAATCTCCATAAATGTACCAAAACCACCTCGATCAGAGAATCATCCATCAAATTGCTCTATAGATGGTATCTTTCCCCCGCTAAACTTAACTCATTCTATCCATCATTATCCCCACTCTGCTTTAGAGGTTGCCCCTCCCATGGTACACTTCTACATATCTTTTGGGATTGTCCCCATATAAAAAACACTTGGCATAAGGCTAGCTTAATCATTAGAAAAAATATCAGGTAGGAAGATTTCTCTTACACCCCAGATCTGTCTTTTATTCTCCCCTATACAGGATATTCCAATGGCTAGCACAAGGCTAATTCACACACTCCTTAGCTCTATTCATTGGGCCATAGCCTTCAATTGGCGCTCCACTACGGTACCTTGGCCACAAATTCTCAACCGCATGACGAACATCAAACTCTCTGAAAGAATTCACCACACATTATATGACTCTATGCCACTTCATCAAAAAAAATGGTATCTCTGGGACACCACCTCTCAGAGTTAGAAAAATTTCTATTACATATACGTAATTGTCCTTCTCTCTCCCCTCCACGACAATACTCTTGACTGGCCCGATTATAACAATGTGCATTTTTTAATCAGACTAACCATAATACTCTTTTATTTTCTGTACAATATTTACTGTCATAGATATTTGTATACATACATGTACCATCATTGTAATTGTTTTATACCTTGACCTTTTACACAATAAAAATCGTTTGTAAACAAAAAAGAAATAGAAAAATTGAAATATTGACAGTTCAGTAAACACAATTCAGGAGCTGCAACAAAATAAGCTGCACTTACAATTAAATAATAATAAAAAAAAACATATTATTCAACTCTTATTATTTTTAGATTAACACAAGAAGTGTTTTTTATTTCCAGTTCATATTCAGACAAACTGTATACAGGGTATGTAAATTGTATGCTCTGTGAAAAATTAAAATTTCTTAAACTGTTTGCTTAATATTAAGTGCCAGATGTTTCAGTCTTTACTAACTGAAGCTCAGAAGGGTACAAGAAATAATGAAGAAAAATTACAAAAGAAGATTACATTCTGATGGTTTTGCTGAAATGTCAGTCATCAGTGTTGTGCCCCATATGCTCATGTTCTCTTAGACCTACTAACTATGTAATCTGGCCACAGAAGTTGTTAAGACATTTGAATGCTTCTGTTTTCTATGAAGTTTGCATTCAGTAATAGGTGTATTAAATTAGAAAAGGATTTAGAAAACTGTTCATTTTTTTTGTTATACAGAATTATCAGTAGGTGTGAGAGACAAGTCCCTAGAAAAGCAAGCAGTAGACAAAATTGATGCTTTCTTTTTACCTTGATTAAAAACCTAGCTAACTGTAAAGGAAATTTGTAAGTTCTGTATATAATTGTATTGTATTTTGTATATATTGCACACTGCCCTCATTGTGCACATGTCACTAATAATGTTTTCATTACATGTTGCATTCTTTTGAGTCCTGATTAGAATTAGCCTGCCTATGTTACGCCCCTTGTTACCATAAAAGTACAATTCTAATATTAATGTGATACCTACGTAATCATGTGTATAAAAACCTTCAATTGCGTCATAATAAATCTGAACAGTTATTTGGAAAGACGCTGAGTTTATCTTTTGTGTCTGTTCCCTACTGCAATAGTTATTATTAATTTGGAACCACTAATCAGTATGAGGATAGGAGTTGCCTATCTATAAAATTCCATGTCACTAACAATAAAAAATATGGTTAATAGAAATATTAATAAATTGTATATAACATTTAAATAACTAAAAACACTGGGTCTGTTCAAGAGCCTTTTCTATTTTAATCATTCTGTATGTTTTTTTTTGCCAAAAGAGGAAACTACAACACTTTCTGGTAGTGTAGAGGTGTACAAAGTAACAATGAAATAGGTATAAAACATTCAAAGAAGTGCCTAAGAGCAAAGTGTACATCAATACACAGGAAAATCAAGCATAATTCTCTTGAAATTCAGATCTATTATTAGTTGTCATTCACAGTTATAACCCTGTGTGAGGTCAGTTAAACAAGGGAGGGTTTATATCAAAATCTAATGGCTTTGTAACAATATAACCAAATTCAAATACACCCCTCCATTTGGGAAGGAAGAGAGAAAGAACCCAAGGCAGGACATTTAGGACGTAATGGACATAAGCGTATATGACCCTACTGTGACTGACCCAACCGGGACAGGGGCTTTTGGAGAGGACTGCAGGGTAGCCTCTTGCCTACTGACTATGGGCCCTGGCAGTTGAGGGAGCTATAAGCATTCAGGAAGATGACCTGTAATATGATTCAAGATGACATTACCACATTTAACAGCCAAAGAAGCCATGATGGTCTCTGCTAACTGGATATAAAAAGAAAGCTGGTTAATGAGATCTGGACAGCCCTGGGACTTCTTGAATACTGGTGCCGAACTGTCTGGGTAGGCACTAACCCGAGTCACCTAGGCTTGTTAGATCACTGTTAGATGTTAGTTGCTAGCTGTTGATTAGCTTACTATTTGTTAGCTTTTCATTAGATGTACTGTTAGATGTATAGACGATTTTACGGTTTAAAGTTTGCCTTGTTTAGGATAATGTGATCAAGCTTGTATCTGCTTTTGTGTGGTATACTGTATAATCTGTGTGAGTTTCTAATAAAGTTCCAGTTTGCACCTAAGCTAGTGTTGTTTAGTTCTTGGGTGCAATGCTCAGCTTTAATACCTGGTTCCTTGTTCCACAGTGAAGGAAGCCGTATCTTGGCAGGACCATCCATACGGGGTGCCAGGCAGTCAGTAACACCTACTAAAAGAACAATACTTATATAAGCAGCATGTCAAACAATAAGAAACTGATAAAGGAAAAAGGCGACTGTCTGAGTACAACTGAGTACAAAAATACAAATATAGGAGTATAAAAGAGAGTACAGGAAAAAATTGGGGGAAGAGGAGAAAAGAGAAGGGCATCCTCCCAACAGCCAGTCCACCACTAATCAGATGTTAGCTGTAGGTGAGACATCCAAGGGTTCCAAACTTCACTGAACTAACATTTTTTTCATTCAGCATAATCCAAGTACGTCTGCGCTTCAACAAAGAAAAGTTGATCACAGGGCTCTTCCAAGCCGTGGCAATTGCTATCTTAGCCACTAGGAATATGAAAATAATGTATGTTTGTGTGTGTTTAGGGTATATTCTTGGCTGGCTCATTAAGAAGGGTGACCCAAGCATTCTTTGCAATATTTACCACAGTTATGGAGTAGACCAGGGAGTGAACTTGTACCCAGAAATATCTAACTTTGGTTTATGTCCACCACACGTGTAGGACTGTTCCAACCTGGCCACGCTACTGGAAGCATAGGGGAGAGGATCCATGGTACATTTTTGACAATCTCTCTGGAACTAAGTGCCATCTAGCACTCTATATTCAGCCTCAACTAAGGCTACATTTATAATGTCTTTATGGAAATGTATGGTCCAGGCCCTCTAAGACCCCTCATCTATTTCCTCTTCTAAATCCTCTTCCCATGCCAGTTGGTAAGGTACTATGGATAGTGTGCCAAGGAATACCTGATACAGCTTTGAGATGCCCCCTCGTTTAACCGTATCTTCAAAGCATTCATGTTCAAACAGCTTTCTAAATGTGATAACAGAGGTATATCTGAAGGGAATGTAAGTAATGTTAAATTTGTTGTAGCCAAAAGTTTTCTTTAGAAGGCATATCAAGCTGTTGAACAAAATAAGAAGAATGATG
The DNA here is from genome assembly GCF_042186555.1 of Aquarana catesbeiana. Lineage (NCBI taxonomy): Eukaryota > Metazoa > Chordata > Amphibia > Anura > Ranidae > Aquarana > Aquarana catesbeiana. The sequence goes on from NC_133325.1 coordinate 224,832,360, forward strand.
TATGGCTTTGTGATCCATAAAGTGTCCTATATTATATAGCCCCTCATTTACCCACCATCGGAAGTGGGAGGACTGAAGGCCAGTTGGAAACATTGGGTTATAAAACAATGGTGCCACTGGTGTGTGGGGGAAAAGGTGAGGCCACCTCCTGCAGGAAGTATCCCACAGGTTAAGGGAGTGGGACATTGTGGGGATAAGAATTGCTCTGTGATGTTTCAGAGGGACCCACATAAATAAATTGGGAGGGGGGTAAAAGCTTAAGCCTTCAAAGAGACTCAATCTAATTCATATTGGGTTGAGGTCAGGACTCTGTGCAGGCCAGTCAAGTTCTTCCACCCCAAACTCGCTCAACCATGTCTTTATGAACCTTGTTTGTGCACTGGTGCACAGTCATGTTGGAACAGGAATGGGCCATCCCCAAACTGTTCCCATAAATTTGGGAGCATTAAATTGTCCAAAATGTCTTGGTACGCTGATACCTTAAGAGTTCCCTTCACTGTAACTAAGGGGCCAAGCTCAAACCCTGAAAAACAATCCCACACCGTAATCCCCCTCCACCAAATGATATGTACCAGTGCATAAACCAAGGTCCATAAGGACTTGGAATAGCAAGTTTGGGTTGGAGGCCTGCACAGAGTCCTGACCTCAACCCGATAGAACACCTTCTGGGATGATTTAGAGCCAAACTTGTGAGCCTGGCCTTCTCATCCACATCAATGCCTAACCTCACAAATGTGCTTCTGAAAGAATGGTCAAACATTCCCATAGACACATTCCTAAACCTTGTGGACAGCCTTCCCAAAAGAGTTGACGCTGTTATAGCTGCAAAGGGGGGGCCAACTCAATATTGAACCCTGTGGACTAAGACTGGAATGCCATAAAAGTTCATGTGCATGTAAAGGCATGTGTCACAATAGTTTTGGTAATATAGTGTATATACTGTATATATACACACACACACACTATCTCACAAAGGTGAGTGCACCCATCACATTTTTGTAAATATTTTATTACATCTTTTCATGTGACAACACTGAAGAAATGATACTTTGCTACAATGTAGTGAGTGTACAGCTTGTATAACAGTGTAAATTTGCTGTCCCCTCAAAATAACTCAACACACAGCCATTAATGTCTAAACCGCTGGCAACAAAAGTGAGTACACCCCTAAGTAAAAATGTCCCAATTGGGCCCAAAGTGTCAATATTTTGTGTGGCCACCATTATTTTCCAGCACTGCCCTAACCCTCTTGGGCATGGAGTTCACCAGAGCTTCACAGGTTCCCACTGGAGTCCTCTTCCACTCCTCCATGACAACATCATGAAGCTGGTGTATGTTAGAGACCTTGCGCTCCTCTACCTTCTGTTTGAGGATGCCCCACATATGCTCAGCAGAGTTTAGTTCTGGGAGGGGGTGTGGTGTCTGAGCTCCAAGATGGATGCTTAATCCTGGAGCTCCACCAGACCTCTGGGGAAAAGAGCCACCATCAGAGCCCTAGCACCTCACTAGAAGCCACACATAGGCAGGGGAATCGCGGGGAACTGTCAGACATGCCAAGGAGAAGGAAGGGACCGCTGATTCAGCCCAGCAGGCTGACCGGCTTCTTCCCTTTACAGTCACAAAGACCACAACAAAATGGCAGTGGAGCCCACGTCACGCTGGCGAGCAAACAGGCCACAGCTTTACCTCCAGGCCCTGCTGATCAGCATAGCAGTGACATACAAGCCTCTAAGGGCAGTAGGTCATCATCTGCAGCCTCAAACCTTACCACCAGAAGCCCTGCAAAAACGAAATAGCGCGCAGCATCACCAGGATGGAGCTTCTGGGCACCTGATATGGAGGTGAGTGGGCCACAGGCTGCACAGAGGCCTATTACCCCAGATGCACTAGATCCCATTGCAGGATTCCCCACATCTGGCCAGCTGATGTCTGACACAGTCCTAAAGGCCTGTGTCACTAAAATCATCCCTACATAATGACATGGCCTCTACAGTAAGAAGATGTCAGGAGGAGGTTCATGCTCTGAGAGAAAGGATCAACCATGTAGAGCATGCTATGGGAGAATATTCTAACTCTTATAACACCTTGGTGGATGCACATAGTGCACAATGAAATCTTATGGATGAAAGATAAACCAGCCGACTTGAAAAACAGATCCAGGAGGAATAACTTAAAAATCAGAGGAATTCCAGAAATGGTGAATGCTATACAACTCCCTCCATATGTACAACCCTAGCACCAACACTATCAGCCCTAGAACTCACAGTGGACAGAGTCCACAGGGTTCCAAAACCATCATTACTGGCAGACGATGTGACCAGGGACATCCTGCTCAGGCTACATTTTTACAGTGCAAAAGAAATTCTCCTAGATACATTCTGTAAACCTGACCAATGTCTGGCCCCTTACGCTTTCCTGCAAATGCTCCCGGATCTCTCCAGACACACTCTTCAGCATAGACGCAATTTGGCCACCATTACCAAGACCCTCCAGGACCACCACATTCCACACAAGTGAAAGTACCCAGCAACACTATTCATCATCTAAAACGGAGCTACCACTACTGTGACATCGTTGGAAGAAGGGATGTCTGCTCTCTGTCAATGGGGTATCATCGTAAATCCTCCCCCAGGCCCCACCCAAGTCGACAGAGCTCCACACACACAAGCAGAATGGCCGGATGTGTCCTACAAGCATTCTTCACAGAAGAAAAATTCTAGTGGAGGCTCCTAAAAAAACACCTTCTGAAGTTCTATAACCTCTCCCCGGTTATGGTCAAACATGGATATCTATCCAATACCCTCCATTTCTTTTTAACATTACGCAATGTTCACGAATCCCCCTAAGGATTCTCTTTTTACCAGTTCATTATGTTTGTTTCTATTTCAGTTTGTTATATCTTGTTTTCTTTTATGCTTTTCCGGTACACTAACAACCACCAGAGGAAACTTCAAGCTTTCTGATACTGAAATACCTCCAGCCTATGAAAAACCTGACCTCACCTTCATCCATCTCCAAGAATTCACCTCTCCTCCACAGAGAAGAAGACATCGGAAATCATATCCAATACTCCACTTTTTTCACATCATACCTATCGCAGTAAGTATTTCCCTCCCTTTGCACTCATTACACATAACTAACCACCAGGACCATGTGTCTGAACATTAAAGGATTAAATAATCCGGCTCAGAGACATTCCATGTGGAAAGAGGCTCTGAAGAACTAAGCTGACATCCTGTGCATACAGGAAACACACTTCAGGACTTCCAATATCCCTAAATGCTCTCACAAACAGTTCCCACATATCTCCCTCTCCTGTGTATCTGAGAAGAAAATGAAAGGTGTGCTTCTAGCAATACGGAACAAACTGGCCTTCCAGCTTAAAAATGATATCCTGGACAGTGAGGGATGATATATTATCACCACCTGTGACTTAAACGTACTCCCTTATACCTTAGTAGCACGTTACACATTGAAGAAACTCCAAGTACATTTCATCACAAATCAAACATGGACACCTACTACTCTGTGGTGATTTTAATCTCACAATGGATCCCCTTATAGACACTTCTTCTAGTACCATAAAAAATAGACCCTCTTTACGCAACTTATTGCAGGATGAGTAGCTGTATGATGTCTTGAGGTGCCAACATGCAAATGAAAAGGATTTTACATATTTCTCCCCCAGACACCAAAGAAAATATTGACATGTTTTTTTTTTTCGATAACTGGCTACTGCAGAAAATGTCTTCCTCCACTATTCATGACATATTGTGGTCAGACCATGCTTCCATATCTATTGCAATTTCAGAACAAGGTGCCCCTACTACAATCCCCATCTGGCGTTGCAATATCAAAATTTTGCAAGAACTCGAAAGCGCTAAACTCATCACCCAACATCTCAGAGAATTATTTGCATTCAATGCCATTATGGTGGAGAACCTGTTTACCTTATGGAATGCACACAAAGCGTACAGTACATAAGGGGGATTCTCATACAGCAAGGAGCCAGAATTAAAAGATGCTATGATCTTCTCTTAAGCAAACTTAAAAATACGATAAACATGCCTGAAACGTAAAGTGGATGTAAAACCCATTTTTTTTTTTTTTTATCCATAAACGTTTTATTGTTTTTTCACGGGGATACAGAAGAGAAAAGTTGGTATGCGGGGGTAATACATGGTTTACAGAGTTATACTCACATATAATGACATTAGAGCTCCAACTAGGCAAGCCCAGGGAACAGGCGAAACCCATGGAAGAGAAAAAAAAAGAAGAAAAAACAGAAAAAAACAAAAAAACACACATAATAAAGAAGGAAGAATAGCTATAGAAATAACATCAGTTTTATAAACTTCAGCGAACCTTTTCTAAACGTTAATAGCACGTCCCTCCGTGAGATGTAGCAGGTTAAGCATAGCCCTCATGGGCCTTGGTCTGTCAATCTGAGCGGGGGAAATTAGAAAGGGGAAACGGAAAGGGAAGAAAGAGAGAATTAAAAAAAAAAAGGGGGTGGGGGGATGAACTAAATCTTGGATAAAAGCAGGGAAAGGAAAGGGGTGAGGGTTTCACCAACTGCCCTCTCCTTTGTCCAAAAATCAAACAGTAGTAAGTGTAGCACCCTTATTGTGACATAAGGGTGGTCTCAGAAAAACATCAAAAATGAAATGATTGTTGGTGAAGTCCCGTTGTGTTACATGTGAGCTCCTTGAATAAGTGAGAGCTTTTAAATGTCATCCAAGATTCCCATGTGGCAGTAAATTTCGGGATCTTATCTAAGGCGATGTAGATCAGCTCTTCCATCTCTGCCACACGGTTGACTCGCTGAATCCATTCAGTTATAGATGGCGTGGATGTTGACCGCCAGTGCACTGGCACGTACATCCATACAGCGTTAACCATATGCAGTGCAATCGATTTGTAATAGCATTTTTTAGGTATCTTAGACAGGTGTAGTAGATATTGTGCTGGCGAGAAATCCAACGGGAGAGACGATACCTTTAGTATGATATCATGAACCTTGTGCCAAAATGATTGCAGTACCAGGCAGTCCCACCAAATATGGAGGAACGTGCCCTTCTCCCTTCCGCAGCACCAGCACCGATCAAAGACTGAGGAGGAGTATTTATGGATCAAATTTGGGGGTCTGTACCAGCATGTCTGTAGTTTGTAGCCATTTTCTTGCACAGAGACATTCAAAGACCCTTTGTGGATATACAAATTTATGCGGTTCCAGCTATCCTCGTCTATCTCTGTCCCCAGCGTGGATTCCCAGTAATTATGGTCTGAGTGTAGGAGAAAGGAGGGAGGTGTAGATATACGAAATTACATGGCTCTGGGGAGTGCTGGAGCCGAGTGATTCTAGCGTCGTAGCGGATTTTGCGAACCTCTCTCTATTGGTCGGGGCATCAAGAAAATGTTTGATTTGCATATAGGACCAGAATGGAATTGCACCCGTTTTTGAAATCTCCGCAAGTTCCATTTGTCGAATAAAACGGCTTCCGCGAAAGAAGTATTTGGCCAACATTTCCTCATACGGCCACTCAGCTTGCAGGAAGGCTCCAGATAAGCCTGGGGGGAAAGCCGGATTGCCTCTAACTGGAGTGATGGAGCACAATTTGTCTGAAACCGAGTGAATAGCACAGGCTCTTTCAAATGCATGGAGAGTGGCACTAACGAGGGGATGGGTCAAAGTGTGTGGGGACACATGGTCTCTGGCCATCCACGGGGCAAATCGTAAGTTGAAGTTCGAGATCAAGTTCTCAAGGCTCACCCATCCTTTGCATCGAGCATGTAAATTTCAGTCAACAATCCGGGCCAGATGGACGGCCCAATAATACCGTTGGATGTCAGGGAGGCCAATACCACCGCCTAATTTCGGCAAAACTAGCTTTGTCCAGTGTATCCGACCCATTTTTTTTTTAATTAAGACTCATATCTGTTACAGCAATGGATGTCATTTCATCTGTGCTCAGTCTTGCCACCAAGAGTTAATCCAGCTCTGAGCAATCCTCTTATCTTTCTTCAGTAAGATAAAAACAGACACACAGAGAAATAGGTGTCAGTTTCTTCCCCCTTGCTGTGACAGGTGATTTCCTTATCTCATGCAGGAGTGTGAGAGAGACATTTTGTGTACTTCACACCCCCTCCATTCTTCTCCAGCTCTTCCAGGATTGGCTGCTCCACACCTCAGCATGATTGGGCATGCTGAAATCATTTGGTGACTTTCCTTGGTTTTGACTGGATGTTAGTGATCATGGGGCATAATCCACAAGACCAGCAGAAGTTCAGTGTAATAAATATTGATGTCTGGCCAGGGGGAGTATAGAGATGGGTGGGGAGTCTACTGACATCACGACTCCACCCCCAAGCCCTGGACAACAGACCCACCCACAGAATTGTAGGGCTCAAAACAGTTCAGGGGGAGATATTTGAGAGGTAAGGATACATGCAAGAGACATGCACAGTGCCTTGGAAAAGTATTCAACCCCCTTAACTTTTTACCTATTTTATTACATTACAGCCTTTAGTTCAATGTTTTTTTTATTCTGAATTATATGTGATGGATACATCAGTCTAAGTTGGTGAAGTAAAATTAAAAAATACTTAAAACTATTTTTCATAAATAAAAAACTGATAATTGGCATGTGCGTATGTATTCACCTCCTTTGTTATGAAGCACATAAAAAGCTCTGGTGCAAACAATTACCTTCAGAAGTCACATAATTAGTGAAATGATGTCCACCTGTGTGCAATCTAAGTGTCACATGATCTGTCATTACATATACACACCTTTTTGAAAGGCCCCGAAGGCTGCAACACCTAAGCAAGAGGCACCACTAACCAAACACTGCCATGAAGACCAAGGAACTCTCCAAACAAGTAAGGGACAATGTTGTTGAGAAGTACAAGTCTGGGTTAGGTTATAAAAAAAATCCAAATCTTTGATGATCCCTAGGAGCACCATCAAATCTATCATAACTAAATGGAAAAAACATGTCACAACAGCAAACCTGTCAAAAGACGGCCACACACTAAAACTCACAGACCGGGCAAGGAGGGCATTAATCAGAGAGGCAGCACAGAGACCTAAGGTAACCCTGGAGGAGCTGTGAGTTCCACAGCAGAGACTGGAGTATCTGTACATAGGAGGACAATAAGCCGTGCGCTCCATAGAGTTGGGCTTTATGGCAGAGTGGCCAGAAGAAAGCCATTACTTTCAGCAAAAAACAAAATGGCACGTTTTGAGTTTGTGAAAAGGCATGTGGGAGGCTCGCAAAATGTATGGAGGAAGGTGCTCTGGTCTGATGAGACCAAAATTGAACTTTTTGGCCATCAAAGAAAACACTATGTCTGGTGCAAACCCAACATATCACATAATCCAAAGAACACCATCCCCACAGTGAAACACGGTGGTGGCAGCATCATCCTGTGGGGATGTTTTTCAGCAGTCGGGACTGGGAAACTGGTCAGAGTTGAGGGAAAGATGGATGGTGCTAAATACAGGAATATTCCTGAGCAAAACCTGTACCACTCTGTGTGTGATTTGAGGCTAGGACGGAGGTTCACTTTCTAGCAGGACAATGACCCCAAACACACTGTTAAAGCAACACTTGAGTGGCTTAAGGGGAAACATGTAAATGTGTTGGAATGACCTAGTCAAAGCCCAGACCTCAATCCAATAGAAAATCTGTGGTCAGGCTTAAAGATTGGCATTCGCAAGCCCAAACCATCCAACTTGAAGGAGCTGGAGCAGTTTTGCAAGGAGGAGTGGGCAAAAATCCCAGTGGTAAGATGTGGCAAGCTTATAGAGACTTATCCAAAGCGACTTGGAGCTGTGATAGCCGCAAAATGTGGCTCTACAAAGTATTGACTTTAGGGGGGTAAATAGTGATGCACATTGACTTTTTCTGTTATTTTGTCCTATTTGTTGTTTGCTTCACAATAAAAAAAAAATCTTCAATGTTGTGGGCATGTTCTGTAAATTAAATGATGCAAATCCTTAAACAATCTATGTTAATTCCAGGTTGTGAGGGAACAAAACACGAAAAATGCCAAGGGGGTGAATACTTTTGCAAGGCACTGTATATCCTTTTAGATAAGCACTATGGAAGTAATTTAGAAATGTGAGAGCGGGTTTACATCCACTTTAAAGCAAAGTTCCACCCAAAAGTGGAACTTCTGCTTTAAGCACTCCTCGCCCCTTACATGCCACATTTGACATGTAATTTTTTTGGGGGGGAGTGGGTACCTTCTTTTTAGAGGGTCTTTGTGTCCCACTTCCTATTTCTGCTACTTGGCCACCAAGGTGACTCCTCCTCTCCCCCTAGGTGGCCCCTCCCTCCCTGCAATCTTCTGGGACATGTCACAGGTCCCAGAAGATTGCCTGGGCAATAGCAGAGCACATGCGCAGTGAGCACCTGGCCGTGAAACCATAAGCTGTAACGGCCTGGTGCCCACAGTTGCTATAATGGCACCATGGAGAGGAGGGGGAGAGAAGTGAGACTCCGGGTGGCCGCATCGCTGGACCGTGGGACAGGTGAGTGTCTATTTATTAAAAGTCAGCAGCTACATTTTTGTAGCTGATTACTTTTTATAAACTAAAAAATGCTTGGAAATGCAAAATCAAGCAGGCAAACTCCTGGCCAGTAGGGTTAAGGTAGCTCAATCTAAGGCAAGAACCAATTTCTTGATCCATCCTACTGACAAACATAAAGTAATCAATCAACAGGAAATTGCTGATCAGTTCGTAGACTACTATGGGGCATTATACAATCTTAAAGAAGACCCCCATACACCCCAACCACCTAAGGATAATAGTGTGGCCTTTCTAAAAGAATTCAATCCACCCAAACTGACAGAACCACAGTTTTCACAACTAAACACCCCCTTCATATCTAGCGAAATAGAGAAGACCATAGCATCTTTACTGAATGGCAAATCCCCAGGACCTGACGGTCTCCCAAATGAGTATTTCAAAATCTTCAATACCATACTCACCCCATACCTACCCACAATATACACCACAGCAGCACATACTGCTTCCTTTCCCCAGGAGACACTTAAGACATACGTGGTAGCTCTACCCAAACCAGGGAAAGACCCTTTCTCCTCGGTTTATGCTACGTTACTAGCACAACGACTATCCATCTTAATACCATGTCTTATATAGAAAGACCAGATGGGATTTGTAAAAAGGAAACAACCTTTGGATGCAACCAGGAGAATTCTAAACATTATGCATTTTTCTGACAAAACTCGAACACCTTCTCTGCTACTTTCTATTGATGCAGAGAAGGTGTTTGATAGCGTTGCCTGGCAATATATGTCAAATGTACTAACAAAGTTTGTTTTTTAGGGGCCCATCAGGGAGCCAATTCTTGCTCTTTATTCCCACCCTTTAGCCCAAGTGTGCACCTCTGGCCTTCTCTCAAACATTCAACATATCCAACGGAACCCGACAGGGATGCCTACTATCTCCCTCTATCTTTAACCTCACGATACAACCACTAGCAGATTCTATCCGCACAAATCCCCTCATCAGAAGATTCCAATTCAAAGACAGACCACATGTCATTAACCTTTTTGTGGACAACGTCATCCTCCTCCTAACCAATCCAGCATCGTCACTTCCTCAATCAAACAAATGCTAACGACATTTAGTTCGGTCTCTTACTACAAAGTCAACTTTTCTCCCTAAGTCCCCTAATACTCGACTTAGGAGTCCCACCCAAAACCAAAAAAAAGCCAAACACTCTTTAGAGGCACACCCGTAACATTGAGATACAAAACACTTTTATTTTGTTTAAAATTCACATCATTGGCATAACAAATGAAAAACAGAACATGGTGTTTAGTCTAAACAATGCTCACACCACCTAACACAACCGACTATTACCACAGTAGGGAAATCTATCAAACGGCACAGTGGTGTAGTGGGTAGCACTTTCGCCTAGCAGTAAGAAGGGTCGTTGGTTCAAATCCCAACCACAACACTACCTGCCTGGAGTTTGCATGTTCTCCCTGTGCCTGCATGGGTTTCCTCCGGGTACTCCGGTTTCCTCCCACACTCCAAAGACATGCTGGTAGGTTAATTGGATCCTGTCTAAATTGTCCCTAGTATGTATGAATGTGAGGTAGGGACCTTAGATTGTAAGCTCCTTGAGGGTAGGGACTGATGTGAATGTACAATGTATATGTAAAGCACTGCGTAAATTGACAGTGCTATATAAATAAAAAGCGCTGATATAAATACAAATAAAAATAAATCAAAACTGATTTAAATGGCGTGATGTTAGTAGAGGGAAAGTTGGTTGGTGGTAGTCACCAAATCCCCAACTAAGAAACTTTGAAAAATATAGGCACTAATAGCATACACTTGTGAAGGGGAGGCCCAAAATGGCTATCCCTATATAGAATCCACTTTAAGTGTAAGAGGCCAATGAAGCTTCAACAGTCTTATGGCTATTGCTGGTGAATGTAGCAAGAGTCCACCATCCGTACCTCTCCAGACAAGGTAAAACTGTCTCTTTTACCTTGTTTTACCTTGTCTGGAGAGATACAGGCTCTTGCTACATTCACCAGGTGAAAGCCTTCGGGCTATGTTATAAATTTACCATCTCCATTTGTTTGTTCCTCTCCATATACTGCAGAAAGCAAACTCTGAGTGTTTCGATCCATAGTGCATTATACCATGCTAACCAAGTCGCATGATGCTGCAGCTTTGAAATCAAGCTAATCACTGTGTTTCAACAGGATGCTCAGTCTCTTTACTGGTCAGTTACTAACTCTATATCAGGACATAGCTCTAAATTATGAACAACATATAGACCTCTAAAGTCCATGTCTTCTTCTCTTGAATAAATTTTGCAACATAGTTAGGACATTGGCACACTTATATTTGTCTGTATCCACAACGCCATCTTGTGGTGACACATTTAAGTTTAAACTCCAAACACTCTTACCATTTACATGGAGCACCCAAGGGGTGCCGTACCTAGGGGTCACCCAAACAGCCTAGTCAGTTGCCCTAATCCAAGTTAACTATACACCCCTGATCAAAAAATCTAAAGTCAGCTCCAGTACATGACTCAGAGGGAAATTTCCTGGGTGGGAAGACTAGCAGCTTTTAAAATGGTAATATTACCACAACTACTATATTCTCCTATATTCTATTATATTATTCTTTAGAGTGCTCCCCATCCCTGTCCCAACATCGTATCTCAAATCCTTAATGAGCCTATTAAATAGCTTTATTTAGAAAGATAAACAACCAAGATTCTTTTCTAACACTAAGCTCAAAAGCTGCAAAAGCCTAAAGGAAGAATTCCATCTTCTGGAGGCAAATATTCCACCTATTATCCACAATTATGGGAATTCTAAATCACCCCCCCCCCCCAACCTGGGACTCGCTATCCTAAACCTGGGAATAGATGCATATCCAACCTCTATGAGACAGGTAGTGACACATATACTATTAGCAGCACGTAACACTATCCTTAAGAAATAGAATTCTCAAGACTCTCCAAACATATCCGAGGATATTAATACTGTACACATTAACCATACATATGAGCGCATACTGGCTATCAATTTGCTGAAATGCAATAAATTCAAAGATCTATGGTCATGGTACCACTATACAATATAATTTACTGGCATCAGGTTATACCTGAACAAAACTTATTCTACTGAAGTTAACACCATCTCTGTGTTGTGTACCACCTCGTCTACATTAACATTTCTTCGTTAAAAATATTGTAACTACAGTGAGCCGTGTTTCTCCCTCCCCATACGGGGTGTCGGACGGAGTGGAGGAACACCCATCACTTTATGCTTAGTATTCAATAGTGATCATATTGTTCCTTTATAACTGTTATTAAACATGGCATAAGATGTAATTCACGTGATTTCCTTCATAATGCCCAAATGTATGACATATTTTGTTTATTTCTTTTTTTTATGTTCTTTGTGAAAAACTACAATAAAAAACATTGAACCAAAAAAAGGTCTGGAGACATGCTTGACCAGTCCATCACCTTTACCCTCAGCTTCTTTAGCAAGGCAGTGGTCGTTCTTGGAGGTGTGCTTGGGGTCGTTATCATGTTAGAATACTGCCCTGTGGCCCAGTCTCTGAAGGAAAGGGATCATGCACTGTTTCAGTATGTCACAGTCCCCCAGGGTTCTGTGCTGAAACCAATCCTGTTTAATTTGTTAATAAACGACCTGGAGGATGGGGTAAACAGCTTAATCTCTGTATTTGCAGATGACACTAAGCTAAGTAGGGCAATAACTTCTCTGCAGGATATGGAAACCTTGCAAGAAGATTTGGCAAATAATTTTAATTGTTGAAAAATGTAAAATAATGCATTTGGGTGGCAAAAATATGAATGCAATCTACTCAATGGCGGGGGGGCTCTGGGGGAATCTGGAATGGAAAAGGACCTAGGGGTCCTAGTAGGTGATAGGCTCAGCAATGGCATGCAATGCCAAGCTTCTGCTAACAAAGCAAACAGAATATTGGCATGCATTAAAAAGGGGATTAACTCCAGGGATAAAGCGATAATTCTCCCACTCTACAAGACTTTGATCCGGCCTCACCTGGAGTATGCTATCCAATTCTGGGCACCAGTCCTCAGGAAGAATGTACTGGAAATGGAGTGAGTACAAAGAAGGGCAACAAAGCTAATTAAGGGTCTGGAGGATATTAGTTATGAAGAAAGGTTGCGAGCACTGAACATATTCTCTCTGGAGAAGAGATGCTTGAGAGGGGATATGATTTCAATTTACAAATACCATACTGGTGACTAGGGATGAGCTTCGAGTTCGAGTCAAACTCATGTTTGACTCGAACATCGGCTGTTTGCAAGTTAAAAAGTGTTTGGAGACCTGGGTCCTGCACCCAGGGGACATGGATCAATGCAAAAAAAGTTTTAAAAACGTCAGTTTTTTCGGGAGCAGTGATTTTAATAATGCTTAAAGTGAAACAATAAAAGTGTAATATCCCTTTAAATTTCGTACCTGGGGGGTGTCTATAGTATGCCTGTAAAGGGGCGCATGTTTCCCGTGTTTAGAACAGTCTGACAGCAAAATGACATTTCAAAGGAAAAAAAGTCATTTAAAACTACTTGCGGCTATTAATGCATTGCTGGTCCGACAATACACATAGAAGTTCATTGATAAAAATGGCATGGGAATTCCCCACAGGGGAACCCCGAACCAAAACTAAAAAAAAAAATGACGTGGGGGTCCCCCTAAATTCCATACCAGGCCCTTCAGGTCTGGTATGGATATTAAGGGGAACCCCGGCCAAAATTTTTTAAAAAAATGACGTGGGGGTCCCCCTAAATTCCATACCAGGCCCTCCAGGTCTGGTATGGATTTTAAGGGGAACCCCGGCCAAAATTAAAAAAAAAAAAAACGGCGTAGGGTCTCCCCAAAAATTCATACCAGACCCGTATCCGAGCACGCAACCTGGCAGGCCGCAGGAAAAGAGGGGGGGATGAGAGAGTGCCCCCCTCCTGAACCGTACCAGGCCACATGCCCTCAACATTGGGAGGGTGCTTTGGGGTAGCCCCCCAAAACACCTTGTCCCCATGTAGATGAGGACAAGGGCCTCATCCCCACAACCCTGGCTGGTGGTTGTGGGGGTCTGCGGGCGGGGGGCTTATCAGAATGTGGGAGCCCCCTTTAACAAGGGGACCCCCAGATCCCGACCCTCCCCCCTGTGTGAAATGGTAAGGGGGTAAAAAATTTTAAAAATGACAAGAGACAGTTTTTGACAATTCCTTTATTTAAATGCTTCTTTTTCTTTCTTATTTCTTCTATCTCCTATCTTCCTTTGGTTTCTTCCTCCATCTTCTTCTTCTTCTGGTTCTTCTGGTTCTACCTCCGGTGTTCTCGTCTGGCATCTCTTCCGCAGCATCGGCGTCTTCTTCCCTTCTTCTGCTCGGGCCGTTCCGCATCCATAATGGCATGGAGGGAGGCTCCCGCTGTGTAACGCTTCTCCTCTTCTGACGGTTCTTAAATAACGGGGGCGGGGCCACCCAGTGACCCCGCCCCCTCTAACACACAATGACTTGACGGGACTTCCCTTTGGCATTCCCCGTGATGCCACAGGGAAGTCCCGTCAAGTCATCATGCGTCAGAGGGGGGCGGGGTCACCAGGTGACCCTGCCCCCCATTATTTAAGAACCATCAGAAGAGGAGAAGCGTCACACAGCGAGAGCCTCCCTCCATGCCATCATGGATGCGGAGCGGCCCGAGGAGAAGGGAAGATGCCGACACCGCGGAGGAGATGCTGGACGAGAACACCGGAAGAAGAACCAGAAGAACCAATAGAAGAAGAAGATGGAGGAAGAAACCAAAGGAAAATAGAAGAAAGAAGAAAGGAAAAGCATTTAAATAAAGGAATTGTCAAAAACTGTCTCTTGTCATTTTTACCATTCTTGACAGTTTTTTAGTGAAATGCTAGGGGTACTTTTGTACCCCCTTACCATTTCACACAGGGGGGAGGGCCGGGATCTGGGGGCCCTCTTGTTAAAGGGGGCTTCCAGATTCTGATAAGCCCCCCATCCTTAGACCCTCACAACCACCGGCCAGGGTTGTGGGGATGAGGCCCTTGTCCTCATCAACATGGGGACAAGGTGTTTTGGGGGCTACCCCAAAGCACCCTCCCAATGTTGAGGGCATGTGGCCTGGTACGGTTCAGGAGGGGGGGAGCTCTCTCGTCCTCCCTCTTTTCCTGCGGCCTGCCAGGTTGCGTGCTCGGATAAGGGTCTGGTATGGATTTTTGGGGGGACCCCATGCCATTTTTTTTTAAATTTTGGCCGGGGTTCCCCTTAATATCCATACCAGACCTGAAGGGCCTGGTATGGAATTTAAGGGGACCCCCACGTCATTTTTTTTATTTAAATTATGGCCGGGGTTCTCCTTAATATCCATACCAGACCTGAAGGGCCTGGTATGGAATTTAAGGGGACCCCCACGTAATTTTTTTAATTTAAATTATGGCCGGGGTTCCCCTTAATATCCATACCAGACCTGAAGGGCCTGGTATGGAATTTAGGGGGGCCCCCATGTCATTTTTTTTTTAATTTTGGTTCGTGGTTCCCCTGTGGGGAATTCCCATGCCGTTTTTATCAATGAACTTCTCTGTGTATTGTCGGACCGGCAATGCATTAGTAACCATGAGTAGTTTTAAATGTGACACTGTACCTCTTGTCCACCTGTTGGAGCACACGCTGCATGGAATAATGGACAGGGCACTTGAGGCAGAACAAAGGCAGGAAGAGGAGGACTTCCTTAGCTCTCAAGGCCCCCTTTATCCAGACAGTGTTCTTGCGTGCCCACCGATCACACAGGAAGAGGATGAGGAGGAGGAGGATTGTGTCAGCATGGAGGTGGAGCCTAGCACTCAGCATCAGCAGCAGTCTTCAAGGGATCATTTACAGTCCGAAGAAACCCATGGACTTGTACGTGGCTGGGAGGAGGTGGCTGCGGATCATGTCATCCTTAGTGACCCAGAAGACTCCGGACCGAATGCCCCAGCAAACCTACACTGCATGGCCTCCCTGATCCTGCAAAGCCTGCGGAAGGATCATTGTATTTGTGGTATCAAAGAGAGGGATCATTACTGGCTGGCAACTCTCCTTGATCCACGTTACAAGGGTAAGGTTGTGGACCTTATCTTGCCATCGCAGAGGGAGCAGAGGATGAAACATCTTTGGGAGGCCTTGCATAAAGGTTTGTGCAATGCGTTTCCAGAGCCTGGGAGGTTACAATTTCCTGGTCTTTCTGGACAGCGTTTTGCTGAGGCTTCGGTCAGTCACAGAAGGAGCGAAGGAGAAGATGGCCGTCTGATTGATGCGTTCAGACAATTTTTTAGTCCGCAGCCCCAAGGTATGATCGGTTCCAGCCATCCCCAACATCTGATTCACATGGTGCAGGAATACCTAGGGGCAAGATCAGACACCTTCCCCACCGAGAATCCTCTGGGTTACTGGGTCTTGAGGATGGATCACTGGCCAGAGCTTGCACAGTATGTAATTGAGCTACTGGCCTGTCCTGCATCCAGCGTTCTTTCAGAACGCACATTCAGTGCTGCTGGAGGCTTTGTAACCAATCACAGGGTGTGCCTGTTTACTGAATCGGTCGATCGGCTGACCTTCATAAAAATGAATCAGTCTTGGATCTCCAGCTACCATGCACCTGATGTAACCGAATATTTTTTTTTTTAATGTGAGTTTCCTTCAAGACTGCCTATGCTGATGCTGAGTGACTACCTTGTTATGCTGAGTGACTATCCTGTTCCTCCTCAATGTTCTTGCTGATAGCTTATAAGAACATTTTTGGTTCTGGGCACCGCCACCAGTGGATAAGGCCCAATTTTTCTGCCCCTGTTTAACAGGGGCATGTAATTACAATCCTTGATCTAATATTTTCACAATTTTTGATGCAATACTTTGCAGCAGGGCTCATTCCTGCACTCCAACTAAAGTATCTGTGAGGGGTTGCAGTGTTGTGGCACCAACACCAGTGCCTAAGGCCCAGTTTTTCAGCTTCTGTTTAACAGGGGCGTGTAATCACAATTTTTGTTGCAATACTTTGCAGCAGGGCTCATTCCTGCGCTCCAACTAGAGTATCTGTGAGGTGTTGCAGTGTTGTGACACCAGCACCAGTGCCTTAGGCCCAATTTTTCTGCCCCTGTTTAACAGGGGCGTGTAATTACAATTTTTGATCTAATATTTCACAGCAGGGCCCGTTCCTGCGACCACCAAGAGTAACTCTGAGGCCTTACAGTGTTGTGACAACACCACCACACCATCCACCAAAGGCCCAATTTTTCTGACCCTGTTCAACAGGGGCATGTAATTACTATTCTTGATCTAATATTTCACAGTAGGGCCCGTTCCTGTGCCCACCAAGAGTAAATGTGAGGGCTTACAGTGTTGTGGCAACACCAACACCTAAGGCCCAAATTTCTGCAGAGTATATAGGGCAAGCCCCTACTTTCAAACATCCAACTTACAAACGACTTGCAAACGGGAAAAAAAAGGAGTCAACAGGAAGTGAGCGGAAATCTACTCCTAGGAAGGGAAATTCTCTCCTGTAAGAGTTCCTTGTTTCACTAAAAACCCCAAATTTTCAAAATTCAATTGTCATTGGGACAGAAAGTGAGGTGAAATCTTCTGAACAGGTGCACAGACAGCAAACAAATGTTACAGGGGTGATAATCCTATCCTATGTTTTCCAAAAAGCTTAAAAATAGATTTTTTGGCTGGAGCTACAGGTAAAAAATGTACCAGTTCAAAATTACAAACAGATTCTACTTAAGAACAAACCTACAGTCCCTGTCTTGTTTGCACCACCTGTGTACTGCTGTTCAGAGTTTATAGGGCCTGGGGGCCCCACGCCTTTCCTTTTTTTTGTTTGGGTGTGGGGTTCCCCTTAATATCCATACAAGGCCCTAAGGTTCTAGTAATGGGCTGGGGGGGGGGGGTTCTCAATGATTTTCATCCATATTGCCAGGACCAGAGATGACATTAAAGCCACAAGCAGTTTTACATGACTTTTTTTCCTTTAGAAATGTCATTTTGAGCAGGGACTGTTCTAAACATGGGAAACACGCGCCACTTTACAGGCATACTATAGACACCCCTCAGGCACGATATTTAAAGGAATATTTCACTTTTATTTTTTCACTTTAAGCATCATTAAAATCACTGCTCCCGAAAAAATTACCGTTTTTAAAACTTTTTTTGCATTGATACATGTATCCTGGGGCAGGACCCGGGTCCCCAAACCCTATTAAGAACAATAACTTGCATATTAGCCTTTAAAATTTGCACTTTTGATTTCTCGCATTCGAGTCCCATAGACTTTAACGAGGTTCGAAAGTTCGCACAAACTTTCGGTCCGTTCGAATGTTCTTATGTGAACCGAACCAAGGGGTGTTCAGCTCATCGCTACTCTGGAGCATGCCAGTATTCCCATTAAAAAGGTGTAAAAAGTTGGTTGGCTAGATCATTTAGATTTCCGTCATCCTCCCCCTTGGTGATCAATGGATTTGTTAGTAAGGAAAGCCACTGATCACTATGTCAATGTGGACACGGTTATCCCAAGTTTAGAGGTAGTACTATGCCACGTACACACGATTGGAATTTCCAACAACAAATGTTCGATGGGAACTTGTCGGAAATTCCGACTGAGTGCAGGCTCCATCAGGTATTTTTTGTCGGAAATTCCGACAACAAAGATTTGAGAGCTGGTTCTCAAATTTTCTGACAACAAAATCCGTTGTTGGAAATTCTGAATGTATATAGAAAATTCCGATGCACCAAATTCCACGCATTCTCTGAATCAAGTATGAGACGGAAATGCTCGGTCTGGTAAAACTAGCATTTGTAATGGAGATAGCACATTTGTCACGCTGCAAATTTAATAATCTTTTATTGCAGCGCATTCTCTTCTTCTTTATAATGCTAGAATAATGAAGTTGTTTTGCTGCTCATATTCACACAGAGTTCTGACAAACTGATTTCTTTATTATTTCTCGTGATCTCCTGAATAATATTTGTTATTTTTTTCATCAGATCTCCATAATAATGTTTAAAATTTATTTTTATAGTGATCTTTATTTATTTTTTTTTATCAAGATCTCCATTTATTTTATTTTTTTTGTTTTTTTTATGAAGATCTCCTGTTTTTTTAATTTTTTTTTTCTACTGATCTCCATAATGTTTTTTTGTCATTTTGTGTGTTAATTTACCACAACACCATTATTAATTTGTATTTTTTAACCTCAAGGAGGTTGTTTTGTGTTGTTATTCCTTGCTAATTTGACATTGTATTTTTTAAATGTACCTGCCTACTCACAAACAAACTGTCCTTTTTGAAGTAAAACACACAGGCAAGTATTTGTTTAAAAAAAACAGCCCTTTATTAGGGGTCATGACAAAATAAAGAGGATGGCAACGCTGGATAAACTGGTGAAATTTCCGAAGCCCTTGTACCCCAGGACACATATCAACTATTTTACAGCCAAAATTGGTAGCATGAGAAGTCCATATAATAGTGAGCACAATCCGGTCCCGGACTCCAAGAGATCAGGAACAGCAGCAGATGACATATATGTCCCCAGGCTGCGGTCTTAAAACAGCCTGCATCTTTTGTCAGACCAGACTGAAACCAGGCCATCACTCTCTTGTCTTTCTTCCATGCTTCCTTCCTTGCTTGCTTCCAGGATTGCTTCCAGGCTGTGGCTCTGGTGTTGGAGTTGTGGCAGGAGGTGGAGGAGGAGGATGATGATCAAACTCACAAACCTGGCTTTGGCTTGTGAGTTCGCCCCTCAACCCCTTATTTAGGGCTTGTAAGATAACTTTCCCACAGAAGAAACGTTGGCCTTCCTCCATTTCCTGCATTTTGCAGGCTGCCATGCAGGCATAGTCCTCTTGAAGATTGGGGGGTACTGAGGGTCGCAGTAGCCTGCCGAAATAGCCCAAGTGCTGCCTCCTTCAGGTTCCTCCCCTTTCTGGTCCTTTTTCTTTGAAAAAGGACCAGAAAGAAGAGAGGGCGCACCGATCTAGCGCATTACCACTGATAGCGTTTATTAAAACTGTAAAATAACAGGTATATACTCACAAACGAGCTTGGAATACAGGAATTGACATAGACTGCAGGTGTGCAGTAACAGACATCAGGATACAAATGGGACCGGACATCAGGTAAGTACGGCGATGGCTAACGCGTTTAGGGGGCGAGCCCCTTTCCTCAGAGCCTAAGCCTCTAAGACATCTAGACGATGTCTAAGAGGATGAAACGCGTCGGTAGGACCCCACTGCCACCATACTTTTTACAGCGCTGATTTTAGAACTTCATGTGAGTGTATCCTTTTTTAATAAACTTGGTACTTGTTTTACGGAATCACACTATGTGGCTTTTCTCCTTCTTATTATATTATACGGCCATTTGCTTTCCAACATTATCCTGAGGGACCCACCAGCATCCGGTCTGGTCTCGGACTTCCACTTTCATCATTTCTCTGGAACATCCATCATTACCCACCACCCAAGCCTGATTTGACCCAGTTGGGCGTATGCCCTCTCGGGTCCACGTCATCTGGTAAGCCTCCCTATTGTTGGTGGTGGTGTGTCTCTTCTGTGTTCACCCCAGATGTCACACATTTGATATGTTCCTCACACGAAGCCACTGAAAATACATCAACCATTTTATGAGTCTTATATATATGGAGGACTTTCTTTATGCTTTCTTTGATATCTTTTGTCATTGGTTGGACATTATTTTTATGTTGAAATTTTTGCGCTACACATAAGTTCTGTTTCATTGTTACATGCCTATATCCTATTGGTTGTGTTAGCTGCTTATTTTTACCCTTTTTTGGCCGTGCAGAATTTCTTGTTACCCCAGCAAAATGACATTTCAAAGGAGAAAAAGTCATTTAAACTACTCGCGGCTATTAATGAATTGCCGGTCCGACAATATATATAAAAGTTAATTGATAAAAACGGCATGGGAATTCCTCACAGGGGAACCCCAAACCAAAATTAAAAAAAAAAATGATGTGGGGGTCCCCCTAAATTCCATACCAGGCCCTTTAGGTCTGGTATGGATATTAAGGGGAACCCCGGCCAAAATTTTTTTTAAAAATGGTGTGGGGTCCCTCTCAAAATCTACACCAGACCCTTCAGGTCTGGTATGGATTTTAAGGGGAACCCCGCGCCAACATTTTTTAAAAAAATGGCGTGGGGTCCCCCCAAAAATCCATACCAGACTCTTATCTGAGCACGCAACCTGGCAGGCCGCAGGAAAAGAGGGGGGGACGAGAGAGCGCCCCCCTCCTGAACCGTACCAGGCCACATGCCTTCAACATTGGGAGGGTGCTTTGGGGTAGCCCCCAAAACACCTTGCCCCCATGTTGATGAGGACAAGGGCCTCATCCCCACAACCCGTGGTTGTGGGGGTCTGCGGGCGGGGGGCTTATCGGAATCTGGAAGCCCCTTTTAACAAGGGGACCCCCAGATCCCGACCCTCCCCCCTGTGTGAAATGGTAAGGGGGTACAAAAGTATCCCTACCATTTCACTAAAAAAGTGTCAAAAATGTTAAAAATGACAAGAGACAGTTTTTGACAATTCCTTAAATGCTTCTTCTTTCTTCTATCTTCTTTCTTCTTTCTTCTATCTTCCTTCAGTTTCTTCCTCCATCTTCTTCTTCTTCTGGTTCTTCTGGTTCTTCCTCCGGTGTTCTCGTCCGGCATCTTCCCTTCGGGCCGCTCCGCATCCATGATGGCATGGAGGGAGGCTCCCGCTGTGTGATGCTTTTCTCTTCATCTTCTTCTCTTCATCTTCTTCTCTTCATCTTCTTTTGGGCCGCTCCATGCAACGGGTGATGCCGCCCCCTCTGACGTCATGGGGAATGCCACAGGGAAGTCCCGTCAAGTCCCTGTGCATCACAGGGGGGCGGTCACCGGGTGGCCCCACCCCCGTTATTTAAGAACCGTCAGAAGAGGAGAAGCGGCACCACAGCGGGAGCCTCCCTCCATGCCATCATGGATGTGGAGTGGCCCGAAAAGAAGATGAAGACAAGAAGATGAAGAGAAGAAGAGGGAGAGAAGAAGATGAAGAGAGAAACGTCAAACAGCGGGAGCCTCCCTCCATGCCATCATGGATGCGGAGTGGCCGAGGAGAAGAAGGGAAGAAGACGCCGCAGAGGAAGATGCTGTATGAGAACACCGGAGGAAGAACCAGAAGAACCAGAAGAAGAAGAAGATGGAGGAAGAAACCGAAGGAAGATAGAAGATAGAAGAAAGTAGAAAGAAGAAAGAAGAAGCATTTAAATAAAGGAATTGTCAAAAACTGTCTCTTGTCATTTTTAACATTTTTGACAGTTTTTTCGTGAAATGGTAGGAAAAGTACCCCCTTACCATTTCACACAGGGGGGAGGGCCGGGATCTGGGGGTCCCCTTGTTAAAGGGGGCTTCCAGATTCCGATAGGCTCCCCGCCCGCAGACTCCCACAACTACCGGCCAAGGGTTGTGGGGATGAGGCCCTTGTCCTCATCAACATGGGGACAAGGTGTTTTGGGGGGCTACCCCAAAGCACCCTCCCAATGTTGAGGGCATGTGGCCTGGTACGGTTCAGGAGGGGGGGCACTCTCTCATCCCCTCCTCTTTTCCTGCGGCCTGCTAGGTTGCGTGCTCGGATAAGGGTCTGGTATGGATTTTTAGGGGGACTCCACGCCATTTTTTTTTTTAAATTGACGCGGGGTTCCCATTAAAATCCATACCAGACCTGAAGGGTCTGGTATAGATTTTGAGGGGGACACCACGCCATTTTTTAAAAATTTTGGCTGGGGTTCCCTTTAATATCCATACCAGACCTGAAGGGGCTGGTATAGAATTTAGGGGGACCCCCCACGTCATTTCTTTAAAAAAATTATGGTTCGCGGTTCCCCTGTGGGGAATTCCCATGCCGTTTTTATCAATGAACTTTTATGTGTATTGTTGGACCGGCAATTCATTAATAGCCGCGAGTAGTTTTAAATGACTTTTTTTCCTTTGAAATGTCATTTTGCTGTCAGAATGTTCTAAAAACGGGAAACATGAGCCCCTTTACAGGCATACTATAGACACCCCCCAGGTACGAAATTTAAAGGGATATTACACTTTTATTGTTTCACTTTAAGCATTATTAAAATCACTGCTCCCGAAAAAACGGCCATTTTTAAAACTTTTTTTGCATTGATCCATGTCCCCTGGGGCAGGACCCAGGTCCCCAAACACTTTTTATGACAATAACTTGCATATAAGCCTTTAAAAATAGCACTTTTGATTATTCATGTTCATATCCCATAGACTTTAACGGTGTTCGCGTGTTCGAACAAATTTTTTGCCTGTCCGCAAGTTCTGGTGCGAACTGAACAGGGGGGTGTTTGGCTCATCCCTGGTTATCAATAATAACATCTAGTTAACATCATTCATTTTTTGACAAGAAATATGTTGAACAATGCTATACCTGGCTCAAGCTGGGCTCCTCCACATCTTCCTGGCTGGAAGGCCCAGGTTGGACGTCGGAAGCCTCAGCTGGCGTGCAAGGAAGTGTTGAAGGAAGACTGGAGAGTGCTGGCCTGGGTTCCCTCTGGTCTGCCAGAAAAGGCAGTCTGTAATAATACCACAGCCTGGGAACATAAATGTCATCTGCTGCTGCTCCTGATCTCTGGGAATCCTGGACCTTCTTGCACTCCCTATTGTAAGTGCTCCTCATGCCACCAATTGTGGCCTTCAAATAGTTGATGGTTGCCGTGGGGATCTGCGGCTTCACTAATTCCAACAATTGATTCCGCGCTGCATTCCTCTTTCTTTGATTGGTAGTGGTTGAGACATGGGGGTGGTTTACCTGCCACAGACAGGGCAGCTCCATGTACATGTCAATGAATATGGGGATAAATTCTTGATCATTCAATAGATCCATTTTCTCTGCAACACACAACAAAAGACAAAAACCCTAATGTCAGGCTAAACTTTCCTAATCTTGTCCCAATATAGGCCTCAATCTATAAGCAGTATTTGCCCAAGTTAAAATTGTACCTTTGTTATCACGATTGGCGCTTCCACCACTCCTTCCTCCACTCACAGATCGTACATACGACACACGCGTGTTATGCTTTATATACACAGCGCATGAGTGGAACTCCGCCCGCCCCTGACCTTCTATCTAGTATATTCCCCGCCCATTCTCTTTCTGCACAGTGGGAGAGCACATGGTGAAGAAAGAACAAGTGCATGAAGACAGCAGCAACGACAAAAGCCCGGAGCCATGAACGTCCCGATCCCGGAGGAGATTTAAGGCCTCGAATATGTCCTTTGTAGAGATGGTGGACATCTTGAAGAGGGCCAACTATGATGGGAAGCATGGACTGTACCCAAACCCAAATGTGAGAAAGGCCAAGATCATGGCTAAAGTTGTGAAAAGTCTGCACAGGAATTTTGGGGTACGACGATCCAAGGATCAATTGAGGAAACGCTGGTCAGACCTAATATTGAGGGAGCACTATCACTACAGAAGGATCAAGAAAGTTCTTCAAAAAAGTAAATAGTTGTCGTGTGTTCCTATTATTATTATTACTTTAGTGCTGCTCCATGTGCTTTTCTTTACTGTTGTACAGTTTAAAATGACAACTTTCAGGTTAGTGGGCACAGTAATCGTTCGTAGTAAACATTGCTTGTTCGCCCACTAATACAATGTTTTTGGCAGATACAGGTTAACTACATTTGTTCAGGCCTATTTGTAATCAAAGAAGTTTATTACATTGTTGTCTAGATGGGTTTGTAATTGGAATGAAATGCAAACTTGATTCAGTGTAAGGAGAGGACACTCAGCAGCTGTTTACACATCTGGACGCAGGAGCACTAGTGTGGGACACCAGAACAAACTTTTTAGGGTGTCCCACACAGGTGCTCCTGTGGATACTAGGGGTGTCTCCATGTGTGAAACTTTACCCAAAAAGGTAAGTATTCAGCTTGAAGAAAGGGAAAAAATCATGTCTTCAGCTTGGAACTCTGCCAAAACAGACAATTTTACGACACTTCCAAGCAATGTTTCATATTAGTATATCTGCCTTCAAATATCTGTGTGCTAAGTATACCTTTTTTTTATTCACATAGGGGAGAAAAGACTTGGGACATCAGAGGACACCAGGGACCCTCCACCTCCTAAAGAAGGTGAAATTCCCACACCACAGCCAGAGGATGTGGAAGAAGGAGAGGTTTATGAAGTGGCCGAAATAGTGACCACAACAGGTGAGTGTCTGAGACCACTGCTTCAAGTAATGGATGTATGCCTGCATATTTATAATACATGATGTGTTTTTTTTATTTTAGTTGATGTGGATGTTGTGAAGAAGAAACACATTTCACAAGTGCAAGTCCACACGTCCTCATCGGGGAGATCATGGTGTGCAATAGGGATTTACAGAAGATCAAGGAAGACATCAATGATGTGGAAAAAAGACTCAAAAACATCATTGATGTTTTAGGCAGAATCTAAAACACACCAACATTTTTAAAATTGTTTTTATTTATCAAACTTTTCTAAAAAAATTGGAAAACCAAATTTTGAAGATGAACACAGTGTGTCAACATGTGCTATCTGCCATCACGGGATATCAATGTACCCGTTTTGTGGGTGCAACCCCTTCCTCGCAACTAAACTAGATGAGAGGAAGGGGTTGTACCCCCGAAACACGTCCATTGATCCCCCATGATGGGAGCTAGCACATGTTGACCTTAGGCATGGGATCAGGAGGAAAATCCCCGTTTTGACTCTCAATTTGTGTGCATCTTCAAAATTAGGCTTTCAAAACCCTTTTCTAAACACACATGTGAATGTGCACAGAGTAAAAATGTTTCAACTCAACAATGTGTGGCTTCTTCTTTCAATGCTCAACAGCAGTTTTTTACTTAAGTTGTTTTTTACAGTGACAATGGGGTTTATTTACTAAAGGCAAATCCACTTTGCACTACAAGTGCAATTTTGAGTGCAG
Source organism: Aquarana catesbeiana (assembly GCF_042186555.1). Taxonomy (NCBI): domain Eukaryota; kingdom Metazoa; phylum Chordata; class Amphibia; order Anura; family Ranidae; genus Aquarana; species Aquarana catesbeiana. Next base: position 224,857,918 of record NC_133325.1, read on the forward strand.
TTTCAGTGCACTTTCAAGTGCACTTTTGCAGAGCACTTGTAGTGCAAAGTGGATTTTCCTTTAGTAAATAACACCCACAGTGCTTTATAATTTTCAACAATCAGGCTGAAAATGATGAATATTTGTATACTTAATGCATTACATACTTTAACAACAAAACAAGGTGTGTGTGTAGCAGACCCACAACATAATAGTTAGCTGAAGAAGAGATTGTCACCTCATGTCTCAAATAAATTATGTTTGCACTATTGAAGAAAATAGCTAAAAAGAAAAGTCCATTGGGTAACCTAGGAGACAGCTAAAAGAAACACAAGCAGTAAATCAAATGAAATATTTTTTAGTTTAAAATACAATTTTTTTTAATAAATGTTTCTTAAACATTTTCTGGCATATCAATAGCCCCCCTACCCGCAAAGTACTCCATATATTTTAGACGAACCTTGCATGCGCTTTGGTGGGGCAAGCCTGGACGGCCAGCTTCAAGCGCCGTCAGGGTTTGGTCTTGAAATCCAGCCTCAGGCCCAACTGAGGCCACATAGTTTATAGAATTTCTGCTCAAAAAGTTGTGGAGAATGCAGCATGCAAGGATTATATGGTTAAGTTTATATTCCCCCATGCTGATTGGCGTAAGGAATAGGCGGAACCGGCTGGCCATTATCCCGAAAGCATTCTCTACCACTCTTCTGGCTCTAGCCAACCAGTAGTTAAAAACCCTTTGGTCAAGGGTGAGGGTCCTCATGGGAAGGGCTGCATCAGGTGATCACCCAGCCCAAATGCTTCATCAACAACAAAGGCATATGAGCGAATTGGTCACGCTGGAGCAACCAATTCTTCGTCCATGAACTCCTCCTTGCCCTGTTCATGGACTGGGCTTGGGTCAAAGTAAGAACCCCAACACCAAGCCCCTGCACACCACAAACACTACGATGAGTATGTACCCACAACATGGCTTCAAAACGGTTGGCTGATCAGAATGAACTAACAGAACGCAGTGAAAATCAGAAAGGCCTGAGACGAGCGAGCTAAAAATCAGAAATGAGTGGACAAGAATGCATTGTAAATCAAATACGTAATGTAAAAATGCGCACTGACTACACGCACTGAAAACCAGATACGAACCCACAAGCGCAAACTGAAGAGCAGTAACGATCTGAAAAGTATGAGGCTGAAAAGCGTGAATCGTCTCTCACCAAACTTCTACTAATACGAGATTAGCAGAAGGAGCCCAAGGGGTGGCACACTGGCTATTGAACTTCCTCTTTATAGTGCCATTGTACGAGTTGTACGTCAGCGCATTCTTGACGATCAGAATTTCTGACAATATTTGTGAGACCGTGTGTATGCAAGACAAGTTTAAGCTAACATCCGTCGCAAATAAATCCCAGGGTTTCGTTGTCGGAATGTGCGATCGCGTGTACGTGGCATTAGAGTTATGGTTAGCACTAGGGTTGGATATGTTAAAGAAAAACAAAAAAACGCATTAGTATTATTTTCTCAACAATATCTTAGCTAAGAAATTTTCCTAGAGACACAATTTTGGTGAAGGTAAAATTGTTATTTTGTAGTGAAACTAACTTTGATGAACTCACTCTAGCTATCCCTTCAGAGCATTTTCAAGCATCTGAAGCTCTGTTTAATGTACCTTGACACAGGTCTAATAATTACCCAGTTATCAATGTCACAGAGTCTCAGTTAAGTTGCTTCACGTGTTACTTAGTTGTGTCTGAGCACATCTGTCTAAAATAGGTGGCTGTAAGTTGAGAGTGCAATAATAAATAATTACTCATGTCATTTTATAGATGTATGCTGATAGAAAAACTCTCTGGTAAAAAGTTGGGTGGTAGAATATGTTGGATAACACATATATATAAAAAAAGATTATTTGAATAAAATGATAATTACACAAAACACTTTTGCTGAAACTTATGATTATAGGCATTAATTACAAAACTTCTAATTAGGATGAAATGGGAAATCATTAACACAAGACTGGTGTAATGTTAGTTTATACCAAATGAAGATGAGTGAAGCATTTCTCAGCAACAAGAATCCAGCTGAGTTCACACTGGTTCATTTGAATGCTCATATTTCCATTTTTTTTCCTAATGATAATCAGTGAGTTCTTCCACAAAGTCTTAAAGCGGAGATTCACCAATTTTAAAATTCAAATACTGCTGCTGCTGACTTTTAAAATAAGAAAACTTACCTGTCCAGGGCACCCGCGATGTCGGCACCTGAAGCCAATCTATCCCTCTTCGGTAAGGGAATCAGGAAGTGAAGCCTTGCGGATTCATTTCCTGGTTCCCTACTGCACATGCGTGGCTCATGTTGCACTATCCCACTGGTCTCTGCTGTGTTCTGGGACTTGTGTGTCTCCCAGAAGACAACGGGGGGGACGGAGAAGTGGTGTAGATTCCCGTGGGTGGCTCAGGTATCTATGCCCAGAAGTGAGAGCAAAATACCTGTATTAGACAGGTATCTGCTCCCCCTCCCCCCTGAAAGGTGCCAAATGTCACACCGGATGGGGGGAGGACCCGGACAAGCGGAAGTTCCATTTTTGGGTGGAACTCCGCTTTAAGTGGCCTACCACTCTCCCCTTTGTCTTTCTATCTTTTTTTATAGCCATTCCATAGCTATTCATGTGAGAGTGCATGTTATAATTTTTTTTTTCAATTTCTAAAACAAATTATAGCATTATTCTGTATTTCACAAAAAAAGTATATTGTGACCTAGGCCGCACATGTTTTAATTTGTAAACTGTTGTTCTTATTGTCGGTCACCCTGTTAACCATCTTTCCTTTGTTGTTTTAATGCATGTTTATAAAAAAAATACTATTCCACATGTGCCATATTTTTCTGAAAATGTAAACACAAAACTAAAGTATATATTAACATAAATACTGTATATATATAACAAAAATATTTCTCTAACAATTCTAGTCATGCTGCAATAAAGTTCTTAGGGGTTGATTTACTAATAGGCTGTTCACTGTGCAAGGGAAGGTGCAGTTTTGCAAGGGAAATTTCCCCGAGAGCTTTGTGGATTGGGTGAAGCTCTGCTGACTTCCATTATCTAATCATGTGCAAACAAAAATAGTTATTTTTTTCCCTTGTATGTGATTGGGTATTCTTTGCAAAGTAAAGTTTCACTACATTCACTAAACTTTGAGAAAACCCCCCTTGCAAATTGAGCAATCTATTTGTCTTTAGTAAGTCAACCCCTTAGTCTCTAGTATATTTAGAACAGTTCTTCTTAATCTCAAAAATGGGCTGTTGCTGGTCAACTTCACACTGCTGTATCCTCTGCTGTATCTTAATGTAGTAAAAGCCCAAGCCTGTGCTATTTGTCTCTAGTAAATCAGACCTAACCTTGCTATTGAAAATGTTCCCGCTGCTGGTCAACTTGATACTGCTATGTCATCTAGAGTCTGAAAATCTTGTAATAAAACACCTGACTGTACTTCTTTGCTTCTAGTGCATTTTGGAAATGTCTCCATCATTAAAAATATTCTGCTGCTGGCCAATATTTTTTAGAATATAAATGTAGCATTCTTTGAAAAAAAAGGAAAAACACTGTGCACCCAAAACACTACACAGCCTCACCCCAGGTTGTTAAAAGACAGCTTTTTTGTCACAAATCCCCCTGCAGGGTTGAAGGCCCTCTCTGACATGTGGCTAGTACCTTAAGTGCATATTGGGTCATCGGGCCTTTGTCCAAACATCCAAAATGTTGTCTGTCCAGTCCCTGTTCGGTTGGAGCTGAGCATCAGCTATATATAAAAGCTTCCTGCTTTCACTGTTTCCTAAGGCTCCATGTACACGGGACGCTGAGGCAAAGTCCTCTGAACAATTTTTTTTTCACACTTTGAAACCTGCATTTAAAACGCCCATTTAGCTGTGTTTGCATGCTTCATTTAGTGGCATTTTACTGCGTTGGCGTCTAGAAGCGTTTAGTTAAGATAATATCATAAGACCCTCCCCAAGCTCAAAACAGTATTATTTGACTATTTCAGCCATTTTGTGAGACCAGAGTGAGTAGCAGCAGCTGAAAGAGCAGCAGTGTACTTGTATTTAGCGTGTCACTTGCCACGTTGCCTGCCACAAGTTATGGATTGTCACTTGCCACACGTTGCATATTGTCACTTGCCACGTCACCTGTCACAAGTTGCGGATTGACATTTGCCATGTCACCTGCCACAAGTTGTGGATTGTCATGTGCTACCTCACCTGCCTCAAGTTGCAGATTGTCCACTTGCCAAGTCCCCTGCCACAAGTTTGCAGATTGTCATTTGCCATGTCACCTGCCACAAGTTGCAGATTGTCCAATTGCCACGTCACCTGCCACACGTTGTGGATTGTCATTTGTCAAGTCACCTTTCACAAGTTGTGGATTGTCATTTGCCATGTCACCTGCCACAAGTTGTGGATTGTCCACTTGCCACATCACCTGCCACAAGTTGCAGATTGTCCAATTGCCACGTCACCTGCCACACGTTGTGGATTGTCATTTGTCAAGTTACCTTTCACAAGTTGTGGATTGTCATTTGCCATGTCACCTGCCACAAGTTGTGGATTGTCCACTTGCCACATCACCTGCCACAAGTTGCAGCTTTTCATTTGCCACGTCACCTGCCACAGGTTGCAGATTGCCCACTTGCCATGTCACCTGCCACAAGTTGCGGATTCTCATTTGCCACATCACCTGCCACAAGTTGTGGATTGTCCACTTGCCATGTCACCTGCCACAAGTTGTGGATTGTCCACTTGCCACATCACCTGCCACACGTTGCAGGTTGACACTTGCCACATCACCTGTCACAAGTTGCGGACTGTCATTTGCCATGTCACCTGCCACAAGTTGTGGATTGTCCACTTGCCACATCACCTGCCACAAGTTGCGGATTGTCATTTGAAACATCACCTGCCACAAGTTGTGGATTGTCCACTTGCCACATCACCTGCCACAAGTTGTGGATTGTCATTTGCCACATCACCTGCCACAAGTTGCAGATTGTCCACTTGCCACATCATCTGCCACAAGTTATGGACTGTCATTTGCCATGTCACCTGCAACAAGTTGCAGATTGTCCACTTGCCACGTCACCTGCCACACATTGAGGATTGTCACTTGCCACATCACCTGTCAGAAGTTGCAGATTGTCCACTTGCCACACCACCTGCCACACATTGCAGATTGTCACTTGCCACGTCACCTGTCAGAAGTTGCAGATTGTCCACTTGCCACATCATCTGCCACACATTGTGGATTGCCACTTGCCACATCACCTGTCACAAGTTGCTGATTGTCATTTGCCACGTCACCTGCCACAAGTTGTGAATTTTCCACTTGCCACTTTACCTGCCACAAGTTGCAGAATGTCCACTTGCCACATCACCTGCCACAAGTTGCGGATTGTCATTTGCCACATTACCTGCCACAAGTTGCAGAATGTCCACTTGCCACATCACCTGCCACAAGTTGCGAATTGTCATTTGCCACATTACCTGCCACATGTTGTGGATTGTCCACTTGCCACATCACCTGCCACAAGTTGCAGATTGTCCACTTGCCACATCACCTGCCACACATTGCGGATTGTCACTTGCCACATCACCTGTCACAAGTTGCGGATTGTCAGTTGCCATGTCACCTGCCACAAGTTGTGGATTGTCCACTTGCCATGTCACCTGCCACAAGTTGTGGATTGTCCACTTGCCATGTCACCTGCCACAAGTTGCTTGTTCAAATCTAACAACATATGGGTCAAATTCCAATTATGCTTCGGGTAACAGCAATGCTAGTGGTGTAATGGATTGTATCATGTGCTCATTAGGGTATATAAATGGTCTATGAATCATTGCAAGCAATTACAATTATTTTAAACATTTTCCAATGGTTTTTCATCATTTGCCATCATTTTTGAGATTGTTAATGTAAAAAAAAATAGGGAACCTTTAAAAACGCTTATAAACTAAAACGCGGCAAAACGCGGCACCAACGTTTAGCTGCGTTTGGCATCTGAAATGTGGAAATCTTCAGCATCTGAACTCATTTTTTGCCTTCAAAGAAAGGCTGTTAAATGCAACTGCCTAAAAACGACTGTAAATGAAACTGTGTACATGGTCACATAGGATAACATTGAATAAGTTCAGGGGCAGTTGAAAAAAGTGTCCAACTGCCTCTGAATGTCCGTTTAACAGCCTCAGTGTACATGGGGCCTAAGAAGGCAGTGAGTGCTTGAACCTACTGCATTCCTAGGAACCACTGATGTCATTGGGAATCCCCAGTTTGTAAAGAAAAAACTGACAATAATGTGACCATTACCTCCACCGCTTCCCTTATATAGCTGATGACAGCTTGGGGAGTCAGGATCGGTTGTGTGTGTCAGGTGATCATTTTTTTTTGGGGGGGGGCAGTGGGCATTATGATTGATGTTGGATTTACAACAAGGGACATTTTTGGGGGATTTTCATTCTTTAATAATAAAAATAAGGAAGGAAGCCGGGTGGTTACCGGTGAAACCGGTCAGAACCCAGAGGATTCTCTTCCATGCCATTTGCTGTTGGCCTTTTGAATTGAAATTATTTTTTCCACAACAAGCAAGTTTATCCATTATTGGGGTGTGAGCATTTCTGCTAACAAAATATGCTACAGTGATGCCAGTGATTTATGAAATTTCACTCTGCACAAATTTATATTTGATAGTTTTGAAGCTTGATGAATATATGTCATCATCACATTTTATTTCAGGGCATGATCTGTAAAAAATGATGCCACTTTGACTGGCTGTGACTATATGAGATTAGTGTGAGAACTTGAGGTCTGCTTCTTACCTGTGGATGTTTGCAAGTTGTTTTTGCTTCATCATTGCGATTTCTACAAGAACATATCTATGCTTGTGAATAAAGCGAGTGATGCCTGTTTCTTGCGCTATGAGGAATTCATGTGAATCAGTCAGTCATTCTCTATATGTTTTATATCCACCTTTTGGTCCAAAGGAGAATTTAACCTTCCTACAATGAATGAATTCATACTTGAATGGCTAATTTAGTCCTGGAGTGTGTTCATGGCTAATATTTCATCCACGGCAACCATGCCTTCTCAAAGGCCTTTTAGGAGTTATTTCTCACAGCTAATAATTTCTCAAAAGTATAAAGCGAGTATACATATGGCAGAACTTCTGATTTGGCGCCATCTCTCCCATCCAATGCCTTATGACACGTCTGGTGGCCAATAATGTGCTAGAAATCGCCCTACCAAAATTAGGAGGATAGTCATCTATGCCTAAATTTAGAATAGCCAGGGCTGGCTTGGGGTCAGTTAAGATTCCTGAGACATTAAAGAGAAGATGGAACACACTCCTCCAGAAGCTTCATAGGTTTTTACACATCCAAAAATAAGTTGTGTCAACTCTCAATGATTAACACAATGTGATTGATTGTATGAGTATCGGCATGCACTACACCATTGATTGGATGTGAAGTCTTTATCCAATGCTAAAATAGGTGCTGTTTTGGAAAAGGTCATTCTGTCATGGAACAAGTTATAGAAGAACAATATACCCTTATGTGCACTAGATGTGTCATGGTAAAGATTCCAGACTCCAGAGTGAATGGAGTTCATGTTCTGTTTTTGTCAATATCTTGCTTAATAGCCTTGGAAATGGGCATAAATGTTCACCCAACAACACTTCAGTGGGGTTTGTTTTTAAGTTCAGATTTCATACCCCCAGCAAAATGAACCTGGAAAGATTAGTTCATCTCTAATCCTTTGCCTGGCTAACACTACTTCCCTTGTGCAAACAAGCCAAAACCAATACATTATTTTCATAGAAAGGTAAGGGGTTTTAGGGTTCCTAGGTGCTGCTACAGGTTTTTCAGACACCCCAGATTGTATCCCAATTTCTGAGTTTGTTGCCCCATCTTCTCATCATTCTCAAGGCTGCCAGAAGCTTCCTAATTTTGCATGATCCCCTGGTCTGTAAAACATACTTTTAGTAGCCTGGTTCAGCTTCCTATTGACTTTGTTGGGGCTTCTAGCTTGGGAAACTGAACTTTGGAGTCTAGTGAATTTTTCTAATCAAACATTGAGAAATGTACTCATTGTTAGTTGTAACATTGTACAATGATGACCATCAAAATCAGTATGGAGACTTATAAAGTGCAAAAGTGAAATAGGATCTACACTTTTTATTATGTTATTATCTATTTTATTATTCTGTTTCTTAACAATCATGTATTTGGGGGAAGTGCACCACTTTTTAGGTTTTCCTGATAACAGGTATATTTCAGAAGATGGTTAAACTTTTGAATGACAATAAGTTGAATTTGAAGTTTACATTTGAACTTCAAAATACATCCAATAATTTTCTATTTTACTGGGAAATTCTTGGCATCCCCTGCATGCTGTTAAAAGTGTAACCTGTGCTCATTATGCTCAGCTTGGAAGAATGTGCTCTTCAGTCAAGAAATTCAAAAAGCAATCTAATGTTATTTTTCTGCAATTTAGAGATAGGAAAAGAGTTGGAAATTACTTACATTTGCACCTGTTTTAAGTAAATTCTTTCCCTCTTATGGTAAAGTACCAGTGTCTCACATAAAATATATTTTTTTTCAATAGGATCAACATTTTCATAGGTTTGCTACTCTGTGGGTGTGGGCTGGCTGCCAACAACAAGCATGAAGATATTTGACATTCTCTATGGAAATGATTTGACTACATGTATGTGTATTCTTTACCTCTTTTCTATATTTTTATTCCCCATAGTCAGTGCATTAGCCCTAAATAAACTCCATTTACATTCAAAAAGGAATTAAAAAATAAATCTATAACTCTTTTTGAGCATGTTATCCTTTGAATTGGATATACAGTAGGAAAGTTTTAAAGTCTTTGCAAGGTTTTTATTGCTGATTTTCAATGTGTGACTTTTTAAGACAGAAAAGAATGCACAGAAGGTGTGCAAAATCTATCTATTGGGGACGGACAGCAATAAAAACTTTTGTTTCAAAGCAGAGTGAAAAAGAATGGGGATGTTTTTCTGGGTTTTCTTATTGTACATGTTTGCATAGTAACTGTATATATGCATTTGGAAAGCCTACCTGCCTGCAAAGACAGCAGGTAAAATTGTAACCTCTCCTGGCTAGGTTGTAAAAGGCACATATCTCCTTAAAGTGATTTTAAACCTTACATTTTTTTTAATAACAAACATGTTACATGTATCTGCTCCATGCAATTGTTTTGCACAGAGCAGCCCTGATTCTTCTCTTCTAGGGTCCCCTGTTAGTGATATTGGCTCCTCCCCAATTCTGGGGAGTACTTCCATACCAAATGGCTTGCTGGGGGGTACTTGTTCAGGCTCGCTCCCGAGTCTCGCTGCCTGCATCCAAAGACAAGGACAGCTGGGCTATGCCCTGCTCCCTCATCATAGGATTTGATTGACTATCAATCTGCCAAGTGCAAAAGGAAAGAGAAAAGAGAGCCACTGCTCTTGTACACAGCACTGAATCAGAATCGGGCTCAGGTAAGTATAATGGGGAGGCTGGGAGGAATCATCTCCACAAAATGTTTTTACCTTAAGGAAGATAATGCATTCAGAAAAAAAAACTTTAAGGCTTTAGTACAGCTTTAATTATTTGCTACAATTCAAATTAAAGGTTTTAAAGAGATAGACAGCAGATTTTAAAATGTTTATTAAATATAAACACATATTGCTTACCCCTGCTCCCATTAACTATTTTATTGATGAACTGATAAAAATGAATCCATGGTGATCTTCTTGCTTCTTCATCCTTCTCTATTTAAAAACAAATTCAAAAATGAATTCTGTGTGAGGAACAATGCCCATATTTCATATAGTGCAGCAGCTGTCAAGTGATAGATTAGGCTAAAATGTTTAATTTATAGCAATATGCTACTTCAGGACATATAGAGATGATTGCTTCCAGGTTCAGTTGGTGCAGAGGAACTGCCTTTTAACCTGATGGAACAGAGGAACTGCTTTTTATCCTGATGTGAGCTACAGTTGCCCCAAGCTCACAGGAGAACAAAATGAGGACAGAGCAGTGGTGGTGGTGATAGGGAAGAGTTTTGATTGTAAATACTGCAGGAATAATCAAATCAGAACACATTAAAGTGAAACTAACGTTCTGCTGTAGGCAGGCTTTTTATTGAAAAAGTAAAATGCAACGTCTCTTCTGCAATAAACTATACCTACCTGCCTGATTACAGCAATCCCCAAAATGTAAGCTGAGCTGCGCATTCTGGGTATCCTGTGTGATTGGATGATTAGCTCCTGCGCATGTCCAATAATTATGTAATTTTGTACCAGCCAATGAAGAGGCCTGAAAACCAGCAAACAGGAGAAGATGCTGGCACCAGAGAAACCACTGGAAAGGTAAGTATCACTGCCTTTGGTTCCTCTTTCAGCCCAGCTGGTAAAATATAAAATTAGCATTTAACTGCTACTGTGGTTCTGTGGTTTTTGTATACTCTGTGATAACCCATTATACATTATGTCCTTCATAGTTAGGGTTTAAGAAGTAAACATATTGCACAATGTTAATCCAAGGTTGTATGATGCACATTACAAATAATATTTGCTTTTGTCCCACAAAATGACAACTTTTTCATTTTAAATCACAGTTTTATTTTTCTTAAACACACACAAAAAAGAACAGAGCAACTGACAGTCTGTCTGTTATTCAGTCTTTTTCGTGTTTTAAGTTTTAGCATGTTTCTTTTACAAGAGTAATACACCTAGCAGAAATGTTAGATTCAAGATTTCAGTTTAAATTTGGCCCATCATACTTTTCTCTTTCCGATTACCAGGGAGCTTTGTATCTTCTGCATACCTAGCAGTAACAGAGAAACATTAGTATCTTAATTGCAGCTCTAATAATAGAGGTCCTGCTCTAGCTCCCAAAAATTCAGAAAACATTTACCCAGGGTAATATTAAAGCCCATAAAGCATATTGTAAGGGAGAATTTCACACTTCAGTTCCACATAGCTAATACTGTGATAACAGATATGGAGATCATTTGGCTGTTTTATCTATTCTCAGTATAGAATTTGCCACTTAAATGCCTAGGGTATGTTTGTTTGTTTGACTTTGTGACTACTTCTGTTCTTATTGACTTTTTTATTGACATATCATGATAAATACTTTAGATGATTGTTAGTGGGACTTTAATAGAATTTATTGTTTTGACTTTGATATCAATCTTTTGAAATAGCAAAGTGTGGAAGTTAGTGGCAGTTACCCTTGCTTAAATTACTAAAGCTAATTATCCATATTCTTTTTTTACATAACCTTATCTTAAAATGCATGTTGTTTACCTTTAATCTTTTGTGCATAGAAATTTTACTGGGAATCTCAAATGGCAGCATTTACAGATGTACTTCTCGTAAAAAGGCTGATATTTAAATAGTAGATACATTGAAACATATTTGATTGGATTTAAAGCTGAGATAACTCTAAAAATATCCCATTCATTTCACTTATCATGTGTTGCAATAACATATCCTCAGAGGGCATCTTTTTTATCCTTGTTTTATTAAATGTCAAAAGGGGTAATGATAAAGGCTTGTGTCGAGGTTCATGTAGTGAAGCTTAGCTAACACATCTAACCTTCAAAAAAAATCTTCAAAAGTATTTTGTTAAATGATTTACAGTCTCATGAAATTTTAAGCCAGGGAGTGCACTAATGGGTTTTTCTGATGAATCCCAGAGGAGCTATTCTATTTGGGAAAAAAAAAAAGAGTACAGAGAAGCACTTAAGCCCAATAGCTTGGTGTTGAAATGCATATAACTTATAAGACATACTAAAATGTTCAATTCTTACATTTACTCCTATATTCTGAAATCTGTTAACACATTGAATATATTTTTAAAGAAACAGGGAGCACAGTATAGGAGGGATATAAACATTTAAATACATACATATTATTTTATATATTGTATATATATATATATATATATATATATATATATATATATATATATATATACAGTATATATATATATATATAATATTATAGTGAATATTAATACTATTGTGCTCAAGGACTAGTTGGGTGGAATCACTATATTCTGAGCTACTGCTTTCTAATTGCACAAACACAACTCAACTCAAGCGTCCTTTCCTCTTTTTTCACCTGATGATCCTGCACATAACATACTTCACCTAGAGTGAAGACTCTGTCAATAACACACTTATCACGTTCACACGCGTTTGTGTCCATTTTCCTCCTCTATCTCATTCTCTTTGCACACCCATTCTTTTTGATCCCACTCTTTTTCATGTTTCCCCCTTTTTTTTCTCACCTTTTCCCCTCCCCTCCCCCTTCTTGCCCTTGTGCACTCCTCTCTTGCACTTTCCACTTTACTCACAAATGCACTTCCAATCCCCACACACATCTTCCCTTCATCAACGTGTTCACATATAACTTATTATTTATCTTTTTCACCCATAGTCACTTTTTTCTAATCCATTATTCATTCTAATTTTTTCATTTATCTTTTATATTTCAACAGTGTTTTGATGTGAGGTTCGGTTTTCCTGTGGCTTCCCTGCTCCGCTCTCTTCTCATTGTTACAATGCATTTTCTTTTAGAGTTCTCCCCTCAGCATTCCCCCAGAAAAAGACCCCCACTTCCAAGGTCATAAAGCATCAGGGTTGGGGAGCATAATATGATAATACAAATGTTTATATCATGCTATGTCTTTTTGTATGCACTCATGGCTGTATTTTTATGTACATGTTCTAGCTAGATGTCCAGAACTCATGTTTTAATACATCAATGTCCTTCTTGTATTTTCACTCAATAAAATATTTATATTTTTCTAAGGAAGAGAGAATAATTTTCTTTAATTAATGTCTTGCTGGTAATAAAACCCCATGGGGAAATCTTTCCATTTCACAATTTGAGCAGTATTTCTCGGAATGATGATGAGATTTGCCTCTACATGAAATCTCAACAAATTTCAGACATATGTCAACATACACAAATACATTAGGAGCTTAAATATTAAAAAATATTTCCTTTCAAATCCTATCAGGAATGCTGTGGCTGATGAAGGTGTTAATTTGAACCTTCATAATAAGTTTACCTTTAACCACTTCAGCCCCAGAAGATTTTACCCCCTTTCTGACCAGAGCACTTTTCACAATTTGGCACTGCGTTGCTTTAACTGACAATTGCGCGGTTATGCAATGCTGTACCCAAACAAAATTTGCGTCCTTTTTTTCCCACAAATAGAACTTTCTTTTGGCGGTATGTGATCACCTCTGCGGTTTTTATAATTTGCGCTATAAACAAAAAAAGAGTGACAATTTTGAAAAAAAAACAACAATATTTTTTATATTTTTTTTTATATTTTTGCTATAATAAATATCCCCCAAATTAAAAAAAAAAAAAAAATCTTCATCAGTTTAGGCCAATATGTATTCTTCTACATATTTTTGGTAAAAAAAAATCACAATAAGCATATATTGATTGGTTTACTCAAAAGTTATAACGTCTACAAACTATGGGACAGATGTATAGCATTTTTATGGCCTTTTTTTAAATTACTATTATTTTTTTTACTAGTAATGGCGGTGATCTGTGATTTTTAGCGGTATTACGACATTGCAACGGACAGATCAGAGAATTTTGACACATTTTTGGGACCTCTGACATTTATAGAGCAATCAGTGCTATAAATATGCACTGATAATTGTATAAATGTCATTGGCAGGGAAGGGGTTAACACTAGGGTGCGATCAAGGGGTTAACTGTGTGTTCCCTCACTATGTTCTAACTCTGTGGGGATGGGACTAACTAGGAGAGATGACAGATCGCTGTTCCTACTTGGTAGGAACACATGATCTGTTCACCTCTCCTCTGACCACATGGGGATTTGTGTGTTTACACACACAAATCCCCATGCTGGGTCTCGTGCACGTGATCCTGTGTGGCTGGTGGCAATCATGCACCCTCTGTTGGCCGCAGTTTATCTGCATGAGCCGGTGGGGAACCGGTTAACCCCTTCAACACTGACAACAAATACCTTGAGGTTTTTAAGAATATGGTGTTTAAGGATTTGGAGGGGCTGAAAGTGAGGAAATTGGCAGATCCCCAATATATTAGGAATGGTATGGAGTCACTGGAGAATCAGAAGCAAATCATTATACGCCCTGCTGATAAGGAAGGTGATTTAGTTGTCCTCATTATCATATTACCAGGCAGAAATGGGATCAATTTGGTCTAAGCTAAATTGGGCCAATATATTGTTTCCTTCCTTCAGCCATTAGTCATCAAGACAGAAGCTTTTCTCAAAGACACGAAGCACATCATTCAGATATTGGAAGCCCTGGGGTGTTCATTGTCGAGTATCCTTGTCAAAGCCGATGTTAGCTAGTTATATACCATCATTGGACACGAGAATGCTATAGCATCGGTCCAGTGGGCTTTATCCCCTTCAGATCTTTCCAGGAAAAATTTCTTTCTTCGTTTATTTTAAGTAGTTTGAACTTCTGTTTGTCCAGAAATTATTTTTGGTATGACAGACAGTTATATCCACAGACTAGAGGGGTGGCAATGGGGACTCGTTTTGCTCCCAGTGTAGGGGAAGAAGTGGTCTTCAAAAATCACCCCCCCGAGCTTGTTTGCTACAAAAGATTCAAAGATGATCTCATCATGATCTGAGAAGGTGATAGGTCTAGTTTTACTGTGCTCATGCAGACATTAAATAATAGCATCAAAAATATTATTTTGACATGGAATGTTAGCTCAGAATGCATGGTGTTCCTGAACTTGGAGATTTTAAAGGACAATGATCGTTTCTTGATGTGCAATTATTTTAAACCGACTGATTGGAAAGCCTATATACCCCTGGAGAGTTGCCACCATAGGTTATGGTTGTGCAATGTCCCCAGGGGTCAATTTATTAGGCTTAGACATAATTGCACTCGTGAAGAGGATTTTGTTTCTCAATCTCAAGTTCTATCCTCTAGATTTCAGCAGAAGGGGTATGATAAAACCATCCTTGATGGAGAGAGAGAGAGTAAGAACCATGGATAGACAGGTGTTAGTATCTAACCAAAATAGGGATAGTAACAGTAATGTGACTAATTTTAAAATGGTGTTGGACTATAATGTCCAATACAAAAAATGTGAAAAAATGGTCCAAAAAAATTGGTCCATACTTAACAGCTTACCGACCAGCATTATACTCCAAGAAGGTGGTACAAGCTCGCAAATTGCGGTAGGTTACGCCGGCGTGATATCTCGCTTTTGTGTGCATGTGCGCTCCCATTGTCAGTGGGTCTGGTGGACTTAATGTCTGCTAGCCACCCGCGATCATTTCCCGCAGTGACAGAATGGGGATCTGCCTGTTTAAACAAGGCAAATCTCCGTTGTGACAGGGGAGATCACACAGACCCTGTCTTTCTGCTAAGCAGGAAGTTAGAACACACAGTAAGGGAACACATTTAATCCCTTGATCGCCCCTAATTAGGGATGAGCTTTGAGTTCGAATCGAACTCATGTTCAACTCGAACATCGGCTGTTCACCAGTTCGCCGAACAGTGAACAAATTGGGGTGTTTGCAGCAAATTCGAAAGCCGCAGAACACCCTTTAAAAGTCTATGGGAGAAATCAGCTACTTTTAAAGGCTTATATGCAAGTTATTGTCATAAAAAGTGTTTGGGGACCTGGGTCCTGCCCCAGGGAACATGTATCAATGCAATAAGAATTTTTAAAAATGGACGGGAGCAGTGATTTTAATAGTGCATAAAGTGAAACAATAAAAGTGTAATATTCCTTTAAATTTCATACTTGGGGGGTGTCTATAGTATGCCTGAAAAGAGGCGCATGTTTCCCGTGTTTAGAACAGTCTGACAGCAAAATGACATTTCAAAGGAAAAAAAGTCATTTAAAACTACTCGCGGCTATAATGAATTGTCGGTCTGACAATACACATAGAAATTAATTGATAAAAATGGCATGGGATTTCCCCACAGGGGAACCCTGAACCAAAATTTTAAAAAAAATGGCACCTCATGGCAAAGAACTCTCTGAGGATCTGAAAAAAAAAATGATGACCTAGGCTAAAGGAAGATTGCCAAGACCCTGAATCTGAGCTGCAGCACAGTGGCAAAGAACATACAGTGGTTTACCAGGACAGGTTCCACTCAGAACAGGCCTCACCATGGTCAGCTAAAGAAGTTGAGTGCACATGCTCAGCGTCATATCCAGAGGTTGTCTTTGGGAAATAGATGTATGAGTGCTGCCAGCATTGCTGCAGAGGTTGAAGGGGTGAGGGGTCAGCCTGTCAGTGCTCAGACCATACCCCACACACTGCATCAAATTGCTCCACATGGCTGGCATCCCAGAAGGAAGCCTCTTCTAAAGATGATGCAGAAGAAAGCCTGCAAACAGTTTGCTGAAAACAAGCAGACTAAGGACATGGATTAATGGAACCATGTCCTGTGGTCTGATGAGACCAAGATAAACTTATTTGGTTCAGATGGTGTCAAGCATGTGTGGCGGCAACCAGGTGAGGAGTACAAAGACAAGTGTGTCTTTCTACAGTCAAGCATGGTGGTGGGAGTGTCATGGTCTAGGGCTGCATGAGTGCTGCCAGCACTGGGGAGCTACAGTTTATTGCGGGAACCATGAATGCCAACATGTTCTTTGACATACTGAAGCAGAGCATGATCCCCTCCCTTCAAAGACTGGGCAGCAGGGCAGTATTCCAACAAACCTAAACACACCTCCAAGACGACCACCGCTTTGCTAAAGAAGCTAAGGGTAAAGATGATGAACTGGCCAAGCATGTCTCCAGACCTAAACCCGATTGAGCATCTGTGGGGCCTTCTCAAATGGAAGGTGGAAGAGTGCAAGCCCTCTAACATCCACCAGCTCCGTGATGTCATCATGGAGGAGTGGAAGAGGACACCAGTGACAGCCTGTGATGCTCTGGTGAACTCCATGCCCAAGAGGGTTAAGGCAGTGCTGGAAAATAATGGTGGCCACACAAAAATTGACACAATTTAGACATTTTCATTTAGGGCTGTACTCACTTTTGTTGCCAGCAGTTTAGACATTAATGGCTGTGTGTTGAGCTTTCTTGAGGGGACAACAAATTTATATTTATATTATTTCACGGTATTAAGGGGGAATGGGAATAGGGTTATTTGGAAGGGGTACACAGTAATTTTGAAAGATATAGGGGGTAGTGGGGGAAAAGGGTCTCAGTCCCTCCCCCTCTTATCAAAGGGGAAGGATAAGGAAGGGAAAAAAGGGAAAGAGATAGAGACTCACTATACACTAATATTAAGTAAGTTTGGTTGTTCACGGTTGCTAATGGGGAATGTTAATTTGTACAGAGAATGTTTGGAGTTGGGGGGGATTGTTTATAGGGAGGGAAATTTATTGATGGAATGAGTTAGGGAAATATGGGCCTGTTTTCTGTCCCTATGAAGAACCTATGAAGCTTTGAAGTGTATATATTCGATTCTACGCTCTCTAACTCACATTTTCAACCTCTCCCTCTCTTGTGGCATCTTCCCAAACTCTCTAAAACATGCGCTAGTCACCCCCATACTAAAAAAGCCCTCACTGGATCCCACCAATCTCAACAACTTACGTCCCATCTCCTTACTCTCCTTCTCCTCCAAACTTCTTGAAAGACTGGTCTACAACCGATTAAGCGACCATCTGACCATGAATAAACTTCTTGATCCCCTTCAGTCCGGTTTTCGACCTCAACACTCCACGGAAACTGCTCTCCTTAAACTCTCAAATGACCTACTAATGGCTAAAGCCAATGGACACTATTCTGTACTACTTCTCCTGGACCTCTCTGCTGCCTTTGACACAGTGGACCACCCCCTCCTCCTCAAAAAACTCCACTCCTTTGGTCTCCGTGACTGTACTCTTCGCTGGTTCTCATCCTACCTATCCCACCGCTCCTTCAGTGTCACTTACAACTCTACTTCCTCTTCTCCTCTTCCTTTTTCCGTCGGGGTCCCCCAAGGTTCTGTTCTCGGACCTCTCCTTTTCTCAATCTACACCACCTCCCTGGGTCAATTGATTGCCTCCCACGGCTTTAAATATCATCTCTACGCTGATGACACCCAAATCTATCTCTCCACCCCCCAGCTCTCTCCATCTGTCTCCTCACGCATTACCAACTTATTAGCAGACATATCAGCCTGGATGTCACATCACTTTCTCAAACTCAACCTATCCAAAACCGAGCTCATGATATTTCCTCCCTCAGGTGCCACTTCCCCTGATCTCCCTGTCAAGATCAACGGCTCAACTATCAACCCATCTCCCCACGCCAAGGTCCTAGGTGTAATCCTGGACTCTGAACTAACCTTTCGACCCCACATTCTATCACTATCCAAAGCTTGCCGCCTCTGTCTTCGCAACATCTCCAAGATACGCCCCTTCCTAACCAATGACACCACAAAGCTTCTAATCCACTCCCTGGTCATCTCCCGCCTTGACTACTGCAACTCCCTCCTCATTGGTTTACCTCTAAATAGGCTATCCCCACTTCAGTCCATCATGAACGCTGCGGCCAGGCTCATCCACCACACAAACCGCTCAGCGTCTGCTACACCCCTCTGCCAATCCCTCCATTGGCTGCCACTCAGTCACCGAATTAAATTCAAGATACTAACTATAACTTACAAAGCCATCCACAACCTGGCCCCTAGCTACATCTCTAACCTAGTCACAAAATACCAACCTAATCGTTCTCTTCGCTCCTCCCAAGACCTCCTGCTCTCAAACTCCCTTGTCACCTCATCCCATGCTCGCCTTCAGGACTTCTCCAGAGCCTCCCCCATCCTCTGGAATGCTCTTCCCCAATCCGTCCGATTTTCTCCTACCTTATCCACTTTCAGACGATCCCTGAAAACTCATCTCTTCAGAGAAGCCTATCTGGCCCCCACCTAACAACTGTACATTTATCTTCTCAATCAGCACATCACCCACAGCTATTACCTCTTGTATCTCTTAACCTTCCCTCTTAGATTGTAAGCTCTAAGTGAGCAGGGCCCTCTGATTCCTACTGTATCAAATTGTATTGTATTTGTACTGTCTACCCTCAAGTTGTAAAGCGCTACGTAAACTGTTGGCGCTATATAAATATTGTATAATAATAATAATAATAATAATATATATTCTAGGAGTGACCCATTTTTATGTTTTTGAATGATTTGTGTGTATATGTATATATCTATCTATCTATATATAGATACATATATATCTATATCTATATAGATATAGATATATATCTATATCTATATATATCTATATCTATATAGATATATATAGATATAGATATATCTATATCTATATATATATAGATAATTTTATATAGGTAATTTTATTTGCATTTAAGCCACAGGGAATCTTATTTGATACATGAGACTAAGGTTTTAGAACCAGTTGGCTTAAACATAGATTTTGATATTGTTTCATTTCTGATCGTTAATATGTTATTATCATTTAATGTGGATGGATTTTGTTTAAGATCAATGATGTCTGCGGATTGACGTTTTATACACACAGACGTTTAACACACACACATTCATTTTAGGAGGGAAGTTTCAGGAAAAAACTTAAATATTAAATAAAGAACTTTGAAGCAAGATAAGGGTCAGTGCCCACCAATGCAGTCTCACCATTGCCCATCTGCAGCCTCACCATTGCCCATCTGCAGCCTGATCAATACCATCAGCAGCGTCACAATTGACCATCAATGCAGCTTGATCAATGTCCATCTGCAGCCTCACAATTGCCCATAAATGCAGCTTGATCTATACCCATCTGCAGCCTCACAATTGCCCATCAATGCAGCTTGATCAATGCTCATCTGCAGCCTCACAATTGCCCATCATTGCAGCTTGATCAATGCCCATATGTAGCCTCACCATTGCCAGGAATGCAGCTTGATCAGTGCCCATCTGTAGCCTCACCTCAGATTACTGCTGTCTCGGAGGGGACAGGGAGGGGGTGGGAAGAGTGCCATCATATTACATACAGTACATACAGCGAGAATCTCCTGTTTACTCGGTGGCCTATTAGCTTTAAAACTAATCTCTAGGCTGTTTGAGCATCAATGGCTACTGCCAGTCCTGCTAATACCATTAAAAAAAAAAAATAAAAAAAAATATATATATATATATATATATATATATATATATATTATACTGGATTTATATAGTGCCAACGGTTTATGCTGCGCTTTACAATGTAGAGAGGGAACAGTACAATTACAATACAGTTCAATACAGAAGGAATAGGAGGGCCCTGCTCATGGAGCTTATAGTCTAAAGGGAGGGGGTGGTAGTACAAAAGGTAATAGCTGCGGAGGATGATCTGATAGAGGTGACTCAGGTACAGTTCTTGAGAGAGAGGGGGGATTTGGGACTTTGAATGAGGCACATGTCAATGTGCCTCCATCCCTAATTAGGAAATTGAAGTGGGAAGTTTGGGACTTTAAATGTTACCAGTAGATTCACCATATATTTTATCATATTTTCTAGAAATCCCTGATCATCTGGCCCCTGATGAGTGTTTTCTACATGAAACACGTCGGGCATTTGGGATACAGACATATGTTTATAGTACAACACCTACTCAGAATATCTTTTATCTTTTTATCAGTTTTACTGTTTCTTATACAGATTTTTATTCTCTCCGCTGTGCTGTTGTATTGTCACATGTACATATATGAAATATTTGAAATGTATAATTTATCTAATGAGATCACTACGTGGTGCCAAGTTTGATGTACCCTTGATGCCCATATTGCATATGCACATACATATGTGTTTTGTGATTACTTATGGAATGATATTTATTACAATGTCTTTCTTCATGTGGTTATGTTTTGATATGTTTTATACACTTCACTTGATCAATTTGTACCTCCATCCTAGTCACCTCCATGTTGTCCATGGCCTCATTTAATGTCCCAAACTTCCCACTTCAATTTCCAGGTACATTTCTTAAGTGGAGGTGGTGAAGGCTTCCCTAAATAAGCATGTTTTCAGGGAATGCCTAAAGTCGGACAGTGTAAGGGCTGACCGGACATACAGTACTAAGGCTAGGCCACAGGCTAGTTCAGGCTTCCAATTTTACTTTGCTTTATACACTAAAATGTGATAGTGTTCAGTGCAGAAATGTATAGATATAGATACTCAGTATGTAATGAGACAAAAGTGATCTGTAAAAAATACTACCTTCTGGAAACAAGCCATTTAGATGATTGCTAAATGTACTTCTAGCACAATAGCATTGAAAAGTTGTATTTATATTTTTTTTAAAGGACTGTACGTACTAAACAAACAAAAGGTATTTTCTACAAATGTGTTTAGGTGGAGGGTTTTGAATTCAACCCAAATGCAGTGGATCTGTAATTATAGTAAAAGTAGTTCTGTGTTTTGAAGAAATGAAAAATCCCTATTTGTTGTTCAGTGAGAACTAAAACAAAAGTTAAATAATATAGTTTAAAATTTTCCTTTCCTTGTTGTCTTTATTGAGAAATTGTGTTATTATTTTTACCCAGCAGGAGACTACAAAATTTGACTCTGCCATAGCTTGAAACCATTTTTAGATTATTTGTTTAGTAAAGATGATACAATTTACAAACTACAAAAACTAAACACATATGCATTAGCTGTTTATTTTATTCTCCTATATTTTATAGATACATGGCAGTGGGTCTGATTTACTGAAGAGAAATGAACAAGAAGAGATATAAATTCAAATGACATGCTTGCATTACAGGATTGGATGTGTATGCAGATTACACAGGAGGTTTGATGAACCCAGGAAAAATCCTCGAAAACCTGAATATCACACTGACATTGACATCTTTAGTTGCTGGATCTTGTTTTTTTTGTCTTTTTTCAAGGCAAATGTGCCGGCTTTTTTTTTTTTTTTTTTTAAGCCAATGCAAAAACATGAAAGGAACTGTACTGTTCAGGTGGGAGAGGGTCTTTTAGTTTGCCTAAAAGTCCACATTAGTAAAAAAGAAAAAAAAAAACAAAAAAACATTTAAATAATATGCCCAGGGATGCCTAAGGCCTTATTTACAGTTCACATATTACAGGTGCATTTTGCGTTTTTCAGTAGACATATTTAAAACATTGAAGTCTATGGAACCAAAAACAAAAAAAACCCCTGGCCCTTTCTATAAAATGCACAGAAGTGACCTACATCCATAGGAAGCCATGTTAAATGGACTGTAGTGTGTTTTTTTTAAACTAAAAATGCACAAAAAATGCATAGGTGTGAACCAGGCCTTAGAGTCGCAGAGCAGTAGGATGTAGTCATTTAAAGAGGATTTTTTTAAATTCAAATAGTGGCCAGAGATCTGACATTTAGTGGCAGTAGCATTGCTATCAGTAAACAACAAAGCCACGTCAAGCTTGTGTTTGTCAGCAAACCAACCAGCACTAAATGAGAGATCCCTTTCATCTTGTTTGTAAATAAATAGTGGGGACAAAGGCCTCATTTCCATAACCATGGCCAGTGGTTGTGGGGTCTGCAGGCAGGGGGCTTGTTGGAATTTGGAAGCCCCCTTTAGCAAGGAGGCCCCCCAGATCCTGGCCCCCAATGTGAATGAGTATGGGGTACATAGTACCCCTACCCATTTACCAAAAAGGTGTCAAAAAGTAATAAAAACACAGAGACAGCAGGCGCATGCGCGGCAGCTTCTAAGATGGCCACCGGCTTCTAGAGCTCCGCTCCACCACTGCCCATAGATTGCCACCATAGCCATCAGATTGGACCCCCGCGCACCTCACTGGGATATTCGAGTGGGGGAGACCCCCGGGAACAAACTCAGAATAACGGCGCAAGTCCGGAGGAGCCTCTCAGGCCAGATGACCGCGGCGGCTGTCCCGGCCAGCTATGCCAAGATGGCAGCGGCTCCACGAGGCTCCCTCACTACAGGAGACTCAGAGGAATCCATTGCGGATCAGGAATCACAGCGCCAATCCTCGCTAGGTACGGACTTTCCCCCCCTGCCTCTGGTCACTTCACCCACATCCACTGAATCCCTGCTGGGCCATTTGGGATCCTGCTATCACTCCACCCCCATGATGGACCCTCATACAGGCTTGCTATTATCTGTGACAGAAGCATCTGCAAGCGCCCCTGCACCCACAGGCTTCCCTTCCATGATGGAGGCTTTCTCCCATTTACTTTCTAAAAGCCTGGCCCTGAACGTGGCACAAATAACTTCCTCCATCCATGCTGATCTGCAGCAACTGGGGCAGAGGATTGATTCTATTGAGAAGAAAGCTGACCAAGCAGTCTCTCGTATCAATCAAAACTCAGTCAGAATACAGGACATGCAGGATCAACTTGAAACAGCTTTTTCCAAAATTGACGATCTTGAAAATAGATCGAGACGGTATAATTTCCGCATCAGAGGCCTCCCGGAGGCTGAAAAGGACACTCATGCTGCAGTCAAAAGCCTGCTGAGAGACCTCATTCCTGACATATCAGAACACTGTCTGGAGATCGACAGAGCACATAGAGCCCTGCAACCCCCCCGCTCAGATGGGCTCCCCCGCGATATAATTGTGAAACCTCACTTTTATTCGGTTAAGGAGGAGGTGATGAGAAGGTCTAGGGGTACGGACAACCTCAAGCTGCTCGGCCACAGGATTCAGATATTCGCTGACTTATCGCCATACATGGTACAGAAGAGGCGCTCTCTCAAACTGCTGATCCAACACTTGATCAAAAAGGAAATTACCTATCGCTGGTCGTTTCCCCTGCGCCTAAACTTTGCTTACAAAAATAAAAGCTATGGCTTCTCAACCCTCACTGAAGGTGAACGTCTGTTACTGCATCTAGGCCTGATCTCACAAGACCCATCATACCCTCGGCGGGGCAGGAATACTCCCGCCTCCAAGAAACATCCACCTTCAGTGAGCCCACTGCAACCTTCCTGGCTGAGTTCCAAACTCACCAAAGAAAACTTCCCTACTTGATGTTTTGGCCCCATCAGGATCAGGGCTCTGATCCGGAACTTCCCTTTTGTCTACCATGGTCCTGAATTACCCTTTTGATTCTACTTATAACTCAATCTTCTCGAGGGTCCCTGGGCTTTGGGGACATTCCACAAAGGGGACCTTGACTGTGGTCATCCCATCTGAAGAAACATCCCTGGAGAACGGCCTTTACTGCACGCCTTTCGGGACTGTGGGAAGGTCAAGAAACTCGGGTCCCCTGCAGGACACTGGTTCTCATGAGCTGCTCAGGATACTATTTGGGGATTTATGTATGGCTTAATACATCCATTAATGAGCAATCTGGTGGAGCTTTACACCGGGGGGGAACTGATTTATTTGATTTACCCTATCTGGATTAATCTCCCCCCAATTTAAATGATAGATGCGGCGGCTCTGGCCCTCAGGACAGTGGGGAGTTTCTAGCTCCCTGCGGCCCTGGGGGGTCAGGGCTCTCGCCGTCATGGTATGTCGTCCCCCCTGGGCTCTGGGGCGGAGGAGTGGCCTGGGGGGGATGGTTAAGAGTACGAATTCTCTGTTTTCCTCGCCTCTGCAAATAACAAAACAAAGGGCGTTGCCATTTGTTTCACCAAACACGTTAACATTGCTCATTCGGAAACTGCGTTGGACCACCTTGGCCATTTCATTTTAGTCTCAGGGACCATTGATGGAGAATTATATACCTTTGTCTCTTATTACTCTCCCAACAAGGGTCAGAAAGTTTTCTTTGACTCCCTGTTGCATAAGCTCCAACCACATTTTAAAGGCACAATCTTTATTGGTGGGGACTCCAACACAGCTTTTGATTTTTCTTTGGACAGGATGGGTGCTGGCATCCCTAAGCCTAAACACCCTTCCAGACAAAGTGCTAAAATAGCGAAACTTCTTCATGAAATGGGATTAATAGACATCTGGAGGGAGACTCACCCACACTCTAAAGACTACACACATTACTTAGCTTTCCATTGTTCCTATGCCAGGATAGACCACATCTTCACCAGTGATAAGAAAAATGAGGGGAATAACTGCGCTACGGTGAAATACATAAACAATAACAATTATAGCCGCGATTCATCTATGTAACACAAACACAGTGAAATTAAATAAGAAAAAAGGGGGGTTGAATCGCGCTAAAACAGATTGGTGATCATACACATCATCACCAAACCAAATATTTAGAACTAAGTGAAGAGTTCCCCTTTAGTGTATACATAATATACAAAACACATGTCAAATGAATAATCAATCCAAAAATAAAATGTTGAAAGTGATAACAAAAAGTCCATGTATAAAAAATAAATCACCCAAGTGATATAAAAGTATCTTAAAAAAGTTCCAGGGTCAGGCTAAAGATGTTCACACTGACAGGTACTCAGACATCAGCCCACAGCATTGCAGATACGGTCATAGAAGGAAAAAAAGGCTCCATGTAGTGTAAAATCATTAACTTTATTGGATAAGTAAAAGGTTAAACTCACATGTTAGTAGACAATAGTAGGCATGTAGTGTAGTCTGGAGCGCCGGCCGGAAGCTCACAGACAGCCCGTCCTACTGGAAACAACAGCAGCAATGGGAGGTGACGAGAACACGTCGCTCTGTCCTACGCGGCGTTTTGTGATAGAGTCACATCATCCAGGGGCAATGCCTTGCCCCTGGATGATAAAGGTCGAATAGGCCACCTCCTTACTCCAACAGGTCCACTAAACTTATCTTTCTGTCGGGTAAAACTCGATCTACCCGCCTCTGAAAAATTCAGATTCACCCAAATTTCACATTTTCTACACACCATTTGGCGTAACAATTCGAAATCTCTATCCATAACCCCCTACAAACACTGGTGCTCGAATATACAGGACCAAAAAGGGGGCATCTCCTTGATCTACACATTGCTTATGACAAAGTCCGACAAGCCAGTATATGCGAAGACCTGGGAGGAGGTTACTGGCCTAACATGGACATCAGCAGAATGGTACAGATACTGGACTCGCTCCTTCAAAGGTATCTGCAATATCTCTCTTATAGAAGCCAGCCTAAAGGTTATTTCAAGGTGGTACTATTTTCCTGCCAGATTAGCAATGATATTTCCTGGAACTCCCCCCTATGCTTCAGAGGTGGTTCGCTTGAGGGCTCCATGATTCACATTTGGTGGACATGCCCCCGTATCAGAACCTTTTGGCAGAAAATTTTCCGAATTATTAGTAACTTATTTAAAACGTCCGTAGCCCCCAACATACATTTAGCTCTCCTTAATCAGAATGTTCCTGGTTTGCTTAAACACTCACAAGTACTATCCTATTTTATTCTATTAGGTGCTAAAATCACCATTGCTAAATGTTGGAAAAAGCCCACGGTATCCCTCAAGAGTTGTGTTAGGAAAATTTCATGGATTATGTCTCAGGAGCATTTAGTAGCAAAACTCAATGATAAAGTCGGGAGGTTCATGACCACCTGGGAACTGTGGGCCTCACTTCAGAACATTAACCTCTTGCCAGGAATGACAGCAGGAGGAAATATTAACACCTCCCCCCGACCCAACCTCATCCTTATCCCTATCCCTCCTCCCCCTCTTCTTTTCCTACGTTTTCTTTCTTCCTCCTTTGGGACTCTCTTGTCCCTTACATTTCTGTAACACACAGGGTTATGCAGTTCCCCCTCAGAGGGGAATAATATGATAAAATCTTACAGGTCCGCCGGAGGCTCATTACTCCTCCTGCAGCTAAAAGTTATCTTCCACCCTTAGAATGGTACTTCAATTTGGAGGGCACTACCTGTATTGCCTTCCACTTCTTCTTTAGTGACAGCCTCTAAGGAATTGGAAGTGGACTTGGGGGGGTCGCTGCACACACCTTCAGGAAGATCCCATTGGGGAGGGGTGTGCGGGTCGTCCTGGTTAGTCCATAACTGGAATTATGGAGGTGGTGGTGGGCCCCTAGGGCGGTTCTTTAATTGACATAGCTCTTTTGGTCAAAGGGCACATCTGGTAAGGTAGTTTTATTGTGTATCGTAGCCTGAAGCTATAGATCTACATTCTTTCTCAATTTCTCTTATTAATATTTTTTCAGTACTCGACATGTAGTAATCCAATGTTTATGTATATATGCTCATATACTGTACATCATATAAAAATCAATAAAAATATTTGAAATAAAATTTTAAAAAAACACAGAGACAGTTTCTGACAATTCCCTTATTAAACAATAAAAAATAAAAAAGTAGTGTCCCCCAATGTAAATCCATCGTCAGTCATGCAGCCCTCCACACCTGAAAAATAAAAAAACAAATGCTCCGCCGTCCATGAAGGCTGACCGCCTACTGCAGGCTTTGCCATTTGACAGTTCTTATATAGGTAAGGGTGGGTCCACCTGACAATGTCACCTGGTGGCACCGCCCCCTTGGGACGTCACTGACCAGTGCATGCTGGGTTGGCAATGTCACAAGGAGGTGGTGCCACCAGGCAATGTCATCATGTGGCTCCACCCCTTACCTATATAAGAATTGTCAAATGGCAGAGCCTGCAGTAGGCAACCAGCCTTCATAGACAGTGTGAGAGTTTTTGCTTTTTTATTTTGCCGGTGCGGCATACGGTGTGATTGATGATGGATCTACATCGGGGGGGACACATTTTTTTTTTTAATAAAGTCAAAAACTGTCTCTGTATTTGTATTACTTTTTCACACTTTTTTTGTAGTACCCCTACTCATTCACATGGGGGGGGGGTTGGGATCTGGAGGCACCCTTGTGTATAGGCAACAAATGTTTGGGTACATGCCTGTGAGTACTCCATTCTTTTTTTGTTTACAAACAATTTTTATTATTGTAGAAGGTCATAGTTTAGTACAAATGTGTAAAAGAAACATATGTACATCCAATATATCAAGTATGTACGTATGAGGTGAATGGTACATATAAAAAGAACGTAGCATTACAACAGAAGAGCAATAAGGATGAGATCTAAGTATGAAGTTTTCCTATAAGGTTGTATAATTTAAAACACATTTTTGCTCTATAATGATATGTATTATTAGGCTGTATAAGGTGATAATTAAGGTAGTGGTATGTCCCAAGGGTACCTTTTTTTTTTTTTTAAATGTGCATGGTATCAAAGAGTGTATGGTGGATACCCTCTGAGAGTTTTATTTGTTCAATTCTACTCAATACCTGGGACCAAGGAACCATTGATGAATACCAATTAAATGCTATCATCCAGTAAATTGAGTTAAACAGTGTGTGTATTAGTCTAATATTTTGTGTGGGTACATTAGGTATAGATGCAAACAATAAACACACCTGAGGGGTGAGGGGATTTTTTTTGCCTATAACATGCTCAATCTTAGCAGCTGCTTGTAGCCATATAAAATTTTGCAGTTACAGAAGGTATGTAAAATGGTACCTTGATCTGGGCATCCCCTGAAACTTGTGGGAGATACCAATGGATAAAATGAGTTTATTTTATATGGGGTTAGATACCATCTGGTATGTAACTTGATGGCTGTTTCTCTTGCCGAAATTGAGCTAGTACATTTCAGTAGGTTTTGGATCATAGTGGTCCGTTCTGGTAGTGCAAAAGATTGGTCCAAGTCAATTTCCGATTGAAGAGATGGTTTTGACTTTTCTGAGAGGGAAAACTAATTTAAGCAGCAATATATACGAGAGATCAATCCCTTATCCCTTGGTGAGGAGATGCAGACTTGTTCAGAATGGGAATAGTGGGATTGTAATGTTAGAAAGAAGTATTTTTGGTAGAATTATTCAATTTGAGTATAATGTGGTAATTCTGATACTGAGAGATTGTATGTTCACATAGATCTGAAAAAGGGCGACATTTAGGGATAGGGATTTCAAAGTAGTGAGGTTGCATAGTTTCCATATATAGAAAGTGCTGCTATTTCTAAAAGCTAGGGAGAAGCTGGGGTCTCCTATAAAGGATGCTGGGGGGGTCATAGAAATCAAATCAAATGTATCTTTTTTATCCGTGCCATAATGGATATGAGTGAGCCACCACCATATTTAGGGAAAGGATCTCTCTGGGTTGAATCAACTTGGACCATAAAATACCTTGAAGATGGAATGGTATGATTAATTATTCTTCAAAATGTAACTAAGAAACTTGATTTGAAGGAGCAAACCATTGAGCTAACTGTGTAAATCTTGCTGCTAGGTAATAACACCAGAAGTTAGGAAGGCTTAAACCACCATTTGATTGAGATCTATGCATAAGAGCGTAATCAAACCTTGTTTTTTTGTTGAGCCATATAAAGTTGTTAATTTCTTTTTGAAGGGAGTATAAAGTGCTTTTAGGGATCAGTATGGGTAAAGCTCTAAAAAAAAAAGTAGTTTAGGTAAAATCACCATTTTGGTAGCAGTTATTCTCCCCAAAAGGAGAAAAGGAGATGTGATAAGTAGACCATAATTTTAGTAGTGATTTAATATTTGTGAATAGTGGTGGATAATTGGTTTGAAAAAGAGTTTTAAAAGATGGGGGAAGGAGGATGCCCAAATATTTAAAAGAGTGTGAATTACAGGTGAAAGAAAATCTCTCCTGCAAAGATGTTGTTAACAATGGTGGAATATTTATAGGCATTGCAGTACATTTGGATAAGTTAACCCCTAGTCCAGTGAGATCTTGGAATGTTTCTAGTTCCTTGATAAGGTTTGGAAGGGATAGTAAGGGGTCTGAAAGGAACAACAAAACCTCATCAGCGTATAGGCTCACTTTGAAGTCTTTTAGGCCTTTGGTATAGCCTTTAATATTAACATTATTTCAAATGGTACAAGCGAGGGGTTCAATGGCCAGGGCAAAAAGGAGAAGTGAAAGGGGACACCCCTGTCTAGTTCCTCTACCTAATGCAAAGAACTCTGAGTTTTCACCTGGAAGTCTAATTCTAGTTTGAGGATTTTGATATAAAGCTCTAAAACCATGCATGATATCATTGCAAAGACCGTATTTGGGGAGTAATAGTTCCAGGTATGACCAACTGACACTATCAAAGGCCTTGTGGATATCAAGGCTAAGTATAACTACTGGGTTTGCATATAGGTTAGCATCCTGTATTATAATTGTGACAAGCCTTAAATTGTCAGTAATCTGTCTGCCTAAAATAAAACCCACTTGGTCTGGGTAGATTAATGAGGTGATGACCGTTGTCATTCTGTCTGCCAGCAAACAACCAAAAATGTTGAGGTCATTATTTATAACTGATATTGGGCGGTAGTTCTGTGGCGAGGTGTGATCTTTATGGGGCTTAGGTAATAGATACATATTGGTTAGAAGCATTTCTTCTGGGAATTTATTGCCTTGTAAAATATAATTGTATAGTTTGGATAAATGAGGGGCCAAAATATGGCAACATTTTTTATAATATAAAGTAGAATACCCATTTGGACCAGGTGCTGCGAAAGTTTTTAGGGACTAGATAATCTCACTTATTTCAATAGCGGTACATGGGGCGTTCAGTTTTTCAATTTGCTAGACAGAGTGGGAAGCAAAATGTCCCAAAGCTAATCCAAAGAAGAATGCCTTGGTGAAGAATGAGGAGCAGAAAGCAAATTCTTGAAGAAATCAGAGAAAATCTCCATAACTTCTTTAGGATGAGAGACTACATTTGCGTTAGAATTGTGTAATTTATAGACATGTGGGGGGGTTTGTAGATTGTTTTAGCTTCCTAGCAAACATTGTAGAGGCAGAGTTGCTATATAATAGGAATTTCACTTTGGACCATCTCAAGGCATTTTTTGTGTCAGTAGACAACAATGTGTCAAGGGCTCTTCTTTATCTCAGATTTTATTATATAAATTTGGAGATGGGGATTGGAAATGTTTGTAATATATTTTGTCTAATTCTTTAGTTAGGGTATTAACCCCTTCCCGATGAGCATACGCAGATGTGCGGCCTCGGCTTTCTGGGGTTATACCAGGATGATGCCTGCGGCTGCAGGCATCATCCCAGTACCATTTTTTAGAGTGGGTGATCAGCTTTCCAGGTATAACAACTGATGCAGCTAAAAGCCACTCGGCTGTTATACCGGAGAAGCGGGAGGGGATATCCCCCCTCCCGCCACCTCCCACCGCTCTTACCGGGCCTCCCGGCCTCCTTCCCCTGAGAGTCCTGATCTGTGATGCATCACTTCCGGTGCCTAGAGACAGACTGGAATGAAGCTGGAAACAGCTTTGTTCCAGTCTCCTGAATGTAAACACGGAAGCTACATCACAACGTCACTTCCTGTTTACTCGGCTGCCCATGGCGCCGGATTTAAAAAAAATACAGTATTCAGATTCGCTGTTTTCAGTGATCTGAATACTTTGAAGTGCAAAGTCTTTTAGACCCCCGATCCCTCCATAAAGAGTACCTGTCACCACCTATTACTGTCAAGGGATGTTTACATTCATTGTGACAGCAATAAAAATGATCACATTTTTTTTTGAAAACACAATTTAATTATATAAAAATAAATAAAATAAATAAGAAAAAAAATGTTTAAAGCGCCCCTGTCTCCGCGAGCTCACGCAGCAAAGAAAACGCATACAAGTCGCGCCTGCATTTGTAAACGGTGTTCAAATCACACATGTGATGTATCACCGCAATCATCAGAGCGAGAGCAAT
This sequence comes from Aquarana catesbeiana, assembly GCF_042186555.1. NCBI lineage: Eukaryota > Metazoa > Chordata > Amphibia > Anura > Ranidae > Aquarana > Aquarana catesbeiana. Next base: position 224,889,552 of record NC_133325.1, read on the forward strand.
AATTCTAGCACTAGACCTCCTCTGTAACTCTAACCTGGTAACAGTAAAACATTTTAAAGTGTCACCTATGGAGATTTTTAGGTGCCGTAGTTTGTCGCCCTTTCCACGAGTGCGTGCAATTATAAAGCGTGACATGTTTGGTATCTATTTACTCGGCGTAACATCATCTTTAACATTATATAAAGAAATTGGGCTAACTTTACTGTTTAGTTTTTTTAAATCCATGAAAGTGTTTTTTTCCTATAAAGTTACGTTTAAAACACCGCTGCACAAATACCGTGTGACATAAAATATTGCAAAAATCGCCATTTTATTCTTAAGATTCTCTGCTAAAAAGAATATATATAATCTTTGGGGGTTCTAAGTAATTTTCTAGCAAAAAATACGGATTTTAACTTGTAAACACCAAATGTCAGAAATAGGCTTAGTCATGAAAGGGTTTAATATCCATTAATTTTGTTATTAATTAGGTGACCTCTCATAACTGCCTTATGTACTGTCCATAAAGTGGTAAAGGTATGTCTGAAGTTATATTATGAGTAAAGTAATCTGCTAATTGTGTTGTAAGTTGTTGGGTGATTGTGGAGTCTGTTAATAGAGAGTCATTAATATGCCACTTATATGGAGTAGGGGCCAGGCCTATGTGAGAGGAAGTGAACGAAGCAATGTGATGGTCAGACCACAGGCCTGTATGGATGTCAGTATTAGATGAGTTAGATAAAAGGATTGGGGTTCCAAAAATATAGTCTAATCTAGCATAGCTTTCATGTGGATGAGAATAATAAGTATATGCCCTTATGCCAACATTGTGAGCTCTCCAGGTATCTATTAAGTGAAGGTTGTGTAGGGAGCTGGAAAGAGATTTTGGGAATGCCTTTGATGAAGGGACAACTCTGCTTCTATCAAGTACTGAGTTTGCTGCCAAATTACAGGATCCCCCTACTATTAAATAGGGGGAGTGATATCTATCAAGGATATCAAAAACATTTTTGAAAAATGTAGAATGTGCCTCATAAATTGAGGTGATAATTATTTTGCGACCTTTAAGGGTTCCTTTCAGAATCAGGAATCTACTCTGGGTCCTTGTATATGTTGAGTATTTCCATGGCTAGTGATCTCCTTATGAAGATGTCAGTACCACAAGTCCTGGAAATATAGTCTGTACAATAATGTTGGCTATAAGATTTGTCAAAATATTGCAGGTGATTATTGGTGGCAAAGTAGGTTTCCTGCAGTGAAATAATATCCGCTCCTAATCTTTTATAATTATGGAATGCTTTTTTATGTTTACTGGGTGAAATAAAAACTGAACATTGTGTGATAATATTTTAAGTCCCTTGTAGCAACCATAGAAAGAGATTGATCTGATATGATAGTAAGCGATATTCACTATAGTAGGGACTACTAAAACTAGAATTATACAGCCAGAATATTTACTTATATTATTCTTAAGCTTGTGAAAAATCGAGAAAGAGTAAATGTCAAATAGAACATCAAAATTGAAACCTTAGAGAATATGCCAACATTGCATTGCATAAGGTTATGCATATATAACACCTTGGGGAAAAAAAAAGTTTTTTGTTAGACCTTTTAAAAAACTTGTAATAATAGAATAACTTAGTAAAACTATAAGAAATACTATATATAGATTGGGAGTCAGTGTGTAGAACACCACCTGACCAAGAACCATTTTGGTGCGGACAATATTGTCCAAAACTTACATAAGGAGCCCTATCCATTAAAGCGATGGATAATGTGGTCAGTGGCATAAGAATTGCCGCAAACTGAATCATGTTTTGGGATCCCATTGTGAGTTGGGGGACAAACTAACAGAGGCAGAGCAAATCAGCCTCAGTGAAAATTCTATAAAACAAAAAAGTATTGGCATGGTGTATGTCATATATTGAAAAAGGGGAAAAATAAAAATATATCAATTCGTATAACAGGTAATATGATATAAAGGACTAGTGTCCTTTTAAAGGAGTAGATCAGCTGTTTACTTTAAGCAATCATTTAAACTTGCAAACTTTCAAGACTTTAATAACTTTTCTTTGAGCTTAATGGAAAAAGTGGAAATCTTTGTTCATTGTTTCCTTTTAATTCGTATCTTTTCCGTGCTGTTGTATTTTTGAAGAGGGAAAACCATGTTAGCTGAAAAAATGAGATATCTTCTTCTTCAGACATCCATATTTCTAAAAGATTGTCACCATCTTTTTTGATCCTGATGTGTGGCTGGGGTAGCCAAAATAGGTGAAGTGTGGGGAGTAGTAGGAGGTAGGGATGAGCTCAACAGCCCCCTGTTCGGGTTTGCACCAGAACTTGCGAACAGGCAAAAAATTTGTTCGAACAGGTGAACACCGTTAAAGTCTATGGAACACGAACATGAATAATCAAAAGTGCTAATTTTAAAGGCTTTTATGCAAGTTATTGTCATAAAAAGTGTTTGGGGACCTGGGTCCTGCCCTAGGGGACATGTATCAATGCAAAAAAAAGTTTTAAAAACGTCCGTTTTTTTGGGAGCAGTGATTTTAATAATGCTTAAAGTGAAACAATAAAAGTGTAATATCCCTTTAAATTTCGTACCTGGGGGGTGTCTATAGTATGCCTGTAAAGGGGCGCATGTTTCCCATTTTTAGAACAGTCTGACAGTTCAAAGGATAAAAAGTCATTTAAAACTACTCGTGGCTATTAATGAATTGCCGGTCCGACACTACACATAAAAGTTAATTGATAAAAAACGGCATAGGAATTCCCCACAGGGGAACCCCGAACCAATTTTTTTTTAAAAAAATGACGTGGGGGTCCCCCTAAATTCCATACCAGGCCCTTCAGGTCTGGTATGGATATTAAGGGGAACCCCGGCCAAAATTTAAATAAAAATTGGCATGGGGTAGTACCCCAAAACACCTTCTCCCCATGTTGATGAGGACAAGGGCCTCATCCCCACAACCCTTGGCCGGTGGTTGTGGGGGTCTGCGGGCGGGGGGCTTATCGGAATCTGGAAGCCCCCTTTACCAAGGGGACCCCCAGATCCCGGCCCTCCCCCCTGTGTGAAATGGTAAGGGGGTACAAAAGTACCCCTACCATTTCACAAATAAACTGTCAAAAATGTTAAAAATGACAAGAGACAGTTTTTGACAATTCCTTTATTTAAATGCTTCTCTTTCTTCTATCTTCTTTCTTCTTTCTTCTATCTTCCTTCGGTTTCTTCCCCCATCTTCTTCTTCTTCTGGTTCTTCTGGTTCTTCCTCTGGTGTTCTCGTCCGGCATCTTCCTCCGTGGCGTCGGCGTCTTCTTCCCTTCTTCTCCTCGGGCCGCTCCGCATCCATGATGGCATGGAGGGAGGCTCCCGCTGTATGACGCATCTCTCTTCATCCTTTTCTCTTCATCTTTTTCTCTTCATCTTCTTCTCTTCATCTTCTTCTCTTCATCTTCTTGTCTTCATCTTCTTGTCTTTATCTTCTTTTCAGGCCGCTCCGCATCCATGATGGCATGGAGGGAGGCTCCCGCTGTGTGACGCTTCTCCTCTTCTGATGGTTCTTAAACAATGGGGGCGGAGCCTTCCGGTGACCCCGCCCCCCTCTGACGCATGGGGACTTCCCTGTGGCATTCCCTGAGAGGTCAGAAGGGGGCGGGGTTACTTAATGGATGACCCCGCTCCCCTCTGACGTCACGGGGAATGCCACAGGGAAGTCCCATCGAGTCCTCATGCGTCAGAGGGGGGCAGGGTCACCGGGTGTCTCTGCCCCCATTATTTAAGAACCGTCAGAAGAGGAGAAGTGTCACACAGCGGGAGCCTCCCTCCATGCCATCATGGATGCGGAGCGGCCCGAAAAGAAGATGAAGACAAGACAATGAAGAGAAGAAGATGAAGAGAAGAAGATGAAGAGAAAAAGATGAAGAGAAAAAGATGAAGAGAGAAGCGTCACACAGCGGGAGCCTCTCTCCATGCCATTATGGATGCAGAGCGGCCCGAGGAGAAGAAGGGAAGAAGACACCGACGCCGCAGAGGAAGATGCCGGACGAGAACAGGAGGAAGAACCAGAAGAACCAGAAGAAGATGGAGGAAGAAACCGAAGGAAGAAAGAAGAAAGAAGAAAGAAGATAGAAGAAAGAAGAAGCATTAAAATAAAGGAATTGACAAAAACTGTCTCTTGTCATTTTTAACATTTTTGACAGTTTTTTAGTGAAATGGTAGGGGTACCCCCTTACCATTTCACATAGGGGGAGGGCCAGGATCTGGGGTTCCCTTGTTAAAGGGGGCTTCCAGATTCCCATAAGCCCCCTGCCCGCAGATCCCCACAACCACCGACCAAGGGTTGTGGGGATGAGGCCCTTGTCCCCATCAAAATGGGGAAAAGGTGTTTTGGGGGGCTACCCCAAAGCACCCTCCCAATGTTGAGGGCATGTGGCCTGGTATGGTTCAGGAGGGGGGGCGCTCTCTCATCCCCCCTCTTTTCCTGCGGCCTGCCAGGTTGCGTGCTCGGATAAGGGTCTGGTATGGATTTTTGGGGGGACCCCACGCCGATTTTTTTTATTTTGGAGCGGGGTTCCCCTTAAAATCCATACCAGACCTGAAGGGTCTGGTATAGATTTTGAGGGGGACCCCATACCATTTTTTTTTTCATTTTGGCTGGGATTCCCCTTAATATCCATACCAGAAGGGCCTGGCATGCAATTTAGGGGGACCCCCCACGTCATTTTTTTTTTTAATTTTGGTTCGGGGTTCCCCTGTGGGGAATTCCCATGCCGTTTTTATCAATGAACTTTTATGTGTATTGTCAGACTGGCAATTCATTAATAGCCGCGAGTAGTTTTAAATTACTTTTTTTCCTTTGAAATGTCATTTTGCTGTCAGACTGTTCTAAACACGGGAAACATGTGCCCCTTTACAGGCATACTATAGACACCCCCCAAGTACGAAATTTAAAGGGATATTACACTTTTATTGTTTCACTTTAAGCATTATTAAAATCACTGCTCCCGAAAAAACGGCCGTTTTTAAAACTTTTTTTGCATTGATCCATGTCCCCTGGGGCAGGACCCAGGTCCCCAAACACTTTTTATGACAATACCATGAATATAAGCCTTTAAAATTAGCACTTTTGATTTCTCCCATAGACTTTTAAAGGGTGTTCCGCGGCATTCGAATTTGCAGCGAACACCCCAAATTGTTCGCTGTTCGGCGAACTGGCGAACAGCCGATGTTCGAGTCGAACATGAGTTTGACTCAAACTCGAAGCTCATCCCTAATAGGAGGTCTTGCTTCTGCAACTGAATCCAAATGTTCCAACTTTACCAGGAGATCCTTACCTTCTGAGACATTAAAGACTGTGTAGATAGTGCCATTGTGCGGCACTATTAATATAAATGGAAATCTCCACCGGTATTTTATGTGAGCAGATTGTAATGCCAAAGTTATTTCCTTCATTTTGCGTCTCCTTTTCAGGGTAGCTTGGAAGAATTCAGGAAAAATTTGGATTTTTGTGCCATTCAATTCAATGTTGTATATGTTTCTGGATGCTCTTAATATGCTTTCTTTTGTGATAAAATCCTTCATGCACAGGATAATGTCACGTGGAGGTTTGTCTGGAGGTAGTTTAGGACGCAGGGCCCTATGGATTCTGTCACATGCAAACGAAGATTTAGGTGACTCAGGAAGGAGATTATGGAACAGTTTAGATATTGCAGGTTAGAAATTGATTCTGGGATACCACAAAACCCTAGGTTGTTCCTGCAGTTTCGATTATCTAAATCTTCCACCTGTGATTGTAAATATGAGTAGCTTTCAGCTAGAAGTTCAAAGTCTTTTCTAAGATCATTATGTGCAAGTGATAGATCATTAGGCTTGGTTTCTAGAATTTCTGTGGATCCCCTCAGAGTTGCTATTTCTTGTGTGAGTGTGCTTGTTGTTTTTTGGAATTCATATTGTATCTTAACAGCAAGTTTTTTATAAATCTTAGTTAAACTGGTGTCTAAATCAGCTTTTGTGAGCTGAGAAGAGTACTCACTGTTCTCTTGTGTGGAAGCAAACTCCTGTAGAGGGTTGTACACTGTTGTAGGAGACAGTACAAGCTGTGGAGAACCTGCACCATTTTGAGCCATTTTCTTCTGCTCCTTATTGCGCAGCAGATAAGTGGTCAAAGAGTGCTGTTGTGAAGGGCGATGGTGCACCTTCTTGTCCGACGCATGCACTGGTGTGTCCTGCAGGGGTGGTGATGGAAATTGGGGTGATTTACGGTGGTTTCTGCCTGCGGTGTGCATTTATATCCCCACTGATCCGACGGAGCTCCTACTGTACATAGAGCTGCTGATCTGCATCTCGCCTCACATGCGCCTCCTCTTAGCTAGGAGCGTGGCCTTGGCTCATCTCGTCTACTCCTTCACAGATTGAGTTGTAGACCTGCTGCCATACTATTGTGGGGTAATAAACTGTCAGGTGAGGGAGCTGCGGCTTCCTGATGGAGCAACGGTTGGGCAAAGAGCAATCAGGGAGGCCAAAAAGAAGTTGCTGTGGTGTAGTAAAATGGCAGCTACTCACAGGATTGGTGCTTGGAAGTGCTCTTCGTGCGGCTGTGGAAGCAGAGGAGTTCTCCTGATGCGGACTGCTAGTGGTAGTCTTACAGGCTAGGCAGCTCTGATTGCAGTGCAGGGAGCGATTCAGGTGCAGAGGGGTTAGGGAGACCGCAGTAACACTGTAGCAGGGTGGAGCAAGATGGCTGCCACACGTGGCTCAGGGGTCAGGGCCACTGCTGCTACCTGCACCACAAATGGAGGAGGATACCCTCTTCAATCCCCGACTGGGCCCGCACTAGGTCTGGCTGGGATGCTCTGGTGTTGGGATGGGGTCTGAATTGAGCATAGAAGAGATGGGGAGGTCTCCACAGACATGTCTGCCCAGACCAACATCCAGCCACACCCCCAAGTACTCCATTCTTAACAGGTGCATATACAATAGAGTATGCTCCCTTTCCATGTCATGATCGCTGCAGTTGTACAAGAACACAAATGCTTTAGTAAGTTTGGTCTAATGTGTTTGGATGTCACCTGGGTATTGTTGTAACTTCTGTTTAAATATTATATTAGTTTGGTTTTTCATCAAACATTTAGCTTGCATTTAGTATTTTACATTTTTATCAGAATAAACATTTCAAAAAAGAAAGAGAAGATATGAAAACTTTGCGCATCAGGGGACTTTGCACATGTGCTAAAAAACAAAAAGAGATGACAAAATGGTGGTGCAGGCACATGCGGTGGTCAGTAGTTCCCAGCCCTATGCTATGTGTTTGTGTGGGGGAGTGAAGCCTGGACTATCCTAGACAGGAAGTCCCTGCTGGATATTAGAAGTGGCTACTTAGGAATTTTTGTTGGAGTCAGGGTGGCTCTGTTTATCTTCCATTCACATATGCAGCTGCAACCAGGGGGCACCTTAGACCTGCATGACTGGGTGCACAAGATGTTACATCATCAGCCTAGGAGTCCCAGGACCAGAAAAAAGTGTAATGGAAGACTCTGGAAGCAGTGTGATAGCAGGGGAGTGAGAGGTACAAGAGAACTGTGAAACAATGTGACTGCTCACAGATATTGGGTGAGATGCCATGGAAAGGAGGGTGTTGTGACAACAAGGGTAGGTTATATAGCAGTTAAGTGAGGCTGCGCAGTGGACATGAGTGGTATTGTAAGGGTATGGGGTGGTGGGTGACCAAGGAAGAGATGTGACAAAACCAGGAAGAGAGCTGGGAGTAAGGCTTTGGTATACCCCTTCTAATTGTTTGTCATCTAAATATGTATTTAAGTCTCTTTTTTATTAGAGCACATTGTCTGTGGAAGACATTTTCCTTCCATAAGCTATATCCAGTGCACATCAGTTAATTTTTACACGAAATATAAACTGACGTAACTCTAAAACTAACACATAAACAGTACCAAATAGGGGTTGGTGAGGCGGTAATCCTCCTCAAGGATGAAAAAATGGAAATAATCCTTCTGGGTCTGTAATGGATCTAGCAGTTTGGGTGTACTGTAAAATTTTCTTTATCTTTAGTGACAAACTGCCAGGACACTGCTAACTCATTGCCAGTAAGTAGCTGTGCACCCAAAAAGGAAATCTATTATATGTACATGCAATAACTTAAATGTTTATTGTTGCTGTCATTTGCTGGTTTCTGATACCATTCTCCTTTCTCAAGATAAAATCTGATGGGATTGCTATATTAGTTTATAAAAAGGCTCAAACGCTACTAAGTTACTAATAAGAAAACTGAATAGTTTATATGATGACCAAATAATATAGCTGCAACTAAATAGGTAATAAATCAATAAATACAAGAGTGGTCAGTTGCGCTTATATTAACCTCGTATGTCCATTAAAATAGTGAAAGGTAAAAATAAACTTATAAAACACCTCCAAAAAGTCTTTAGTTTGCAAATTCTTTCAAAATAAATTTAAAATGAGAAAGTAAATAACTATATAAATAAATAAATAAATAAATCAATCTAATCCCACCAATATGCATATAATTATCTCAAAAATTGCATTAGTGATGAACCTTACTCAAATGTGCATGTGCTCTTCAACATATCTACTATTCATATTAAATGTATAGCATATATCTGATTGAATATATAACCGTGCTGCTTGAAATTTCCAAAAATAAATAAATAAATAAATATAAATGTGCCAAAAAAAATGTGTAAGAAATCTTCCTTCTTTCTAAAAAAACCTTCCTGTGAGATGTGGACACTACATCAGTATTATGTAATCAGACTCTTTAGTGTCAGATATAATGTGATAATTTTGAAACAAAGTATATAACCTTAGTGAAAACAAATGTGTTACTTTCCTTCTTTCACTTCTTCTTAAATCGCTCCTCCACTCAGATTCCGGGCATGTAAAAAAGAGATTAAACATCCATTGTGCAGAGATTAACCACTAATTAGATGCTATCTATCAGCTAGAGTTGTTCCACTCACATAACCTTCTAGATGGGATCGCTTTTTATTGATCAGCTGCAAAACCGGAGCACAGCGGTAAGATGCTTCATTCACCGCTGTTGCTATCTCACACACTGACAATGCTAGGGACTTCACAGGTTCCTCCTACATGTTACGTCACTGCCACCTTGAAAAAGTCACGTGGCAGTGACGTAACATGTAGGAGGAACCTGTGAAGTTCCTAGCATTGTCAGTGTGTGAGATAGATGCTTCATTCACCGCTGCTGCTATCTCACACACTGACAATGCTAGGGACTTCACAGGTTCCTCCTACATGTTACGTCACTGCCACCTTGAAAAAGTCATGTGGCAGTGACGTAACATGTAGGAGGAACCTGTGAAGTCCCTAGCATTGTCAGTGTGTGAGATAGCAGCAGTGGTGAATGAAGCATCTTACCGCTGTGCTCCGGTTTTGCAGCTGATCAATAAAAAGCGATCTCATCTAGAAGGTTATGTGAGTGGAACAACTCTAGCTGATAGATAGCATCTAATTAGTGGTTAATCTCTGCGCAATGGATGTTTAATTTCTTTTTTACATGCCCGGAATCTGAGTGGAGGAGCGATTTAAGAAGAAGTGAAAGAAGGAAAGTAACACATTTGTTTTCACTAAGGTTATATACTTTGTTTCAAAATTATCACATTATATCTGACACTAAAGAGTCTGATTACATAATACTGATGTAGTATCCATATCTCACAGGAAGGTTTTTTTAGAAAGAAGGAAGATTTCTTACACTTTTTTTTGGCACATTTATATTTATTTATTTCTTTTTGGAAATTTCAAGCAGCACGGTTATATATTCAATCAGATGTATGCTATACATTTAATATGAATAGTAGATATGTTGAAGAGCACATGCACATTTGAGTAAGGTTCATCACTAATGCAATTTTTGAGATAATTATATGCATATTGGTGGGATTAGATTTATTTATTTATTTATTTATTTATTTATTTATTTATTTATATAGTTATTTACTTTCTCATTTTAAATTTATTTTGAAAGAATTTGCAAACTAAAGATTTTTTGGAGGTGTTTTATAAGATTATTTTTACCTTTCACTATTTTAATGGACATATGAGGTTAATATAAGCGCAACTGACCACTCTTGTATTTATTGCTATATTAGTGCTTTCTATGTTACACAATGTGGGAGATTTACAAAAACGTAAACACTCAGAATATGGTGCAGATGTGCGTGGTAGGCAATCAGCTTCTAACTTTAGCTTGTTCAGTTAAGCATTGACAATAAAACCTAGAAGCTGATTGGTTTCTATGTAGAACTGCACCAGATTTTTCACTCTCCAGTTTTAGTAAATACCCCAATTGTGTGCTGATGGTACTAAAGTTAAACAGGGCCATATAATGTAATGTATACATTTATTTGGTGTTGGTTTGTATAGTACATAGTTTTTGCCGCACATTGACATAAAAAATAATTACTTTAATAAAAATATATTTAAAATTCATTTTTTGGTACACACATTTTGGTCTGTGCTAAAGATGCAAAGTTGCTCCTTTTACAGTGTTGGACTTGTAGCCAGTCAAGCTTCACAATTTAATTTTGAAATTTGCAAACCACAGTAGATAATTTTTAGAACAGTAGGTATACACATTTCTCATCCAAATATTAATTGTATTTTTGGGACATATAATAGAATGGAATATGTAAATACCTTCTGTTCTAAGAAGGCTCTACTATGTTATGCATGTGTTCAGTTGGAGGGCTTTTCGATAACCCACTCTTAGTAGGGCTAGATTATAGTAATTTTAACTGCGCTTCTGAAAATGTATGCAGGGGCTTCTTATCTGTTTGCATTAACAGTACAACAAATAAAACAAGGAGATTGTTAGATAATTGTTTTTTGCCATTGTTGTATATTTTTTCATTTTTCCCAGTAAGCAGATATCACTGTATTTGGACTAATTGGTAAAATTAACTGATTTTGTATTATTATGATAAAATGTCTTACTACTGTATGCAGTACAGAATATAAATTGGAGGAAAAATAAGAGAAGATGAATTGTTAGTCTGGTAATGTGGATTCAGGAGTTTCACTGAATGCCTCCAGATTAAATATCTATTTGCTAAATAAGATTGTACACTTCGAGACCAAAATGTGTAGGTTTTATACCCGTATGAGTGTGCATGTGTGTGTTTAATGTGCTCTATATTTATTCGGTGACTTTATTTCTAATGTCTATTGTCAGCTGAATATTTTATTATACAGTCAGCTATTTTACACCATTTAAAAATGTATTTTTTAAACATATATATTTTTCTGTATTTTTATGTTTTTCTTTTTGTTTTAAGATTTTATGATGCTTTAACCCCTAAAGTCTATCACTAAGGCTGTGTTCACACTTATGTGAATTGGATGCGGGTTTCCCCATATCCAATTTGCATGACAGGAGACTGTGACAGTCTCTCAACGGAGTTGGTTCACACATCTCCAGGGCAGCTGCGGAGTGAAGTGCGCCTTTGACTCCATTTCAGGTCCGAATTCAGGCAAAAATCCAGGCCTGATTCATCCCTGAAACACACACCGGACCCCTGCTGTCAGCTGCATCTGAATCAAGTGTAAACCCAGCCTAAAACAAAACCACTCCCAAGGATATTCTCTAACCCCATGCATATCCTATAAATGTTGTGTGTCATCAATAATCTGGTACATAATAACTTTTCTTCACCAATATGGCAATGTATCTTCCTAAATGCCAGGTTGAAACTAAGCTCTGTACCCTTGAGGCCTGTTTACATTCCAAACTGTTGGTGCACTTATTGTGCAAAATTGTTAAATTGCATAACACTGGCCCTGGGTAGAGTTAAGAAATTCTTACCCACCTACAACAATAATTTTATGACAAAGGGAATGAAGCTTACACACTGTTAGTGCATGAACTAAAATAAAAAAATGCATCTAGCAACCCTTTAGGCAGTTAAGGATAAGCAGGGTACTCTGCAAACACAACTTATTTTCTGGTTCTGGGAATCTGGTTTACTTTACAGCCTGTCAGGTTTTATTTGTTCAATCACTGCCAAAATCTATAACCACAAACAGTGATTCTGGAAGCATCATAATTATTTATGACAAGGAGAATAAAGCTCACACGCTGTTAAAGAATAAACTAAAAGGAAAAATGCATCTAGCAGCCCATCAGGCAGTTAAAAGCAGGTTTTTTATCTTAATGCATTCTATGCATTAGGATAAAAAGCCTTCTATATGCAGCAGCCCCCTTCAGCCCCCAATACTTACCTGAGCCCATCTCGATCCAGCAATGTTGTAGGAGTGTCTCGGCTGCTCGGGGCTCCCCTCTTCATTGGCAGAGACAGCAGCACAGCGCCATTGGCTCCCTCTGCTGCCAAAGTCAGTCAGCCAATGAGGAGATAAAGGGGGCATGGCCAGGCCATGGCTCCGTGTCCAAGTGGAGCTGTGGCTCTGCTCAGGTGCCCCCATAGCAAGCTGCTTGCTGTGGGGGTGCTCAACAGGATGGAGGGGCCAGGAGAGCTGAAAAGGGACCCGACAAGAGGAGGATCCATGCTGCTCTGTGCAAATCCACTGCACAGAGCAGGTAAGTCAAACATGTTTGTTATTTTTAACAAAAAAAAGGAGACTTTAGTATCACTTTAAGGATAAGCGGGTTTCTCTGCAAGCACACCTTATTTTCTGATGCTGAGAATCCGGTTTACCTTACAGCCTGTCAGTTTTTTCATTCATTCACTGCCAGAGGCTAGAGCTGCAAACAGTGATCATTGTATTCTGTGGGGAATCCTCCACCTGCCAGAATACAATAGAGCAGTGGGAGGGATTCCCTCATCAACCACAGGTTGAAGGAAAGAACACTGCTTGATTCTTCCAGCAACACAGACAGTCAGGTTTTTTTTCAACTCGTGTCTTTATTTACTTTTTACATTTTATTAGAAATGAGTAACAAATTGTAGTAATTTTTACCCACTACTTATTTCACTGGGGGTGGATATCTGGAGACCCCTATTTTAAAGGAGCATCAAGATTCTGATAGCTCCCCCTGAAAACCCCACATCATCTTGGAGATTGGATTTGGGGATAAATCCCTTCTCCTTATATGGTTATCAATATATTTAGTCAATGACATCACCCAGACATCCCAGCTGTTTTTAGCAAACACCAGCCATCTGGGGACCTGTGATTTTGTGGCAGTAGTTTACAAGTATTTCACTTTTATAAAGAAAACAGTTTTCTGGTGATTTGGAACATCCAACACACAGGAAAAAATAATGTAAAAATGTTCTCTTTATTATTAACTTATTATTATATAAATACACAGGAGCGAGCATCACTGCATGTGTTGTAGCCTGGAAAATAAGATTGCAAAAGTTAGTAGCTGCTGTTAAGTAGGGATGCAATTCACCATCAACACTATTATTACAGATTAGAAGACATATCTTTTCTGAAAGCAAAGAACCTAGAGAATAAAAAAGTGGTAGTTCATTTTTTTCTTACAATTGTATTGTTATAATTTTATTTAACAAAACAGTACAGAGAAGTAAAAAGGACATTGATGTGTAATAGAAAAGGCTTGGGCATATTACAGTATGCAACATTACATTACAGAGTTTCAATAAAACATGAAAGCAAGACACAGCTGTAGATAATATTTAGATGGCCGCCAGTAGAGTAGGCATTGAAAGCAGGGTCAAAACAACACAAATAACCTATTACAGCTCATTAGATCGGCCACTAAAGGCCACTCGGTATAATAGCAGAAAAAGGAAAAAGGTAAACTGGGGGGGAGTCCAAAAGTGTGGAACGATAAAGAGTAAGCTATGGCCTGCACCATTTGGGAGAGTATAGGAGGGGAGCAGGACAGAAACTCCTGCCCAGCCCAGAGGTATAACCTGTTATCATCTAGTAAGACAAATGCAACCAATTTCTTGGCGTATTTGGAGATGCCAAGGATAGACAGACCTAAAAGATAATGGACTGAATCCAATGGGAGACTGGTCCCAAGAAGGTTTTGTAGGAGGGACTGAACAGGGGACCAAAAAGGTTGGATCATAGGACAATCACATAAAATGTGATAATCATCATGACATCTTCAACACAACCGAGAAACCTCTGGGCTATGCCTGTGAAGGATATCCAAAGTTCTATACCAGAAAAACAACACCTTATAGGCTGCCTCTCTGGAATCCCAGATTTTCTGTCATTGTGGGAAGGAGATGGGTTATTGAATCATGTGAGACCATTTTTGCATATAAAGGTGGTAAGAGTTATTAAGTGGGATAGCCTTGTGAAAGATTTGATAAATAGATGATATAAGGTGAGGTTGATAAGGACCTTGGGCACATAAGAGTTGAAATTCGGTGAGTTTATCTAGGGTTAGGGATGAGGATTTAGAGGCAAAAAAGTGTTTAAATTGTAGGTACGAATACATAAGTTGCTTAGACATCTGGTATTTGCATTGGATCTCTGTGAAAGAATAAAATCGGTGTGTTAGTGGGTGCACCATGAGTCAAAGCTAAAAGATATCAGCCTGCGACCAAGGGTACCTTTGGCTGCAGGATAAACTATTGGAAACATCTGGGTTAAAGAGAACATTTAGTAGAGGTGGGCATGAAGAAGAGAGGGAAAACCATTGTGAACACCTCATCCATATAGAAAGGGTGAACAACATCAGATTCAGACATAAGCTCCTTAGCTGGGCAGTAGATGTATCTAAAGTTGACCATAGCATGGCACAGGGATGTACTGGGCAAGTGATACTCATTTCAATCTCTGACCATCTGCTAGATGCCATTCTAGATGACCATGTAGCAACCGTCCTGAGGTAGGTAGCATAGTAGTATTTAATAACATCTGGAGCATTCAAACTTCCTCGAGATCGGGGGGAGGGGCAAATGCCACGGAACTAGCTATGCAATGAGATTTAGTGTGCCAAATTAAATTAAGGAAAGATCTCTGTATGGATTTCAGCTGTTTCAGTGGAGTAGTGACTGGTAGTGTTTCAAATAAGTACAAAAGTTTTGGAAGTATGGACTGTTTAAGAATATTGATTCATCCTAAGAGAGAGAGGGTACTTATCCCACTGGTGTAGAAGGTAACTAATATTTCTAAAAAGAGGAGGATAATTGATTTTATAAAGGGTGGAGAATGAGAAGGTGAGGTGAATCCCCAGATACTTGAGGGACAGGGGGCACCAATGATATGGGAAATTCCGTTGCAAAGTGGTGGGAATAGAAGGGTGGGTATGTAATGGTAAAGCTTCTGTTTTGGTTGTGTTAACCTTATAGGCGCCTCCGAGGGACTGCATATCCATGCTTGCCCAATGCCTCCTACAAAGCTCTGCTGCATTCCTCCTGTGCCCTGCACCCACCGAGATGTCCAGAAGATGCAGAAAAGACATCCAGCTGCAGAAAATTTGGGGGTTCTTCTCCATCATGTGGCACAATCCACAACAAAATGGCAGTAAGAGTCAGAACGGTATGGCCGGTCCTATAGCAGTGGGTCCTTCACAGGCTTACTGTATGCTGTGGATGCTGCATATTCTAATTACACTGAAGCCAGCCCTGATTTGATACCTCTCTCCCCCAGCACCAGAAGCCCTGCCAAATCTCGGCCCAGGAGAGATTCCCACTCAGATATTAATGGAGAACCCAATATTGAGGTATGTGGCACTGATCTTCTATCACCATTTCAGACTCCCCTCTTAGATCCAAAAGCCTCATTTCCCACTGTGGGCAAGCCTATTTCTGATACTATGTTGCAGGGCATGTTACCGTCACTTCACTCTTCATTTTAAGCTGACTTGTTAGTGTGCTTAAGGGGCACTCTGCAGTACAACAGTTAGGGGAGATTATCAGTCATCTGGAAGATGCTACAAGCGATTGCATCACGTCTTACAATACTATGGTGGATACTCATGATTGGCACAGCAAGGAAATTGAGCGGTTGAAATCGAAAGTGACGGACTTGGAGGACCAATCCAGCCTCAAAATCACAGAGATCCCTGAGACAGTTCAAGCATCTCAGCTTTCCCATTATGTGCAAGCCCTCTTTCTGGTGGTAGCTCCTCTCCAACCTACAGACTTCACTATTGACAGGGTTCACAGGGTCCCAAAGCCATCATTCCTGCCACAAGAGACCCCAAGAGATCTCCTGTTGTGGATCCATTTCAAGTTAAGGAATCGATCTTTGCTGCTTTCTGCCAGAAGAGCAAGTTGCCTGAATATGCTGTTAATCTCCAAGTCCTTCCAGACATTTCTGCCTACACCAGTGGTTCTCAACTCCTGTCCTAAGGACCCACTAACAGACCAGGTTTGCGAGATACCTGAAATACATCACAGTTGATATAATTTTCTACTCAGTGATTGCAGTGTTCTAGTCTGCATCTCCCCAAGGTAATACTTAAAATCTAGCCTGTTAGTGGGTCCTAAGGACAGGAGTTGAGAACCACTGGCCTACAAGTTCCAGAGACGGAAAAACATGATCTCCATCACAAAAGCTTTCTGAAACCATCAGCTTGGCTACCAACGGAGGCACCCAGCCATGCTGAAAATCACACGGGAGAGATCTATGTCTCTCATTGACAACTTGGAAGATGGCTTCTGCCTCCTCAAGGAGTGGAACATTGTTCCAGCAGATCTTCCACAACCAGCACCATCTCTCCCTTGCCTGAAATCCTACGGTGAATATAAATAAGTTGTCCATAAAAAGTCAGCGAAGAAGAAATTACTTGGCTTTGGTCCCCTGCTATAACTATGTTGCTCAGAGTTCTGCCCTCGGAGTCACACATTTGATCCTTTAGTACTTGGCTTCTTTTTTTCTTTACTTATACTCCTAGCTAGCTTCAGCAGCATTGCTGCACTTGGTTAGCTTAAAACCCCTTCATCTGTCCTGTTAGTTGTTGAAGTTCTTCGTTTCTCTGTTACCCACTTAATATGTTGTGTGCACTTCATGCACTGTTTTGGCATCCACTTCATATCCGTTTATCCAGTTGTATTTACTCTGCTCCTACCCTTTCGGCTACAACAAACTCATGTCCTGTTTGCGATCATGGCTTGTTCCTGATTTTCAACAGTGATCTTTAGTCCATGGCAGGACTGCCTTCAGGATGTGGTATGCAATGCTCTGCCTGTCCTTCACCGATGCATAGTAATGCCCTTATCCATTAATGCTTAAATACAGATGTCAAGCTATATGCAAAAAATATTATCACAAAGGCTCAAAGAAATGATCCCCCACCTAATACAAAAAGATCAAATGGAATTTATTCCTAGTGGGCAAACATCAGTTGCTACATATCCACCAGGAAACTCTATTGATACAGAGAAGGCATTTGACTGAGTACACTGGTGCTATGTGAAGCAGGTTTTATCCAAGTTTGGTTTCCATGGCTTGATTCTCTCTGCTATTCTAGCCCTGAATTTGTTGCCCTTCGCCCAGGTGTGTACAGCTAGTCTCTTATCTATGTCCTTTTTTATATCCAATGGCACTAGACAGGGGTGTCCTTTATCGCCAATAATATACAATCTAATGATTGAGCCACTGGCGAGAGCTTTTGTTCTAACCCACACGTTTTAGGTTTAAAATTTTGAGAAAGTTCCCACTTAATCAACCTTTTTGTGGATGACGTGATTCTTATGCTGACTAATCCCTTAGTGTCTTTTCCCCACTCCCATGAACTTCTTACAGAATTTTGTCTCTTATTCTATTACAAAGCCAATTGTACCAAATCTCTGATTCTAAACATAGGTATCCCTCCTCATCTAGTGGATGCGCTTAAAACTCAGCTTCCATACACCTGGGCGGACGAAAGCATACCTTACTCAGGGGTTATAATACCCCACTAGTGATGCAACACTTGGGGATGCAAATTATAAACCGCTTCTAGCAAAGCTGGAGGGAAAACTCCAACACATTTCTCACATAGAGTTATCATGGGTGGGCAACTGGCTGCCTACAAAATGCAAATTTTACTGCAGATCCTTTACTTATTCAGGTCTCTACGTATTCCACCCACACAATCCTATTTGACAGCCCTTACACATGTTCTGAAGCAATTTATATGGCAGGAGAAGAGAGATAGGTGCCCTCATTCTCATTTAGTAAAGTACAAATCAGTGGGAGGCATGGATATAGTTGACATGCAGGGTTATTACTCAGCTGCACATTTAGAACTGAAATACTGGTTTAATGCCCCAACACACCTTTATGGGTTGAAGTTGAAAAGAGCCTGAACAAACTAGATGACCTTAGTGTCCTGCTTTATGCTGATGAATGGTGTCCACTAAGCCTGCGTTTGTTACCATTTACTACTACATATAGTTATATATAGTTAGTCAGGTTGAAAAAGGACACAAGTCCATCTATTTCAACCAATAATAAAAAAAAAAAATCATACAATCCATATACACAATCCTTCACCCTAAGTTGATCCAGAGGAAGGTGAAAAACCCCATCAAAGCATGATCCAGTTTGCTACAGCAGGGGAAAAAATTCCTTCCTGATCCCCAAGAGACAACCAGATTTTTCCTGGATCAACATTACCTATAATTATCAGTACCCAGTTATTATGTACATTTAGGAAAGGATCCAAGCCTTTTTTTAAAGCAATCTACGGAGCTGGCCAGAACCACCTCTGGAGGGAGTCTATTCCACATTTTCACAGTTCTTACTGTGAAGAAACCTTTTTGTATTTGGAGATGAAATCTTTTTTTCTCTAGACGTGCTCCCTTGTCCACTGTAAAGACTTTAAAGTGAAATATTCAACATCAAGTTCACTATATGGACCACTTATGTATTTATACATGTTGATCATATCCCCCCAATCTTCTCTTCTCAAGAGAGAATAAATTCAGTTCCTCTAATCTTTCCTCATACCTGGGCTCCTTTTTGCCTCTTATCAGTTTGGTTGCCCCTCTCTGCATTTTCTCCACTTCCCCAATATCCTTTTCCCTGTCATGGCTTGGAATACACCTATCAATTCCACTGGTGAGGTGACAGACCAACCGGACATTAACTTTCTCATTTCAATATTGTCTCGACTAATTCCGCACTTACCCCCCATGGACTGGGACCAGTATGGTATTCACTGGACAGATGATCCCTTTAACCAGGATTCACCAGGATCCCCTCAGACTCTCCTTAACAAATACAACTTACCTTGGCACTTCTATTTTACCCTCCTTAGGATTTGTCTCTTTCTATTGACCACTAGAGATGAGCTTCGAGTTCGCAGCAAATTCGAAAGCCGTGGAACACCAACACCCTTTAAAAGTCTATGGGATAAATCAAAAGTGCTAATTTTAAAGGCTTATATGCATGGTATTGTCATAAAAAGTGTTTGGGGACCTGGGTCCTGCCCCAGGGGACATGAATTAATGCAAAAAAAGTTTTAAAAACGTCAGTTTTTTCGGGAGCAGTGATTTTAATAATGCTTAAAGTGAAACAATAAAAAAGTGTAATATTCCTTTAAATTTCTTACCTGGGGGGTGTCTATAGTATGCCTGTAAAGGGGCGCATGTTTTCCGTGTTTAGAACAGTCTGACAGCAAAATGACATTTCAAAGGAAAAAAAGTCATTTAAAACTGCTTGCGGCTATTAATGAATTGTCAGTCCGACAATACACATAAAAGTTCATTGATAAAAACGACATGGGATTTCCCCACAGGGGAACCCCAAACCAAAATTAAAAAAAAAATGGCTTGGGGGTCCCCCTAAATTCCATACCAGGTCCTTCGGGTCTGGTATGGATTTTAAGGGGAACCCCGTGCCAAAATAAAAAAAATGGCATGGGGTCCCCCCAAAAATCCATACCAGACCCTTATCCGAGCACGCAACCTGGCAGGCCCCAGGAAAAGAGGGGGAAGAAAGAGCGCCCCCCTAAACCGTACCAGGCCACATGCCCTCAACATTGGGAGGGTGCTTTAGAGTCCTTGTCCCCATGTTGATGAGGACAAGGGCCTCATCCCCACAACCCTTGCCCAGTGGTTGTGGGGGTCTGCGGGGGGGGCTTTTCGGAATCTGGAAGCCCCCTTTAATAAGGGGACCCCCAGATCCCAGCCCCCCTGTGTGAAATGGTAAGGGGGTACAAAAGTACCCCTACCATTTCACAAAAAAAGTGTCAAAAATCTTCTTTCTTCTATCTTCTTTCTTCTAACTTCCTTCGGTTTCTTTCTCCATCTTCTTCCTCCTCTGCTTCTTCCTCCGATCCTCTGCTTCTTGCTCTGGTGTTCTCGTCCGACATCTTCCTCCGCGGCGTCTTCTTCCCTTCTTCGTTCTCAGGCCGCTTCGCATCCATGATGGAAGGCTCCCACTGTGTGACGCTTCTCGTCTTCTGACACTTCTTAAATAATGGAGGGTGGGGCCACCTGGTGACCCCCACCCCCCTCTGATGCACAGAACTTGATGAGACCTTCCCTATGGGTTTCCCCGTGATGTCAGAGGGGTCACCCATTACGTAAACTGGGTGACCCCGCCCCCTCTGACGTCACGGGGAAACCCATAGGGAAGTTCCCGTCAAGTCCCCGTGCTTCAGAGGGGGGCAGGGTCAGTGGGTGGCCCCACTCTCCATTATTTAAGAAGTGTCAGAAGATGAGAAGAGTCACACAGTGGGATCCTCCCATCATGGATGCAGAGCGGCCCAAGAACGAAGAAGAGAAGAAGACGCCGCGGGGGAAGATGCCGGACGAGAACACCGGAGCAAGAAGCAGAGGATCGGAGGAAGAAGCAGAGGAAGAAGAAGATGGAGATAGAAACCGAAGAAAGATAGAAGAAAGAAGATGGAAAGAAGAAGACTTTAACCGGTTCAATACCGGGCAATTTCACCCCCTTCCTTCCCAGGCCAATTTTTAGTTTTCAGCGCTGTCGCACTTTAAACGTCAATTGCGCGGTCGTGCGACGTTGTACCCAAAAGAAATTGACGTCCTTTTTTTTACCACAAATAGAGCTTTTTTTTGGTGGTATTTGATCGCCTCTGTGGTTTTTATTTTTTGCGCTATAAACAAAAGAAGAGCGACAATTTTGAAAAAAACACAATATTTTTTACTTTTTGCTATAATAAATATCCCAATTTTTTTTTTTAAAAACACATTTTTTCCTCAGTTTAGGCCGATACGTATTCTTCTACATATTTTTGGTAAAAAAAATCGCAATAACCGTATATTGATTGGTTTGCGCAAAATACAGGATAGATTTATGGCATTTTTTTTAAAAAAAAAATTTTTTATTTTTTTTAGCAGCGATCGCGATTTTTTTTGGTGACTGAGACATTATGGCGGACACATCGGACACTTTTGACACATTTTTGGGACCAATCACATTTATACAGCGATCAATGCTATAAAATTGCATTGATTACTGTGTAAATGTGACAGGCAGTGAAGGGGTTAACCACTAGGGGGCGGGGAGGGGTTAATATGTTTCCTAGGGAATGATTCTAACTGAAAGGGGAGGGGACGCACTAGGGGAGGAGACCGATCAGTGTTCCTCCGTTCTGGGAACACAGATCGCTCTCCTCAGAGCTGACAGGCTGTGGATCTGTGTGTTTACACACACAGATCCACATGCCGGCCCAGTTAACGGGCAATGGCGGGTGCCCGGCGGACATCGCGGCCGCCGGGCACACGCACCGGATCCCGAGGAACGCGGCGCGCGCGCCCCCTAGACGGCCGGGAATCCCAGGACGTCATATGACATCCACCCAGGATGGGAGATCCCATCTGTGGACGTCATATGACTATGGGCGGGTAGGGAAGTGGTTAAATAAAGGAATTGTCAAAAACTATCTCTTGTCATTTTTAACATTTTTGACACTTTTTTTGTGAAATGGTAGGGGTACTTTTGTACCCCCTTACCATTTCACACAGGGAGGGCTGGGATCTGGGGTCCCCTTGTTAAAGGGGGCTTCCAGATTCCAAAAACCCCCCGCCCACAGACCCCCACAACCACCGGGCAAGGGTTGTGGGATGAGGCCCTTGTCCCCATCAACAGGGGGACAAGGTGCTTTGGGGGCCCCAAAGCACCCTCCCAATGTTGAGGGCATGTGGCCTGGTATGGTTCAGGGGGGCACTCTCTTGTCCCCCCCTCTTTTTTTGAGGCCTGCCAGGTTGCGTGCTCGGATAAGAGACTGGTATGGATTTTTGGGGGGACCCCATGCAATTTTAAAAAAATTTTGGTGCGGGGGTCCCCTTAAAATCCATACCAGACCTGAAGGGTCTGGTATGGATTTTGAGAGGGACCCCCACGCCATTTTTTTTTTAATTTTGGCGCGGGGTTCCCCTTAATATCCATACCAGACCTGAAGGGCCTGGTATGGAATTTAGGGGGACCCCACACCATTTTTTTTTAAATTTTGGTCCAGGATTCCCCTGTGGGGAAATCCTGTGCCGTTTTTATCAATGAACTTTTATGTGTATTGTCGGACTGACAATTCATTAATAGTGAATAGTGAAATAGTTTTAAATGACTTTTTTTCCTTTGAAATGTCATTTTGCTGTCAGACTGTTCAAAAAACGGGAAACATGCGCCCCTTTACAGGCATACTATAGACACCCCCCAGCTACGAAATTTAAAGGAATATTACACTTTTATTGTTTCACTTTAAGCATTATTAAAATCACTGCTCCCGAAAAAACGGACGTTTTTAAAACTTTTTTTTACATTGATCCATGTCCCCTGGAGCAGGACCCAGGTCCCCAAACACTTTTTATGACAATAACTTGCATACAGTACAAGCCTTTAAAATTAGCACTTTTGATTATTCATGTTCAAATCTCATAGACTTTAACAAATTTTTTGCCTGTTCGCATGCTCTGGTATGAATCGAACAGGGGGTGTTCGGCTCATCCCTATTGACCACTCTGACTCCTTCTATACACCTTCACCCCAAGATCTGGCAATTTCTTTCCAGACCGACAAAAGCCTCTAAGGGAATCTTACTATTCTACAATACCCTTCAACACAAGCATCTATTTTAAAAAATAGCCCCTTGCTTTAATGGAAAACAGAGCTCTAAGTCTCTTTCTGTGACTCCCAATGGTTCAAAGCAATTAGGCTCAACCAGTCCATCACACATTGTGTTATTCTTTGGGAGTTAAAACTTAAAATATGGACAAGATGGTACTTGACTCCCTACAAGTTGGCAAAAATGTCTGATAAATCCTCCTCCCTTTGTTGGAGAGGTTGTGTTTCTGTGGGAACACGTCTACATATTTTATGGTCCTGCAATAATATTCACAGCTTCTTGAGGAAAATCTTTTAAATTATCTTAAATGTCACTGGTATTCTTACCCTCCCAACCCGGCTTTAGCCATCTTAGACCTGGGGATTGAATGCTTCCCTGCAGCTTATTGAAAACATTTCTGCCAACGTTCTTTTGGCCACTAAATTAACAATTATGAGACACTGGAAACTTGACCTGGCCCCTAATCCATCAAAAGCTGTCAATATTATGCACCAAAGCTACCTATATGAAAGAGCACTACATTAAGATTCTTTCCAATCCATTGAGCTGTCGTGGAAACCATGGGTTGACTGGTACAACTCCACTCCTGTCTAATTCAATATTTTATATACCGTCCCCATCACTGCTAACATACCTGCTTAAGTTAATAATGAAATTTCATCTCTAAATAATCCTTGATCTGTTCTTTGTACAGTCTAGAAAAGATACTACACTTTTTTGTTTGGTTTGCATGATGTTCCTGTGTGAGTACCTGTTACCTTTTAGATGGATTGCCTTGTATTTGATGCTTGTATTACACTGTTTAGTTGTATGTAGCTGTGCCCGCAATTTTTTCTGTTTCTACTCTGTGTTTATCTTAAACTCAATAAAAATTACTGTGAAAAAAAAAAACACATTTTTATGTGAAATAATCCATGGATTTTTGGATGTGTTAGCTAAACGTCCCCATAAATCAAATCCAAGCAGTTGCGTCTATCACTATTGGTCAGTTTCCACCTTACTCTTTCAGGACCATGTGCTGACACAATGCATTTTATTTTGTTGCTTTCTTTGGAAACTAACATTTTGTATTTCAAAAATGACTATGGCTTTTATAAAGTTTAGTTTTTATAGTTTATATTTTTTTAAATTTGTAGTTTTTAGGCTTATTTATTTATGTATGTATTTATTTGTAGTTTAGATTTGTAGTTATTCTTCTGCATTGGGATGTCATTATTTTTGTGATAGGCAATATCCTCAATTTTCTGCTGGGGCATTCAAATTAAAACATTTTCAAAGTAAAAAATACTCAATAATGAAGACTGTGACGGAGGAGTGGGTGGAACAGAACACACGTGGAGATCAAGAGGGATTTTAAGGTCCCTGACTAAGGGGCTCTTTATTTTTTGGGGGTTAAAAAAGTCAGATACGGGGAAGGCCACAGGGCACTAATTCCAACACTGTAAGGGACATGCAGAAATATAACAGGGTGGCAATAGGGCACATGATTGAATATGTCAGAGGCACAAGGCAGTACAGCAGGGACTTATAAAGCATGAAACTATGAAACATCAACATATCCGGGTAACATGCATAGCATAAGTGCAACTACCTTGTCAGCAGAGATCACTGAGGAGTCCAGTAAGCATCAAGCAGCACCATATACAGTGTTCAAATACATGTAACCAGGGGTAAGCTGGAATAATTTACATAACAATACATATTATCATCATGTATTTGATCTAGTGGTATTTTAAATACAAGATTGTAAACCACATAGATATACTCACTGACCAAAAGCATAATTTCAAGTATATATTAGTACTTTAGCATTCCTCCAAAATAGATAAGGAGAAGACCAACAGTATAGAAAGGAGGGTGGGATGGTACGGACACAAACCTAGCAGGCTATCATTCAACAATAGTATTGGTGTTCATATAATATATGTATCTATTTGTTGGCTCAACAGAACCATAATTTCATAAGCAATGAACAACCCGATCTGCAATTGGTAGGTATTTGCAGAGAATAACTAACTCCTTAACGCCATCTGAAAAGAGAAAAAAGAAAAAAGGAAGAGAAAAGGATAACAGCAGTCTGTGAGTATCAAAGACTACATCTGAAGGACTCTAATGCCCCGTACACACGGTCAGATTTTCCGATGGAAAATGTCCGATCGGAGCGTGTTGTCGGAAATTCCGACCGTGTGTGGGCTCCATCGGACATTTTCCATCGGATTTTCCGACACACAAAGTTGGAGAGCAGGAGATAAAATTTTCCGACAACAAAATCAGATCGCGTCAATTCCGACTGTGTGTAGCCTATTCCGACGCACAAAGTGCCACGCATGCTCAGAAGAAATTCCGACACGGAACAGCTCGGTCTGGTAAACTTAGCGTTCGCAATGGATACAGCACTTTCGTCACGCTGCAATGTTAAAAATGTTTTAATACAGCGCACTCTCTTCTTCTTTATAATGTGACAAGAATGAAGTAGTTTTGCTGCTCATATTCACACACACTTCTCACAAACATTTTTTTTTGTTTTTTTATTGGGATTCCCTGAATATATTGTTATTTGTCACATCTGACAGAATGTTTTTTATTTATTTATTTTTTGTTTTTTGTTTTTTAAGCCATTTTTGGTTTAGATTTTATGTTTGTATTTTTTCCAAGGCTGATCTTTGTTTAATGTTGTTTTTAGTTTGACTCCAGAATATTTTTGTGTGTGTTTTGTGTGTCAAGATACCACAACACCATTGATATCTTTTATTATTTAATCTCAAGGAGATTGTTTGTTGTTGGTGTCCCTTGTTAATTTCACATTGTATTTTGGAAATGTACAAAAATTCCTTTATTAAGGGCTCAGAACCAAACAAAGAGGGAGGCAACACTGGATCAACATGAGAAATTAGCGAAGCCTGGGACCCCCAAGGCAGACATCAATTCTTGAACATCAAAATTGGTGGCCTGAGGAGTCCATATGTAAGGGAGGGCAGTCTGGTCCAGAAGTCGGAGAGATCCGGAAAGCAGCAGATGACATCTTTGTCCCCAGGTTGTGGTACCACAAGAGGCTGCATCTTTTGGCCGACCAGACTGGATCCAGGGTCCTCACTTTCTGGTCTTCCTTCCACGCTTCATTCCGGGCTGTGGCTGTGCTGTTGGAGATGTGGTAGGAGGAGGAGTAGGACCTGGAGGAGGAGGAGGACTGGGAGGACCTGGAGGAGGAGAAGAAGGAGGAGGAGGAGGACCTGCAGGAGGAGGAGGAGGACCATCTGTGAGTTTGCAAAGGTGTGTCTGAGATGTAATTAGGGCAAAGGCCTCTCTAAAGTAAAATATAAAGGTAGCAAAGGTGCATATGTACCATCATCCAGAAATCAATATCAAAAAGGCGGTTGGAAGCCTGATCCCCAGTCAGGCGACCAAAAATGGGGCATATTGGACTATTACGGTACAGTAATTAAGGGTAACCATAAGAGCAAGTAACAGCAGTAATAAAAATTATAATTCATTTATTGATGCAACGGACAGGACATGGTAATACAAAAACATTTAATAAAAGTACAGGCATATCACCAATGGATTCGATAGTATACAGTACAGCACAAAATCTCAGATATCATATTCCTCGACTAGTTTCGCGGACACAATCCGCTTCATCAGGAGGTTATCTGGAGATAAGTTTTTCTGACTAAACAGTCTGAACCTGACAATTAAAAATATACAAGATTTATAAAGATACATTATCATACAATTATTATTCCAGCATCAAATTATACAAATAGGTAATGAAAATAGGGGAGGGGGAGAGGGGAGAGAGCGAATCTGCTTACCCAGGTCCCAGCAGACCCCAGGCGCAAGGCCCCAACACCAACGGATGATCTCCCACGGCAGCCTGGGGGAGCTAACAAGATAACAGGATAGTAAGGATAAGTGTATATCGGAATTAAGGTAACCCAGGTTGCCATATACAAAAGGAGGTGATATATCAATTGGTGAGTGTAGAGAGGGGGTGATGACAAGGGGGGTTGGGTGAAATTGTGGAGGATATCAATAATTGAAAGCGTATTATGTAAGGCATAAAAGATTACAGGGTGACCAACCAAATAGGAAAAGGCAATGGTAAACGAGGCATAAGGTGTTATATGGGTGGAAGGGTAAACAAGGGAGGAAATGGGGCCGTGGAAGGAAGGGGAGTGGGGGTGGAGAGGGGGATAGGGGAGTGGGGAGGAAGGGTAGTGGGGGATTGGAAGGGAGTAGGGGGGGGGAGGGGAAAGGGAAGGAAAGAGGAAGAGGGGGGAAAGGAGAGGAGGCGGGGGAAAAAGAATGAAAGGGGGAAAAAAAAGGAAAGGAGGGGGGGAAGGGGGGGGGGGAAAGGGGGAGGGAAGGCAGAGGGTGGGATGGAAGGTAAGAGGGGGGGAGGGGAGAGTGAGGAGGGGGGGGATGCAACAATGTGAACAATTGTTGCATCCCCCCTCCTCACTCTCCCCTCCCCCCCCTCTTACCTTCCATCCCACCCTCTGCCTTCCCTCCCCCTTCCCCCCCCCTTTCCCCCCCTCCTTTCCTTTTTTTTCCCCCTTTCATTCTTTTTCCCCCGCCTCCTCTCCTTTCCCCCCTCTTCCTCTTTCCTTCCCTTTCCCCTCCCCCCCCCTACTCCCTTCCAATCCCCCACTACCCTTCCTCCCCACTCCCCTATCCCCCTCTCCACCCCCACTCCCCTTCCTTCCACGGCCCCATTTCCTCCCTTGTTTACCCTTCCACCCATATAACACCTTATGCCTCGTTTACCATTGCCTTTTCCTATTTGGTTGGTCACCCTGTAATCTTTTATGCCTTACATAATACGCTTTCAATTATTGATATCCTCCACAATTTCACCCAACCCCCCTTGTCATCACCCCCTCTCTACACTCACCAATTGATATATCACCTCCTTTTGTATATGGCAACCTGGGTTACCTTAATTCCGATATACACTTATCCTTACTATCCTGTTATCTTGTTAGCTCCCCCAGGCTGCCGTGGGAGATCATCCGTTGGTGTTGGGGCCTTGCGCCTGGGGTCTGCTGGGACCTGGGTAAGCAGATTCGCTCTCTCCCCTCTCCCCCTCCCCTATTTTCATTACCTATTTGTATAATTTGATGCTGGAATAATAATTGTATGATAATGTATCTTTATAAATCTTGTATATTTTTAATTGTCAGGTTCAGACTGTTTAGTCAGAAAAACTTATCTCCAGATAACCTCCTGATGAAGCGGATTGTGTCCGCGAAACTAGTCGAGGAATATGATATCTGAGATTTTGTGCTGTACTGTATACTATCGAATCCATTGGTGATATGCCTGTACTTTTATTAAATGTTTTTGTATTACCATGTCCTGTCCGTTGCATCAATAAATGAATTATAATTTTTATTACTGCTGTTACTTGCTCTTATGGTTACCCTTAATTACTGTACCGTAATAGTCCAATATGCCCCATTTTTGGTCGCCTGACTGGGGATCAGGCTTCCAACCGCCTTTTTGATATTGATTTCTGGATGATGGTACATATGCACCTTTGCTACCTTTATATTTTACTTTAGAGAGGCCTTTGCCCTAATTGTATACATTGGGTGGATAACACACCCGTCTTTTTGTCGAGTGGGACACCTGGGTAGGCTGTCTTAGTGGAAGGGCCACCAATGCCCCCCACCATGCGGACCCCATCTGTTCCACCCCTCAATTTTAATCAACCCCCACTGACACACAATTTTGTGTGTTGTTGGGGGGGCCTCTAGTATACGCAATTTTACCCCTTGATATTACTTTATGGCTAATTTTTAGCCCCGATGCAACCCTCCGAGACAGATGCCCAATAGGTCGGCCAGACACCCTTACCCTGGCTACCCGCCCTCTATCCACATGTTTTTACCCAATCATGTGGCATTGTCCTTGGCCCTCCTTAACTTATATGCATATCATGCAATTAGGTGTTATGGGTTTATGTCTCTGTGGGACTACTGCACCGGTATCTAGGGTATTACCATCCCTAGTTCACCTGAATAAAGCCTTTCAGTTTTTTCCAATTTTGTTTCTACCTTTATTATGCTTTATCAACCCTATATTGTTGTTTTCACATTTTGTTCTACTGAGACCTCTGCTTCCCCAGTCCTGGTCCTGGCTTCTAGCGCCGGCGCGGGCCCCTCCCCCTGTGTTCTCCCGCGGCGGCCTGGTGAGGTCCCTGGTGGAGGGATCGGCCTCCTACACGGGACCGCCCCCTCCTCTTGCACCGGCCTTGGCTGGGACGGTGTCCCCTTGGCCTTGCGGCCGGTGCGCATGCGTGCGCGCGCGATCTTTTCGCGCGCGCGCCGTGTGGAACCTCTGACCCTGTGACGTCATGCGCTGGCGTCCCATTGACGTACGGCGCAGCGTCGCAGGGTTGGGAGCTATTTATAGCGGGCTATGCCTGCTAGCCGGACGGTTCGGTCTGCTGCCCTTGGGTGCCTTTACCTCAACCAGCCTAGTACAAGTTTATGGTAAGTACCCACCCACCCTTCTACCTAAGTCCCATACCCCTGGGCACCAACATCATGTATCTCTAAACTACTGTATTTTACCTTGCAGCTGGCCTAGGCTTAGGTTTACATGCCTTGGTTTGTGTTTGCCCATCGCTTGCAGTCCTCATTATTACCCTTTTTTTACCTTATTATGGAACCAGTCCCTGGCAGGGTGTCCCCTTCGGGAACCCTTCCATGCTTTGACTATTATCAGGTACTTTTTGCCCCCTATTCACCCACATGTTCACATTGTTGCATCCCCCCCCTCCTCACTCTCCCCTCCCCCCCTCTTACCTTCCATCCCACCCTCTGCCTTCCCTCCCCCTTTCCCCCCCCCCCTTTCCCCCCCTCCTTTCCTTTTTTTTCCCCCTTTCATTCTTTTTCCCCCGCCTCCTCTCCTTTCCCCCCTCTTCCTCTTTCCTTCCCTTTCCCCTCCCCCCCCCTACTCCCTTCCAATCCCCCACTACCCTTCCTCCCCACTCCCCTATCCCCCTCTCCACCCCCACTCCCCTTCCTTCCACGGCCCCATTTCCTCCCTTGTTTACCCTTCCACCCATATAACACCTTATGCCTCGTTTACCATTGCCTTTTCCTATTTGGTTGGTCACCCTGTAATCTTTTATGCCTTACATAATACGCTTTCAATTATTGATATCCTCCACAATTTCACCCAACCCCCCTTGTCATCACCCCCTCTCTACACTCACCAATTGATATATCACCTCCTTTTGTATATGGCAACCTGGGTTACCTTAATTCCGATATACACTTATCCTTACTATCCTGTTATCTTGTTAGCTCCCCCAGGCTGCCGTGGGAGATCATCCGTTGGTGTTGGGGCCTTGCGCCTGGGGTCTGCTGGGACCTGGGTAAGCAGATTCGCTCTCTCCCCTCTCCCCCTCCCCTATTTTCATTACCTATTTGTATAATTTGATGCTGGAATAATAATTGTATGATAATGTATCTTTATAAATCTTGTATATTTTTAATTGTCAGGTTCAGACTGTTTAGTCAGAAAAACTTATCTCCAGATAACCTCCTGATGAAGCGGATTGTGTCCGCGAAACTAGTCGAGGAATATGATATCTGAGATTTTGTGCTGTACTGTATACTATCGAATCCATTGGTGATATGCCTGTACTTTTATTAAATGTTTTTGTATTACCATGTCCTGTCCGTTGCATCAATAAATGAATTATAATTTTTATTACTGCTGTTACTTGCTCTTATGGTTACCCTTAATTACTGTACCGTAATAGTCCAATATGCCCCATTTTTGGTCGCCTGACTGGGGATCAGGCTTCCAACCGCCTTTTTGATATTGATTTCTGGATGATGGTACATATGCACCTTTGCTACCTTTATATTTTACTTTAGAGAGGCCTTTGCCCTAATTGTATACATTGGGTGGATAACACACCCGTCTTTTTGTCGAGTGGGACACCTGGGTAGGCTGTCTTAGTCGAAGGGCCACCAATGCCCCCCACCATGCGGACCCCATCTGTTCCACCCCTCAATTTTAATCAACCCCCACTGACACACAATTTTGTGTGTTGTTGGGGGGGCCTCTAGTATACGCAATTTTACCCCTTGATATTACTTTATGGCTAATTTTTAGCCCCGATGCAACCCTCCGAGACAGATGCCCAATAGGTCGGCCAGACACCCTTACCCTGGCTACCCGCCCTCTATCCACATGTTTTTACCCAATCATGTGGCATTGTCCTTGGCCCTCCTTAACTTATATGCATATCATGCAATTAGGTGTTATGGGTTTATGTCTCTGTGGGACTACTGCACCGGTATCTAGGGTATTACCATCCCTAGTTCACCTGAATAAAGCCTTTCAGTTTTTTCCAATTTTGTTTCTACCTTTATTATGCTTTATCAACCCTATATTGTTGTTTTCACATTTTGTTCTACTGAGACCTCTGCTTCCCCAGTCCTGGTCCTGGCTTCTAGCGCCGGCGCGGGCCCCTCCCCCTGTGTTCTCCCGCGGCGGCCTGGTGAGGTCCCTGGTGGAGGGATCGGCCTCCTACACGGGACCGCCCCCTCCTCTTGCACCGGCCTTGGCTGGGACGGTGTCCCCTTGGCCTTGCGGCCGGTGCGCATGCGTGCGCGCGCGATCTTTTCGCGCGCGCGCCGTGTGGAACCTCTGACCCTGTGACGTCATGCGCTGGCGTCCCATTGACGTACGGCGCAGCGTCGCAGGGTTGGGAGCTATTTATAGCGGGCTATGCCTGCTAGCCGGACGGTTCGGTCTGCTGCCCTTGGGTGCCTTTACCTCAACCAGCCTAGTACAAGTTTATGGTAAGTACCCACCCACCCTTATACCTAAGTCCCATACCCCTGGGCACCAACATCATGTATCTCTAAACTACTGTATTTTACCTTGCAGCTGGCCTAGGCTTAGGTTTACATGCCTTGGTTTGTGTTTGCCCATCGCTTGCAGTCCTCATTATTACCCTTTTTTTACCTTATTATGGAACCAGTCCCTGGCAGGGTGTCCCCTTCGGGAACCCTTCCATGCTTTGACTAGTATCAGGTACTTTTTGCCCCCTATTCACCCATATGTTCACATTGTTGCATCCCCCCCTCCTCACTCTCCCCTCCCCCCCTCTTACCTTCCATCCCACCCTCTGCCTTCCCTCCCCCTCCCCCCCCCCCTTTCCCCCCCTCCTTTCCTTTTTTTTCCCCCTTTCATTCTTTTTCCCCCGCCTCCTCTCCTTTCCCCCCTCTTCCTCTTTCCTTCCCTTTCCCCTCCCCCCCCCTACTCCCTTCCAATCCCCCACTACCCTTCCTCCCCACTCCCCTATCCCCCTCTCCACCCCCACTCCCCTTCCTTCCACGGCCCCATTTCCTCCCTTGTTTACCCTTCCACCCATATAACACCTTATGCCTCGTTTACCATTGCCTTTTCCTATTTGGTTGGTCACCCTGTAATCTTTTATGCCTTACATAATACGCTTTCAATTATTGATATCCTCCACAATTTCACCCAACCCCCCTTGTCATCACCCCCTCTCTACACTCACCAATTGATATATCACCTCCTTTTGTATATGGCAACCTGGGTTACCTTAATTCCGATATACACTTATCCTTACTATCCTGTTATCTTGTTAGCTCCCCCAGGCTGCTGTGGGAGATCATCCGTTGGTGTTGGGGCCTTGCGCCTGGGGTCTGCTGGGACCTGGGTAAGCAGATTCGCTCTCTCCCCTCTCCCCCTCCCCTATTTTCATTACCTATTTGTATAATTTGATGCTGGAATAATAATTGTATGATAATGTATCTTTATAAATCTTGTATATTTTTAATTGTCAGGTTCAGACTGTTTAGTCAGAAAAACTTATCTCCAGATAACCTCCTGATGAAGCGGATTGTGTCCGCGAAACTAGTCGAGGAATATGATATCTGAGATTTTGTGCTGTACTGTATACTATCGAATCCATTGGTGATATGCCTGTACTTTTATTAAATGTTTTTGTATTACCATGTCCTGTCCGTTGCATCAATAAATGAATTATAATTTTTATTACTGCTGTTACTTGCTCTTATGGTTACCCTTAATTACTGTACCGTAATAGTCCAATATGCCCCATTTTTGGTTGCCTGACTGGGGATCAGGCTTCCAACCGCCTTTTTGTGTCTGAGATGTAATTTGGCCCCTCATACCTTTATTAAGAGCCTCCAATATGAGCGACTCACACATGAGTTGTTGTCCCTCCTCCATCCTCTGCATTTTAGAGGCAATGAGGGCAGCAATGTCCTCCTCCACTGTGTGTGGTGCTCCCAGGGCCTCTGTAGCCCTCCAAAAGAGACCTATGGCAGCCTCCTCTAGGGCACTCCTCCTCCTGCCACTTTCTCTTTCCAGGTGTTGGGGAGGGACCGGCATATCAGGCAGGCGGCTCGGCCCAGCCACCTCCTGGCTGAGACTTCCCTGTGTATGAAAAAGGGACATGGTTTTAGTTTTTGCATCATCAATCACAATCATAAATTAGTACTCCAAACTAACATCTAGTTAACATCATTGATTGGACAACCAGCAATATTTAGAGGAATGCTATACTTGGCTCAAGCTGGGCTCCTCCACATGTTGTTGCCTGGAAGGCCCAGGTTGGGTGTCAGAAGCCTCAGCTGGAGGGGAAGGAAGCGTGGAAGGAAGACTGGAGAGTGATGATCTGGGTTCAGTCTGACCTGCCAGAAAATGCAGTCTGTCATAGTACCACATCCTGGGGACATAGATGTCATCTGCTGCTCCGGATCTCTGCAAATCCTGGACTTTCTGGCTCTCCCTTACATATGTACTCCTCAGGCCACCAATTAAGATCTTCAAAAATGTGATGTCTGCCGTGGGGATCACCTGCTTCACAATTTCCAACAATTTATCCAGTGCTGCCTTCTTCTTTGTTTGGTTCTTGTAATGTGGGTTGTTGATCTCCCACAGACATGACAGCTTCCTTAACATATCAATGAATAGTGACATGAAGTCATTATCTTTTAATAAGATATCCATGTTCACTGCAAGACACAACACAAGACAAAGCCTAATGTCAGAAAAAACTCTCCTAATCTTGTTACAATATAGGCCTCAATCTAGAAGCAGTATAGGCACAAGTTTGTCTCTTACCTTCGTTCTTACAATCGGCGCGTCCAATGCTCCTTCATCCGCTCACAGATCGTACGTACTACGCACGCGTTTTACGCTTTATACACACTGCGCATGCGTGTAACTCCGCCCGCCCCTGACGTTCTTTCTAGTCTATTCCCCGCCCCTTTTTATTCGGCGCAGTGGGTGAAGAGCACATGGCGGAGTCAGAGCAGGTGCGTGCTAATTATAGCAACGAGGAGGAGGAGGAGGAAAGCCCGGATCCGGACACGTCCCGATCCAGAAGGAGACGATTTAAGACCACAAATATGTCCTTTGGGGAGATGTTGGAGATGGTGGACATCATGAAGAAGGCCGACTATGACGGGAAGTATGGGCCTTACCCCAACCCCAATATCAGAAAGGCCAAGATCATGGCGAAAGTGATCAAAAGTCTGCACAGGAATTTCGGGGTACGACGTTCAAAAGATCAGCTCAGGAAGCGGTGGTCAGACCTAAAATTAAGAGAGCTCGAGCAGTACTGAAAGATCCGGAGAGTGCTGCAAAAAAGTAAGTAGTTGTGCTGTGTTCCTATTCTTTTTGTCTTTATTACGTTCGTGCTGCTCCATATGCTTTTCTTAATTGTACAGTTTCAAATGTCAGTTTTAATGTTCATGGGCCCATTATTCGTTCGTATCAAACTTTTTTTTTTTTCGCCCTCTAAAACACCATTGTTTAGGCCATATGCATTTTCCTACATTTTTTAGGGCCTACTTGGATGCAAAATATTTGGTTGTGTAGATGGGTTTGTTACTAGAATGAAATGCAAACTAGAATCTGTGTAAGGAGAGGACACTCAGTAGCTGTTTTCACATCTGGACACTGGAGCACTAGTGTGGGACACAAGAACACCATTTTTATTAGGGGGGGCACACAGGTGCTCCAGTGTATACTATAGGGGGGTCTCCATCTGTGAAGCTTGTACTAAACAGGTAAAGTATTGCAGGTTGACAAAGGACAATAAAAAAGCGACATCTTTGAACTCTGCTAAAATTGACAACTGTACCCCACTTCCAAGCAAGGTTTCCTATTTATAGTTCTGCCATCAAATCACTGTGTGCTAATTATACCCTTTTTGTTTTACATAGGGGAGAAAAGACTCGGAGGACACCCCTCATCCGAGGAGACCAGAGACCCCCCACCTGTGGAAGAAGGTGAAATGCCCCCAACCCAAGTGAAGCAGGAGGAGGAAGAAGATGTGGTTGAAATAGGCACCACAACAGGTGAGTGTCTGCGACCACAGACTCAGGTAAGAGATGGATGCTGGCAGATTTTTGATACCTGTTTTTGTTTGTTTTCTCTCTTTTTAGGTGATCGTGTTGTTAGGGATCGAGATCCGTTCACATCAGAAAGTGCCCAGATGCTGATCGGGGAGATCATGGGGTGTAATTTAGAATTGGAGAACCTCAAGTCAAAAATCAATGATGTGATTAAAAAAAATAATAACATCATTGATGTTTTGGGGCGAATTTAATACCCCACAAAATCACTTTGGTTTGGTACAATGTTTAAAATATTTTTGAAATGTTTCGAAAAGCCAAATTTGGAGGATGCACACAGTGTGCCAACATGTGCTATCTGCCATCACGGGAGATCAATGGATGCATTTTGGGGGTGCAACCCCTTCCTCAATAATAAAGTAGCGGTGAGGAAGGGCTTGCTCCCCCAAAACACGTCCCTCGATCCCCCGTGATGGCAGGTCGCACATGTTGACATTCGTAAATTGGTGTGCATCTTCCAAATTTGGCTTTTCAAGGGGTGATTTGACCCCATCTGAACGCAATATCAAACACAGTTCCTAAATACTCATGTCTGATATTGCCTTCAGGTTTTACCATATGTGAACTTTGTAAGTTCAAGTTTTTTGTCTTTCTTGTTGGTTTTACACAGGCCTGTTTTATCGTAAATGGACATTTCTATTTTTGATAATGCCACCCCAAAAATTGTTATACAACAAACATGTTGGTTTGTTCTAAAAACCATTTCTAAATGCACATGTGATTGTGCAGGTATTAAAAAGTTTGTTAATCAAGAATGTGTGGATTATTGTCTCAACGCGACAACATTTTGTGGTGATGTTATTGCTGTTTTCGTAAAAAATGGTGGTTATTTCCTAAGGGCAAATCCTCTTTGCACTACAAGAGCATTTTCATTGCAGTTTCAAGAGCACTTGTAGTATAAAAAGTGTATATGTCTTTAGTAAATAACAGCCAACAGTGCTTTGTATAAGGTTACACAATCACGCCATTTTCAGGACTCCACACATTGCTGTCAGGGTCAGCTAAAACAAACACAAGCAGTAAATGTCCACAAAGAATTTCTTTTTCTTTTTATTGGAAAAAGGCTTCACAAATTTGAAGGCATATTGATGGCCCCCCTACCCGCAAAGAACTCCAGGTATCGTAACCGGACATCACGGGCACTCAGGGAGGGCAAGCCAGGACGGCCACTTTCAATCGCCGTCAGTGTTTCAGGTATCACTCCGGCCTCAGGCCCAACTGAGCCAGCATAGTTGGACGAATGTTTCCTTAAAAACTTATGGAGAATACAGCACGTCAGTATAATATGGTTCAGTTTATACTCCGCCATATGGATAGGTGTCAGAAATAGGCGGAACCGGCTGGCCAGGATTCCAAATGTGTTCTCCACCACTCTTCGGGCTCTGGCCAGCCGGTAATTAAAAACCCTCTGTTCCGGGGTGAGGGTCCTCATCGGGAATGGCCGCATCAGGTGGTCCCCCAGTGCAAACGCTTCATCAGCAACGAACACGAATGGGAGTCCTTCCACATTGTCCTCTGGAGCTGGCAAATCCAAGCTGCCATTCTGGAGACGCCTGTAGAACTCTGTCTGGGTGATGACTCCACCATCGGACATCTGGCCATTCTTCCCCACGTCCACATACAAGAAGTCGTAATTAGCCGACACCACCGCCAACATCACAATACTATTGAACCCCTTATAGTTGAAATAGTACGACCCCGAGTTGGGTGGTGGGATGATGTGGACATGTTTCCCATCAGTTACCCCTCCGCAGTTAGGAAAGTCCCACCGCTGGGCAAAGTGGGAGGCCACAGTCTGCCATTCCTGTGGCGTGGAAGGAAACTGTTGAGGAAAACAAAAATAAATTAATATTTTTGCACAGAAAAATGGCAAGCAGATTAGGCACAAACATTCTGGGGCAACCTCCAGATAGCATTTATTAAGGGGAATTTAACAACACGAAAGTATAAGGTACACCTATCATATTCCCCCTCCCCCCTTCTCATGGGCCATTTCAAACATTATGGGGAGTGTGGAATTCTTGGACAGGTAACCCTCTTCACTTCATTGAGAGATGAATGCCTAAATACAGGATATTACTTGGAACAGCCCCTCAGTTACACTATTGGCGGCCCACTGGACAGGTAAGAAGTGTCCGAATACAAAGATATAAATACACATTGTACACATTTGAGCACATTTGAACATTCTGCTATTACCTGACTCAAGATAATAATAGTATCTTAAAAATTCAAACAGTACCATTGGAAAGTATACAGGCAGCCCCTTGCACTACATGCTTTGGGGAAATTATCCATAAATCAGAGCAAAAAAGAGATGGGTATAGTGTGTATGGGTTTGGCAAAGTCAGCAGATAGATGATTGAGGATAGATAGAGAATTGGGATCAGCTGACTTAGCAGTTGGGGGAGGGAGGGTTACTAAAAATGATTTGGGGACACCACAAAAAATAAGCCTCTGCCACTCTGCCAGAATTTAAAGCTAAAATAAAATTTCTAAACATTTTAGGGGGTGTTTGGGGTAAAGCACTACTATGAAGCTGATAAAATACATTGTTAAGTGACTACATGCGGTGAATATAGGGCCCGTAAAGCATGCTGGGGAGGTTAGTGAAGGACAATCTGTATGAAGGACCTAAAAAATTAATTACATAAAAATCCAGCATGCATGAGGACAAAGGGGACATTCACAGCATATTCCAATCATGGTAATTAGGGAACGAGGAAAGAAATACAATATATTAGCAAACATTAAATACAATAAAATGTGATATTAAAGGATAAAAATTTTACCTTTATATATTCCTTCTGCAGGACCTGTATGATGGCAGAACAGGTCTCTGGGATGATGATACCCAGAGCCTGGGGGGAGATGCCTGTCGAGAACTTCAAGTCCTGCAGACTTCTCCCTGTCGCCAAATACCGCAGGGTAGCGACCAACCTCTGCTCCGGAGTGATGGCTTGCCTCATGCAGGTATCCTGCCTGCTAATATAAGGGGTCAGCGAAGCCAACAGACGGTGAAACACGGGGTCTGTCATCCTGAGAAAGTTCCTGAAATCATCAGGATTATTCTCACGGATCTCAGGGAGCAAAGGCATATGAAACTGGTCACGCTGAAGTAATCAATTCTTGGTCCATGAACTCCTCCCCACCCTGTTCATGGACTGGACTTGTGTCAAGGTCAGGACCCCAACACCAAGCCCCCGCACAGCACGAACTCTACGAGGAGTACGCATACGCAACATGGCTAGAAAAAGGTCGGCTGCTCAGAACGAAGTAACAGAACGCACTGAAGAACAGCAAGGCCTGTGAAGAGCGACCTGAAAAACAGTAACGAACGAACAAGAATACAATGACTAAGTCACACGGAACTTGCTTGCACGCACTGAAGAGCAGATACAAACCCACATGCACAAACTGAATGGCAGAAAACGATCTGAAAACCACGAGTCTGAAAAAGCGCGAATCGTCTCTCACCAAACTTTTACTAACACGAGATTAGCAAAAGGAGCCCAAAGGGTGCTGCGCTTGGTTCTGAACTGGCCTTTTCTAGTCTCGTCGTACGTGCTTGACGTCACCGCATTCTTGGCGATCGGAAATTCCGACAACTTTGTGCGACCGTGTGTACGCAAAACAAGTTTGAGCCAACAACCGTCGGAAAAAACCTAGGATTTTGTTGTTGGAATGTCCAAACAAAGTCCGACCGTGTGTACGGGGCATAAAAGTGTCTAAATCCGTATAGCTGCCAAAGCTCCATAGCTGAAGTTGTGTCCAGTCTGCCCACACACACACACAAAGCACATCCACCACACTGAGGGTATCCCCCGAGGAGCTATTTATAGCACCTCGTATTGATTGTGGCCATGAGCAGTTTCCTTTGCACATGGCGTGAGTCACAAGGCGCGGCGCCGAATGACATCACATATTCGTACGGTGGCCGAACGCTCTCCCGCCTGACGTCAGTGGGCTTCAAGCAGCCAGTGTACATAGAACGGCTGTGACAAGAGGAGGAGGGGAGAGGAGGAGGGAGGATGCACAATCCTATATCACCCTATCAGTATACAGATAGGGATAAAGAAACAAGGGCAGATGGAGCAGCAAGCATGTAACAGCCCACAAACCAGAGCATAGCCTGATCGCAGGCAGGAAAAAAACAAAAGATAAAAGATGAGAACATGTGTGAAATTAAAGAATGGGAATAATGATAATAATAGAAAAAATAAAATTAGTATAATAATGGAATAAATAAAGAAACAAAAAATAAATAAAGTAAAAGAGGCTGCAATTGGCCAATGAGACACCGAGTGGTTGGCATGGTATCTCTGGAGTGATAGGATTGGTGAAAATCCATAAGCCAAGGCAGTGCAGCATGCCCTACATGTCAACCAGATATGAAGAGCAGTCTCAAAGAAAGAATTGTTTGCCATTATTTAGTATGCTCAAACCTAATATAGATCAAGTTTTAAAGTCTGTATAACGTCATATCAAATAACTCATACACTAGATATTTGTTTATTGTCAGCATGCTGATTCTATATATAACAGCAATATTGGTGTAATCCAAAGCATTGGCATAAACTCAAACATTACAGACACAACAAACAGGAAGGGCTATAAACAGGAATAAATCATAACATTATATGTACGTGAACTACAAGAACCAAAGTCCAGTGTATATAGATTGAACCATATATCTACAAGCCCCAGCTGGAAACTACCAAAATGGTTTGAAACTCAGAACATCACTCAAACCTGGTAATGATGTAGCGTGTAACTCGTATACACATATTGTTTTTTCTTTTTGTAGAACCTTTTGATCAAAATTGCCCCACATGGGTTCTCATAGACCCTCTCGAGGGTGGCAAATTTAAACACATGATTTAAACACATGGGGATTTTATTTATGTTTAAAAACCGCATGGTGGTCTATAGCAGTATTGAGAAGGCCACATGTAGCATAGTACATGTGGTCCTTCGTTCTTTTCCAGAGGGGTCTGATGGTCTTGCCAATGTAGAATGCTCCACATTGGCATAGGATAATGTAGATAACACCCTTGGTTTGGCAAGAGATATACTGGCAAATTCTATAAGTTCGTCCATTGGGGAGCATGATTGAAAAGCCCTCCATAAGTTAGTGACAATAGTCACATGATCCACATTGAAAAAGACCTGGTCTATCTTGTTGTTTGTTGGAAGATCTAGTATATTGACTCTGCACCAAACTGTCCCTGATTAATCTTGCACGTCTGAAAGTAATTTCCGGGTAGGTACCCCAAAACTTTTGAAGTGTTGGGTCCCCCAAAAGTAGATGTTTTTTGCACAATTTGCTGTATGTGTCTGTGTTGATCTGAAAAAGTTGTTATGAACCTCACCATTGTGGAGCTCTTAGGTTTAGGTCTCAAGAATAGGTGTGTGTCTCAGGATTTACTCTGAGCTTTTTTGTAGGCTTTTTTGAGGCAAGATTTACTATACCCTCTGGTTAGCAACCTGTGAAAAAGAAGGTCAGCCTCATATTTAAAATATTCTTCATCTGAACAGTTCCTCCTCAAACGCAAGTACTGACTGAAGGGGATACCGTTGGACTCTTTCATTCGAACATTTGGCCACTAGGTAGGTCGTGTCTAGGGATGAGCCAAACACCCCCCTGTTCGGTTCGCACCAGAACATGCGAACAG
This sequence comes from Aquarana catesbeiana, assembly GCF_042186555.1. NCBI lineage: Eukaryota > Metazoa > Chordata > Amphibia > Anura > Ranidae > Aquarana > Aquarana catesbeiana. Next base: position 224,930,616 of record NC_133325.1, read on the forward strand.
GCAAAAAATTTGTTCGAACACGCGATGGGTCACGTCTATGGGACACGAACATGAATAATCAAAAGTGCTAATTTTAAAGGCTTATATGCAAGTTACTGTCATAAAAAGTGTTTGGGGACCTGGGTCCTGCCCCAGGGGACATGGATCAATGCAAAAAAAGTTTTAAAAACGGCCGTTTTTTCGGGAGCAGTGATTTTAATAATGCTTAAAGTGGAACAATAAAAGTGTAATATCCCTTTAAATTTCGTACCTGGGGGTGTCTATAGTATGCCTGTAAAGGGGCGCATGTTTCCCGTGTTTACAGCAGTCTGACAGCAAAATGACATTTCAAAGGAAAAAAAGTCATTTAAAACTACTCGCAGCTATGCATTGCCTACATAGAAGTTCATTGATAAAAAGCATGGGAATTCCTCACAGGGGAACCCCGAATCAAAGGCCCTTCAGGACTGGTATGGATATTAAGGGGAACCCCGGCCAAAAAAAAAAATGGCGTGGGGTCCCCCTCAAAATCTATACCAGATCCTTCAGGTCTGGTATGGATTTTAAGGGGAACCCGCGCCAAAATTAAAAAAAAAACAGCATGGGGTCCCCCTAAAAATCCATACCAGACCCTTATCTGAGCACGCAACCTGGCAGGCCGCAGGAAAAGAGGGGGGACGAGAGAGCAGCCCCTCCTCCTGAACCGTACCAGGCCACATGCCCTCAACATTGGGAGGGTGCTGTGGGGTAGCCCCCCAAAACACCTTGTCCCCATGTTGATGAGGACAAGGGCCTCATCCCCACAACCCTGGCCGGTGGTTGTGGGGGTCTGAGGGTGGGGGGCTTATCGGAATCTGGAAGCCCACTTTAACAAGGGGACCCCCAGATCCCGGCCCTCCCCCTGTGTGAAATGGTAAGGGGGTACAAAAGTATCCCTACCATTTCACAAAAAAAATGTTAAAAATGACAAGAGACAGTTTTTGACAATTCCTTTATTTAAATGCTTCTTCTTTCTTCTTTCTTCTATCTTCTATCTTCCTTTGGTTTCCTTCTCCATCTTCTTCTTCTTCTGGTTCTTCTGGTTCTTCTGGTTCTTCCTCCGGTGTTCTCGTCTGGCATCTTCCTCCACTACGTCGGCGTCTTCTTCCCCTCTTCTCCTCGGGCCACTCCGCATCCATGATGACATGGAGGGAGGCTCTCGCTATTCTCTTCATCTTCTTCTCTTCATCTTCTTCTCTTACAGATTCCGATAAGCCCCCCGCCAGCAGACCCCCACAACCACCGACCAGGGTTGTGGGGATGAGGCCCTTGTCCTCATCAACATGGGGACAAGGTGTTTTGGGGGGCTACCCCAAAGCACCCTCCCAATGTTGAGGGCATGTGGCCTGGTACGGTTCAGGAGGGGGGGTGCTCTCTCGTCCCCCCCTCATTTCCTGCAGCCTGCCAGGTTGCGTGCTCGGATAAGGGTCTGGTATGGATTTTTGGGGGGACCCCACACCGTTTTTTTTAATTTGGGCGCACGGTTCCCCTTAAAATCCATACCAGACCTGAAGGGTCTGGTATAGATTTTGAGGGGGACCCCACGCCATTTTTTTTTAAATTTTGGCCGGGGTTCCCCTTAATATCCATACCAGACCTGAAGGGCCTGGTATGGAATTTAGGGGGACCCCCCACATCATTTTTTTTTAAATTTTGGTTCAGGGTTCCCCTGTGGGGAATTCCCATGCCGTTTTTATCAATGAACTTTTCATTAATAGCCGCGAGTAGTTTAAATGACTTTTTTCCTTTGAAATGTCATTTTGCTGTCAGACTGTTCTAAACACAGGAAACATGCAACCCTTTACAGGCATACTATAGACACCCCCCGGGTACGAAATTTAAAGGGATATTACACTTTTATTGTTTCACTTTAAGCATTATTAAAATCACTGCTCCTGAAAAAACGTCTGTTTTCAAAATTTTTTTTGCATTGATCCATGTCCTCTGGGGCAGGACCCAGGTCCCCAAATACTTTTTATGACAATACCATGAATATAAGCCTTTAAAATTAGCACTTTTGATTTCTCCCATAGACTTTTAAAGGGTGTTCCACGGCATTCGAATTTGCCGCGAACACCCCAAATTGTTCGCTGTTCGGTGAACTTGCGAACAGCCAATGTTCGAGTCGAACATGAGTTCGACTTGAACTCGAAGCTCATCCCTAGTCGTGTCACAGAGCTTTGCTACAACCCAGTAATGTCCCTGCCAAGTGGCCTGTGACTTGTCCTGCTTGGTTGGCCTGAGGCCAAGAACCTTCTGCCCAAGCTCCAGAGTGTGGTTTAGGGCAGTATGATCGTACCATCCTTTCTGCTGCCTCTGGGCAGCCCGAAGGCTCTCTTGACAGCGTCTGTGAGCTCCTTCAGCCTGTCCCTAAACTCAAGATTGTATGCTACGATAGAGGACCCTTGGGGATCAATTCCCCCTTCCCAGTGGGCTCTGACTAGATTTAGGGGCCCCCTCACCCGCCTCCCATACAGTAACTCAAATGGGGAGAACCCAGTAGATTCCTGTGGCATCTCCCGATAAGCAAAGAGAAGGTGCTGCAGATATCTCTCCCAATCCCTGTGAGAGGTTGCAAATGTCCTAAGCAGCTGTTTCAGTGTTTTCTTTGAACCTCTCACACAGTCCGTTGGTCTGGGGGTGATAAGGAGGGCTCTGTAGGGGCTTTATCCCATAGAGCCTCCATAACTGCTGAGTGAGCTCAGCAGTGAACTAAATCCCCTGGTTGGAGATGATTTCCTGAGGGAAACCTACCCTGGCAAAGATCCCGAGCAAGGCATCAGCGACAGTTTCTGCGTGGATCATGGTAAGGATATATCTCTTCCCAGAAGGACTAGGTCAGGGCAATGGTCCTACCAGGTCAGCAACGTGGCAAAAGGGTTCATCAATGATAGGTAAAGGGTGTAGGGGAGCTTTCAGTGGGCCCCCATGCTTACCCACCCGCTGGCATGTGTCACAGGTCCAGCAATACTGTTGGACATCCCCCGTAATCCCTGGCCAAAAAAATGAGTCAGACGGCAAAGGGTCCGGCTAAGGGTATGTCATGCCCAATGCGCAGCAGGTCATGCCAATATTTTCTGTGGAACAACCAGCTGCCGCTTGGGTGGATGGGAGGCTGTGTTTCCCTCAGTTACCTGATGGAGTAATCCCTGGACACACTCTACTCGCTCTCCCCCTCCAACCCCACGGGGTCCAATCCTGCTCTTTCCCGATAACTAGCTATGGAAGGGTCCCTGAGAGTTGCCTGTGCAAAGTCTTGGGGAGAAGCCCAAGTTGGGATAGAAATAGCTGGGTTAGTACAGTCTGGGTCAGGGGTGACAGGTCTTACCTGGGTCCCGTCCTCGAGGGAGCGCACCTCCATCCTGGCTTGCTGGCGGGTGGTAACAGGGCAGGCTTCCGTGGATACATCCAGGGAGAAGGCTGAATTTAAATTTCCCACTCCCAAAACATTGCCCAACAAAACCTCTGCAGGTAAGTTCTGCATTATTCCAGCTTCCACTTATTTGGCCTCTGAACCCCAATCAAGGTGAACCCTGGCAGTGGGGACTCGCATAACATTTCCCCTTGCCACCCGTACAGTCTCAGAGCATCCCCTCTGCTCTGCCGGGGTTATCATCCGGGACTGTATCAGGGTAATAGTAGCTCCTGTGTCCCGCAGTCCCTGGGCAGCCTGACCATTAATCCACACAGCTTGTCAATGGTGCAAATGATTATCTGTAGCGGCAGCTTGCCCAGGGTCTGCCTCATGTAGAATTCCAATATTCTCCTAACTTGGGTAACTAACATCATCTCTCTCAAGACAGTGTGCAGCAGCTCTGGTAGGTCAAACTGGCCTGTGGTTCCATGTATCCTGGGAAAAATTCTGCGGACAATACTTCCTAACATGCCCTGTTTGATTGCATCTGTAGCAGAGGTCCCCCTTCCCTCGTGAAGATGGTAGCTGAGTGGGACAGGAGATCGATGGTTGGTGTGGAGGGGCAGCGCTTCGCAGAATGTTGGGGACAGGCCAAGCTGGGGTCTTAGGCTCTGGTTGTAAGCCTGCCTTGAATCCACATATTGGTAAGCTAGGGTGGCAGCTTCATCTACTGTGACTGGCCACCAATCCACCAACCCTTTACCCAGTCTGTAACTTCAAATGGGGTATGATCTTAGAATTGTTCCAGGAGGATTAGCTGGAGAGCATCTGCCATGGTAACAGCTTGGCACCCGGTCATCCAACTCTCCGCTGCTTGGGTCATTTGATGAGCCCATTCTGTGTGTGGCTCTCTCTCCTTTCGGTGGAGGTTGCAAACCCTCAAACGGTGTGCCTCTGGAGTAATGCCGGATTGAGACAATAGATTTCTTTTACCCAGTCATAGTCCTGGCTGATCTCATCTGGGACATTATTGTATGCCTCTGCAGCCTTTCCTGTGAGCCAGCTGACCAGGAGCATGACTTAATCTGCTTTATCGACACCTTGGAGCCCGCATTGCAGCTCAAACATTTGCAGGTAAACATCCATCTCATCTTCCCATCTTGAAACATGCGGAAGGCAGCATAGGGTAGCTTTTTGCGGGCCGCTGGAGCTTCCCGGTTGGACATAACTGACGGTATTTGGTCCCGCTGGAATTCAGCCATTCGCAGCTGGGACACCTCTCGTAACACTTGACTGATAACCTACTGCGGGGGGTGAGTACCATACAAGGCCAGGCGCCACTGGACATCACGCTGGAACTCTGCTGGACATCTGCTGGTGGGTTGCTGGCCTGGTCAATCTCCATTAGTTCGTTGATGAGAGTCACTTTGGATTTGTTGCTGGAGACTTGTCCAGGGACAGTTAGGTGCAGAGTCAATATACTAGATGTTCCAACAAACAACAAGATAGACCAGGTTTTTTCAATGTGGATCATGTGACTATTGTCACTTACTTATGGAAGGGTCTTCAATCATGCTCCCCAATGGATGAACTCATAGAATTTGCCAGTGTATCTCTTGCCAAACCAAGGGTGTTATCTACATTATCCTATGCCAATGTGGAGCATTCTACATTGGCAAGACCATCAGACCTCTCTGTAAAAGAATGAAGGACCACATGTACTATGTGGCCTTCTCAATACTACTATAGGCCACCATGTGGCCCTTAAACAAAAGTACAATCCCCATATGTTCAAATTTGTCACCCTCAAGAGGGTCTATGAGAACCCACGGGGGGGCAATTTTGATCAAAAGGTTCTACAAAAAGAAACTAAATGGGTATACGGGTTACACGCTACATCATTCCCAGGTTTGTATGATGTTTTAAGTTTCAAACCATTTTTGTAGTTTCCAGCTGGGGCTTGTAACTATATGGTTCAATCTATATAGCAGGGATATGCAATTAGCGAACCTCCAGCTGTTGCAAAACTACACGTCCCATCATGCCTCTGCGTCTGGGTGTCATGCTTGTGGCTGTCAGATTCTTGCTATGCCTCATGGGACTTGTATGTCTGCAACAGCTAGAGGTCCGCTAATTGCATATTCCTGCAATATACACTGGACTTTATATGTACGTGAACTACAACGACCAATGTTATGCTTTATTCCTGTTTATAGCCCTTCCTGTTTTTTGTTTTTGTGTCTGTGATGTCTGAGTTTATGCCAATGCTTTGGATTACACCAACATTGCTGTTATATATAAAATCAGCATGTCGACAATATAAACAAATATCTAGTGTATGAGTTATTTGATATGACATTATACAGACTTTAGGACTTATCTATAGGATCTATATTAGGTTTGAGCATACTAAATAATGGCATTTGAGCAAACAATTCTTTCTTAGAGAAAGACAGCCTCTATCACTTTATTTATTTTTTGTTTCTTTATTTATTCCATTATCATACTAATTTTAATTTTTCTATTAATATAATTTTTCCCATTATTTAATTTCACACATATGTTCTCATCTTTTATCATTTGTTTTTTCGCTTTTTCATTATATTTTTGTTTTCTGTTAGAATATTATTCCAAATTCATAATTCGGCACTTATAGGTGTTATATTATATTCATGGCAAGCTTGCAAAATATATTTGGTTTTATGATTAATCATGATAAATAGAGTATGTGTGAATGACCTTGATCAATAGATTTGACATGATTCTTCTTCTAAAGCTGAGCATTGCTGGATTTTTCTGGTGTAGCCAATTTGAGTATGACATTTAAGGTATCTTGGTGTAGAATGTCATGAGAAGACAAAAATAGACACGTGTGTGTCCACGTAGCTAAAGGAATATACATTGTGGATTATATACTGTTAAGTTAAGTTAGTTTGTAGTTCTAGTCATATTAATAAGTACTAGTATATAGTTACTTAATGTAAAGTTGATAATATGTGTTCATATTATATAGATGTTTGGTTATATGACATTACATGATCAGCATATTACTTCAAGTATGGAGTGTTACATCTGGGCTTGTCAATCGTATGCCATATATGACTATGAGTGCATACTGAAGCTAGCAGAAATGAATATGTGCCATACAAGGTTCTAAGTTGGTGTGAGGTTATGACGTTCACACGTTCACATGTAACATATAAAGCCAATGCTTCCATATTGAGGGGGCACACAGACACAGACAGACACACACACACACAGACACACACACAGCTACTAGGATAGATGAAATTGACATGTATACAAGACACTTTGATAAGTTGGGACAGCTGAATTCTGCCAGAGGTCTAAGAACGTAATTTCCTGTTTCTTCTTTAACGACACACAAGACAGCATGGAGACAGGAGGGCAGCAGCCATGAAGCACACATGCTTTCATAAGCTAATACAGCTTTATAACTTTTTATTCTATTTCATATATTTTTACCTACATTGAACTGAACTATTATATTTTTACATTGTATTTATGATGCCAATTGTGTGACAATAAACTCACACTTTGTTTTAAGTCAGTTTGGCTATCAATGCTATTTCATCCGGAAGCGCCTCTGAGATACAAGAATATTAGATATTAATAATATTCTTCATTTTGGCGAGCCAGACAGTTCCGTCATTTCTCAATTTTTACGGAAATCTCGATCCTTGCTGAGGGGGGAGAGATTAGCGCAGTTTTGCGAATATTCAAGTCTCGAGAAAAAGACGGTTCAGAACCTATCAACCAAGAGGCGTTTGTGTTGCATCAGATGTGGACAAGAGGTCCAAGAAACTGAGACAGTTGAAGACGAGAAATTCTTCTAAATACGGTGAGTAAAAGTTATGGAATTTATTTATGAAATTTATTGAGAGACAGCAAGCTAGAGTTTAAAGATGTGTCTTTATATCCAAATGACAGTCACTTGTGGAGATATATGTACAATGAATGCTTAAATGCCAATACACAGATTGATAAATCCAGGTTCACTGTACATAAATTACGTAAGAAAATAAACAATGTATTAAGCTTAGTGAGAATATTTAACAAAATGATTATTAATGTTGATTTACCTGCTAAAAATGTGTGTACATTACAGCAGACAGAATGTAACACTGTACAGAACACAGGGAAACATGAAAATATGTCTCAAGATTATCTTAATTGTCCAAACTGTGAGATTTTTTGTAATTATATAGAGAATCTTGAGGAACAAATTGACTCCAAAACAAATCTATTGGAAAAACTTCAGAATGACAGTAGATTGACACAGATTGCTGTAATAACTACAGATGACAAAAAGACTGAATCTAAATGTAAGCAACAATCCTCTTATATTCCGGAAAGTTCGGATATGGAGAATGTTGATGCTACTGATGAAAAAGAAATGAAACATAAAAACTTATTATGTAGAACTGCAAAACTAAAGTTGCAAATACATGATCAACTTATGAAAGTTTTAAAAGATTTTCCTATTTATGACACTGAGGCAACTGTATTTTCCAATTGGGATTTATTTGAAATGTTTGCGGATCGTTTTAATCTGTCAAATGATCAACGCAATTACATATTTCAGTTGTGGGTTCCTGTTAATTTCGCTAAACGAATTAACACACCTGTTATTGATGACGAAGGTCAGGAAAAACAAAATGACGCGACAGATAGACTGCGACAATTATTGCTATGTATGACCGGTGAGCAAATACCGACCATAGAAATGTTAGATCTTTTACAGACTACTGCAGAAGAAAGTCCAATTGACTTTAAAATTAAATTTTGTAAAGTTTATGAAATGATATTTGGAGTAGATGATGACAATGACCCAGGTTTAAAAACAGCTTTCATAAAAAAATTTAAATACCTTGACCCAACTTCAGTAGCTATAGCACAGGAACGTCAAAATTTAAATGATATAGTAAGTTTTATTGATAAAATTAGGAGACAATTGAATCAAAGCAATCTCACACATGAGATAGCTATAATTCAATGTGACAAAAATAGTCAGGCTGCGGACATGTCAGAAACGACAGGTCTTAGCAGGAATGACAAGGACAGGTGCAGACAAGTGAGGCAAGGAGAGCCTATCACGTGTCTTTACTGTCATAGATCTGGTCATATGAGAAAACATTGCTGTAAATTTAAGAGAGACTCACAAATAAAAACTAAAGATATAGAGAATGAAAAATCAGCTTTTGTACAACCTGTTTTTTCATGTCAAGATAACATTTTGACTGAATTGCCTTATGCCACAGAAGTCAAACAGATCAGTAATTTGACTGTTATCAGCAGTTCAGACAACACTGTCACTGAAAGAGAGGGTTTATTGCCATTGCCAAAAATAGAATCACATCGGGATTCAATTTCTCTGCCATTACAATATGTAGCACCAATTATTTTGGACAAGAATGGTAGGCCTTATATACAATGTTTGCTGAATGGTAAAAACATTAATTGTCTCATTGACAGTGGATCTGAGATTAGCCTTACCAAAGAAAACATACCTGTGAAACCAAATTCTCCTATGTGTAATATAGTGGGTTTTAATAATACAGGTAATTCCACTGCTAGACAGGTATCTAATGTAACATTTGAAGTACCTGGATTAGTGAAAACTAACATTAACATTTGGGTATGTCACAAAGCAGAGAATATACTTGGCATTGATGTAATCAATGAACAAAAATGGGTGATCGATTTGGCTAATAAAAGTATTTGGAAAGATCCATCTAGGCCCAAATCATTGCTTATTGATCCCTCTGTATACAGTAAAGTTGGTTCCGTTACCAATATGTCTACAGAACAAAAATGGCCTGATGTTGATGGTAATTGTGCTTTAAAGGAAGTGGTACAACATTTTCCAAGTTTGTGGTCAAAGTTCAAAAATGACATTGGAACTTTGAAAAATACTGAATTGAATATTGAGGGAAAAGATCCAGAACCCCTTAATCAGTATGAGTTACCACTAGAATCAATTGGTCCACTTTCTGCCATTATTCAAGAGTTTGTACAACTTGGAATTGTAAAGAAAGCTAAATCAGTGGTAAATAACTGTATTTGGCCTATAAAAAATACTGATAATTCATATTCTTTATCAGTTGACTTAAGGACATTGAATAAACATATCACAAATAACCCAGTTCTTCCTGATAAATCTAACTTAAAGTTAAATTTGAATGCTGAGGACAAAGTGTTCTCTGTATTAAAAATTATGAATAGCCATTTTTCCCTTTCTTTAGCGAATAGCAGCCAGTACAAATTCGCATTCACATTCAGAAAAGAGACTTATACGTTCACTCGATTAATACCTGGCCTAGGTATTGGTGATGGTATAGTTCATGAAACTATAGCAAAAATACTTTCAAAATTTTCTAGGCCAGACTGTATTTGTCAGTATGTGGATACGATTCTGCTGAGTACTCAGAATATCGATGAACATATTGCTCTTTTGTCTGAGTTGTTTATGATGTTACAAGCTGAAGGTTTAAAATTAAACACGACAAAAGTCCAGCTGATGAAAAGTCAAGTGAAATACCTTCACATGCAAATTAGTCAAGGAAAGAGACAACTGTTGCAAGAAACAGTTAGAGATATCACTGCAATCCCAACTCCAACAACTCATAAGGCATTGCGTCAATTTTTGCATAAAATAAATCATTGCAAAGAGTTTGTACACTGTTTTGCAGAAAAAGTTAATCCACTATATAATCTTTTGAGAAATAAAGGTAATATAGTTGATCAATGGGGTCCAAATGAGAACAATGCTTTTGAAATGTTGAAAAAAGATTTGCAGAATGCTCCAGCATTAAGTATAATAGAGGTTTGTTCTGAAGCATCTTTTGTTTTGAAAACTCATGTATCTGAGAATGCCATCTCAGTAACGTTGTCTCAATTACAAGAAGGTAAGGAGAAAATAATTGCCTATTTCTCCAGAGTTTTATCATTTTTGGAAAAAACTTTTGAGTCAGGTGTAAAGCAACTGCTAAGTGTTTACTATGGAATTAAAGCTACAGAGAGAATAGTGAAATCAAACAAAATCATTGTACAGACACCTGACTGCTCACTAAAAGGTATTTTTGAGGAAGATAGTTTTAAAGAATGTCGTAAAACATATCCTCTATGGTTCAGAGCTTTATCATCCAAACACATTCAGATAGATGTAAAAGGAAGACATCTTCAGGAATGTACACCAGCACATGTTTATACAGCTGTATCTGAGGAGTCTTTATCTCAGGTTTCCAGCATAAGAACAGAGAAGGACATAGAGCCAGTATTTGTTACTACAGAACAGTCTAACACTAGAATAAGAGCTTCAACACAGAATACAGTTACGCACATTTCTAATCTTTTAGAGATGAGAACAAAGGCATAGTCCATTGTCATCTCTGGGTGGTACAAAACTCTTATTTTGTTTGTGAAAACAGAGATTTGCATCATGACCAAAGGAGGTGTTGCGTCCTGTCATACCTAAACTTCACCGTACATATGATTTATAGTTTAGGCCATCTTAGACAGGATAAGGACAGTACATTGTCATACAGAAGTTCTCTTTGAAGGAAAATATAAGATAGTGTTATTTTACATATAGTTTAACAAATTCACAAAGTTATTGTCTCATAATGTTTTAACATTTGTTGGAAAAAAGTTACAAGAATTTAATGAAAATATTTTATGCCTAATTAATGATACTGCATTTCTTTTACAGAAATGGCATCTAAAATCAAATAAATATGGAGGATAACAAGCTCATATGAAGAGCAAAGAGAATATCAGGAAAATTCAAAGTTAAAGAAGGAATCCTCTAGGGAAGAATATTGGACAAAAGATTTATACTTTAGATTTATGACTGTTTTATCTTATTCAACAAGAATTTTCTAATCTAACAGAACTTGAAGAAGAAATTTTAAAGACATTTCATGAAGAAAAAATTAATCAGAAGAAACTTTATCTACTATAGATAAACAATTTGGGACTCAAACATTTGTCCACATATACATTTTTTGATAATCCGATTATTCTGATATTAATGTTCATATTAAGTTAGGATTATCATTATTATTTTTATTTATTTTTCCTTATTCATATATTTAATATTTTTAGGTAACAACTGCACACTCATTCTAGTTTATAGAACATCTTTTGTTCATAACTTAAAAAACATATCACTCTTAATAGAACTATGGAAAGTTATGACAAGTTTTAGAGTGTAAAGTATATTTCCAAAGAGCTAAAATATTATTTGAGCACAAATATGGAAATATATTATTGCATAATTTATTTATTTTAATAATAATAATAATAATTATTATTATTGTTATAATTATTAATAATAGTAATTATAGATATGAGTCATCATTATGTTATACATTTTTAAATTCTATATCATTATTTTAAGATTTTGAATAGATAGATATAAGAGAAGTTAAAGTAAAAAGAAAAGTGATTAGAAGGAGAGTTATTTCTAGCTGCTTCAGTTCTGAGGAATATTGTGTTCAATCATTTGATACAAGGATGTATAAATGTGACACGAATGATGTTATGAATGTATTAGAATATTTTGATATGATTAATCATAATTCAGGGGGGATTGTTAGAATATTATTCCAAATTCATAATTCGGCACTTATAGGTGTTATATTATATTCATGGCAAGCTTGCAAAATATATTTGGTTTTATGATTAATCATGATAAATAGAGTATGTGTGAATGACCTTGATCAATAGATTTGACATGATTCTTCTTCTAAAGCTGAGCATTGCTGGATTTTTCTGGTGTAGCCAATTTGAGTATGACATTTAAGGTATCTTGGTGTAGAATGTCATGAGAAGACAAAAATAGACACGTGTGTGTCCACGTAGCTAAAGGAATATACATTGTGGATTATATACTGTTAAGTTAAGTTAGTTTGTAGTTCTAGTCATATTAATAAGTACTAGTATATAGTTACTTAATGTAAAGTTGATAATATGTGTTCATATTATATAGATGTTTGGTTATATGACATTACATGATCAGCATATTACTTCAAGTATGGAGTGTTACATCTGGGCTTGTCAATCGTATGCCATATATGACTATGAGTGCATACTGAAGCTAGCAGAAATGAATATGTGCCATACAAGGTTCTAAGTTGGTGTGAGGTTATGACGTTCACACGTTCACATGTAACATATAAAGCCAATGCTTCCATATTGAGGGGGCACACAGACACAGACAGACACACACACACACAGACACACACACAGCTACTAGGATAGATGAAATTGACATGTATACAAGACACTTTGATAAGTTGGGACAGCTGAATTCTGCCAGAGGTCTAAGAACGTAATTTCCTGTTTCTTCTTTAACGACACACAAGACAGCATGGAGACAGGAGGGCAGCAGCCATGAAGCACACATGCTTTCATAAGCTAATACAGCTTTATAACTTTTTATTCTATTTCATATATTTTTACCTACATTAAACTGAACTATTATATTTTTACATTGTATTTATGATGCCAATTGTGTGACAATAAACTCACACTTTGTTTTAAGTCAGTTTGGCTATCAATGCTATTTCATCCGGAAGCGCCTCTGAGATACAAGAATATTAGATATTAATAATATTCTTCATTTTCTCTGTGTGTCTCTTATGCAGCTGGGCTGTCTTTTGTCCTAATAGCTGCCTGCGATCAGGCTATGCTCTGGTTTGTGGGCTGTTATATGCTTGCTGCTCCGTCTGCCCTTGTTTCTTTATAGCTGTATACTGATATGGTGATATAGGATGGTGCATCCTCCCTCCTATCCCCCCTTCTCTTGTCACAGCCGTTCTATGTACACTGGCTGGTTGGAGCCCACTGACGTCAGGTAGGGGGTGTCCGGCCGCCATACAAATATGTGACATCATTCTGCAACGCGCCTTGTGACTCACACCATGTGCAGAGGAATCTGCTCGTACCCGCAATCAATATGAAGGGCTATACATAGCTCCTCGGGGGATACCATCAGTGTGGTGGACGTGCTTTGTGTGTGTGTGTGAGGGGGGCAGACTGGACACAACTTTAGCTATGGTAAGATTTGGCAGCTATACGGATTTAGACACTTTTAGAGTCCTTCAGATGTAGTCTTTGATACTCACAATCTGCTGTTATCCTTTTCTCTTCCTTTTTTCTCTTTTCAGATGGCTTTAATGAGTTAGTTATTCTCCACAAATACCTACCAATTGCAGGTTGGGTTGTTCATTGTTTATGAAAATATGGTTCTGTTGAGCCAACAAATAAATACATATATTATATGAACACCAACATACTATTGTTGAATGATAGTCTGCTAGGTTTGTGTCCATACCACCCCCCTCCCCCCTCCCCTCCTTTCTATATTTTCTATATTTTTGATCTTCTCCTTATCTATTTTGGAGGAATGCTAAAGTACTAATATGTACTTGAAGTGATTAATTTGGTCAGTGAGTATTTCTATGTGGTTTGCAATCTTTTTTTTTAATATCACTAGATCAAATACATGATAATATGTAGTGTTATGTAAATTGTTCCAGCTTACCCCTGGTTACATATATTTGAACACTATATATGGTGCCGCTTGAGATTTAGTGGACTCCTCAGTGAACTCTGCTGACAAGGTAGTTGCATTTATGCTATGCATGTTACCCGGATACGTTGATGTTTCATAGTTTCATGTTTTATATGTTTTTTATATTTGTGATTATTACACAAAGCCTTATTCATGTATTTTATTTTAGGTAGTGAGACCCACTCTTTCCAACAACCCCTGAATGTGTCCCGATGAAGCAAAACAGTGAAACGCGTTGACGCACAGGGGCTCACTGTTGTTCATGTGGTGCAGATTTTCAATTGTTGAGCCATGCACTCTCGTCCATTATATGATATGTATTTTTAACTTTTTTCTTTTCTTTTGTTCTACTGCCTTATGAATTGTTATCAATAAAAAATTATATTTTTATACTCTAACTTTCCTCCAAAAGTGCCTTTAAAGTCTGACCTTGGGGCAGTTTTTCTGTCCTTTTTTCTCTTTTATCAATATTTGAAATGGATGTGGCCAAATGAGTGCCCTCTCTTTATATTTACAAACCACAATCTAGTACAGCAAAGTCCAGGGGCACAGTGCAGAAAATCAGGGACTCACCAGCAAACAGTGGCCTCAGCAGAAGAAGTCCAGGCAGCTTGGCAGGGAAAAGAAGGTCTGGCAGGCAGAGGTCCTTCATAGGCACATCACCGGTCCTTAGGGAGCAGTGTGTCCTGGCTGCAGCATCTGTACCACCCAGACAATGTAGAACTACAAGTCCCAGCAGTGCAGAAAGCAAAGCACAGCCTATACGGAACTATCTGTCTCCACAGTTCCATGCATCTTCCAGCCTCCTAGTGAGACCTGCAGCCATCAGCCCCTCTGTCTATCACTGAAGAGGCTTTCAACAGTCTGACCCCCGTCATTGTTATCTCTGGTACTTTGAATTCAGCCACACACCTCCTGGTTCCGAGGCATCTGGCTCGATCCTCAAGCAGGAAACAATAATGTATGTGCTTCTTACTAAGGTCAGCCTCATGTGCTACCCCCCTGTTGGGACACAGGAACTCACAAACCAAATTATGCAGATAAGTTTACTTTGTTATAAACTGCATCTAGACTAGAGACTTTCAATTTCATAAAACAAAAGAAAAGAAAAATCTAATTTTTCTGAACTCTGCTACAAAGACACCTTAGCTTTCATGAAAGCCACTGTTGCAGTATCAATTGCCATTACCTCTTTAAGTGGGTACAGTTGGTTCCAAAATAGTGCCTGATCTAATCACAAAATTAGTTACTGCTGTTGCTAAATACTGGTAGTTTTGTTTGATATATTCTGTTTGCACCAATATATAGTACTGAATGTTTGAACCTCATTTTAGGTTTTGCTTTCAATAATTCTTAGTGCAACCAATAAAGTTTTAGTGTGTGTTCAAAAAGTACAAGCTACATCCTGCACATTGATATAAACGTTAAAACAAATATTTAATGCACTGTAATTACTGGTGCAATATTCTAAGAATTCCAGGAGATCCATATTTTTTCCCTGCAAACTCAAATATTTGCATGAAACATACCACAAACAATAGTTGATCCCCACACACCTTAGTTTAATTACTCCTTTAATTTGTCCTGGTGCACACTGCAAGGTATACACAAAAAGTAAACATGAAGCTCAGGAAATATTATAGTGTTTAGATTTTTAGTATTAGTAGTAGTATTATGTGAAAATACTTTTTTTAATTGTGAGTGATATAGTATATAATGTGCCACCACCCAATCCAGCTGCTATGATCATTTTTTTAGTGGAAAAGATTAATTGAACAGGTTTGAAAGCATTATCCAATCATTTTTTTTTTATGTGGCAGAGAAGTTTTGGGAATGTCTACACACTTCTCTGTCTTTCCTTCTTCATGAGCAAAAACACATGTGCCAAAAATGCAGTATTAATTTATATCCACTTAAAATACCAACCACATGTGAACTGGATTATGCGTTTCTGATCAACTATCCTCATGTGTCTAGAGATCTTTCATTTTCCTGTAAAGCATTCAGTAATGGTGTTTACATTTTTTTATTTTTTGTTTTTTTGCAAGAATCCACATAACAGGTGTAGCCTTTAAAACAAGTTACTATATTATATAAAAGAAATACAATATATGAGGTCAGATAAATGGATATGATATGGATACATCGCAGTAAGAAAGACAAATACAATTATTCCTTTATTTCCATTTCTACATGGTGTTCCTTAATCTGATGACTTGTTTTTTTGTATCTAAAAATAAAATAAAATAAAATGAGATTGAACTAACCAGTATAAACAAAACAGAAAATTGAAAAATAACCTTGAGACAATCAGTTGTCATTTATACTGGGAAAACCTATAATTTCAATGAACAATTTAAAATGTAAGTCCTTCTATACTGAACTCAAAACTATGAAAGGTGAATCTTGTATTTTAAACAAATTAATGTATTATACCCTTGCCACAAGCATTGCCAGAGGCAATGTATTTCCAACATATTTTGATTCTTGCAAGTTTTAACATTGTGAATGTTTTGTGCATAGTTACTCAACAAGAAGTGATTGTATCTTCATTGGCAAAGAATTACTGTGCAATCATGTTAAGAACAGAAAATCTATTTGGGAAAAAAGTATGGTCCTTTCACTCCTTTTAGTAAATGCCAAACACAGTAATTTGCAAGTTTTCTGAAATTTTCAGAAATTTTTTCTTTTGCCCTTTTTTTAGCTAATGATACAGTGTAAATTGTTATGAGTTTGTAAGTATTCTTTCAATACTTATTGTGTTATTCATTTACTTTTTATTTTAAAACATCATCAAATTATTGGGGATGAGAGAAAGTGGGATTTCATTACCCTTGAATTTCAGAAAAATAGATTTTGTTTTAGGGAAGTGCATCAATGAGGAAGGTAAAATTAATTTGTTTTGTGTTCTATTTAACCACTTAAGAACCAAGCCAATTTTTCAAACTTGGTGTTTACGAGTTAAAATAATTTTTTTTGCTAGAAAATAACTTAGGACCCCCAAACATTATATATTTTTTTTAGACACCCTAGAGAATAAAATGGCGTTGTTGTACTACTTTACGTCACACACCGTATTTGCACAGTGGTCTTACAAGCACAATTTTTTTGGAAAAAAAACTCTTTTTTGAATAAAAAAATAAGACAGCAGTAACGTTAGCCCAATTTTATATTGTGAAAAATAATGTTACACCGAGTAAATTGATACGCAACATGTCATGCTTCAAAATTGCGCCTGCTCGTGGAATGGCGACAAACTTTAACCCTTAAAAATCTCCTTAGGCTTATGTTTAAAAATGTCTACAGTTTTGATTTAAAGAGTAGGTCATTTGCTAGAAGTATTGCTCTCACTCTAATGATCGTGGTGATACCTCACATGTGTGGTTTGAACACCATTTTCATATGCGGGTGCGACTTACATATGCGTTTGCTTCTGCGCGCAAGTGCGGCGGGATGGGGCGCTTTACTTTTTTTTATTTTGCTTATTTATTTTACTTTTTATTTTTATTTTTACACTGTCCTTTTGAAAAAAAAATGGGTCACTTTCATTCCTATTACAAGGAATGTAAACATCCCTTGTAATAGAAAAAAAGCATGATAGGACCTCTTAAATGTGAGACCTGGGGTCAAAAAGACCTCAGATCTCACATTTACACTTAAATGCAATAAAAATAAATAAATAAATGTCTATTAAAAAAAAAATCCCCTTTAAGACCATTGGGCGGAAGTGATGTTTGACATCGCTTCCGTCATCCAATGTTATGGAGCCGAGCGGGGGCCATCTTTCCCACACTGGGCTCCATGTCTCAGAGGCTCTCAATCATCTCTGCTGCTACTGACGGCTCTGGTAAGCAGCGGTGACAACCTGAGCATGGTGGGAGGGGGGCCTCTCTCTCACCCCTGATAAAAGTGATCTTACAGTGAATCTGCTGCAGAGACTACTTTTATCAGAAATAGGACCATCTAAGAATATACTGGGGTTATGGCAGCTATCTGCTGCCATAATCCCAGTATTCTACGTCAAAGTACCGACGTAAAAGTGGTCTGCAAGTAGTTAAGGTTGCAATTGACTTAAATGGTTCCATAGGAATATCCTGGTCTAGTTACAGTACACAAATAGGAATCAAATACACACGGAAAAGGAAAATAAAACACAAAACCCACCTAAAAAACCCTTTAAACACATTTTAGAAAGTATATTATTATTATTATTACTATTATTATTATTATTAGTAGTATTATGTTATCTAAACAGCTCAATGAGTGAAGCTGAGTGGTTTCCTTGGCGAGATTTCATGAATTGGGATATTTAAATTAATTTTGCAAAAATCACTCAACCTTACTTTCTATCTCTTTTATTGATACTATTCCTTCTTATCTCATTCCACAAAATGATTTAGCCTTCATCCCTGATGAAATTGTCATGCATGAAATAAAGAATGTACTGAAACAAAGTATGTTTTAAGAATCAATCATTTGCATATCTTATAAACATAATCTGGGATCCATTATGTGCCATTGGCATTTTCACACAGTTTGTTTTTCATATTTTTGCAATTTTAAATGTGGCCCCAATTTCTAGAAGAGCGTATTCTAAACATTGTCAATTCAGTTCAAGATCCCAGCAAAAAAATGGCAATGTAACTATGATTGCAGCAGAGATGATGGCAGCAACCCCTCCACAATTATAATCCAAATATTCAGGTAACTTTACCTGCAGAAATAAGCAGACCAGCATCAACTGTGCCTATTTTCGTGAACTTCCAAGATGACCTTCAATACAGAGAGAAATCATATACTACTGACTACATGGCTCAGTGTTAACCCTCGCGAAAAATGGGGTGATTTTGATAAAAATATCTTACAAATAGAAGCTAAATGGATTCATAAACTGCGGGCTACTAGCCCACAGGACTTAACCACTTAAAGACCAGCCTCGTTTTGGATTTTAGGTGTTTACATGTTTAAAACAGTTTTTTTTTTGCTAGAAAATTACTTAGAACCCCCAAACATTTTATATTATTTTTTTTTCTAACACCCTAGAGAATAAAATGGCAGTCATTGCAATACCGTATTTGTGCAGCGGTCTTATAAGCGCACTTTTTTTGGAAAAAATTCACTTTTTGAATGGCGTCAAACTTTTACCCTTAAAAATGTCCATAGGCGACGTTTAAAAAAATTCTACAGGTTGCATGTTTTGCGTTACAGACGAGGTCTAAGGCTAGAATTATTTCTCTCGCTCTACGGGTCGCGGCGACACCTCACATGTGTGCTTTGACCACTGTTTTCATATGCGGGGCTACTAAAGTATGCGTTCGCTTCTGCGCGCAAGCTCGTCGGGACAGGGCGCTTTAAAAACATTTTTTTATTATTATTTATTTTACTTTATTTTATTTATTTTTTCACTGTTTTAAAAAAAAAAATTGGATCACTTTTATTCCTATTACAAGGAATGTAAACATTCCTTGTAATAGAAAAAAGCATGACAGGTCCTCTTAAATATGAGATCTGGGGTCAAAAAGAACTCATATCTCATATTTAGACTTTAATGCAAAAAAAAAAAAAAAGTAGTTGAAAAAAAAAAAAGTGCCTTTAAGAGAAGTGGGCGGAGCTGACGTCATGACGTCGCTCCGGCCGTCCTATGGTATGGAGACGAGTGGGCGCCATCTTAGCCTCACTCATCTCCATACTGAGGAAGGGAAAGGACCCGGTCACCTCCGCCGCTACCGACGGCTCCGGTAAGCGGCAGTGGGCGCGGGCGGGAGAGCGGCGGGAGGGGCGGTGGCACTCTCCCACCGCCGATAACGGTGATCTTGCGGTGCACCCGCCGCAGAGACCACCTACAATTTCACAAAAAAGTGTCAAAATGTTAAAATAGACACCCCCGCCGCCGATAACGGTGATCTTGCGGTGCACCCGCCGCAGAGACCACCGTTATCGTGTACAGAACCGCCGGCCCTAAAGATGGATACCTCGGTTGTGGCAGCAGCTGCTGCCGTTATTGAGATATCCATCTTTAAAGTAATGACGTATATATTAATGACACTATTCGTTTTTCTTCTTCTTTATAGATTAGAAATATGCCGAATTTATATTTTCCTTTTTTTTTCTTTTATGCTATAGATTTTTATGATATGAGATTGGTTGTTGGGATTGGTCAGAATTGTAAATCTACTGTGTTTTTCCATAGAAGAATGGAGTTTTTTAGTTCCATATATAGTATTAGGGATGGGCCGAACACCCCCCGATTCGGTTCGCACCAGAACATACCGAACAGGCAAAATATTTGGCAGAACACATGAACACCATATGGGACATGAGCATAAAAAATCAAAAGTGCTCATTTTAAAGGCTTATATGCAAGTTATTGTCATAAAAAGTGGTTCGGGATCTGGGTCCTGCCCCAGGGGACATGTATCAATGCAAATTTTATTTTGAAAATGGCCGTTTTTTCGGGAGCAGTGATTTTTTTTTTTAATGCTTAATGTGATGCAAAAAAAAAATCTTTTAAATATTGTGCCTGGAGGGTGTCTATAGTATGCCTGTAAAGTGGCGCATTTTTCCCATGTTTAGAACATTACCACAGCAAAATGACATTTCTAAAGGAAAAATTGTCATTTAAAACTGATCACGGCTGTAATGAATTGTTGGGTCTCGGCAATATAGATAAAACTCATTGAAAAAAAGAGCATGGGATCCCCCCCAGTCCATTACCAGGCCCTTTGGGTCTGATATGAATATTAAGGGGAACCCCGAACCAAAATTAAAAAAAAAATTGCGTGGGGGTCCCCCTAAAATCCATACCAGGCCCTTCGGGTCTGATATGGAACTTAAGGGGAACCCAGCACCATTTTTTTTTTAAATGGCGTAGGGGTCCCCCACAAAATCCATATCAGACTGTATGGATTTTAAGGGGAACCCTGCGCCAAAATTTTAAAAAAAGGCGTAGGGGTCCCCCAAAATCCATACCAGACCCTTATCCGAGCACGTAACCTGGCAGGCTGCAGGAAAAGAGGAGGGATGAGAGAGCGCCCCCATCCTGAACCATACCAGGTCAACATGGGGAGGGTGCTTTGGGGTAGCCCCCAAAGCACCTTGTCCCCGTGTTGATGGGGACAAGGGCTTCATCCCCATAACCCTTGCCCGGTGGTTGTGGTGGTCTGCGGGCGGGGGGCTTATTGGAATCTGGAAGCCCCCTTTAACGAGGTGGCCCCCTGATCCCGGCCTCCCCCCTGTGTGAAATGGTAATGGTGTACCCCTACAATTTCACAAAAAAGTGTCAAAATGTTAAAAACGACAAGACAGGCATACTATAGACACCCCCAGGCACAATATTTAAAGGAATATTTCATTTTTATTATTTCACTTTAAGCATTAAAAAAATCACTGCTCCGGAAAAAACTGACATTTTTAAAAAAAACATTTGCATTGATACATGTCCCCTGGGGCAGGACCCAGGTCCCCAAACACTCTTTATGATAAGAACTTGCATATAAGCCTTTAAAATTAACACTTTTGATTTTTCATGTTAGTGTCCCATAGACTTTAATGGTGTTCCAGCTTTCGAATTTGCCCCGAACACCGCATATTGTTCAGTGTTTGCAGAACATCCGAACAATTAAAGTTTGGCCCGAACTTATGCTCGGGCTGAACCATTCACCCATCCCTAGTATACACACATACCCTTGGTGATTATGTAATCTTGGGTACCTATGTATTCTTTTCTTTAGTTATAGATATGTATACAAATGGTATGTATCTTTATATTATTAAGGCAGCATGTGGTTTGTGTGTTGGTGATTGGCTCCCTGCCAGGTCCTTGTTTCTCCAGGACTTGGAGGCGGGAGTATTGGGCTGGCCCTTTTTAGGTCTGTCAGAACCCAACTCATTCCACCATCATCCCGCTTACAGAGCGTTTCAGTCTGTGAAATGCATCTGCCATACCTGGAAGTGGCGTCCTTTCCGGTGACGTCACTTCTGGTTTTCGTGACACCCTAAAGCCATCTCTAATCCCTGGCTGGGAATTGACCTAGGTCACTTCTGGCGAGTGAACCTTCCCTTCTGTCTCTTCTCTCCACCATAGAGGCTGATGGAGGGGCTCACTGTACATGGAATGCCACTCAGGAATGGGGCATATATAATTTGCGCTATCCCGAGCGGCAACATTGGGATCTATCCTGGGGAGAGTTTGCCTCCACCCCTGAGAATTTGGTCCAGTTCTGGCTTTTGCACGGGAGCTGGGATTAGTCTCGGGGAATGCCATCCTTCTTCAATTATCTGTCCTAGTAGGTATATACATTTGGAGTAGATGGTGACACTTACTTTAGTCCGCCATCTTGAGCACATGTCATATTAATGTTTTTTAGGACACATAATAGGTAAGTTACCAATTTTAGGGAACCTCATGTCGAGTGGCCAACCTAATGTGTTTAGAATGCAGGGCAGCCATTCTGCTCGGGATCTGGAAGCTAGTGGTGATTGGTGTTATATTTGTAAACAAAGGATAGTCACATAACTACTAATGAAAGTATCTGCTGCCTGGAAATTTAATTACTGGTTGTTGGGCTCTAGCCATGTACTTGCCTAGGGAGATCCTGCATGTTATTGTTGTAACAGTGTATATTCCACTGTAGGCCAACTCAGCATTCCAATGCCCTTTTCATAACCTCAAGGGATTTTTATCACGCCACCATGGAGAAAACATTGACTAACACAAATATTTGAACTGCCCAACTAGAGAGAATATGACCTTGGATTTGGTGTACGCCAATTTGAAGAATGCATACAGCTCTTCTCCTCTTCCACCTTTGGGCAGAGCAGATATTTTGATCTACCTCAATCTGTGTTATGTGCCCCTGGTTAGGAGACAACCTGTGACCGCCAGATCAGTAAAAAGGTGGTCTGAGGAGTCCTCTGAATGAATACAAGGCTTTTTTGGGGAGACAGATCAGAATGCACTGAGTGGAATTCACATTCCACACATGGAACACACATGGAACACACATGGAACACACATGTAAGGGACAATAATGGGCTTGCTGTGTGCATAACACATTGTATACATTTTTGTGTAGAGTATGTTGTTCTAACAGGAATTGTTAAATAATGAACAATGGGTAATGAGGGATTTTAACCACTTCAGCCCCAGAAGGATTTACCCCCTTCCTGACCACTCCATTTTTTTGCAATACGACACTGCGTCGCTTTAACTGACAATTGCACCATCGTGCAACATTTTACCCAAGCAAAATTTATGTTCTTTTAACCCACAAATAGAGCTTTCTTTTGGTGGTATTTGATCACTTCTGCTGTTTTTGTGCTAAAAAACAAAAGAAGATCAACAAATTTGAAAAAAACACAATATTTTTTACTTTTTGCTATGATAAATATCCCAAAATTAAAAAAAAAAAAAAAGTTTTCATCACTTTAGGCCGATATATATATTCTTCTACATATATAATTCTTTATACATATATAATAAGCATAAATTGATTGGTTTGCACAAAAGTTATAGTATCTACAAAATAGGGGATAGATTTATGGCATTTTTATTATTTTTAAAATTTTTTACTAGTAATGGCGGCAATCTGCGATTGTTATCAGGACTGCGACATTGCGCCAGATAGATCAAACACTTTTGACACATTTTTGGGACCATTGACATTTATACAGCAATCAGTGCTATAAAAATGCATGATTACTGTATACATGTCACTGGCAGGGAAGGGCTTAATACTAAGGGGAGATCAAGGGGTAAATATGTTCCCTCAGTGTGTGTTCTAACTGTGGGGGGATTGGACTGACTTGGGGAGGAGAGCGATCGTTGTTCCTATATACTAGGAACAACAGATCAGTCTCCTTACCCCTGACAGAACGTGAATTTGTGTGTTTACACACACAAATCCTTGTACTCACTCTGTCAGAAGCGATCGCGGGTGCGGTCACGCGCACCCCCTATACTCCTTAAAGCTCCGGCCGTACAGCTACAGTGATTTGCGCAGGAGTGCCATTCAATTGATGGCAGCCAGTCGGCAAGTGGTTAAGGAAATTCATAACTCCAAGAACATTGCTTTTAGAGTAGGTAATAAGGGGGTGTTAAAAATGATTCAGAGGAGCCTGAAAATGAAGATAGAAATATTGGAGGAAGCTGGAGTGGAAACTCTATGAAAACAATGTGAAAGAGGTTTGGAGTGGCATGAAAAATAGGATTTTCATAACAGCTTACCTGTAAAATCCTTTTCTTCAAAGTACATCACAGGACACAGAGCACCATTAATAACTGTATGGGTCATTCGCCACCTTCAGGTGATGGACACTGGCATAATTACAGACAGGAAGTCCCCCTCCCTATATAACCCACACAGGGAGCACTCAGTTTTTGTAGCAAAGCAATGCATACATACCCCAAAAAAGAGGGGAAGGACCTCTGTGTCCCGTGATGTGCTTCCAAGAAAAGGATTTTACAGGTAAGCTGTTATAAAAATCCTATTTTCTTTTTCCTACATCACGGGACACGGAGCACCAGTAATAACTGTATAGGATGTCCCAAAGCAATGCCATCTGAGGGGAGGGAGACACAAAAAAAATGCAGACCACCGTCAGACATGAGGACCTATACTGCTGCCTGCAGAACAGTGCGCTCGAAGGCGGCATCCTCTTGTTGACCTATATCCACCTGATAGAATTTCGTGAATGTATGTACTGATGTCCATGTTGCGGCCTTGCAAACCTGAGCCATGGAGGCTTGGTGAGGAACTGCCCAAGAAGCACTAACTGCCCTGGTAGAGTGTGCCCTAGGACGAAAAGGTGGAATTTTCCCTTTTAAATTATAGGCCTGAATAATGACCTGATGGATCCACCCAGAAATAGTTGATTTTGATGCTGCTTGCCCCTTTCTGGGACCTTCAGGTAGCACAATGCGCCAGTTTTCCGTATGTGAGCTGTTGCCTCCAGATAGGTTTTCGCTACTAAAAATACCAATTTCTTTGTCACAAGGACCAATGGTGTATCACATATTGGTTCAAAATGAGGTTCCTGAAGGACTGACAAGACCAGGTTCAAATCCCATGGACACAGAGGTGATCTGACTGTAGGATTTACATGTGATACTCCTTGAATAAATGTCCGAACTAAAGAATGAGAAGCAAGAGGTTTTTAGAAGAAAACTGACAAAGCCAAGACTTGACCCTTGATAGTACTTGTAGTCTTCTTCACTGTTTCTTAGCATAAAAAAGCCTAAAAAGTCTGCCTCCCTGGTAATACTCAGTACTACCTTATTTTGTATCCTACTTGTGGTTAACTTCATCTCTACTCCTGATTGCAGGAAGGAAAGAATTCTACTTATGACATTCTTGCGAGAATGCCAACCCCTACTCTCACACCAGGAGATGTAGGCTTTCTAGATAGCTCCAGAGGATGTTTTAATCAAAGTAGTTATTACTGGACCTGAAAGCCCACGACACTCTAGAATGAGGGTTTCAACAGCCAAACCGTCAAATTTAGCGTTTGTAAGGCAGGATGGCCCATGCAAAAGCAAATCTGGGCGGGACGGGAGAGTCCAAGGATCCCCTACTGCCATCCTCACGATTTCTGCATACCAGGATCTCCTGGGCCAAGCTGGAGCCACTAGGATTACAAGTTTCCGTTCCTCTTTTAATCTGCATAAAAGATGCGGGAGCAAGCCAACTGGAGGAAATGCATAGATCAGAGAAAACTGATCCCAAGGAGTTACCAAGGCATCTGTTCAGCAAGCCAGTGGATCCCTTGCCCTTGACACAAATTTGTCCAACCTTTTGTTGAACCAGGATGCCAACAGGTCTACATCCGGGTGCCCCATCTTTGGCATATGTCCCGAAAGATGTCGGGGTGCCTAGACCATTCTCCTGGGCGCAACTGTTGGCGACTTAAGAAGTCGGCCTGCCAATTTTCCACTCCTTGAGTAAACACCGCAGATAGGCAGGGCACATGTTCTGTCTCTGGGCAGCACGGCTCCTGGTGCCACCTTGATGATTGATATAGGCTACTGCCGTGGCATTGTCGGACTGAACCTGGACAGGACAGGTTGTAGGTTGGCTGTCCAGGCCTTCAGGGCCAGTTGTGCCTCCCGAATTTCTAGAATTTTAATGAGAAGGAACCTTTTGAAATCCGCCCATTTCCCCTGGACAGTGTCTATTTCCAAGACTGCTAGCATCGCTTGTCACTATCTTTCAAGTGATGGGTATATTTCTGTAAATTTTTGGCTAACAACCACCAATTGAGACTTTGATGAACATTGGAGTCAAATGCATTGGACAATCCAAATCCTGGCTTTTCCTGCTCCAGGCAGCCAGTATACTGTTTTGCAGAAACCTTGAATTAAATTGGGCATAGGGAACAAATTGAATGAGGCTACCATCTTCCCTCACAACCTCATGCAATGGCAAACGGAAGGCCTCTCTGTCCTGACCGAGAGTACCAGATCTCTTATGGTGCATACCTTTGCCCAGGGTAAGAACACTTTCTTGTGGGAAGTATCTATGACTAAACCCAAGTACTCCAATCTTTTTACTGGTTGTAAGGACGATTTCTCTAGGTTGAGAACCCAACCTAAATGGTCCAGATATCTGACCATGCTTATCACATGCTGATCTAGCCCTGCCATGGACTGATCTATCAGTAGCAGGTCGTCCAGGTACGCCATCACTGTTATACCTTGGGCTCTCAATCTTGCCAAAGGCGTAGCCAGGACCTTTGTAAACACCCGAGGTGTGGTGGCCAACCCAAAGGGCAAGGCCACAAACTGAAAATGCCACTGTTCTACTGCAAATCGCAGGAATCTTTGATGAGCAGGAAAAATTAGAACATGGAGATATGCATCCTTGATAACAGCCGGTCTAGTGCCTGAAATAAGGACTTTCTTTTTATTGGGTCCTTGGGAACACTCGATCTCAGAAGCGAGGTGGTGGAAACTCCCAAAACTCTAGTTTGTACCCCAGAGACACTGTGGAGATGACCCATTTGTCCTGGATTTTCTCCCACCAGACTCCTGAGAACTGCCAGATAGGGATGAGCCGAACACCCCCCGGTTCGGTTCGCACCAGAACCTGCGAACGGACCGAAAATTTGCACGAATGTTAGAATCCCATTGAC
Organism: Aquarana catesbeiana; assembly: GCF_042186555.1. Classification (NCBI taxonomy): domain Eukaryota; kingdom Metazoa; phylum Chordata; class Amphibia; order Anura; family Ranidae; genus Aquarana; species Aquarana catesbeiana. The sequence goes on from NC_133325.1 coordinate 224,957,717, forward strand.
GTCTATGGGACTCGAATGTTCAAAATCAAAAGTGCTAATTTTAAAGGATAATTTGCATGGTATTGTCCTAAAAAGGGTTTGGGGACCCGGGTCCTGCCCCAGGGGACATGTATCAATGCAAAAAAAAATTTTTAAAAACAGCCGTTTTTTCAGGAGCAGTGATTTTAATGATGCTTAAAGTAGAAAAAAAAAGTGAAATATTCCTTTAAATATTGTACCTGGGGGGTGTCTATAGTATGCCTGTAAAGTGGTGCATGTTTCCTGTGCTTAGAACAGGCCCTGCACAAAATTACATTTTTAAAGGAATAAAAGTAATTTAAAACTGCTTGCGGCTTTAATGTAATGTTGGGTCCTGGCAATATGGATGAAAATCAGTGAGACAAATGGCATGGGTACCCCCCAGTCCATTACCAGGCCCTTTGGGTCTTGTATGGATATTAAGGGGAACCCCGCACCCAAATTAAAAAAAGAAAGGTGTGGGGCCCCCAGGCCCTATATACTCTGAACAGCAGTATACAGGCGGTGCAAACAAGACAGGGACTGTAGGTTTGTTGTTAAGTAGAATCTGTTTGTAATTTTGAACTGGTACATTTTTAACATGTTTAGCTCCAGCCAAAAAAATCTATTTTAAGCTTTATGGAAAACATAGGGAAGGGTTATCACCCATGTGACATTTGTTTTGCTGTCTGTGCTCCTCTTCAGAAGATTTCACCTCACTTTTTGTCCCAATGACAAATGTTTTTTGAAAATTTGGGGTTTTTAGTGAAACAAGGATTGGTGATAAAGCATCAGTGTAAAGGAGAAAAGTTTTTCCCATATTAACGCTTACAGGAGAGAATTTCCCTTCCTAGGGGTAGATTTCATCTCACTTCCTGTTGTCTCCTTCCGTTTGCAAGTAGGAGTCATTTGTAAGTTGGATGTTTGAAAGTAGGGGCCTGCCCTATATACTCTGCAGAAATTTGGGCCTTAGGTGTTGTTGTGGCCACAACACTGTAAGCCCTCACAGGGCCCTGCTGTGAAATATTAGATCAAGAATTGTAATTACATGCCCCTGTTAAACAGGGGCAGAAAAATTGGGACTTTGGTGGTGGTGGTGCTGGTGCTGGTGCCACAACACTGTAAGTCCTCAAAGTTACTCTTGGTGGTCGCAGAAACGGGCCCTGCTGTGAAATATTACATCAAGAATTCTAATTACATATCCCTGTTGAACAGGGGCCAGAAAAATTGGGCCTTAGGCACTGGTGCTGGTGCCACAACACTGCAACCCCTCACAGATACTCTAGTTGGAGCGCAGGAACTAGCCCTGCTGCAAAGAATTACATCAAAAATTGTAATTACACGCCCTTGTTAAAAAGGGGCTAAAAAATTGGGCCTTAGGCACCGATGGCGGCGCCCAGAACCAAAAATGTTCTGTCAGATCTTGCCCCTAGGTATTCCTGCACCATGTAAACCAGACGCTGGCGATGGTTGCTGGAATCGATCATACTTTGGGGCTGCGTACTAAAAAAATGTCTGAACGCATCAGTCAGACGGCCACCTTCTCCACCGCTCCTTCTTTGACTGACCGAAGCCTCAGCAACACGTTGTCCAGAAACAGGAGTTTGTAACCTCCCAGTCTCTGGGAACCCATTGCACAGACCTTTCTGCAAGGCCTCCTGAAGATGTTTCATCCTCTGCTCCCTCTGTGACAGCAAGATAAGGTCCGCAACCTTACCCTTGTAACGTGGATCAAGGAGGGTTGCCAGCCAGTATTGTTCCTTCTCCTTGATACCACGAATACGAGGATCCTTCCACAGGCTTTGAAGGATCAGGGAGGCCATGCAGCGTAGGTTTACTGAGGCATTCGGTCCGGAGTCCTCTGGGACGTCATGATCCGCAGCCACCTCCTCCCAGCCACGTACAAGTCCATGTGTTTCTTGGGACTGTAAATGATCCCTTAAAGACTGCTGCTGATGCTGAGTGCCAGGCTCCACCTCCATACTGACACAATCCTCCTCCTCCTCCTCTTCCTGTGTGATCAGCGGGCATGCAGGAACACTGTCTGGATAAAGGGGGCCTTGAGAGCTAAGGAAGTCCTCCTCTTCCTGCCTCTGTTCTGCCTCAAGTACCCTGTCCATTATTCCATGCAGCGTGTGCTCCAACAGGTGGACAAGGGGGACAGTGTCACTGATGCATGCACTGTCACTGCTCACCATCCTCGTGGCCTCCTCAAATGGTGACAGGACAGTGCATGCATCCCTGATCATGACCCACTGGCGTGGGGAAAAAAAACAAGCTCCCCTGGCCCTGTCCTGGTGCCATAGTCGCACAGGTACTCATTAATGGCCCTTTGCTGCATGTGCAGCCGCGGCAGCATGGCCAACGTTGAGTTACACCTGGTGGGCATGTCACAGATTAGGCAGTTCTTGGGCAGGTTAAATTCCTTTTGGAGGTCTGCCATCCGAGCACTGGCATTATATGACCATCGGAAATGCACACAGACTTTCCTGGCCTGCCTTGGGACATCTGCACCGGGTACCTGCCCAAGAACCGCTGCACCACCAAGTTAAGGATGTGAGCCAAACAGGGCACATGGGTCATTTGTCCCTGTCGGAGGGCGGAGAGGAGGTTGGTGCCATTGTCACAAACCACCATTCCTGCCTTAAGTTGGCATGGCATCAACCACCTCTGAACCTGCCCCTGCAGAGCTGACAGAACCTCTGCCCCAGTGTGGCTCCTGTCCCCCAAGCACACCAGCTCAAGCACCACATGGCATCTTTTGGCCTGCGTACTTGCGTAGCCCCTTGAACGTCTACGGAGCACCGCTGGTTCCGAGGACAAAGCACAGGAAGAGGCCATGGAGGAAGAAGAAGAGGAGGGGGTGGAGGAGAGACGTGTGTCAGAATCACTATTAGTGGCATTTTGGAGGCGTGGTGGTGGAACAACCTCCAACACTACCCTTCCCAGCTGCCAGAAGAGTCACCCAATGGGCAGTGAAAGTTAGGTAATGTCCCTGTCCATGCCTGCTGGACCATGAGTCAGCGGTAATATGCACCTTAATGCTGACTGCCCTGTCCAGCGAGGCCAAGACATTGCCTTCCACATGCCAGTAGAGAGCTGGAATCACCTTCCGTGAGAAAAAGTGGCATTTGGGAACCTGCCACTGAGGAACCGCACAATCCACAAACTCACAGAAGGGGGCATCCTGCCTCGTCGGTGATGTGTCTCCTCCTCCTCTCTCCTATCAAGCACCCACGTTGAGTCAGTGACCTCATCATCCCCTCCCTCCTCATCACTGGAGCAAACCTGGCAGTATGCTGCAGCAAGGGGAACATGACTGCCAGATTGCTGTCCTTCTTGGGCACCCCGTCTGTCCGTGCTGACATTACTGCCTTCATCTAGCTCAGTATCATAATCAGAGCCTTCTAAACGCTGGGCATCCTCCTGGAGCATGTACCCAACACTGTGGTCAAACAGTTCGAGGGACTCCTCAGGAAGACATGGTGGGGCTAGGGAAGGAGTGACTGATGCCATTGAGCCGAGGGAAGAGGCCGCGTTGGCAGCTGCTTTGCCAGACAAAGTATCCTGAGCATGGGTGAGAGAGGATGAGGAGGATGATGACAGCTTGGTCATCCACTCGACCAAGTCTTCTGCATGTTGCGGCTCAACACGGCCAGCTGCTGAAAAAAAAGCCAAGCATGTCCCACGGCTACGTGCTGATGAGGATGCACCGTCTCCACGACCAGCACTGTTGCCTCTAGACACAGAGCCTTCTTGCCCTCTTTTATTGGTTTGTGACTGTCTGCCTCTCCTTGTTGGCCTTCCAGACATACTAATGGCCTGCAGTGAGATGTAGCTGCACTAAGCTGAGATATATATATATATATATATATATATATATATATATATATATATATATATATTGATACTGCAGCTAGCAAAATCAACTGCCTGCCTGTAGTATTATTAGTATGAGAACACCACCAATCTTCACTGTGCAGAGGTCGCACTACACTAACTTGTAGCTTTAGCTGAACACTGTGCAGAGGTCTCACTACGCTAACTTGTAGCTTAAGCTGAACACTGTGCAGAGGTCGCACTACACTAAAAAATAATGTAGCTGCCTGCGGTAGTGATAGGATCAGGAAAACACCACCAACCTTCTACAGGTAGCTTTAGCTGAACACTGTGCAGAGATGGCACTACACTAACGTGGAAATAATGTAGCTGCCTGCGGTAGTGATAGGATCAGGAAAACAACACCAACCTTCTACAGGTAGCTTTAGCTGAACACTGTGCAGAGGTCGCACTACACTAACTTGTAGCTTTAGCTGAACACTGTGCAGAGGTCGCACTACACTAACTTGGAGCTTTAGCTGAACACTGTGCAGAGGTCGCACTACACTAACTTGGAGCTTTAGCTGAACACTGTGCAGAGGTCGCACTACACTAAAAAATAATATAGCTGCCTGCGGTAGTGATAGGATCAGAAAAACACCACCTACAGGTAGCTTTAGGTGCACACTGTGCAGAGAACGCACTACACTAACTGTAAATACTGTAGCTAATAGAACTAATAGGATCAGAAGAACACCAGCAATTTTCTTCAAATACTGTAACAACACCTGCCTGCCTGTCAGTAGGAAAATAATAACAGGAACGGATCTAGCTAAACTGAATACAGTGTATATATATATATATATATATATATATATATATATATATATATATATATATATACACACAACACCTGGGATGCATATATATACACAATACGCTGTAAGTGCAACTAACTGACTGACTGTCCTGCCTTATCTATCTAACTTAAATCAAATGACACTGTCTCTCTGTCTCTCAATGCCGGAACACACTACACAGGGCCGACATGCAGGCGGCCTTATATAGTGTGGGGCGTGTACTAAATCCCCTGAGCCATAATTGGCTAAAGCCACCCTAGCTTTGGCTAATTACAGCTCTCTGTACAGACGGCGCTGTGATTGGCCAAGCATGTGGGTCATAGTGCATGCTTGGCCAATCATCAGCCAGCAATGCACTGCGATGCTGCAGTGAATTATGGGCCGTGACGCGCCACTCGAATTTGGCGTGAACGGCCCATATCGTTCGCAATCCGGCAATCGATCGAACAGACGATGTTCGAGTCGAACATGGGTTCGACTCAAACACGAAGCTCATCCCTACTGCCAGAGCCTTCCCCCCACTCCATCGAGTGGGGGCGCCTCTTCATAAGGAGGCCTTGGGACTCTGCTTTGTAGACTTCTGCCCCAGGGCTTCTTCTGGCCCTGCGTTTGGTTCTAAAGGCCTTCCTCTTGGAGTTGATGGTGGAGGCCATCGTAACTGTCTGGAGGCTGTTACCCCTGGCGATGGAGAGGCAGAACGTTTGAAAGAAAAACGTTTACTCTTCCTTTTTACTGGAAGAAGGGTACTTTTTCCACCAGATATCTTTTGAATTTATTTATCCAAGTTATCCCCAAATAATCGTTCCCTGTGAAAGGGAAAACCAGTCAGCAGCTTCTTACAAGGCAACTCTGCTGACCAATGCTTAAGCCACAAAATCCTGAGCAAGTGAACAGAAGGGCAAGGTGAAACACCTGATGAATAGAATCTTTAATAGCGTCAACCGCAAAACAAAAAGCCCTGGGCAATTCTGCCAAATCCGTGACCTCTTCCCCTTTGATGACTTGTCTTACTTTGTAATTAAGAGATGCAGCTTGTTCACAATCTCACAGGTTATTTTCAACTGCCAAGTCCAGCCCAGCCATCCCCTTGGTCCATACCTAATCCCCCTTCTCCGGGTCTCCTCCCCTCTCCCTGCTCCACTTATATGCTTCTCGGCAGCACATCCCACCAAATCTCCCACTGGTCTATACCCTAACTGCCACAACTTAACCTGACTGCCTGGCTGCCGAGCAGCATATAACAGTCCGGACAGTGTCTATGCCATTATATGTTCTGTGTGTGTCTCGTTTGTCGTGTTTGTTAGTCCATTTTTTATGCAAACCCTGACTAGGAGTCTTATGTATCCCATAGTGCTATAACTGTATATCTGTATGTTTACCTCACCCAGGTGTTTTTATTAATGAATCAATAAATTGTTACCTTTTGTGCTGCCTTTGCAAGCTAATTACGTTATAATTACTTATATAGAATGTGTAGTTTACTACTGCCATCTAGTGGCCAAAGTGTAGCAACTTTATCTTCAGTCAGGTAAATTTCTCATACAAGATGTGACCTTTGGTTCAGGAAGTTCTTCAGCCATTTTAGATTGTCATTCTACATGGATGCACCATGTCTGTTTCTCTCCCAAGGGGCTTGAGACATCATCACCTGTAAGTGTCTTTCTGTTGTGTCATCTGGTATTTATGCTAGATTAGTTATTCTATGTGTACTGATTTCTTGTTATTGTATTGTATTGCAGTTTCACAAAAAAACTAAAAAAAAAACAAAAACTAAAATAAAGTTGGATTACTTCGGTAGACAAATCAAGCATTGGGCTTCCATTTACTGGAGTCTCTGACAAGTGTTTAGCTGTCCATTTAGAACCACACATAGTCAGTGTTTTGAGAGCGGAACAGTGAAAAGGTGTAGCGCAACAAGCCTGGAGATATTAGTCTCTGCACAGACAGAATGAGTCTAAGATCAGGAAGACAGTATAAGGCTGAAGATCAGCTACCCGGGACACATCAAGGCAGGGAGAGCATGCCAAGTGTCCAGCAAGACGATGCACGCTCACACTCGTCTAAATCAACAAGGTCCAGTCAGATTTCATCAGCAAGTGCCCTTTTAGTCAGAGCTCACGCCAAAGCAGAGGCAGCTCAGGTCAAGCTAGAATTTGCCGAGAAAGAGGCTGCCATTATAAAAGAAAAATCAGAGCAGGAAGCAAAGTTGCATATACTTCAGTGTCAGTGCGCAGCTGCCACTGCAGCAGCAGAGGCCGCAGCTTATGCTGATATTGATCGGTCTGGAAGTGGGTCTATCCACAAAGGCCCAGATGTGCCTGAGAAACCCTGTTCCTCAGCAGAACGTACAAAGGAGTATGTCCAAGAACTTTTAAACAGCAATGCAACAAAACAGTTTCCCAATCCAGAGTCAGCTGAATTTAAACCAGAACCAGCAGAACCCCTGAGTGTACGAAAACAAACCCATGAAGCCAGCAATGCCAGAACATTTAAAGATGAACCATTAGAGACATATAGGAACGGGCCAAGTGAATCCTTACTGCAACAACCCAAACACCAGAGTGCACAAGATGTCACTAAATATCTTATCCGTAAAGAGATGGTTAATTCAGGCTTTCTCAAGTTCAATGACTCCCCCGAGAATTACTGGGCATGGAAGTCTTCTTTTCTGAATGCAGTCAAAGACTTAGAATTACCAGCAGCTGAGATGCTAGACCTGATGATAAAATGGCTTGGGACTGAGTCAGCAGAGCATGCAAGAAGGATGCGCAGGATACACATATTTAACCCTTCAGCAGGATTTGATATGGCCTGGCAAAGGCTAGAGGAAAGATATGGATCACCAGAAGCAATTGAAGGTGCTTTAATGAAAAGACTGGAGTCTTTCCCTAAGCTAAACAGCAGAGACAATTTCAAACTGCAAGAGCTGGGTGATATACTTTGGGAAGTCCAGTGTGCCAAAGAAGAAGGCTATTTAAGAGGACTTGCACATTTAGATACTGCTAGCGGTACTAAGCCTATAGTGGAGAAACTACCTCACAACCTACAAGAAAAATGGTTGAGTGTTGGAGCCAAATACAAAGAAGATCACGATGTCCCTTTTCCCCCATTCTTTGTGTTTTCTAGGTTTGTGCAGCAGCAAGCTAAGATCAGGTGTGATCCCAGCTTTTCCTTCATCACCAACAGTCAACTGCCGAAAGCAGAAAAGCCACCTAGAGCCTTCCATAGGACTTCAGTGATCGCCCATAAGACAACTGTACCCTCTGAGGACCCAGACTGTCTAAGCAGCTACAAGGTAAACACCTTTGAAGACCCTGACAGATTTTACCCACTTCATAAAAAGCCCCACCCCCTAAACAAGTGCAAAGGGTTGAAAAGTAAACCTGTCAAGGAAAGGATAGCCTTTCTTAGACAAAACGGCATCTGCTTCAAGTGTTGTGGATCCACTAAACATGAAGCCAAAGACTGCAAAATACAAGCGGATTGCTCAGAATGTGGCAGTAATAGACACATCACAGCTTTACACCCTGATCCTTTGCACCGACCATTAGAGGTCACAGAAGCCCCGAAAGGTGGGGACAGGGAGCAAAAAGATAATTCATCTACCCCAGTGATGTCCAAATGCACGGAAATCTGTGGTGACAGTATAACTCCACGTTCATGTTCCAAGATCTGCCTAGCAACAGTGTACCCCACAGGGGAAAAGCAAAAAGCAGTTAAGATGTATGTGGTTCTTGATGAACAGAGTAACAGGTCACTGGCAAGGTCAGACTTTTTTGATGCTTTCAACATTACATCGAGTGCAGTTCCATACACCCTACAGACATGCGCAGGAGTGATGGAAACTTCAGGAAGAAGAGCTACCGACTTTACTATTGAGTCTCTTGACAAGAGAGTCCATCTCTCACTTCCCACCTTGATAGAGTGTGATATGTTACCAGACGATAAAGCAGAGATACCTTCACTAGAAGTGGCCCTTCATCATCCTCATCTCAATTCGATATCACACCTTATTCCAGCTATCCAGAAAGATGCCTCTATTCTTCTACTTCTTGGAAGAGACATTCTACAGGTAGATAAGGTACGCCAACAAATTAATGGGCCCTTTAATGCCCCCTATGCTCAAAGACTTGACCTAGGGTGGGTTATAGTAGAGGAAGTTTGTCTAGGAGCAACACATCGGCCTGACAGCGTCAACACTTCAAAGACATCTGTGCTAGTGAATGGGTGCTCATCCCTTCTTAGTCCATGTCAGAACAGCTTTGTCATCAAAGAAACCCTAAAACCATACTGTGACTCTCCTTCTAATTACAATAGAGACATTAGTAGTGGCATGAAGACTGACACTTTAGGCAACTCAGTGTTCCAGCGAACAAAAGATGATGACAAACAAGCAATGTCCATAGATGATCAAGCCTTTCTCAATATCATGGATAAAGAGACTTTCCAAGATGAAAACAATAATTGGGTAGCTCCTCTACCTTTTCGCACACCCAGGTGTTATTTACCTAGTAACAGAGAGCAAGCCATGAAGCGCCTGAACGCACTACATAAAACTTTGCAAAGAAAACCTGAAGTGAAAAAAGACTTTACAGAATTCATCAAAAGGATGCTTGACAACAATCATGCCGAAGTAGCACCATCACTGGACGAAGGTAAAGAACACTGGTATCTGCCAATGTTTGGCGTTTAGCATCCACACAAGCCAGAACAAATAAGAGTTGTGTTCGACTCCAGTGCTCAACATGAAGGTGTTTCATTAAATGATGTTCTGCTGAGTGGCCCAGATCTAAACAACACACTTCTGGGTGTCCTCTTACGCTTCAGGAAAGAGACTATTGCCTTCACAGGGGATGTGCAACAGATGTTTTATTGTTTTCTAGTGAGAGAGGACCATCGTGATTACCTGCGTTTCCTGTGGTACAAGGATAACGACACAGATAAAGAGGTGACAGAGTATAGAATGAGGGTGCATGTTTTTGGTAATAGCCCTTCTCCTGCTGTTGCCATATACTGCATGCGCAAAGCTGCCCAGAAAGGTGCAGAACATTATGGTCAAGATGCCAAACGCCTTGTGATGAGAAATTTCTATGTAGACGATGGACTTGCTTCAGCTAGCACACCTGAAGGGGCAATCAACATTCTTAACAAAGCAAAACAAATGCTGGCAGAGTCTAATCTGCGACTACATAAGATAGCTTCTAACAGCAAACAAGTCATGGAAGCTTTCACCGCAGAAGACAGAGCTAAGAATCTCAAAGACCTTTGCCTGGGAACAGACACCCTTCCTTTACAGAAGAGTTTAGGCCTAAGCTGGGATATAGAGAAGGACTGTTTTGTTTTTCAGGTTTCTTCAGTAGAAAAGCCATTCACGAGAAGAGGAATTCTATCCACTGTGAACAGTCTCTACGATCCTCTCGGGTTTGTAGCACCTGTCACCATAAAAGGTAAGGCCTTAGTTCGTGAACTGTCAAGTGGAGAAAGTGAGTGGGATGCCTTACTTCCACAAGAGAGACTCCATGAGTGGGTCCAATGGACAGAGTCTTTACAAGCCTTACAATGTTTACAAATACCCAGATGTTATGTTCCTGTTTCATTGTCACAAGCCTGCAAAAGAGAACTGTACATTTTTTCAGATGCATCTGTTACAGCAATAGGTGCAGTTGCTTACTTGAAGGTAAACAATGCAGGAAATGTCTGTCATGTTGGATTTGTTATGGGAAAATCCAAACTGAGTTCTAGGCCGGCACATACAATTCCACGCCTAGAGTTATGTGCAGCCGTACTAGCGGTTGAACTGAATGAGGTAGTGAGAGATGAGATGGACCTAAACCTAGATGCTGTGAAATTCTTTACAGACAGTAAAACAGTCTTAGGCTATATCTGTAACATTACCAAGAGATTCTTCTTATATGTTTCCAATCGGGTGAATAGGATCAGACAAGCAACCTGTCCAGAGCAATGGTTCTATGTGCCCTCAGAACAAAATCCTGCAGATTATGCTACCAGGCCTACACAGATAGCTTGCCTTCAGTACTCTATATGGTTCTCAGGCCCACATTTTCTGTATCAGACAGTTGTAGATAATCCTGATAACACCAGTGTTTACTCTTTAGTGGAACCCAAAGCTGATCCTGAAATTAGGTCAGAAGTAGTAAGCTTCAGCACTAAAGCTGTTGACACTAGACTGCAGTTACATTGCTTCGAAAGATTTTCCAACTGGAGGAGACTAAACAGGGTCATAGCAAGACTAATTCATGTTGCGAAAAGCTTCCAGAAGAAAACCAATGATGATCGACCCGGAAGCTGGGGAGTTTTCCATGAAAGAGTCAGTTTAGAAGAACTTTCACAAGCCAAGACAGTCATAATTTCTTCTGTACAACATACATATTTCAGGCAAGAATATGACTGCATTGAACTACAAAAGATGCTTCCAAAACATAGCCGTCTTACAAAACTCAGTCTCTTTATAGATCAAGATGGACTATTGAGAGTAGGTGGCCGTTTATCCTTTGCCACGCTGTCAGATGAGGAGAAGCAGCCTATCATCATTCCTCATGATCACCATATTGCTACTTTGATTGTAAGACATTATCACGATCAAATAGTTCACCAAGGGCGCCACATAACAGAAGGTGCAATACGAACTGCAGGTTTCTGGATTCTTGGTGGAAAACGTCTAGTGTCTGCAATCATTCACAAATGTGTCATGTGTCGTAAGCTCAGAGGGAGATTGGAAAGCCAAAAAATGGCAGAGTTACCAAAAGATAGAATCAATCCTGAGCCTCCATTCACTAGTGTGGGTGTTGATGTGTTTGGTCCCTGGGCAGTTGTAACACGCCGAACTAGAGGAGGTAGCGCTGACAACAAACGTTGGGCTGTTATTTTCACATGTCTTTCTACAAGAGCAGTGCATATAGAATTGATTGAGTCCATGTCAGCATCCAGTTTCATCCAGTTTCATCAACGCCCTAAGAAGACTATTTTCTGTTCGTGGTCCGGCTAAGTTAATTCGCTCGGACAGAGGTACTAATTTTGTAGGAGCATGCAAGGAACTGCATATATGTTCAAATGATGTAGAACTTCTAGACTATCTTGAAGACAAAGGATGCACATGGATCTTTAACACTCCACACTCATCTCACATGGGAGGTGCTTGGGAAAGGTTAATAGATGTAGCTAGGCGCATTTTGGATGCAATGTTACTCCAAGCTAAACCTACTCGTTTGACTCATGAGACTTTGAGTACTTTCATGGCAGAAGTTATGGCCATCATTAATGCAAGACCTTTGGTACCAATATCTACAGATCCAGATAATCACTCCTGCTATGCTCTTGACCCAAAAGGTAGACTCTGTGTCGGCCCCTCGTGGAGATTTTAGTACAACAGAACTTCATGTAAAGCAATGGAAACAAGTCCAGTGTCTGGCTGATACGTTTTGGAAGAGATGGAGGAGAGATTACTTGTTTACCTTACAAAGTCGCAGGAAATGGGATAAGACCAGTCCCAATGTTAAAGTTGGAGATGTTGTGTTATTGAAAGATGGTCAAGAAAGCAGAAACAACTGGCCTATGGGAATTGTCACTAATACGTTGCCAAGTAAAGATGGTAATGTCAGAAAGGTTGAAGTCAAAGTGACAAAACAAGGGACTGTTAAAGTGTACGCCAGACCAGTTTCGGATGTCATTGTTCTCCTTTGAACAGGTATTTCTGTTATGTTGTTGACACAATACATAATATAGAGCTTGTCACTGACAGCTTTCAGATGTGACTTTCGCCAAGAGTTAAAATTCATGTGGATTACAATTGGCATTGGAGATAGTTTGGCCTAGTGCGGCTTCTCCAATCTGAAGATGGGTTTAAGGACAAAACTATTTCTTCATGTGGGCTTCCAGCTTGAAGTACCATAGCCAAGAGACACTATATTGTGGACTCATGTTTTAGTTTATGTTACCAGTTCTAGACGGGAACGTATTTTCTTATGAGTGTGTATTATAGCAGACAGGGAGTGTGCTGCCTTTGCAAGCTAATTACGTTATAATTACTTATATAGAATGTGTAGTTTACCACTGCCATCTAGTGGCCAAAGTCTGTAGCAACCTTATCTTCAGTCAGGTAAATTTCTCATACAAGATGTGACCTTTGGTTCAGGAAGTTCTTCAGCCATTTTAGATTGTCATTCTACATGGATGCAGCATGTCTGTTTCTCTCCCAAGGGGCTTGGGACATCATCACCTGTAAGTGTCTTTCTGTTGTGTCATCTGTTATTTATGCTAGATTAGTTATTCTATGTGTACTGATTTCTTGTTATTGTATTGTATTGCAGTTTCACAAAAAAACTAAAAAAAAACTAAAAACTAAAAACTAAAATAAAGTTGGATTACTTCGGTAGACAAATCAAGCATTGGGCTTCCATTTTACTGGAGTCTCTGACAAGTGTTTAGCTGTCCGTTTAGAACCACACATAGTCAGTGTTTTTGTCACCTTTGATATCACCCTCTTATGTACTGACCATTAATTGCTAAGGTAACCACTTTTTCCCTCGGGTAACTCTATACCGCAGACCCCTTCCCCTTTTCCCTGGCTCTACCCCACCTATATATACCATCCCAGGTTGATGCAGAATGTCCCCTATGGTCAATTTTGTTGCCTGAAACATACATGTACTAAGAAAGAGGACTACTTGGAACAAAGTAAGCTTCTTATACAGAAGTTCAAAGAAAAAGGATATGAAGCCAACCACATAGAGACAGCCTTTAACAAATATTTGGCTCTCTATGATGACCAACTAGGCGAAAATCAAAATAATAAAAATAATAAACAATCTCGATACCAGACCACTTTCGATACCCAACAGGCCTGTTTCTCTACCCAATACATCAACAAGGCGTTTGAAATCCAGAATATTTTCAAAAAGAACTGGAATATTCTGAAGCATGACCCTGTGCTAGGTAAGGCACTCCCTGATCACCCCAATATTGTCTATCATAAACCCCGGGATCTTAGGAGCTTGGTAGCCCCAAGTAGAGTGAAGATATCTACCAACAAGCCAGCTAATGGGTGGTCAACAATATTTGATCAAAAAGGGTACTACAGGTGCAGTGTGAAGAACTGTGGCACATGTATGTACATGTGGCACAGAAAGAAAACCGTAGTAGGGAGAGACGGAAAGGTCCATAAAATTAAACAATTTATAAATTGTGGAACAGAATATGTGATCTATGGCATCGTTTGCCCGTGTGGGCGCTTGTATGTTGGCCGTACCCAACGTCCTATGTGAGTCAGAATATGGAAACATAAATGTAGTATCATCAACTCAAGAGACAAATATCCAGTCCCCTGACACTTTTTAGAGGCCCACGAAGGGGACCCTGCAGGCATGAAAGTCTTTGGAATTGAGTCCATTGGGGGCGAGCTAGATACAGGAAGAAGATACCAGAGGCTATGTAAGCGAGAGGCCTTCTGGATCTTCACCCTTGGCAGTCTCACCCCCAGTGGCCTAAACGAAGACCCTGAAATACATAAAATAGTCTAACAACACCCCAGAGTCCATCTAGCGGGCCAGTCCCATGTCCATTTACCATTTTCAGTCGGACTATCATTTATTGTGTATTACTGCTACCACCTCCCTCTTAACTTTTTTCCTATTAACTTTTTTCTTATTAACATCTAGGCCTTCTAAAAAGAACTTCAGGTTAACTATGAGTATTAGGTCCCAAAGGTCGAACCAATTCTAATGCTCTATATACAAGCTAGCCCCTAAGTAAATATATAAATATGCACTTTGTATATGACTAGACCAAAGCATACATGGGTCTATGCATAATGTTAAATCTAGTGGCCACATAGGGTGAGAGCTATAGCGTTCCTCCTTTTTTCAACTTGAACGACACAGTATATGCTTCTTAAGATAATTTATAATCCCCCATTGATTTACTCAGGACCACTAAGTGTACGATATATAATAACAGACCCAGGTCAGCTTACAGCTGGATACATGCACTCCCAGTGTACATGCACATGCTAAAAGAGACAGAGTCGAAAGAATTTAATAAAATAAATATAATAAAATAAAATAAAATTTAATGAATTGAGATTTATATCTACTAAACTAACACTTTATAACAATGTGGCAGAGGCCAACCCCCCCCTTTGGAACCTCCCACCAATTAAGGGAGGAGTTCCAGTATCAATTCATGATGAGAATTGCTGACAGACACATGTATAAATAGTAGCAAGAGATTAGCACAGCTAAGGCTCTGAAGAAGAAGGGAGACCTTCAAAACGCGTTAGCCAGCAGCGGTTCGTACATCCTTTTCCTAGGACCTGGAAACTGCTACCAGCGGATTAATCGCCTTGAGACTGTATACAGTGCGATAATTTCTTTCTACCTTTGTGAGTAGATTTTAATCTTGTTTTTAATAAGTTTCTTAAGGATAATGCACTATGCTGGTGCGCTCTTTGTCTTTTTTATCGTTTACTACTAGGATAATCCCATCCTGGAGAGCAGCAAGGCCAAAGTTTACTGTCCTTTCTGAACCCTTGAGATCATCCAGCCTACACACCTGTGTGCAAGAGTATTTGCTTCTGTAGTATTGAGGATTTACCCCCTTCCTGACCGGAGCACTTTTTACAATTTGGCACTGCCTCACTTTAACTGCTAGTTGCGCGGTCATGCAATGCTGTATCCAAATGAAATTTGTGTCCTTTCGTTCCCACAAATAGAGCTTTCTTTTGATGATATTTCATCACCTCTGCGGTTTACATTTTTTGCGCTATAAATGGAAAAAGACCGAAAATTTTGAAAAAAATGATATTTTCTACTTTTTGTTATAAAAAAAAAATCTAATAATCTCAATTTTAGTCATACATTTAGGCCAAAATGTATTTGACCACATGTCTTTGGTAAAAAAAATGTCAATAAGCGTATATTTATTGGTTTTCAGAAAAGTTATAGCGTCTACAAACTAGGGTACATTTTCTGGAATTTACACAGCTTTTAGATTATGACTGCCTATCTCATTTCTTGAGGTGCTAAAATGGCAGGAAAGTACAAAACCCCCCAAATGACCCCATTTTGGAAAGTAGACACCCCAAGGAAATTTCTGAGAGGCATTTTGAGCCCACTGAATATTAATTTTTTTTTATCCCAAGTGATCGAATAATGATAAAACAAAAAAAATTTACAAAAAGTTGTCACTAAATTATATATTGCTCAATCATGCCATGGTTATATGTGAAATTGTGCCCTAAGATACATTTACCTGCTTCTCCTGAGTATGGGGATACCACATGTGTGGGACTTTTGGGAGCCTATCCGCGTATGGGGCCTCGAAAACCAAGCACCACCTTCAGGATTTTTAAGGGCGTAAATTTTTGATTTCACTCCTCACTGCCTATCACAGTTTTGAAGGCCATAAAATGCCAAGATGGCACAACCCCCCCCCCCAAATGACCCCATTTTGGAAATTAGACACCCCAAGCAAGCTATTTGCTGAGAGGCATGTTGAGTCCATGGAATATTTTATATTTTGCCATAAGTTTCTGGAAAGTGACAAACTTTTTTTAAATTTTTTTTGCACAAAGTTGTCACTAAATGATATATTGCTCAAACATACCTCAAACATACCATGGGCATATGTGGAATTACACCCCAAAATACATACTGCTGCTTCTCCTGAGTACGGGTATACCACATGTGTGGGATTTTTTGGGAGCCTAGCTGCATACGGGGCCCCGAAAACCAATCACCGCCTTCAGGATTTCTAAGGGCGTACATTTTTTATTTCACTCCTCACTACGTATCACAGTTTCGAAGGCCATAAAATGCCAAGATAGCACAACCACCCCCCAAATGACCCCATTTTGGAAAGTAGACATCCAAAGCTATTTGCTGAGAGGCATGGTGAGTATTTTGCAGCTCCCATTTGTTTTGGAAAATGAAGAAAGACAAGAAAAATGTATTTTGTTTTCTTTTTTCAAATTTAAAAACTTTGTGACAAAAAGTGAGGTCTGCAAAATACTCACCATACCTCTCAGCAAATAGCTTGAGGTGTCTACTTTCCAAAATGGGGTAATTGGGGGGGGGGGGGTTGTGCCACCTGGGCATTCCATGGCCTCCGAAACTGTGATAGGCAGTGAAGAGTGAAATCAAAAATTTACACCCTTAGAAAGCCTGAAGGAGGTGCTCGGTTTTTGGGGTCCTGTACGCAGCTAGGCTCCCAAAAAGTCTCACACATGTGGTATCCCCGTACTCAGGAGAAGCAACAGAATGTATTTTGGGGTGTAATTTCACATATTCCAATGGAATGTTTGAGAAATATATCATTTAGTGACAACTTTGTGCGAAAAAAAAAAAATATTTGTCTTTTTCCCGCAACTTGTGTCACAATATAAAATATTCCATGGACTCGACATGCCTCTCAGCAAATAGCTTGGGGTGTCTACTTTGCAAAATGGGGTCATTTGGGGGGGTTAACTGTCCTGGCATTTTATGCACAACATTTAGAAGCTTATGTCACACATCACCCACTCTTCTAACCATTTGAAGACAAAGCCCTTTCTGACACTTTTTGTTTACATGAAAAAAATATTTTTTTTGCAAGAAAATTACTTTGAACCCCCAAACATTATATATTTTATTAAAGCAAAGGCCCTACAGATTAAAATGGTGGGTGTTTCATTTTTTTTTCACACAGTATTTGCGCGATTTTTCAAACGCATTTTTTTGAGAAAAAACACACTTTTTAAAATTTTAATGCACTAAAACACACTATATTGCCCAAATGTTTGATGAAATAAAAAAGATGATCTTAGGCCGAGTACATGGATACCAAACACGACATGCTTTAAAATTGCACACAAACGTGCAGTGGCGACAAACTAGATACATTTTTAAAAGACTTTGCAGGTTACCACTTTAGATTTACAGAGGAGGTCTACTGATAAAATTACTGCCCTCGATCTGACCTTTGTGGTGATACCTCACATGCATGGTGCAATTGCTGTTTACATTTTTCCCACACCCGCGGGAGGCAAATCACATATCTGATACATGATTTTGCCTGCCCATGCCATTCTGCCGCATTATATCTGTTCCAGCAATGGGTGCATAGGAAAAGCATGTGAACACTGAGGAGGCTTCATTGAACTCAAAGAGGAGAAAGGTGCTTCAGCCATTTCTGCTAAGGGTAACTCATAACAAAAAAACACTGTGTAACAACCTTTGCGACTGTGAAGCTGAATCCAAACATTCTGTGATAGAGTCCTCCAATGAGGAACCATCCTCTTGCCCCTCTAGTGGGCTCCCCAGGGGCACATCTGAATCATCTACCCACAACTGATCCGCAGATGCCAAGTCCAGGACATGGGGAAGGGGATCTTTCGCGTTTCCTCCCAGCCTGGGAGGAAGATGCGAGCAAACTAGCTCTCTTTCCTTCCAAACCAGCCAGGGCTGTAGCCAAATCGTCTTTAGTGACATAGGCAGAGGCTGGAATGTTGGAGGTAGCTACAATGCCTGACGGCTCCAATGGCTCAACCTGGTTAGCCGCTTCAGGACTTTCAGGAGAGGATGAAACTGTGAAGGCATGACCAGGGTGCTCAGACCCTGACTGCTGCGCTTTTGCACTCCTTCTCCCTGATTTTGTCCCTCTTTTTTGGGAATACATAATTCTAAGCACACAACAGAGGTACTATTACCACGCATCTATTGCTGAGCTCAGTCTTAGTAATAGTTAATATGCCGCTATCAATGTCAGCAAGATGTCAGCAAGATGCTAAGTAGGTGTGTCTGAATTGCCTGTAGCCAATCACCCAGCGCTTATATGCACATGGACTCTGCCTGTGTTCCTCCTTCAAACAGCACTCTGTAAACGGCAAAGGCTTATACAAGCCGCCGGTCCGTGCCTGCGCCATGAGAAAGCGTGCACACCAATCGACGTGCATGCCAGCAGTGCCAAGCCCTGCCCCTTGTGACAACCTCTCAATCCAGAAACTGTGAAGGAGGAGCGCATGCACGCATGGCGGCACACAACGGCAATCCTGAGGGGGGGAAGGGGGTGAGTACATTGATGCCTGGATTCTCCCCCCTTCTTTCCCCTCTGAGTAGCTGCTGACAGGAGCCTAGGAACAGACCCCTCCACAGGTACTGCATGACACAGCTATCCATAGGGACTAGCAAGAGTTTATGTTTAAAACTACATATGTTAAAACGCTCTCCAGGACCCAGCTCTCTTAAAGAGAAGCATTACTGGCAAAACCTCGTTCTTCCATACTAGGGGTCGGGTATGATTCACTTTAGCCTTTGATTGTGACCTTTGAATGGATCCGATTGTGCAGCTCCTTGACCCTGCAGGCCTTTCCAGGGAACTTCTTTAGCACACATCTTAACCGTGACCAAGACCTTAGACACTGGCAAAAAAACTGAGGTGCTCCCTGAGTGGGAGGGGTTATATAAGAAGGGGGACTTCCTGCCTGTAATTATGCCAGTGTCCATCACCTAAAGGTGCTGGTGCTCTGTGTCCCCTGATGTACGAAAAATAAATCATCCTAGGTTTCAAGCCAGTTGGTGGAGGGACTGGGGGAAGAATGGTGTAAACAAATTAACTTAACTTATTTTTAGCAGTGTTGATTCAGTGGATCTTGCCTTGATTTAACACAGGGAAGTAGACAAGCAGTGTTGAGACAAATACCCTCCACTCCTCATATGAGATTCCTTCCTTCTTTTTAATAGGAACAAATTTACTCCTCATTCACGTATTTTACAGCTGATCAGGTGAGTAGATAGTTGAGGGGACTTAAGGCAGGAAAGTCATCTGGTCCTGTTGGCATTAACCCCAGGTTGCTTTAGGTGTGTGCAGATCATCTGAGGGATGTCATTTAATGGGTCTTCAACCTGAGCCCGAGTTTCTGAAAGGTCCTTGTGTCGTGGTAGATGTCTTGCCTTGTTCCTGTGTTGAAAATACAACATCCTTGAGGCTCCAAGCATTAAAGACTAGTGGCTTTGACCTTCCAGATTATGAAGACCTTGTGGAGATTGATTTGACATCAGTTACAGCCCATGGTTAGTACATTTTTAGGCACGCTTCAGTTCACCAATCAGCCTAGATTGCGAGTTGAGGACTCTATCATCTTCCTGCTAATTCACATGTATACACACCTGGATAATCCGGCGAGCACAGTGAGGGTCATGTTTTTTTACTTCCCAAATGCTTTTGATACTACCAGGCCAGCTTTCCTGGGTGAGAAACTAACAGTGATGCAGGTTAAATTCTCCCTTTTGTTGTGGATTGTTGACTAAATGACTGGAAGACTACAGTATGTGAATTTGCAGAACTGTGCGACAGATAGGGTTGTCAGCAATATATCTCCCTTTTTCTTCACTATCTATACCACTAACTTCAGCTACAAGTCTTGTCACCTTCAGAAGTTTTATGATGACTATAGTAGTGGGATGTATCAGGAATGGGGAAGAGACTAAGTCTAGGACTGTGATGGAAAACAGTCCAATTTCAGTACCTCTATTGGTCACTACTAGGGATGAGCTTCACGTTCGAGTCAAACCCATGTTCGACTCGAATAGGGATGAGCCAAACACCCCCCTGTTCGGTTCGCACCAGAACTTGCGAACAG
Organism: Aquarana catesbeiana; assembly: GCF_042186555.1. Taxonomy (NCBI): domain Eukaryota; kingdom Metazoa; phylum Chordata; class Amphibia; order Anura; family Ranidae; genus Aquarana; species Aquarana catesbeiana. The sequence continues at coordinate 224,978,024 of NC_133325.1, forward strand.
GCCAAAATCTTGTTTGAACACGCGAACACTGTTAAAGTCTATTGGACACGAACATGAATAATCAAAAGTGCTAATTTTAAAGGCTTATATGCAAGTTATTCTCATAAAAAGTGTTTGGGGACCTGGGTCCTGCCCCAGGGGACAAGGATCAATGCAAACAAAGTTTTAAAAACGGCCGTTTTTTTGGGAGCAGTGATTTTAATGTGAAAGTGGAAACTCTTGCGCTGTGGGGGGGGGGGGGGGGTCGGGCTACGCTAAAAGGACACTGCTGCAATACCTAAGTACTGATCCAAAGCAGGACAAATGAGACAAAAGTGGGGGAAGATGGTAGTTGCACTGTGATGAAGGGGGGGAAGCTACAAAGATGACTAAAGTGGCAAAGTGAACTAAAAAAGAAACGGGCCAGTGCATGAATGGATCCTACATGCTAAAAGAACATGGTGAGGATGCAGTGCAGTGCAACGTAGCTGATCAACATGACTATAATGTTGCGGGCAGACAAAGCCTAATATATAAAGGTAATTGTGAAACAGTGACTGCTTGAATATAGCAAAGCAAAAATGCATATACTGACACAAATAGGATAAATAATGACACAATGCAAAAAAATATATAATGCAATAAAAATACATGTGGGCTAGTGCCCCATTAGCAAAAACGTGCCAAATCCTGGTGGACTACAAGTGACAAATCCCTAAGACAAACATGAATAATAGTTCTATCATCCAGTCCAAAAACAAAAACTCGTGATGAGAAACGCAAAACAATTCCAATCGTGAAGGGAAGGGGGATCTTCAGTAAGGACACCTCCGTGTTTGCAAGCCGCTTACCTTACAGCTGTAAGGTGTACAGCCTGTGTTGCAAATGACCCGCAGGTGTAGACGTTCCATGTATAAGGTAGTGACAATGATGAACATGCCAAGCGAAATATAAAAAATAAAAAGTATACAGCATGTAAAATAACTCTGAGATGACCACAGTGGAGGGGGGGGGCAAGACACACACGGGGGGAGGTTGCACTCACTTTCATGAAGTGAGTGTGGGCATCAATCCACGAGCGCCGAGCTCGTATGCCTCCAGGGGTATCACCAATCTGGAATCTGTCCCCGTGCCTGGATTCCGTTAATGTTGGTAATTTTAATTTTTGGAGGAAGTTTTGGATGTTGTCGTGGGTGGGTTGGCATGTGGAAGGGTTGTCTTTAATGTTATATAGGTTGCTGTAGTAGTCAGTGAACTGATTAGCTATGTCTTGCGGGTTTGTGACTTTATGTTTGAGGGTAGGGTGTAGCAGATGGGCTATTCTCGTTTTGGTTTTTACTGCTTTCAGTCTATTGGCTAAGTATTTGCCTGCTCTATTGGCATTGGCATAGGACTGTAGTTTCAGACGTCTAAGGTGGTAGTCATATTGTTGAGATAGGCTATTTCTGAGGTCATCTCTGAGAGCTGATATTTTTTGGGTAAGATTTACATTAGGTTTTTGTTTATTTTGTTCTTCTAAGGTGTGGATATTTTTTAAGATTGAGTCAATATGGGCATTATGCCTTTTTTTTTCCCTTGCTCCTATTTGTATGAGAATGCCTCTCATGTACGCCTTATGGGCGTTCCATAGGGTGAAGGGGTTTTCAACAGAATCTACATTGTTTAGAAAGAATTCTCTGATATGTTGGGAGATCTTTTTAGAGGTTCGGGGATCTTGTAATAATCTTACATTGCTACGCCAGATGGGTGAGGAGGAGGAGACAACCTGGTCATTGATGGTGATAGTAATAGCAGCATGGTCAGACCATGTTATGTCATGTATCTTCGCACTTGAGGTATTCTGTAACAGCCACTTGTCTGTCAAGAATAGGTCGATGCGAGATTGTGAGCAATGCCTGTGGGAGAAAAAGGTATAGTCTCTTGCGTTTGCGTTCATACATCTCCATACATCGTATAGTTCCGCTTGGTGTATTGTTTTGCTCAGGTAGGAGGAGCTGTGTGGTTTTGGAGCAGACGTATCCATTTTGGGATCTATTATGAGGTTAAAGTCACCACAGACAATAATATTTCCGTATATATGGTTCTGCAGTTTCTTGAAAAGTCTGTTGATGAAGCGGGTTTGATGTGAATTCGGTGCGTATAGGGAGACTAATGTGTACTGTTTTGAGTTGATGTCTCCTGTCAGGATGATGTAACAGCCGTTGGGATCAAGGATAATGTCCTTTTGTTGAAATGAGACAGTGTTCCTTAGTGCTATTAATACTCCAGCTTTTTTTTTCTCTGGTGTACAAGCCATAAATACATGTGGGTAGTCTTTGTGTGAGCATTTAGGAGCTTTTGTGTCTTGGAAGTGGGTCTCCTGTACACATAAGACGTCAGCTTTGTGTGTTGTTGCCTCCTTCCACATGGAGAGTCTCTTTGCGGGGTGGTTGAGACCTCTAGCATTTATGGATAAGCAGTTAATGGGCATTTGAGGGTGGTTTTGGTGTCTGTTGTATTATGAGGAGTAGGTACTCACTGTGGCTGTAGTAGAAGATCAGGTAGAAGATGAATGTGCCGTCTTCCTCTGGATATGGATGGATGTGCGCTGCTGGATGGCGTGCTTCAAACATATAGTAAAAAATAAAAGCGGTGAGAAAAAAAAAGAATGTTATTAAACTGACTTTGAATTCAATAAGAAAGGGATCCATAAACTGATCCAAAGGCAGATATATCTGCTTCAAATAACTGGAGGTGAACAGGGTGATCAATCATGTGACCCCTGTTGTCTGGAGAGATTTGAGTTTTGCTTAACGTTTGTTCTTTAGCCACTTCCACCAGTAGCTTTCCTTGAGGAGCATTTGTGGGAGACCACTTGCCAGTCCTCTTGTAATGGGCTAGGTGTAGGGTTTTGAGAGGGCGAGTTGTCTGGGTCAGTTAAGATACCCCACTTGCGTAGTGCTGCTACACCTTCTTCCAGTGTGGATACCATAACTGATACTCCATTGTGAGAGCTTGTGAGAGCTTGGCGGGGTACTTCCACTTATGTAGTATGTGGTGGTTCCTCAAGGCCTTAGTTATGGTCGCGAGGTTGCGACGCTGTTGGAGCGTATGTCGGGACAGGTCCGGGAGGATTTGTATTTCTGCATACTGTGGGTGCCTATCATCAGTTTTTCGGGATGTGGTGAGAATTTGTTCTTTGATATGGTAGTAATGCACCCGGAGCAACACATCCCTAGGAGTGTTTTCAGGAAGGAATGCAGGTTTGGGTAAACGGTGTATGCGATCCACTATTAGGTCTTGTGCTGATAAGGATGGTAGCAGAGTTGAGAATAGTGCCTGCGTGTATGGCAGTAGCTGTGCGGCAGATATGGTTTCTGGGATCCCCCTGATTTTTAGGTTGTTCCTTCTGGAACGGTCTTCCAAGTCTGCGACCTTATTTTTTAGCCATGCGATTTCTTCATCATGGTTACCATGGGCATCTACCATTGTGTTGAATGAGGAAGTGAATTCTCCCATTCGCTTTTCTATATGATCCACTCTACTGCCTAAGGCCTGAACTTCTCTCTGACAGTGATTAATGCCAGCAGTCATATCAGCATGCAGGGATGCTTTTAGGGAGAGCAGCATCTCTTTAAGGACTGTGTCTGACACTGGCCTGTCAGAGGTAGGGAAAGCTGCTATGGGGTCCTGTGAGACATGCACCGCTGTGTCTGCGGCGTTTTGAGGCCTGCTTACCTCCATCTCAGGGTCCGCCAGTGGCCGGTCCGGGGATGTTATCCGCTGCTTTTGTTTGGCTGGGCTCCTGGTGGAGGGGCTCGAGGTGCCAGAGGAAGATCCGCTGTGCAGGTGGGAGCTTTGATGTGGTGTTGCTGAACCGGAGCGGCCGTTGTTAGTCACGGCCTGCGGCTCCGTTCGTCTGCCTGAGGCGCCGGCGCCATTTTGTTGGGGCTCGCGCCCTTTGAAAAAGTCCTGCATTTTCTGTAGGTTCTGTGGATTTTTCCTGTGTCTGGGCATCTCGCCGTGCACAGCGGGTCTCAGTGAGTCCGTGGACGCTCTTTGCGGTTCGGATGGGGTCGGTGGAAGTGGATGAATGTGGATTCTCTCCGGCGGCCGAGCGGAGCTCTCTAGTTAGGCTTCCATGCTGGAGCTCGCCACGCCCCCTAAATAAAGGAATTGTCAAAAACTGTCTCTTGTCATTTTTAACATTTTGGACACTTTTTTAGTGAAATGGTACCCCCTTACCATTTCACACAGGGGGGAGGGCCGGGATCTGGGGGTCCCCTTGTCAAAGGCTGCTCTCTCATCCCCCCTCTTTTCCTGCGGCCTGCCAGGTTGCGTGCTCGGATAAGGGTCTGGTATGGATTTTTGGGGGGACCCCACGCCGTTTTTTTTTTTAATTTGGCGCGGGGTTCCCCTTAAAATCCATACCAGACCTGAAAGGCCTGGTATGGAATTTAGGAGGACCCCACGTCATTTTTAAAAAAAATTTTGTTCGGGGTTCCCCTGTGGGGAATTCCCATGCAGTTTTTATCAATTAACTTTTATATGTATTGTCAGACCGGCAATTCATTAATAGCCGCGAGTAGTTTAAATGACTTTTTTCCTTTGAAATGTCATTTTGCTGTCAGACTGTTCTAAACACGGGAAACATGCGCCCCTTTACAGGCATACTATAGACACCCCCCAGGTACGAAATTTAAAGGGATATTACACTTTTATTGTTTCACTTTAAGCATTATTAAAATCACAGCTCCCGAAAAAACGGCTGTTTTTAAAACTTTTTTTTGCATTGATCCTTTTCCCCTGGGGCAGGACCCAGGTCTCCAAACACTTTTTATGACAATACCATTAATATAAGCCTTTAAAATTAGTACTTTTGATTTCTTCCATAGACTTTTAAAGGGTGTTCCGCGGCATTTGAATTTGCCGCGAACACCCCAAATTGTTCGCTGTTCGGCGAACTTGCAAACAGCCGATGTTCGAGTCGAACATGAGTTCGACTCGAACTCGAAGCTCATCCCTAGACTCGAACATCGTCTGTTCAGTTGTTCGTCGAATTGCGAACATTATGGGCGTTTGCGCCAAATTCGAGTGTGCCCCATCACGGCCCATAATTCATTGCGGCATCGCAGTGTATTGCTGGCTGATGATTGGCCAAGCATGCACTATGACCCGCATGCTTGGCCAATCACAGCGCCATCTGTACAGAGAGCCATAATTGGCCAAAGCCAGGTTGACTTTGGCCAATTATGGCTCAGGGGGTTTAGTACACGCCCCACACTTTATAAGGCCACCTGCGTGGCGGCCTTGTGTAGTGTGTTGCGGTGGCAGAGAGAGAAGGACAGAGACAGTATCATTTGATTTAAGTTAGATAGAGTAGGCAGGCGAGTCAGTTAGCTGCACTGACAGTGTATTGTGTAAATATATGCATCCTAGGTGTTGTGTGTATATATATATATATATATATATATATATATACACACTGTATTCAGTTTAGCTAGATCCATTCCTGTTATTCTCTTATCCCTAATATACTGACAGGCAGGCATGTGTTTTTACAGTATTTACAGTATTTACAGTTAGTGTACTGTGTCCTTTGCACAGTGTGCACCTAAAGCTACCTGAAAACAATTGCTGGTGTTCTTCTGATCCTATTAATACCACAGGAGGCCAGCTGCAGTATTTACAGTTAGTGCACTGTGTCCTCTGCACAGTGTGTACCTAAAGCTACCTGAAGACAATTGCTGGTGTTTTTCTGATCCTATTAATACCACAGGCAGGCAGCTGCAGCATTTACAGTTAGTGTACTGTGTTCTTTGCACAGTGTGCACCTAAATCTACCTGAAGACAATTGCTGGTGTTCTTCTGATCCTATTAATACCATAGGCAGGCAGCTGCAGTATTTACAGTTAGTGTACTGTGTCCTCTGCACAGTGTGCACCTAAAGCTACCTGAAGACAATTGCTGGTGTTCTACTGATCCTATTAATACTATAGGCAGGCAGCTGCAGTATTTACAGTTAGTGTACTGTGTCCTTTGCACAGTGTGCACCTAAAGCTATCTGAAGACAATTGCTGGTGTTCTTAACTAATAATACTACAGGCAGGCAGTTGATTCTGCTAGCTGCAGTATCATCAATATATATATCAGTATATATATATGTAACAAGCCCCTTGCTCACTCGGTTCCACTCTCCCGACACTCCTCTGCAGCTATAGAATCAGATTGCAGATTGCAACATCTGATTGTTCGGTCATCCGATGCTCCGGGATTAGAACTACAGCTATGTGCCGTTCTAACTCAGTTGTGATAGCTCAGAACAAACACCAGGCAGGCTGTATGTAAGTTCAACCAGGAATCTCTCTTTATTGACAGGAATACAGTCTCTTTTATACAATAAAAGAGGAGGTGCAGACCTCCTGCTCATATTACTCTAACAATGCAGCTGTAACCTAATTAACCTAATTAACATGAGCTAATTAACTAATGCCTTTAGACAGCCTAAATGACTCAGACATGACCTTTAGGCCAGACTGGCCGTCTTTTAGCTCAGAAAGCCCAATCAACATTATCACAATAGCAGAATTAATTAGCACAAACAACAATGGGGATCTAATGACTCTAATGCCGCGTACACACGGTCGGACTTTTCGTCTACAAAAGTCCGACAGCCTGTCCGACAGACTTCCGACGTACCTTCGGCGGACTTGCGGCAGACTTTCTTACGAACGGACTTGCACACACACGACCACACAAAAGTACGACAGCCTAGTACGCGGTGACGTACACCAAGTCCGACGAGACTATAAAACGGAAGTTCAATAGCCCGTACGACACCCTTTGGGCTCCTTCTGCTAATCTCGTGTTTATCTCGTGTTAGTAGAAGTTTGGTGAGAGACGATTCGCGCTTGTGAGACTCGTATTTTTCAGTTCGTTTTAACTGTTGTTCAGTCTGTGCTTGTGAGGTTTGTATCTGCTTTTCAGTGCGTTTGGTCAGTTGGCATTGAGAAATCTTTGTTTTATTGGCCGCTCGTTCCTGATTTTCAGGTCGTTCTTCACAGGCCTTGCTGTTCTTCAGTGCGTTCTGTTTAGTGCGTTCTGACCAGCCGACCGTTTTGAAGCCATGTTACCTGTACGTACTCGTCGTAGAGCTCGTGCATTGTATGTGCTTGGTGCTGTAGTTTATTCTTCAGCCCAAGACCAGTCCATGAACAGGGCGAGGAGGAGTTCATGGACCAAGAATTGGTTGCTTCAGCGTGACCAGTTCTGTCACATGCCTTTGCTCCGTGAGATCCGTGAGAATAATCCTGAGGATTTCAGGAACTTTCTCCGGATGACGGACCCCGTTTTTGACCGTTTGTTGGCTTTGCTGACCCCCTATATCAGCAGGCAGGATACCTGCATGAGGCAAGCCATCACTCCGGAGCAGAGGCTGGTCGCTACCTTGCGGTATTTGGCCACAGGGAGAAGCCTGCAGGACCTTAAGTTCTCGACAGGCATCTCCCCCCAGGCTCTGGGGATCATTATCCCAGAGACCTGTTCTGCCATCATACAGGTCCTGCAGAAGGACTATATTAAGGTAAGATATTTTTCTTTTATTAGCATCACATGTTCTTTTATGTAATCTTTGATAATGTGATGTATTTCTTGCTTCAAACACTACTTACCATCATTGCAATATAGTGTGAATGTCCCCTTTTTATCCTCACACATGCTGGAATTTTTTACTGTTATTTTTTGTCATGCATGTATATTTTCCTTCAATAACCTTCCCAGCATGAAGTGATGGGAACATATCCACCTAGTCTACTCATTTGGAATGTATTTTGTTTGAGTGTATTTAGTGTGCTGCTAATGAGCAATTATCTAGATTTCACAACCCCCCCACCCCCCCCCCCACCACCTAAACTCACTCCAAATAGTGTGCTGCTAATGAGCAATTATCTAGATTTCACAACCCCCCCACCCCCCCCACCACCTAAACTCACTCCAAATAGTGTGCTGCTAATGAGCAATTATCTAGATTTCACAACCCCCCCACCCCCCCCCACCACCTAAACTCACTCCAAATAGTGTGCTGCTAATGAGCAATTATCTAGATTTCACAACCCCCCCACCCCCCCCCCACCTAAACTCACTCCAAATAGTGTGCTGCTAATGAGCAATTATCTAGATTTCACAACCCCCCCACCCCCCCCCCACCACCTAAACTCACTCCAAATAGTGTGCTGCTAATGAGCAATTATCTAGATTTCACAACCCCCCCACCTAAACTCACTCCAAATAGTGTGCTGCTAATGAGCAATTATCTAGATTTCACAACCCCCCCACCCCCCCCCACCTAAACTCACTCCAAATAGTGTGCTGCTAATGAGCAATTATCTAGATTTCACAACCCCCCCCCCCCACCTAAACTCACTCCAAATAGTGTGCTGCTAATGAGCAATTATCTAGATTTCACAACCCCCCCACCCCCACCCTCGTTAAAATTTGCTGGAATGTTCTGTGGTGTTGATTTGTCTAAAGCAAATATATGTTGCACTTTGCAAAATGCATGTGCACTCTACAAGTGCATTTGTTCCAGTGCTTTAGTAAATGAGCAGAAGCTCTGCTGATTTCCATCATCAAATCATATGCAA